>NC_141137.1:51823142-52476356 GCF_053477565.2 Lygodium microphyllum | reverse complement strand
ACAAGCCCTAGTATGGTCTCTTCAAGCCCTTTGAGGGTAGCAAATGCAATCCTAAATTGTAGGATTGTCTATCTATGCAAAATTAAAATTTTCTTTTCATAAGAAACCTTTAAAATTTTTCCTGCTTTTTTTTAGTTAAGGTGATCCCGGTTGTGGTAATCCAGTTGAGGTGGTCCTTGTTAAGGTGACAACCATCTTCAAATTGAGTGAATGTGATGGGTCACATTCTAAAGCAATAGAGGTGAAGCTGCTTTTTGTTTAGGCCACTTGCTATTTTGGATTTAATGGAGTAGAGGTCATGAGTTAAATTCCTTTTCGACCTAATTTCACCCTCAAGTGAGTGGAGGGGATCCAATAGAGGTGATGCAATGGAGATGATGGAATGTAGTGGAGGTGGTGCAAACATGCCCAAGTAGACTCTAGAGTCAAAAATATCATATGTACTTCTATGTAATTTTAGAACAAGTGTATAAATCAAGCAAAGCTCATTTATGATACTAGAAAACATTGTTATCAGATAGCACAACCTTTATCTATTAGATATACCTTAATTCAAGAGTTAAATTTTTGGGCTTGCAAAGTACACATCATGACTCAACTTTAGCTTTAGATAGGAAGGTCGGCCAAGCTAGGTCTTGCAAAGTGCACATATGTAGCTCTCTAAATTAAAATCACTAAATATGCATTGCCAATACATCCCAATGTGGATTGTACTGAGTGCAATTGTGAATAAAAAGTAAGGATGAGCAAATATCTAGGCATGGTATATCAATTCGTAAGAACTCTCTAACTCTAGCCATGGCGACTTTCTTTTGATATGGTAGAATCCAAGGGCTTACATAGCATTATGACCACAACACATGGATATTGAATTCAATAAGAGTACGGAGACCTATCTTACATAACATTACAACCACAACACATGGATATTGTATTCCCTGATAAGACTACGAAAACCTAGCTTACATAGCTTTACGACCATAATACCTGGATATTGAATTCAATAAGATTATGGAGACCTAGGCATGATGAATCTTTGTGTAATATATAATTAGGATACAAAATGTTGAAACTAATGCTTCTCAAGTGTAGAATGTGTTTCAACGCAAGTGTCAAATGCATTTCAATTGGCAATGCTTGAATGGGCAACTAAAATATTAAATTTTGTCAATTGATAGATTTTGACAAGATGTTTCAAAATCCAGATCTTGTAATATCCTCCACGATGATACTATCCAATCGCTTAGACTCAAGACTCCTTTTTGGGTGGTCTACGGTTGCTACTTAACTTCCTTGACCATGGCCACTATGATATCATTGACAGTTGTCCAATGAAGACTTATGATTTGTAATTCCCACAATATAAAGCCTAAAGTGATTAACTTTTCATTCATAAAGACTCCTTTGGTGCTTTAAGCAAATACAATGAAGTACATGCACTAATGTGTATGTGTAAAAAGTAATTGTCAATCAATGTTTGGGGTCCAAGGTAAATGCATATTAACTAAGGTACAAGTGCAAGAGAATGACAAATACTAGCTTGAGGTCTAGGAGAGTCTAGGGTGCTCACAAACTATATGCTTGGTGTTGAGGTATTATGTATTGGAATTCATCAATTGCTTGGTTTGATGCTTCAGTGGAAGGTTTTGCATTTGTGAACTTGGGATCAATAGTAGTGACTATTTGTGTTAACGAATGGTTGTCCTAGATGTTGTAGATCTTGTGACTTAAGTAGCACACTAGTGAGGTTTTGTCAGTCAACAACTATATTTTCACATTTGAACACTTTGCACAACAATAATACTTACTTTCTCTTAGTTGAATGTGCTTGCAATACCATCTTGCAATGCAATTGGTGCAAATTTCATGTGGCATGGAACATTGTGGTTACACTAGATGGATACACACAAGAAAATTGATCTGGCATGGGGGTGGTGTTGGTCATGTCATGCCTAGATCTTTGCTCACATTCCTTACCTTGCCTTCAAAATTACCCTCATGGTGCATGACCCACATCTGGATGCATCGACGAGGCATATTCAATGATTTAAATTTAGAGGGCTATACATGAGCACTTTGCAATACCTAGGTTGACCAACCTTCTTATCTTATCTAATTCTTATCGTGCGTTTACTTCTAATCATATATTTATTTGATGAAGCTAAAGTTTTTCTTCTCAATAAAATGCACTCAAGAGAAATTATATTAGATGAAGCTAAAGTTGAGTCATGATGAGTAGTTAAATCTAATAGGAAAAGGTTGTATTTTTGCATATGAATATTTTGTAGTATGGTTATAAAATAGGTCATAATTGCTAAAGTGACATGGAATTATATATTGTATTTTTTACTCTAGTTGGACATATTTGTATTTTTCTCTCTCAAAATCATAGGCATGAGAGAGAGAGAGAGAGAGAGAGAGAGAGAGAGAGAGAGAGAGAGAGAGAGAGAGAGAGAGAGAGAGAGAGAGAGAGAGAGAGAGAGAGAGAGAGAGAGAGAGAGAGAGAGAGAGAGAGAGAGAGAGAGAGAGAGAGAGAGAGAGAGAGAGAGAGAGAGAGAGAGAGAGAGAGAGAGAGTATCTTTTGCCCCTTGACTATTGTGATCATTGTTTATATGATAGGTAGTTACATAATACACATAAAAAGTTTGGTATGACATGCATGGGTGAGCCATTGGTTCTCATTCATTTGGATGTATGTGGTCCCATGCCCTGTAAGTCTTAAGGTGGCATGAAGCATTTTGTTACCTTCATTGATGATTATATGCATTAGGTCTGGGCATATCCTATCAAGTAGAAATCGGAAGTCTTGGCTACATTTCAGCGTTGGCTTGCTTTGGTCAAGAACTAGTCTAAGATGTCAAAGGTCAGATAATGGGGGTGAATATGTCTCTAAAGCCTTTGAGTAGTTTTGTGATGAGAGGGGTATTAAGAATCAGCTAACTACCCCATATACCCCACCCCAAAATGGTATGGCTAAGCGCATGAGTAGGAAAATTTAGGAGTGAGTTCACAGTATGCTTAGCCAGGTAGGCTTACCATAGCATTTTTGGACTGAGGTAATTACTACTGCCACATACACTTGATAGATCGGTCCCCATATATTGCTCTTAACTATTAGGTTACAAAGGAAGTATGGCGTAGGAATTCTCCCTCATATGCTCATTTGTGTGTCTTTGGTTGTTTGTGAGGCTCTCTGCCATGTATCTAAGGATAATGGCAATAAGTTGGATCTTAAGTCTAGAAAATGCATCTTTCTTGGTTATGGAGATGCAGGTGAGATGGGCTATCACCTATGGGATTCACAAGCTTGGGAGGTTATCCATAGCCATGATGTTGTTTTCCATGAGGAGAAAATGCATAAGAAGCCTGAGCATGTTGTTGAGGTATGTAGGGTGATATTTTAGGAGGAGCCTCTTGCTATTGTACAACCAGCTAGACAGCCTACAACCAATTGATGCTCTAGTGGCCTAGGTCCTTGATGCTCCTTCCATAGGATGTCCATGCCCCCTAGCCTGTGATGTTGAGGTGGTCTACTAGAGATAGATGATAGCCCTCAAGGTTTGAGCCCTCTATAGATTATGTTGTTGGCGAGCCTCTTACTTAGGATAAGGCCATGCATAGAGGTGATAGTCACTCTTGGAAGAGGGCCATGCAGTCAAAGTAGGACTCATTGCAAAAAAATTATACATGGGATTTGTTTCCCTTGCCTAGTGGAAAGTGCGCTTTGCCATGCAAGTGGGTGTATAAGTTGGAAAGTGGCCCTGGACGCCCCAAGCCGACATACAAGTCCAGATTGGTTGGTAAGGGTTTCAAGTAGGAGCATGGTGTGAACTTTGATGAAGTCTTTTCTTCTATTATGAAGATGACTACCCTATGTTTGGTATTGGATTTGGTTGCTCAACTTGACTTGGATCTTTATCAGATGGATGTCAAGCACTGTTAACCCCAACACGAAGAAAGCAAAAGGAGATAAAAAAGACGCAGGGCGAAGGCGGAAAAAAGGTAGCCCGACTGAAGAAAGAAGAGGAGAAAAGGCCAAAAGCGCAAGGGCAACCTTAAAAGTCCAAGGCAAATGCAAAAGGGAAAAGGTGCATTTTAAAATACAAAGGCGCACCCTGAAATCTTGTAAAAGAGTGCCAGGCTCTCTCCTGTGCAAATTGTAAAGATAGACGGGCGGTGGAGAAGAAGCAAGAAGGATAGGAAGGAAATAGGAAAAGAGGACCTAGGCTAATGGCCGGTCATGTAAAAAGGGGAAGACCGCCCAAGGAGGAGTAGGGCATGTATAAAAGCCAAAAGTGGAATGAGAAGCTCATTCTTGTGTGTGGCCAAAAGTGGCTCTCCTCCTCTTCTTCTTCTTCTTCTTCTTGCTTGCTTGAGCTTGTGCTTGAGAGAGGGAGTGTGAGAGTGTGAGGGAGTGAGTGTGTGAGGGTGAGGGACTGGGGAGGAGAAGCTCTCCATCTTCTCCTCTCTTCTTTTCTTCTCTTCTCTTCTCTTCTCTTGTCTTGCTCGTGGCTATGGAGCGTGGAGCTTGAGGATGGAGCTTGCTTGAAGCTTGCACTTGGATCGTGGAGCTACTAGAGTGCACGGGAGAGGAGGTATCTCGATCGGCATGGAGGTAAGCTCACTACACCCATAGATATGGATGGTGCGTCGGCTATGTGAGAGGTAGCCATTAGTGCTTGGCTTGGAACACTTGAAACAATAAGCGGTCCATGGGTCTTAGCAGTTGAGTGAAAGATCCCACATTTTGGTTCCGTTGCCGGGACAAACGGATTCAAGCCTTGAGCACTTGCGCACTTCGAATCGAGCATTGAAGTAGGGTTTTCCCCGAACCGGTGCTTGAGGTAGATAGGTAGGAAGTGAGGGAGTTTGAAGAGGTATTTGATCTCCTTAGCAAGTAGGTTTTTGATTTGTTGTTGAATATTAGAGTAGGATCATCCATCTCCATCTCTGGTTTTGATTTTTGTTGCATTAGGTTAAGGTTAGGATAGGAAAAAAGAAGGAAAACAGTAGGGTTTTCTATTGCTGTGTAACAGGCTGAAACAGGGAAATAGGGGCACAGATTCATAATTCTGGCTGGAAGAGTATGAGGGACTAACCTCTGAGGTCACAGCAGGCTGGGATGGGGCAATAAGAGGCCCAGGGAACCAGGAAAGGCCACATTTGACATCTTTCCCTCTGAGAAGAGAGTGAGCTTGAGAGCCAGGGAGAGAGAGAGAGGGAGAGAGAGAAAGAGAGAGAGAGAGAGAGAGCTGCGGGGAGATCGTCGATGTACTGATTGATTCGAGTGCCACACCGTTTTTAGGTACGCCAGGCATTTCCCTTTGTTGCTTTGCATCTAATTAGACGGCATGGTACGATTCGGTGAAGTAGACGTCAACCTAGAGGCGTCGTGTGCAATTTGCGAATCGTTAGCCGTGCAGTCGGACCAGTTCGTCCGAGTCCCAGAATAGGATTGCTCTATCTCTGGAGTCGGACCATCTGACTTCGAAAATCGGACCTCTCCAAAAACCGTCCGACTCCGAAAATTGAACCACCTTTCCGATCCGATTTTCAGAATCAGACCAGTCCCAGAATCGGACCAATCCCAGAATCGGACTAGTTCCAGAATCTGACCAGTCCCAGGATCAGACCACCTTTGTCTGACTGATCTGTCCGATTTTGAAAATCGGACACTCGGACCTTGGAAATCAGACACAAGGAATCGGACCACTCAAAATCGGACGCCTGTCAAAATCAGATGTCCTATTCCAAAAATTGGACGTGACCAAAATCGGACCACTGGGCCGATCGTACCAACCAAAATTGGACGTCGGATTTCGATAATCGGACTCTTGAAAATCGAACATCTGAGAATCTGACAACAAACTATCAAAATCAGACAGGTATCTAAAACATAAATTTTGACGCATCTAAACCCCGAAATTGGCCCTAAAGGCTATGTAGAGCCAAAGGCACATCACAGATCCATCACTGGGTTGAAACTTAGGGCAAGTAGTTCAAAATTTGGCTATAAATTGTCCTCTAGATTGCGCATGGTGTTTACCGTAACAACCCTGCGGGCCGGGGGGAACTACCCTCCCCGGTTCCCCATAGAGGGGGCTCTACCCCCTCCGCATCTCCCCCAAGTAGGTTGGAGAGAAAACACGCGTCGTGATAGGTCCTCCAGATTAGGCCCTAGTGTAGTAATGGCTCTACACAAGCATAGATCTTCACTTACAAAGCAGCAAATAGAAGCCCACACCCAAACAAAGACAAAAAGAGACCCTAGAACCTCAACATGCCAATCTAGCTATCGAGGGAAAAAAGGCCACACCATGAGAATACAAAGACATTGTGTTCAGACTGAGCAAAATGCAACATTAGCAAACTACAAATGCGACGATGACTAGACATGATACTCTTGATGAGAGATGTACCTTGAGCAGCACTGCATAGTGGAGAATCCACATTTGCTCGTGCAGTTGGGGACTCAAGGGCATTTGTCAGAAGGCTTAAATTTACAAGCCAAGACCCGAAAGATGAAGACATAGTACCACCTGCTTATCTTAGGGTCAAACTCTCCGCGAAAAGAGAGCATACTATCGATGCTCTGATTGATGAAGGAGCAGATTTTAATATCTTGACCTATGAATCATGGACCCTACTAGGCCAACCAGAGATCACACCGACTAATGCAACTTTTAGCCCTTACGGGGGACACCCACAAGCACTCATAGGGAAGTGCAAAATCCTTGCAAAAATTGAAACTGAAAGCTTGCCTATCCTATTTCATGTTCCCTCAAATAGTGCTAATTACGGGAAGGAAACCCTCCTAGGAAGACCCTTCAAAAGGGCGACCAAGTGTGAGGTTGACTGTGTAGCACAGAGGATACACTTGACACTACTGGGTGTAAGGATAGTCACAACCTTTAGCAAGGGTGACCTCATCAAACCTCAAGGGAAAGGCAAGGAAGGTGCTGACATAACAGTCAAGCCTACTAACGAGAGCAAGGACTTGTTGGAAGAGCTGATGCAAGCACAGGTCGAACAATGAGAACCAGTGAGTGAGGCCATGCCTGAAACAAGAAGGTCAAGAGATAATGCCAAGGACGGGCTTTGGACTTACAAATATTGTAAAAGACCCCAAAAGAAGCCCAAGCCTTATAGACGAAGGCATCAATGGAGGGTCAGCACAATGCCGCGATGGATATCCAAAGCGTTGCTATGTGCTCAAGGGTATTATGCAGGTAACTGATGGATTTGGATATAAAACCCTCTGCTAAACCACCTCTATCAGCTGAAGGCCAGATTGCACCAAAAGCAATGAGGCATAGGAGGAAACCTAAGAGAAACTCGAGGTCTCGAGGCAAGAAACCAAACATGGTGCTCGAAAGAAAGAGCCTCAGCCTAGCATGCTTAATAAGCAGATGTCATATGTAACCATTGAGCGTGCACAAAGACCATTAGTACTCAAGGAGCTTTTGACTTTCCAAGAGGATAATGAGCACCAAAGGCACAACGCTGCTCGTGAGAATGCTGATTACTCAACAAAGCAAATAGCACAATCGTCTAATAGCCTTGAGCAAATCATTCAGCCAGTGCCAAGTCCACCTAAGATTCCTAGATCTCCTACACCCTCTTGTTCCAAACGGACACAGGAAGCACAACAGTGGTCCTTAAGGGTGGCTGCTCACTCCCAATCTCTATCTCCATCTAAGCTTCCAAATGTCCAAAAGGTGGGACATGACACTAGCCGTAGCTCTCGGCCCAAGGATATGCCTGTGCAACATAATGTGACTAGATCATCTACACAGATGAATGCTCAAAGGGCAACAGAAGACACAACCACTTCCAATTGACCTAAGGACTTGACACCGCAATCCACCAAGAGTAGCCAGCCCATTGAAATAGTTGCTACTACTTCCAATTAGTGATCACAGCAGTCACAACCCTTGGCCGTGACAATGTCCCTTGCGGAACGTGTCCTTAGTAGTTTACATGTGGAGGAGGTGTTGCAACCAATTACCTTGACAACTCCAGCACTTCCAAAGTGCCTAAAGCCTAGGCTGGAGGAGTTAAACACAAGGGAATTGGCTGAAGAGCTAGACTCCCCAAAAAGGGAGGCAGTTGTACCCCCAAAACCTAGCGAGGCTATTCGCGGCAGGCCTTGGCTATGTCCCATGAGGACACACTAGAGAAAGAGAATGTTGAGGCCCAACCAAGCACATCAACGGTTGACTTAGTCCAGGATCCTGAGTCGTTGAGAAATGCACCTTCACTAACCAAGAAAAAGAGGAGAAAACAATGAAGACAACAACAGTCACAGGTGGTTGTGGATCCCAAGAACATTGACACCAAGAGCGCTGGAGAGCTGAGGAATAAAGCATCGAGTCCATCCACCAATGACCCCATTGATGCCTCTCCTAATAGCGGTGAAACCTCAGACACATCCGTGTGCTCTGAAAAATCAAAGCAATCGTTACCATCAACGGCTGCTTGCAACACTCAATCCACCGACAATAGAACTCGCATTGACCAATCAAGAGTGGATACAACGTTGTCACAACAGGGTGACAAATCTATATCAGTCACATCCAAGGAGAACCATGACGCAATAACGAAGCCTCAGGAGAAACATGGAAACCCCAAGAGCATAAGAAATCCTAGCATTGGCCAAACTTGCTCGTCTAGGCCTGAGCCCCCATAGCAATGCTGAAGCCCAGGCAAACTCCTAGAACCTTGCATGAGATAGCAACTGAGCAAGCCCTCGTTGAACATAGAAATGTCACAGAATGCTTAACCGAGTTGGATGCTAAGCTCAAAGTATTCGCACGTGTCTACGTCCTGGCAGACATGGGTGCATTCCCTAAAGAGCAGCTTGAAGAATACTTGCCATTTCCCTTATCCTGGGAAGAGCAAGAATATCTTGACGAGCACTATAACAGGCTCTTGTATGAACGCATGCGACTCATCTCTGATGAGGAAGCCGACGAACTGTGCTTAACTGTAACATTCAATGATGTGCTCTGCCAACCAAATCTCTTAGAGAGATAGAGCAACTAAAGCGACTATCAGAGGGTCGAAGTCAATTTGAACAACGTTGTGTGAAAACCGCGTTGCAATGGCCAAACTAGGAGCCCAGATCTCAGAGGAGCGATTGGCCAAATGGCGGTCTCAAAGAGATCCAACCTATGTGGCACCAACTTCCTTTCAAGTGCTGACTGCCATTCGGGGTACGGACTTAGTTGAAACTAGACAAGAGAACTCTCTGTGTGATAAGGTTCTCATTGAGGAGGAGTTACATTTGCTAGTAGACTCAAACAAGGTTCCATGCTACTCGATGTTGCAAAATATCTATCGGTATTGAGTAAGCTGCCACAAGTACTAGATGCGTGTGCCATGCTCCAGTACAATCCGGAGTTCTATAATTGGCTTTTATCCTCGTGAAGTGACATGGATTCATGGATATGTATATAAATAAACAATGAATTTTGTGACCATGTATAGACACTATCAACACACACAAGCAATAATAATCAAGCGCAGGGAGAAGAGTTGGGTTCAACAGGCTAAACTCCTCAGGTCCTCCTCTCACCACACATTTAGAAGTTGTGTGACCATTCCCACCTCCAGGGGAGGGCATGGAACCCTCATTACCACCATAGGAAGCCCTGACCAACATCTTTGATGGTGTAGACAGGGTACCATCCCTTTCTATACACATTTTCCCCTTTCCGGTCTATCCTTCCGAGGATGAGCCCTGCCCCACTCTTTGACAACCAGTCCACGTAACTTAGCATGAGTCAAGATCTGCTAATGGCTGGAGGCCAAATGAACATAATCATGGGGGCCATCACTCTATAACAAACACTGCATGCCTCACCCCTCCCCTTCTCGTCATATGTGCTTGATAACCCACACTCTAATCCCTTTCATACGAATGGTTTTATCCTGTATCAAGGCCTAATCCTTGGTTCGCATTTCGCAGGCCCCCCTACATGGAAGTCATGGAGCACCCAGGGCAGCTGGCTTGCAAAGATGCTCTTTGCCATCGAAGGGAACATGCAGCACAAGCTCCTTTGCCGGTGCGCTATGTGCCTAGCCTCAAAAGGTATGCAAAGAAACAAGGTCCCAAGTGACACCGCCCCGGACGTAGACCGAAAAATCCCCAGGCCAGGGGAATAGAAGCTCAAAGGAGCACACAAGGCGTGGCAACACCGGATGTGCAGGCCCCCAACAGACGCTCGGGCACCAGGTGCTCGAAAGTGGAGAGGGCAGTTCGAGACAAGGAAGAATTCGATGCATTGTTCAAAAGCATTTTGGAAACGGTTGTGGCCAAAGACTACACCATTCAGGTCCCGGTCGACATCTTCCCTGCCCAACCTCACAGGAGCCCCTCACCAGCAGAGCCTCAGTCACCTGACCACCCGGACTCACCCTCCCTGCCTTGTGCAAATAGAGTAGCTCGCAACTTAACAAAGGCCATCCTGCCATAGCTTTTTGTCTTTTGAGGGTTAAAGGGGCAGGCTCCCCACTTGTACACACTTTCCTCACCTATTGCTAATATATGTCAAGTCTTTAACAAGCACCAGAATAGTCATCGCAATCAGCATCATAGGATTCTGAAAAGTAATACCTTGACATGATTGCATTTGTTCGTTGTACTTGATGCATGCGACTTGCATATACTCTCATGAAGTGACAAGTGGATGCAAGATGACACAGGTTTTCGGGCGAATGTGTTCAATGCCCAAGTCACTGCAAGACCACCAACCTCACAAAGAACCGCGACAAAACCATGCCGCCGAATGCGAAGAATCACCCTTACGAGTGGCCACATCGCATGACCCAAAGCATAGTCATGGGCTACACTCTTTTTCTGGGTCAAGCTCTATAGTTGGCTCACGACAGTTGTTACCAGAATTATACCGACATCGCGTGTCGCAAAGAGGTTTGCAATACCTCAAGTGTATCTCCCCATCTCAACAATTGCTTCTCTAACAATGAGGCTAGGGCACAATCATCACTGTAATATCCATTTCCTGAGCCTTTGAAGCTTGACATTTCCCAACCCATTGAAAGGCTGATAGCCTCAACATATTGAAATGGTTGTACTTAGGCAAGTCAAAAAAAAAAGAGAAAAAAAGAAAGAAAGAAAGAAAAAAGCATAAGAAAAAGAAACAAAAAAAAAAAGAAAAAGAAAAAAAGAAAAGAAAAGAACGAAAAGATAAGAAGCACCCACGATCACAGCACCGCACCTAGGGGTCTTCAAATTAGGTATGTCCAGTGACCTTGGTCAACTGGCTCTGTCCCTAATCCCCTAGCCCTTTGTGTATCCCCCACAATTGTTCAGGGCACATCAAGGACAGGACATACCTAGGGAGCTTACCTCACCTATGGTTAGACCTGTCACCCTGAACCACTTGCACATTTCTTTTGCACTCCATCTCAATGCCATTACAATCAACAGTGGTAAGCAAGGCATGAAAGACAATGGAAAAGTACACCATAATTTTCAAACACTACAAGTAGCCACTAGCTACGAGAAGCTAAGACATCAAGGAGCTCAATTATGCTACATTGCCTTAACAAGACCATAATGATGTCTCAATCAATCTTCAAGTGTACTACTTGTCTTCATCGATAAATTTTTCCATCAACTTAGCCCCTTGCTTCACTGATCCATTGCTATACAAGGAACCAGGCTGATAGTCTTCTAACTAACTAATACCTAAATACGCATGTGTATTCACTTAATATTCACACTATAACCTATACACGGTTTGGGTCCTCAAGTGCAGGACAATACTCCAGGCTTGCTTAGAGTTTGACTTGTCTCCCAAACTAATCAAAATATGTCTTGTGCATGATAAGAAGACTAGCACTACCCCTTAGGGAGAGACCACATGAGAGGTTTTCCAATTGCAGGTATTAAAGACTCCAACGAAAGCGCCGTCAGCTCTACATCAACACTCAACTCTGAACTCTTGTCCTTTACTTCATCATGCAAGACCACCAGAGAATCACCACGAGTAGAATCCACCATGAGCATCTCGAGAACACCAACACCCATGCCAGCTATGAGTGACCATTCCCAACAAAGAGTAGCCCTATCGCCACCTACAACAATCATATCACCAGCCAATCAGAACAACAAAGTGCCACCAACGACCTTCATCCGCACCAACATCAGAACTCCTCCAAGGCAAACCAAAACAATCCTTTCCACCCGTGTCTTCGGTGCAAGCTCCACATGCTACCTTCGACGAAGAGTGCCATGGGGCTGGCACTCATCTAGGAGGGGAGTAATGTTAACCCCAACACGAAGAAAGCAAAAGGAGATAAAAAAGACGCAGGGCAAAGGCGGAAAAAATATAGCCCGACTGAATAAAGAAGAGGAGAAAAGGCCAAAAGTGCAAGGGCAACCTTAAAAGTCCAAGGTAAATGCAAAAGGGGAAAGGTGCATTTTAAAATACAAAGGCGCACCCTGAAATCTTATAAAAGAGTGCCATGCTCTCTCCTGTGCAAATTGTAAAGATAGATGGGCGGTGGAGAAGAAGCAAGAAGGATAGGAAGGAAATAGGAAAAGAGGACCTAGGCCAATGGCCGGTCATGTAAAAAGGGGAAGACCGCCCAAGGAGGAGTAGGGCATGTATAAAAGCCAAAAGTGGAATGAGAAGCTCATTCTTGTGTGTGGCCAAAAGTGGCTCTCCTCTTCTTCTTCTTCTTCTTCTTCTTCTTGCTTGCTTGAGCTTGTGCTTGAGAGAGGGAGTGTGAGAGTGTGAGGGAGTGAGTGTGTGAGGGTGAGGGACTGGGGAAGAGAAGCTCTCCATCTTCTCCTCTCTTCTTCTCTTCTCTTGTCTTGTCTTGTCTTGCTCGCGGCTATGGAGCTTGGAGCATGGAGCTTGAGGATGGAGCTTGCTTGAAGCTTGCACTTGGATCGTGGAGCTACCGGAGTGCGCAGGAGAGGAGGTAACTCGATTGGCATGGAGGTAATCTCACTACACCCGTAGATATGGATGGCACGTCGGCTATGTGAGAGGTAGCCATTAGTGCTCGGCTTGGAATGCTTGAAACAATAAGCGGTCCGTGGGTCTTGGCGGCTGAGTGAAAGCTCCCACAAGCACATGTCAAGACAATTTTTCTTCATGAAAACTTGCATGATGAGATTTACATGGAGCAACCTAAGGGCTTTGTGGAACCTGGTAGGGACCACCTAGTGTATAGATTGAGAAAGAGAATTTATGGCCTTAAATAGGAACCTAGGGAATGGTACCACAAGTTTGATGATTTTATGAATTCATAGGGATATTCTGCAGTGATATGGATCCATGTTTATACATGAAGAAGGCTCATGATGGCAGCCTTATGATTTTGATCCTCTCTATGGATGATATGTTGATTGTTGGGAGTGCTCATGATGAGCTAGATGCCCTAAAATGTCAGCTCAAGAAGAGCTTTGAGATGAAGGACATGGGATAGGCCTCACATATTCTTAGGATGCACATTACACATGATCACTTTAAGGGGCTCCTTTATTTTTCACAGAAGAAGGAGTACATCTAGAAGGTCCTTGAGTGGTTTCATCTGCAGGATGTTAAGCCTATTGGTTGTTCTTTACCTTCTCATGTAAAGGTTAGTAGGGCTGATTGTCTGTGGTCTGATGAGTAGAAGGCTGAGATGGCCAAGATCCCTTATGCATCCGCAATGTGTAGTTTGATGTATGCCATGATACTGACTCGCCATGATATAGCATTTACAGTGGGAGTTGTGGTATGCTATATGGCTTCACCTAGCAGACAACATTGGGATGATGTCAAGGGTATCATGACGTAGCTGAAGGGCACAACAGCTATGTGCATTTGTTATGGTGGCCAAGATACAAGAGTCATGGGATACATTGACTTTGATTATGTAGGAGATGCAGATAGTAGGAATTTTGCCTCTGGCTATGTCTTCACCTTTCCTGCAAGCGTTATTTCTTGGATGTCTAGGGTGTAGAAATGCATGACACTATCTACTATAGAGGCCGAGTATGTTCCAGCCACACTAAGGCTTGTATCAAGCTCCAAAAATGTAGTTACACCATTATATCCTTACTCTAATATTTATAATAGCAGATGAGCATTTGGAGGCTATTCCCATGTGTGGGAGCAAAAATGTAACATTCCCTTCTGCTCACATACGAACTCCCCTCCCCCCTAAGCTCGAGTATGTTGCAGCCACGCTAAGGCTTGTATCAAGCTCCAAAAACGTAGTTACACCATTATATCCTTACTCTAATATTTATAATAGCAGATGAGCACTTGGAGGCTATTCCCATGTGTGGGAGCAAAAATGTAACATTCCCTTCTGCTCACATACGAACTCCCCTCCCCCCCTTTTTGTTAAAGGAAAATTGATTTTTTTTAAAAATATAGCCCTTCATCCCATGTCGTCATCAACAGGAAGAGGGAGATGACATGGAGGATGGCGACGGCAAGTGCAAGATGATGCTAGGAGATGATGATGTCAATGGAGGGGGAGGCCACGTGCCTACCATCCCTCCTTAACCTCCTCAACAAGTCCACCAGGCGAGCCGCCATGCAGAAAACAACAGCTCCACCCTAGCCGCCCACGTGGAGGGGAGGGCCTCCATCATGTTCCCCCCCCAATATTACCCTCCTCTCCCTTATATAAACCTCCCCCCCAATCACAATAAAGGAGGAGGGCTAGGATGCTGCAAGAAAGAGAGAGAGAAAGAGAGAGGGAGAAAGAGAGAAGAAGAAGAACAAGAGGAGGAGAGAGAGAGAGAGAGAGAGAGAGAGAGAGAGAGAGAAGAATAAGAAGAAGAAGAAGAAGAAGAGGGAGAGAGAGAAGAAGAAGAAGAAGAAGAAGAAGAAGAAGAGAGAGAGAGAGAGAGAGAGAGAGCCTTTTGGAAGGGTCTTCTTCTCTTCCCCTCCTAGAAGGATGGCCACACTCATCTTTTTTTTCCCCCATTGCCGCAAACCATACCCCTTGTTCTACTTGGATTATCCGCAGTGTATTTTGCTCCCCAACTAACCCCACTGAGATCGAGCACAAGGTGCAAAAGTCTTGTGCGACTCATGTCTAAGGGAGACAAAGTTTGAGAATGGCCCCCAAGTGAAAATTGATGTGCTCTGATATGGCAATCCCTCAACGAGTGTCTTGATTCCCGCATGAAGTACATTAGATGCGGAAATAGAATATATCATGGGAAGGAATAGGCTTCATCTCATACATTCGAAAGATAAAGTTGCAAAGTGCGGGTATCAAGAGAAGTTAATTGTATCTAGATGTTATGTGACAAACTCGCACATAGCATAATAGCATTCCAAGGTGTTGTCGACTCTCCTTTTCGTGAAAATAATATATGGGTATTTTCCCACACTGAAAGTATGTTGTGGCTTGCATGCTTAACAAATTGCATGATAAAGAAATCTAGCCTACGGAAAATTCAATCTCGAATCTGTTAGTTCATTGGGATCTTAATGATATGCATAGTTAACACAAAAAACGACCATAAGGACTAAGACTAAGAATGCCTTGAGATCCGTTCGATAGCGACTACATTTATCAATCCAATTTAGATATTGGCTAGATCCAAACACAACTCTAGCCCCCAAAGACCAGTAGAGAGCTCAAGGGATTGAGAAGGACCGAGTCAAAGTAAAGACCACTACTCTTTGGAAAGAAGGTTGAGTTATCGAACAATGTAAGCGACCTATAGAACTTACATCTTGTACAGTGTTTGAAACCTTAACATATCGAAAGAAGGGTGTGTTAAGTAAATTTTACATGGAACCGCTCCTGATCCCAAGGGGGAGAGCGAATATGCGATGGAAGGTTATCTCAACTATTCCTACAATGTTGAAAAAGGATATCATTGTTTTGTTAATTGATCTAACATCGTCTTAAATGCTTTTTGCATTAAACTAATTGTTGGGATGTGATTTGGATGATTATTTCAAGTGCTTGCTTGATGGTAAATGCATGGTAGGAGTCTATGACGACAAGTTGCCAAGTTCGGGACGGAGTTGTAGACTGCCATGAGCCCAACATTTGGCATGTTGAAAGACCCTATTCTAGATAATGGATGGAAATTATGGTGCCATGTGATTTGGGCTGGGAACTTCTGTTGGACAGAAGGGAATACATAATTTCTCCTGTATGGGCAGGAGACAAAGATTAACTGGAAAATAAGTTAAAGAACTTGTTGTCAAAAGGATGCTTGCTCTATTTTCATGTCTATGCTGTAAGTTACGCGAACGAACCCTGTTCCCTAAAGGCTTATTTATGGAAGATGGTTTTAAATTTTCACACATAAATGTGATAGGACCTAATTAGAAAACTAAAGCTATCAAGGGAAGCGGGTGGGTAGAATCTCGATGGGTCTGTCCTACAGCAAGGTGGTCCCAGAGAACTGGGAGGCTTCTCACAAGGTTTTACCATCGTTTGACCTTTAGGCAGTGCTAGGTTAGAACATGATTCATGCTGTTAGGGGATTGGGATGGGACTTTGCCCTATGGGCAGAGAGGTTGAGCGGCATATCCCTCTCGTTTCCCATTCTCTTTGAACCAAGTGTGACATGGAATTGCTTCAGCTTGGATATCTCTGTATGAAGTAGGATGTCCAGAACCCAACATTAGAATGCTATTAGGAGACCTTGACCACTAGAAGCCCAAATAAATAGGTCGATCCTATTGGGTTCGGCCGCGAACATTCCGTTGCGAGGTGGACTCAGGAAACCCTAGGGGACAAACCCCATGACATTCCATGGGAGTGCCAGGCGGTGTCGCTTAGACTCTCATCTCTCGATGGACTGCTAAAAACGTGCTTGGACAAAACCGATAGGAGGCACGCTACAAAAAAGCATTCCAAAGACTAGTTCTCATGGCCGTGAAGCAATGTAGAGAGAACGTGTGTGGACTCACCATCAATGAATCCATGGTTGAAGTTGAGGTGAATCTCGAGGCTAAAGTAACACTTGAGGAACTCAAGAGACCCACACAACTTGAAATATCAGCGCGATCATGCATCAACTCAAGGGCATGGTAATTTCACGTAATGATAGTTGGCCAAATGAGAATAATAATGTTTGGGAAAATCATAAATAAATAATTTTATTTCAAATTTCACTTTGAATTACGTAACTTTATTTGGGGTGATGTGCATATTACTAAGAATATAAAAGTAATCCCAAGAGGGCTAGAGAAGCATGCTAAAAACAGTATTTTGGCTGTAAAATTTGTATTGGCTAGAAATTAACTTGATAAAAACCTAAGAGACCCTTTAAAAAATTTAGATTAAAAATTTCCTTTTTAAGAAGGGCATGCACATGTTCTAACTCTTCTTTTCCATGAGGAATAATCTTCTCACTGAATAGAATTGTAGGAAGGAGTACTTTATAACCATACAAGGCCTTCAAGGGAGAAGCATCAATGTTAGAATGGGTAGAGTTGAAGAGCCCCACCATAATCGACCAAGGAGAAGCATGGACCAAAATCTATGTTGTATCTCTTCATCGATAAGAGAAAAAAATCATCACTTTCATTACAAGAATCCTCATCTTTCATATGAGAGAGAGATAGGGAGATTTGAGTCAGCCACATGTGCAAGCTGTGTCAGAGGAGAGAGATGAAAAGGTATAACCCCCTCCATCATATGACACACAACCCATTGTGCACACCTTTTTATATCTTAAAATCAAAATAATACATAAGGCCTAAACGTTCAAATCCCTAATACATCCTCAAAACATGGCTTTATAATTGTGAGACGATTACATAATTGTGCAATTTTAGATTAAAAATATAGTGAGTTGGAGGGTTTTAGTTGATGTAGAAAAATAATATTATGGTCTATTTTTAGCTTAGTTCTTGGTCTATCATCTCGCCCACGTTGAAAAGTGAAGCATCCCCGCGAACAATTTTGAAGAAGAGCCACTATCAACTCAAAAGGTGTTTGAAATTGGTAAAGGGGAAAAACTCGATGATAAAGGAAAACTTGATGATGAAGCCAAGCCATGACCATTCATGACCAAACTAGGGAAGGGACCCCTACTTCATATCTTCCACACTAGAAACTTTACATAGTCTTCAAAAATTAGGGCTCTAATTCCAATCTTGTTTTCAAATGGCACTTCTCACTCATTAAGGATGCAATGTGGTTACGAACATTGGGATACTTGTTTAATTTGATAGTGATATGTGAAGGGGGCTAAAGATTAATGTTGTTCTTATGTTATGAAAATTTAGCAAAGTATCAGTAAAAATGAATTTGAAGAAAAACATTGGATGGGGGATGTATTCTAAACCAAAAGCCATGACACTATCTACATATCACGTAGCGAGGAGAAGGTTGTGCGGTGGGAGAGGTGGAGGTGATGATGGAGGAGGGCAAGGAGATGGGAGGCGATATTGGAGGGAGGAGGACAATCATGGTAGGGAAGGCGTAGGAATAATATGGTGAGTTAATGGCCCATGCTACAGGAGCGATATGCCATGCTAGACGTCATCTTACACTATGGTGGCTACAATAGTAATGGCCACAATAGCTTGTTCTTCTCCATCACCGATCGAACCTTCCATTCCTTGAGAAGGCCACATTTAACAATGTGATGTCAATAGTGTTTGCATCGCTTCCTCTATCCATTGATGAGGATGAGCATATTTTGGTTTGATGAAGAGCCAGGTTCCCCGTCTGCACACCACATGAAGAGCCCCACCATAATCGATTGAGGAGAAGCGTGGAGCAAAATCTATGCTATATCTCTTCATCTATAAGATAAAAAAATCATCACTTTCATTATAAGAATCCTCGTTTTTCATATGAGAGAGAGATAGAGAGATTTGAGTTAGACATATGTGCAAGTTGTCTCGAAGGAGAGAGATGAAAAGGTGTAAACCCTCCATCATATGACACACAACCCATTGTGCACACCTTTTTATTTATTAAAATCAAAGAAATACATGAGTAAGGCCTAAACCTTCAAATCCCTAATACATCCTCAAAACATGGCTTTGTAATTGTGAGCCGATTACATAATTGTGCAATTTTTAGATTAAAAATATAGTGAGTTGGAGGGTTTTAGTTTATGTAGACAAATAATATTATGGTTTGTTTTTGGCTTAGTTCTTAGTCCATCAAGAGTGATTATAAGAAAACTTAGCCAAGTGTAGCCATGAGTCCCATGCATCGTGCACATCATGACAAATACTTAAGATAAGTTTCTAGCCACTTATTGAGCGTTTTTGTCTGGCCATTAGTTTGACGATGATAAGCTATAGATGGAGCTAATTTAGTGCCCATTGAGCTAAAAATTGCTTGTCAAAAATTGTTCATAAATTTGGAGTCCCTATCATGAACAATGACCTGTGGTAATCCATGCAATTTAAATATATGGTCCATAAATTGACTGGTAAGTTGTGATGTAATAAATCGAGGCTTAGTCGGAATGAAATGGGATACCTTGATAAGCCTATCCACCATCATGTACATACTCTTCCATCCCCTATGAAATCCATGGTTATATGCATTCACTTTCCTTCATGGATTGGTAAGGGTTGCAACAAACCACTTGTCTTATAAGTGATGTCCTTATTTTGTTGACATGGCATGCACTTAGAAACATAATCTTTCACATCCTTCCATCAACCCTTCTAGTGAAAGCTCTTAGAAAACTTGTCATAGGTCTTGAAAACACCTTAGTATCCAACTATGGGCAACTATGGGCAAACATCTTTTTCATGATCTTTTGTTTGAAATAAGATATATAAGAGATGACAATCTTGCCATTGAACCAAATGAGGTCATCTCTAAATTGAAAATAAGAGGTTTTCTTCATGATTCCTTGCTGTAATTTTTGAAATACATGGCTGAGTTCTTCACCCAAGAGATAAGCTTCTTGCAACACTTCACCCAAGAGATAGGCTTCACCCAAGAGATAGGCTTCTTGCAACTCTTCTTTCCAAACAATATGAAGCTCAGTAATGGCTAAAACTTTACATGCCCACATTTGAGACAGAGAAATAGCCCCACAATATTGTCATTTTCCCTCATATGAATAATGTCAAAATCATAATTGTTGACTATATCTAGCCACCTACACTTCTTGTGGGAGTAAGATTTGATTCAGAGAGAAAGGACCATGTGATCATTCTTCACTCTAAACTAGCTACCATACAAATAATGGTGACATTTTTTAATTGCATGGAGGATAGCCAACATCTCTTAATCATAAACATTCATGGCCATTTCCTTCTCTGTAAGCTTGTGACTCTCAAATGTAATAATTCCATTGTTATGTAACAAGATTGCACGTATGGCTCTTCCATTGGCATCATACTAGATGGTAAACTCCTTATAGAAGCCTAGGAAAACAAAAATAGGAGCAGAAGTGACCAAATCCTTCAACTCATTGAAGCCTCTACTTACAATGATATCCCAAAAGATAGCTTTCTTCTTGAGTCTATCAATCACAAAGGGGCTACAATAGTCGCATAGTGCTTAATAAATTCATAGTAGAATGATGATAAACCAAGAAATCCACAAAGGGAAGTAGATTTTGCAGGAGTTCACCAATCTCTAACACACTACCTTTTTTTAAGTTTAGCCTTGATTCCCTCTTGACTGACAATGCATCCTAAGTATTCTACCTCTGCCTACATGAAAGATGATTTAGTCTTCTTAACAAAAGAGCCTATGGTGTCATTAAATACCTTTCTCATGTGCAATAGATGATTCTACAATGATTTCCTATAAATAAGGATATCATCGAAGAATACCAAGATAAATTTGAAGAGGAATGGCTATAATATCGTATTCATAAGGCTCTAGAAGATAGCTCAAACCAAATGCCATAACCAAAAAATGGTAGAACTCTTGATCAATTCCGAATATTGTTTTGATCTCATCATCCTCTCTTATACGAATCTAGTGGTAGCCTAACCTCAAGTCTATCTTTATCAAATATTTTGTCCTCTTAATCTTATCTAGCAAATCATGTATCTAGGGATGGGATACCTATGTTTTATTGTGATCTTATTGAGGTCCCTATAATCAGTGCATATCTTGAAGGAATAATCTTTCTTCTTGATTTATCAAGACTGGTGAGGTGCATAGTGAAGAACTAGGTTTAATGAATCCCATATTTAATAACTTCTTGATTTGCTTGGCAACTTCCCCATGCTCATATTTAGATAATTTGTAGGGTGGCTTATTCACTCGTATTGAATGAGGCTCCAAATCTATAGAGTTATCAATTGCTCATTAAGATTCTATTAAGTAAACAAAATTAAGAAAAGTCCTCATTGTGTATGCCCATATGGTCTTCATATTTAAATAATATTTAGCTACTCACATTGTTGTGGTACCATCAATGTTCGATGTTTTATTGCCATATCTTTGTAAAATCAATGGTTATAAATCCATGGACATGATGTGTAATTGTTGCATTATGTCTTATTTCTACCATATCTCGTAGAGAACTTGGATGATTCCAACCAATGATCCATATTTCCATTGACTCTCTCAAAGCTAGCAATGACTCTACAATGTTGGGTATTTCATTATAATCCTCCCTTGAGTTCAAAAATGCTTTCAGTCACACTAGATAACATCAAACATTGTGTAGTTTATCAAAACAAATGTGATTAATTAGATAATTATCATAGTGTTGCTAGAATAACTATTATTATATATACAAGATATTACATACATCACTTTGGCAAGTATCATTGAGACAATTATTATATAAAAAAGACATTATGTACACTTTACCTTTGCTAAGCATCCTCGAGTGTACTCCCATTTGGTCATTGTGATAACCACACCATTTTCTCTTTTCTACTTCTCCACCTCCTCATGTAGCCAATCCACATCAAGGTCCTTTGGCAATGCTTTTAAATCTGTAGGATATGACACACTACACCATTGCGTGAGTGAAAGATCCTCCTCTCCTTGTCTCTTTTTACTTTTGCATCCTCATACATTGCCACACATTGGCTCACATTAGGGGAGATTTGGACTCAACTTTAGGTTGCCTTGTAAGAAATTCCACCTCAACATAGAGAGACGTTATTCAAAAATCATGATAAGTTTAAAAAAGGTAAAATTTTTACTCATTTTTTCTAAAATATAAAAATTATCCCATAGCATTTAAGTTGTCAATTAGCCCTAATTAAGAGTCTAGAGGTTACTACTTGGAATTAAGTGCTAAATGCTCAGAATTTGATGGCTCATATCTGGATTGATTGGAAAAAATGGAATAGGTTCTTTTTATCAAAAGATAAGCCAAAAGACTACATGAAGCCTTGAGTTGTACACCCGCCACATTACATTCTGAAACATTCCATGTATACTCTCTCATTTTTTGAAAGCAACTTCACAAACAACACAAATAGGGATGGCTAGGGCTCCTCTATTATGATACAATAGAAATCTTAGGAGAGGAAGACCTTCAATCACTTGAGAGAGAGAGAGAGAGAGAATGTGGGCACACACCACAAGCTGGTGGGAGAGAAAGAGACAAAGAGAAAGATCATGAAAATAACAACAAGTAGAGCTACAATTGCTTGCTCGATCACTTATAGACTCGGGTATTGGACATGTGGCGGGTACATGCATAATCATATCTATGCACCCTAATTAATTTTTACATAGGTCAGTCCACATTTTTGATGATGTGGAATCGAGTGGCATCAATACATGTAATCACCTTATATAGCTCAAATTTGAAATTAAAATTTTCATTTCATTTGTTGCATGCCTATTGGAACTCCATTGTTTTCTCGTCTTAACGATTCTTGGTGCTCTTGCATGGTGAGTCTTTCCCAATGTGAAGCTCCCACAACACGATAGCACCCATAGAAGCTCAAAGAGCATCCTATCCTCGAGTTGTGCTAGTTCCAAGCCCTACACAATGTAAAGGGATGGGGTCCAAAATCTTGATGACCATCTTGATGAACCCCCCCCCCCCCCTGCCCGCGTATTGTTTTGTGCCCTCCCTCCTATCCCATTATGGCGTTCCCTTTTGAGGGGGTAATCCATGTGATGTGAGATGAGGGGGGTCCAAAAACTTGAGGACCCCCCTCCCCACATTGTTTAGGTATGGGGGTTTTTGCACAACGCGGAGGGGGAGGGGGGCTTTCAAAACCTTGAGGACCCCTCTTCGTATTGTTCAGGTCTAGGGGGTATCACACAATACAAGGTGGGGGGATCAAAAATCTCGAGGATCTCCCCTTGCATTGTTTAGGTCTCAGGGGGTACCACATAATGTAGGGGGGGATCCAAAATCTTGAAGACCTCATGCTATTTGGGTCTAGGAGTGTACTGCACAACACAAGGGGAGGGGGTTTCCAAAATTTTGAGGACCCACCTCGTGTTGTTCAGGTCCAAGGGGTATTACATAACGTAGGGGGATGGCGAGCAGGTCTGAAATCTTGAGGATCCCCACTCACATTGTTTGGGTCCTAGGGGTACCACACAATGCAGGGAAGGGGGTTTTCGAAATCTTGAGGATCCCCCCTTGAATTGTTCAAGTTTGGGGTTGCATCACACAACATTGGGGGGGTCTAAAATATGGAAGACCCCCTCTCGTGTTGTTTAGGTTTGAGGGCTATATTGCACAATCTGAGGGGAGGGGCCCCTTGTATTTTTTGGATCCTTGTAGTTTGGGGTTGCATCACACAACATTGGGGGGGTCTAAAATATGGAAGACCCCCTCTCGTGTTGTTTAGGTTTGAGGGCTGTATTGCACAATCTGAGCGGAGGGGCCCCTTGTATTTTTTGGATCCTCCCCTCCCCACTCTCGTGTGTTGAGATATTTGCAATCACACCTAATGTAGCCTCTTTGTATGAGGCAGTCTAGGCTTAGGACATGCAGGCTGCAGTAATCCCATATGCACAGAGAGGGAAGATTGCTATCCATCCAACAACTATATAAGCATTGTACTTGACTACCATTTTTCATGTAGAATGAATACAATGTCATGATGCCTTGTACTTTCAGTTAAGTGTCTTGTCATTGTCAGTCATACACAAGATTGTGTTTATGAGTCCAAGCTTCCATCTTGGAACCTAATTCACTTGTGTAACAAACAGTGTCCTTGTCTTCTCCATCATGAGTTCACTCTATGCCTACAAGCCGCCATAGCCATGCTCTAGATCCCGCATTTCTAACATGGTATCAGAGCGCAGCTGAGCATGGCTTAGCATGTTTCAGGTCCTCTCTCTGCTCCCTCAGTCTCTCATAATCTCTATCCAGCTCAGCTCAAGTGTTTGACTTAATCTCCAACTCCATTTTCACTCTCTATCCCTTGGCAGCCATAGCCAACCTGCAACCTACCTCTGTTGGAGGAGCTGGATCTCCACTTACAGGGCATATCTTCACTTGCTTCCTTCTGGGAAAGTGTTCCCCTACTTCCAGAGCTTCTTCTTGACATATCAATCACTGACATTGGGCTCCTATAGCTTTAGCATTGTCATTCTTCTGTGGTTCTGTCCTGTGGCCACCATAGCCAGCCTGGACATACCTCTGATAGAGGGCTGAGATCTCCCTCTACAGACCTTATCTCCTCACGCTTTCTTCTTGAGATATCTTGTCTAGGTTAGGGCGAAGCCTTCTGGTACATCACAGTCTGACATTGGTCCGTCTATGCTCCAGCATTGCCCAGATTCGAGATTGCTGTCCAGATCTGCGCCTGTGCTGGTCGTACGTCCGAGTTGACCTCTGCGCTGCGCGATTTACCCTTTGGGCATAGGGCATTTGAAGAAGGACTCCTAAGCTTCATCTCCATCAAATATGCGACAAAATGATCCATCGTAGCTGCTGAATCATCGAAAAAATCAGTCGCCTGCAACTCAAACCCTAATAGTCCTCCATAGCTTTTTAACTCAAGCTCATAAAATTCTTCAATTTCTCACTCCTTTGGGCTCAACCAACCCTCTGCAGTTCTAATTCACTCTGATCTACTGAGTTTCCAATTCAAATCAGTAAGGGAATTAAGAAATCAAACTCAGTTTCAACACCAAGCTTCAAGATAGTATCTTTTTGATACTCATTCAGTGCTGATAAACACTAGTCTTTTTGTGTCTATTGACACATTAAAGTGTAACTCTTCTGTGGTGCAAACTCAAAATTTGAAGCTCATTCTCAGTTATGGGAATGACCAAAATGAATTCCTTTATGAAGATGCTTGTTATGAAAAGTGATACAATTCTCCTTGCCAAAATACACTACATAGAAGATGTTACTCTCCCTACAAGAAGACAAGGAGCTGACTATATCCAAATGCCATCAGTGCATCCATTTGAAGACTTTGAAGACATGAAAGTGAAAAAGTTTGAAGACATTTACGCTATCTCAAAGATTGTACCTTTGCTTGAGGGGGACCTTAAAGACAAGAACCAAATGACTAATGCAAGCAAAGTCCATGAAAATGATGACCATGAAGGAAAGATCAAAGAGAAAAAGAAGAAGAAGAAGAATCAGAAAAATCATGAAGACTCTGAAGCAGCAAGCAAAGTGAACAGCAAGTACATGATCAAAAAGGGCAAGCTGAACTACTCCGACAAGAAGACCTACAATAAATTGAATGTCAAAAGTTATGCTGAAAACTGCAAGGACCTCCCGGTCCTTGACCCAATTTTTTACTGACTTCTTTAGCCTTGTAATGTCTAGCCCAAATGTCTTTATCATAAGCTTTGTAAACTCCTCATGTAACTTGGCATTACAGTCCCTGTACACTTTGTGAGGCCCCTGTTACAGCCTCTGGATGTCCACCATGTTTATGGTACCCACACTTAGCCTTTTCTGCGACAGCCTCTGGTGTTTTGCCATGTCTGTGGTATGCCCACACTTTGCAGATGGTTCTCACTACAGCCTCTACACACTTTGTGCCTTTTCCAGTTGTGATTGAGGAGGGGTGTTGAGATATTTGCAATCACACCTAATGTAGCCTCTTTGTATGAGGCAGTCTAGGCTTAGGACATGCAGGCTGCAGTAATCCCATATGCACAGAGAGGGAAGATTGCTATCCATCCAACAACTATATAAGCATTGTACTTGACTACCATTTTTCATGTAGAATGAATACAATGTCATGATGCCTTGTACTTTCAGTTAAGTGTCTTGTCATTGTCAGTCATACACAAGATTGTGTTTATGAGTCCAAGCTTCCATCTTGGAACCTAATTCACTTGTGTAACAAACAGTGTCCTTGTCTTCTCCATCATGAGTTCACTCTATGCCTACAAGCCGCCATAGCCATGCTCTAGATCCCGCATTTCTAACATCGTGTAGTTTGGGTTTGTCCTCTTTTGTCTAAATTTTTGAGATTTTTGCAACTTATCAAAGGCTTTGAGGCCATTACCCAAGACAATGAAATGCTAGAGAATATACATATAGTCAACAGAATTCCATAGCTATGGATGGGGGATTTGCTACAATGCCAAACTACTCTTAGAGCATTTTCACAGGATCCAAATCGACAATGTAAGTTTAATTTTTCTTACATTAACTTAGCATAGTGTTAATGACTATATAGTTAGCCTCATTTTGTACAATCTTACATAGGGTGAACATTTGGCTAATTATATAGATGGCAATCTTCTTCTATTCATAGCAAAGATGGTTGAGAATATAATCAACTATGCAATGCATAGAAATGTCTCGATACCACCTACCTCTACACCTCCGCCACCTTGCCCACCTCCTAGAGAAGTTCAAAAGATCAGAACCCATCCAAATACCATACATTTGGATGAAGTGGAGCTGAGTGATGAGGCAAAGAATAGTCACATTAGTTTTGAGAGTTCATGTATAGAAAGAATGCAAAGTTATACACTTTCTTGAAGAGTTTGAGATTTTTTTTAAAAAAAAGAGGGATACTACAATGGAGGGAACATGTTTGGCTATATTATTCAAGAATTTTGAGAAAGTGACTCGGAGACTATAAGGCTATACATGACTGATAAGAAATGTCTCTATTTAGCATATTTAATTGTACCAATACCTCTTGTAGTTTGTGTCTCCATGAATTTTTGCTTTGAAAATGCCTCAAAGTGATTTATTGAAAAAATATTGAAATATGAGATAAAAGACTTCAAAATTAAAAAAACATTTATTTTATCATAATAGTAGCTCTTTTTCTCTCTCTAAAACTGAAAGGCCCAAACTTTAGTCCAAATCTCCTCTAATGTCACATCACTATTGAGCACACAAAATTGTTTATTTTTTTAATAAAACTCTCTATCCATTATCTTGCTACACTCTCTTCCTTGAGGCATAAGAGATATCATCCTTGAGTCTTCATCATTATCCCATAATTGTGTGAGAGAGGAATTTGCTTGGACAAGAAGTTCATAGATGTATACATGGATTCTTGCATCAACCAATCTTCAACCATGCTAACTTCAAGCCTCGCAAATTTCCTCACCACAAAATCCTTCAAGGTCTTCATAAAGTGTTCATGAAAGAACATCCATCGAGCATAAACTGTGTCACATATAGCCATCTCATCCACCAAATGTCTTATGAGGTGTAGTTAGCTTATGAGCATGGTTCATGGGAAATTCTTCTCCAAAAAACAAACTGCCTCAATCACCATGACTCAAGCATTTTGAAGTGTTGTGGGGATGATTTCCTTTGAGTTAATATACCATGACTCGAGCATTTTGAAGTGTTGTGGGGTTGATTTCCTTTGACTTAATATACCTACAAATAAAGAAACATAAACATTCTACTAGTATGAGCAAGTGAAACAGATTTCCCATCTCATAAATACTCTCATACTTTCTTTGAAGTAGAATGCGAGATGGTGGTAGGAAAACAAGGGGTAAAATAGAAAGCAAGATCAAGCTAATCTAATACTATGAGGATAGTGAACACAATGACAGTTGATCTAAGGAGGGTTCACCCATGCATCAAATACACCATCTTAGATAGTAGTCTTTCAAGATTATAATGCAAGCCAAAAAATTGGCTATCAAGTTTTGATGTATGTAGCTTATAATGCAATAAATAACATTCTTTGGAAGCTTCAAATATTCTTATCTTATGATTCAAGGCAACTTTTGGCTTCCAAATCTTTATATACACCCTTATATTTTGTGATAATGTAGCAAGGTCTACCATTTATACTTCCTCAATTCTTCTTATATACTTGGAGTATACACTTCCCCTTCCTTCTCTTATATTTGAAGTATATATTTTCATGTGTCAAGCTACATTCTTGTTGTAGTTTATTTTGACCGGGTTCAATTCATATAAGCATTGCTTACTTTATAGTTGGAAGGGCGGTTGGGAGGGAGGACTAGAGAGCTGCTAGTTCCAAAACTATTATTTTTTTCTAGTTTAGATAATGCTTTAATACGGCCATCTGTGGGCTTGAGCCCTTGTGGGAAAGTAAACTTGTCAAGGGATAGGAGAAAAGTGTTTACAATTTAAAATAATTGACTTGTCAAGTACATGATTGACTAGCAAATGAGACTCATAAATTATTAGATCACAAAGTATACAATTGCAATGCAACTAATTCACATATAACTAGACATAGAACATATGATTAACTCCAAATGATTCTATCACAAAGCATATAATTGTAATGCAACAAACATGTATACAATTGGAAACAAAGCACATAACTGAAGCAATTTCAAACTATGTAAATTGAAGTCATTGTCAAAAGATATAAATTATGAGTGGCATTTACAATGCATATCAAACCATGTAAATCAACAAGATTGAGGCAATGTCAAATCATCTAGATTATAGACCTTTTTAATAATAGGTATGCCTTTGTTTACAATTTTCTTTTACTCATTTGTATTTCATGTCTTGGCCTTATCAATATTTGAAGTGTCTCCATCATCATTGACATTTGAATGTATGACCCTTCTTGATGTTTGAAGGGATTATCCCATCCTTTGACTCACGATTTGTGTGACGTCACCAAGGATTTACCTGAGGTTCTACTTCCTTAGCTCTAGTGGCCTTGAGCTCTTCTAGTAGCTCAATAATATGCTATCATATCTCATCTCTTTCTCTTCATAGCACATCATTTTCTTTGTGAGGTTCTCCACCAATTCTTTCACCATTGAATCCATTTCATTCTAGAGAGCCTTGTGCTATTATGCTATAGTAATGATGGACAATTTGTGTTCTAGAAGCTCATTCTATCTTCTTGCCACAATCTTGGTTTTTGTCCTTCCAAAGCAAGTACTAGTATTTATGGTGTTGAGACACTACGTGTCTAAGTTCTTCAATGTTACATGATTTTAGTGTGTGCCTATGGGATGCATTATTTAATAATTTATGTGACCTGTCAAGAGTGATTCATTGAATGACACAATATAAAGTACTAGTTCATATTTCGCATATGTAAGTGACCAAAATTAAATTATCAAAGGCCATTCCTAGTATCCCAAGACTTATCTTGAGTGGTAGAAGACTTCCAAGTTGAAAAATATAAAAAAGTGATTCGTATACAAAAAAATAAATTCTTTGGCTATTTTAAATGGTTTTTTGCATTCCACTTGTGTTGGCTTTTTTATTAGTTCTATTCACTTCAATTTGAGTATTAATATTCATCAATTCTGAGTATGTATATAAAAGTTATGGTTAAAAAAAGCTGCAGTTAGCACAAGAAAAATGAATACATGAAAAACAAACATCAAGAGTTTGGAAGGCATGAAGAGACAGGGAAGCTTCTACTTTGAAGACCCTACTTAGAGAAGATCTTATCCACTATTGCATATAGTATGATAGTACTATCGAGCATGACCATAGAGACTACAAGTCATATAGAGATGCTTTAAGAAAGAATTGTATTTTTTTGAAGGATGGGAAGATTTATGAAAATGAAATTGGTACACCCTTTTCTACAAACTTTGAAAAGGGAGGTATGTAGAAGGTTCTTGCAGTTCTTATAGTGTGGAATGCATATGTAGCTGTAGATACTACTACCTATGGATTACAAATAGAGAGATCTCTAGTTACTAATGCATGTAACAAAATAGAGTTATGGACCCATGACATGCAAATTGTAGGTAAGGGTAAAGTGCCAAAGAAAAAGTCAAATGATGTAGGTCGGAGTATTAGAGAGAAGACTAGGTGGGATTTTCTTGTGGATCCCTATTCTGTTTATGTTTATTTAGTAAAGCAACAAAACATAGATGTAATAATGGAAGATAAAAGAAAAAGAGATGGCTGGAACCCAAGGACTAAGCAATCTACGCTTTTTGCAAGAAGCAGAAGAGGGAAGATGCACACAAGAAGAAAGAGCAAAAACAAAGAAATAGGAAAAGCTGAAGGGAAATCAATCAAGATACAAGCTACTCTTTGACATAGAGATGGCTATAGATCTTTAAAAGGTCTTGAATGAGAGGATTCTAAACTACAAAGTTGAGTCTATGTTGAGTGAAATCCTTGGAATACCAAAAAGAGAGTTCTATGAAAAAATTATAGATATGACTTAAAAAAGAAGATAGTTTATGGGTGAAGAGATTCAGGTTATGATGCAAAGGAAGATTAAATAGGTTTACATGGCATAAAATTGGTTTTCGAAGATGATGTAGATGCAGAGGCTACTTGTGAAGAAGTAGAAAAGCTTATTATTGGCAGTGCTAAAGTGAAAAGTATTGCAGAGAAGACTGTGATATGTAATAAAAATATAAGAGATATACTAGTGAAGGTTGGAGAGCTAGAAACTTCATGTTGCCCTAATAGACCATCGCTTAGAGACAAATGCCATGGTGAGAAGTATTTATGAGAATGATGTTATGGAATTATGTTTATTACAGTATTTTATCAAAATTATGGAATTATATTTATCATGATATTTTATCAAAATTATGGAATTATCATAATATTTTTCCAAAAAATATTGTGAAATTTATTTAATTGATGCATAATCCTTAACCATGACCACATGACTACTAATATAGTGAATCAATATTAGAGATATTTGGTCAATAATACAAATCATTCTATAGAATAAGCACAATGGATACAAAAATCAGCACTAACTTTGCAATATGAAAATCTAATTAATGCCTACCACTCACAATCACATTAAATATCTCACAGGCACAAATCCAGTGCAGTAGATAATATTCTATATAAAATCTGTGGAATTTTATAATATAGATTCATTGTAGGAGGTAGTACTACTTGCATGTGGTTGGCTGCCCTTGCTTATTTTTCTTTGAGTTATCAATTGGGGACATCTGCTTTTTAACCCCCAAGAAATATTATGGAATTATATTTATCACAACATTTTACCAAAATTATAGAATTGTGTTTATCATGGTATGGTACCAAAATTATAAAATTATCGTGACTCCATAGTTCTGGCACAATACCATGATAAACACAATTCCATAAATATACTTGTGTTTATCATGGTATTGTAGCTTTTGTTTGTTTGCTGCATAATCCCTGACTTATCATGTGAATATATGCATATGGTACTGGTCAAAATATGCTTGGTAGATAGATGAAAGAATACTAATGTGTATTGTGTTGTGGTGAGCAAATAATTTAATGGAGTAAGCAAAATTATTTGGAGTGTGCAATTTCGTGTGTAAAATTTATGTGCTCTTTAGCATGGAAAAATATTATCAAAAGCATTATATTTTGTATAGATCTTTTAACACAAGGACTTTGTGTGCACGTATATGCAATATTTTTTTATGTATTTATTAGAGAAGGAAAAATACTATTTTTGTAAAACTATTATAATAGAGTGTGTTTTGATTTATTTACGCAAAAGCATGTTGTGCAAGGTGAGGAAAGCAAGGAACACAAAAAGGATACTTTCAATGTATTTTTGTGCACTTAGTTTAATATTGTAAATATATGTATGGGAAAAGTGCTCACCCATGCACGGGGAGAGATTATATCCAATCTTGTGGCGTGCATACTTTCTCAATTTCTATTTTCTTTTGTCTCTATTTTATCTATTGTTCAATTTGTGTTTCTTTGAATTTTGATTAATAATTGTTTGTTGTATAGTGAAGGGATTCAACAAATGGAAGATGGTATGTAGATGTTGATCATAGATAGAGGATGCAAGCATGAGACTTGTATGCCGCTTGTCCGAACATGAAGATTACCATAGGAGATGTACAGGATGATCACTATTTCATTGTGCAAGATTTCTCATTATACCTAGTGATCTTAGAGCAACCATTTATTACTACAATATGGATGGAGATTACTACACTACGGATGGAGACTTAAGTTCTAGATGATGGTTTCGCCTACATAAGAATGAAAAGTAAAGATAACAAAAGAGCAATGTAGTCTATAATAGCGTGTGTCAATCATGTAAGAAACATGGATACATTGAGGGATTATCCATTGCCTCCCAATGTTAGAGAGTTTCACCTATTGCTACATGTGAAGTTACTTTTACTTGGGCTTCGTAGGATTATCAACATAGGTTCTGTGAAATTCTAGAGGATTGAAGAGTTGAATAGAGCTTCTAGAGAGTATGTTTATAAGGTAGGAAAGAATATGAAAGATCATGTTTTATTGCAAGATGACGAGAGGAGTATAGAATTACATGATGGGGACAAACACAATTGTAGAGATTTCAGCTTTGCTAGCAGAATATTAGATCTACCATCATATAGGTAAATTCTTTGGATATGTTTCAAGTCATTGCTAAATTTATGATGCATGAAGAGTCAAATGGGAAAAATAGGGATGAAGCTAGAACTTAAACATGAAGAGAAAGATCACTTATTAAAATCTAAGAAGAATATTCAAAGCTTATGAAAGATGATGAAGACCTCAAACTCGTAGAAGAGTAAAGTTGCATATGTCGAAGGATGTGTAGGTTTAGAGGGGATGGGTGTTGAGACATTGCGTGTCTAAAGTGTGAAAACAAATAGGTTCTTCAATGCTACAAGATTTTAGTATATGCCTATAGGATGAGTTATTCAATGATTTATGTGACCTCTCAAGAGTAAGTTAGTGAATGCCACAGTGTAAAGTATTGGTTCATATATTGGATATGTAAGTAACCAAAGTTAAATTATGAGAGAACATTACTAGTGTGATGAGACTTATTTTGAGTGATACAAGTCCTCTAAGTAGAAAAATATAAAATGGTGACACATTTATAAAAAATAGAAATTTTGACCATTTTGAAGGGATTTTGCAATTCTACACAAGTTGGATGGTTGACTAGGTCTATTCGCTTCAATTTGAGTACCCTAATATTCTAAGTTCATATGTAAAAGTTATGGTTGAAACAAGTTGCAGCTAGGCACCGAAAAAATGAATATAGAAAAAGCAATTAGTAAGAGTTTGGAAAGCAAAAAGCATGAAAAGCAAGCATGAAGTGTTGTAAATGGTTATAAATAGAGATCTAGACATTGTGACAAGCATGGAAAAATAAACAACTCATTTATTATTGTGATTAATAGGGCTAGAGTAAAAGACAATTGATTTTACCTTTTTATAGGTGTCTTTAGCTCGAAAAGGCTTGCTTGTAAGAGGTTATTTTTGGAATAGATATGAAGATTTCTTTACCTACTACTATAGGCAAGGACTAAAAGTTTTCCTCTGTATTTGCTATTGTAATTTCTTTTCGGCTATGAGACTAGTGTTGAGCTATCATCTTAGGCATAGTGCATTCATTTTGAAGGGATTTATTGTAGTTGTGTAGAAGAGTAATACAACTGCTTGTTGGGTTTATTTGTTTCTTGTATTCTACACTATATTTATTTCTTCCATTTGTCTTTTTTCTTCCTTGATCTACAACAGATTTAGGCCTAGACCTTTCGAACCCCCCCCCCCCCCCCCATAGGCTTGTCCATCCAATCCACTTTTATTCTCAAGATGTTATGAACTTAGATTTATTGGATAAGGTATGTAGGGATCTAGATATTATGGGGCATCGCCTTCTCCATTTCTATGAAGCATTTGAGGACCTAACTAACATGTTGAAAATCATTGAACTTTTAGGGAAATGTGTTCTTGTAATTTCATGATTTATGAAACAAATACTCCCTTAAGAATTGTTTTGGACATAACTATCTCATCTCCTTTAGATTGTAGAGAGGTAAATCCTCACATGCATTATCATTTAGGAGCTCCAACAAGTGGAATGATCCTACTTTTCCTAGATTCTTTAAGCAATGATTTTTCATGCTTCCATTATATCGCTATGATAATTAGGATTAGCCATGAGTTTGTCAAAGCATAGTAACAACTGATTGTCTCATAAGCAAATCATTTAGGATCATTATATGTAGATGCCTAAATCGGTAATGATAAATACCAAGCATGCTTCCTAGGATATTTTGATTTTTTAGCCTAAGCATTCTAGTATTTGCTATGAGTTTATAGAAAAACTCATGCCATTCCTCTTCCTTCTTACATCTTGTAATTTGCAAGATGAATCACCATGGTGTTACTAAAATATTTGTTCTTAACTCTAAACACATTGGCACAAAATGCATGCAAGATGGTGCCAATGTATTATTATTATTTATTTTAAATTTATTTCTATTTTAATTAATTAGTTAATTAAATTATCATTACTATTATATACAAAAAGATCTTAGATTTTTTTCACTATGCAAAGATAGTGTAAAGAGATCATATATTGAAGTCATATTGAGATTATCTCTTTTGTTTTCATATGAAATTTGAGCTAAGGTCCATCTATCAATATACTTGCAATGAAGCACCCTTCTATCCAAACACCAGTCTTTGGAGTGTTAGGATCCATGAAAGCATTAGCCATGTCCACTTCTTTCACAGGCTCTAGGGCCTTACTAATTTTTGATGTAGATGCTTGATCAGTAATCCTCAAGCCCCATCTTCAAGTGAGAATGTTTTTGAATCTCTTTCCACAACTAGGAGATAACATCAACAGTTATCAAAATGTCAAATTAGGGTGAAAGGTATCCAACTCATACTCCTTGATAGGGTCCAGTGGCTTATTCCAACCGGCTAGGGAATGGGATGATACCCACTTTTATTTTTCCTCTTTCTTCAAGCAAGGGCTGCGTCACCAATTCGTCTATCATTGGAGGTACATCTCTCTCTTCTATCTCTTGGACCTCTAATTTTTTCCTGGGCTATCTTTGTATCCTTCTATGGTAGTATACTGTCATGCAATGTATTGTCTTGTACTATACTACTCTATGGCTCTATTGGGAGCTTGAACTTGATAGCTTTTAGGTGAAACATTCTCTTTCTGAACTGTTGGATCTCTTTTCTTGACACATGTAACTACAACTACTTTCAAGTCTACCAAATTGGAAGCAGGGCTCATGATTCTTTTGTTGGTTATTTGTGGTATTAGCATTACCAAGGGCTAGAATAGGGCAATCTTTAGCAATGTGGCCTTCTACTTTTCATTGGCTTATAGAAGGGCTTATAATCCATGGATCTTCTAGGGTTTGAAAATTTGGGGAGATATGGCCCTTCTCTCCACATCTATAGCATTCCATTTCTGATCTTCGCCCACTTCCAAACTATCTTCATGTGTAACTTTGGGCAAGGAACCTCCTTGGACCAAAATTAGGACCAAAATCTCTGGGCTTTGGGTTGATATCTTGGGTTGTCATGTTGGATTCTAGCAAGTTGAACCTTGCTTTCTCATATTTCTTCCTTTTGTCATACAATGTTTCTTCATAGAAATTGGCTATCTCTCGTACACTATCTCTCTCACGTATGCTCTCTCTCAATAGTACATGAGAATAACAAAAAATCTCTCTCCATAATCCTCTCTTGGTCATGGATACCCCTCCCAAGAGAGGTATGCCTGATATGAAGGTGCACCAAAGCCACTATAGTGATCCTAGGGAGCTCATCAGTGTCATTGTCACTTCAGCCTTCAATTCAAGTCTTCATCAACTAGTTCTTCTACTTTTTTGAGCTATGAAGAGCTTCCATTCTTCTCTTTTCAAGATTAGACACTATCCCCAAGCTAAACATCCATCCATCAAAATACTTATAGAAGCATACATTGGACATCAAAAGGCATACAAAAGCCATTGATACACTACAGAAGGTCTACAGAAGGCATAAAAGCCATAGAGCTCAAACCAAAACCATCTCAAACCATCCAACACACTCTCAATCATTCCCCAAACTACTCATCTACAATCATAACCTCTCAAACAAAAAAAAAAAGACCAAAACAGAAGCAAAACAAACCTATCAAAATCAAATAGACACACAACAAAACACCCTATTTCTCTATGTGCTCAAGTCTCCATTTCTTTTGTGTGTGTGTACTCTTGGGTGCTTCACCTCTGTCCCCTCTTGTCTATTTTCATCCTAGACAAGTGCATGGTCTAGTGAAGAAGGGACATGAGTAGGTTTTGTGGGACTACACTAGTTGCTTAGTGAAGAGTAGTTTGATGTCTCTCATTAATGGATAAGGGAAAGGTACTTATGGGAAATCAATGTGGATGGGTCCTTCTTATCCCTAGTATACATGTCATATTATTGTGCTCTCCCGAAGGGGGTGTCTACTTGTCTAGTGTGGTGATGTGACATGTTGTGCAACTCGGAGATGGATCAAGCTCCAAGTAAACTTGGAACATTGTCCCACACTTGAGGACAGTTGTTGGCGTAGGAGTGCAGTTGCTTTTCTCAAGGTGATGGGTCATCTAAGCAAGCTTGGAATGTCCCACCCTTGATGTGCCCTGACTTGTGATGTGGGAAAGGGCTAGGGGGTTGCCCTAGGTGCAATGAATGTGCATGTGCTTTTTCTTTTTCTTTTTTATCCCATTTTCTTGAATAAATAATTGACTAGGCACCAAAGTTAATAAATCGCTCAGATAAGGGCCTGAACGTGTACTCGAGGCATCCCTTGTTGAGAATGTACTACTTAACATGTTCTTGCACTAGTGTGAAGTCTCTAGAAAGAATTTGTACGAATGCATCAGAGGAGAATATGAACCAAAGCCACTTGATCAATTCCAATATTGATGTCAAAGAAGAGTGGGGGTAGCCTACTAGTTGTTGGAGGAGTGTGACAAGGACTACAAGTAGTGATGAAGGGGTCCGCCGGGAAATTGACACAAACTCTCTTGCAAAATGTACAAAGGAGGGGACTAGGTCAATAGGTTAGAATATGTACATCCTATCAATATGGGTTGCTCTAATATTATGAATCTTTACAAAATTATACTTACCATGTTCTCTTTCTCTATAATCTTGTCCATATCTTCTTGGATAGGGACAAAAAAGTGGGTTTGTCCACTTATTATTTTGGGAATAGATGAAGGCTTTTCATGCCATTCTATTTCCTTTTAGGAGAGGATATTGCCATTTTGGAACTCTTGACCACGCCTTCCTGGGCTTCAATTTCATATATCTCCATTGCTTTCTTGAATCCTGCAAGACTTATGATATGCTTCCATATCTAAGGGGTTGAGCCACTTTTCAACAATGTTTTTGGTTATTTGTATGAACAGCTAGACGATGTGTAAGGAAAGTGCCTTTTGGAATTTGCTCTCCTCATTTACTTTAAAGTCAAACTTCATGATAGAATTTGGACTCTTACCTCTCTTGATATTTTTGCATCATTTCTTTGGGATTTTCTTCATCTTGTTATGCTAATAACTCTTAGGAAATGGGATATTCAATCACTTTTTATGGTGGTTGATCTCATAGGGTCTAGATCATGGAAGAGGATCATGTAGGCCCTCTTCTGTTCTAGGTCCTTCTCTTCAGATGTTGGCTAATCCTCTGAATCCCCTACATCAAATTTTGGTGAATTTGGTAGATCCATGGGGGTGTCCTAATTGTAGGTGGATCTAGGGCAATGGGAGAGGTGTTGTCTAGGGATGCTCAAGTCTGTTACAAATAGACTCCTCAACTAGGCTTATAGGAATGCTCCCTTATTTGGTGGAAAAGGGAGATCTATTGGAATCATTTACACCTATGAGAGAATGTTAGATGAGCCCACTTTGTAGTCATTAATGATGTCAGCAAAGCAACTTATATCAACCTATACAAGAGGCTTCTTCTCTTTGTATCCAACACTCTATTAATCTAATAAATATCATTCTCTTTTGCATCTACCTTATGTCCATCTATCTCTCTCGTTTCTCTCTACACACTTATTTTCTATTTGATCCAAACATCATCATCACCTTGAGATATCATCCTCCATAGTTAGGATTTGAGCTCATGAGTAGTGGGCACCATGTTTTCTAACATGGTATTAGAGCACATGGCTCTAAACTCGTGCAAAATTAGTATATGATTAGGTATTATTTAGCCTCCCTAATTATCTTATTAGTATGCTAATATTACCTTCTTCACTATCTTTGGTTCTTCCAACTACCTCTCATCCTTATCTCATCTTATCCACCTACTTGCCATCTTTGGCATTTTGAGCTATCCTCTCTTCTTTATCCTTCACCTACATCTCTACCCACTTTCTCCTCTTTTATCATCACCTCCCTACTTTATTGAGAGAGAGAGAGAGAGAGAGAGAGAGAGAGAGAGAGAGAGATTATTTACTTCATTAAGGTTTTTATTAAAATTTTAGAAGGCTTTAAATAGCATTAATTGAGTCATTCAAAATGGCCCCACCAAAGCTTCAATGATTGCATCAGTGCCAAGATTTTCCAACCATCTGTAATATTTCTACTGAAAATATTACGAGCCGCGTGAATCTCATATAGTGACAATGCCAGCATTGTGGTTGCGGATGGTTCGGTCATTAAATAGTACACTCTCCATTGGCCAATCAAGACTAAGGACTAAGAAACCCGCATATTTTAGTGTGAACCTCCTCTTGGGAGGAGGTCAAGAGTAAATTGATTAATTTATGGCAAAAAAAATTTAATTATCCCTTCTTTCCCCCAGCCGAAGGCCGTGCTGGAGGAGAAGGAGTAAGGCATTGATGACTAAGCTTACGACGTGGGGGCGGATAGGCCATGCATCAAGCCCCGTGGGGGGGGGGGGGGAGGGGAGTGAGGCAAGAGGAGCCGTAACGCTGCAGGTCGAGAGAGAGAGAAAGGAGAAATGTCGCCGTGTGCTACGCCGTGAGGGAGATAATCCTATGGCTCGTGAAGGTGCCGCCTGAAGTAGTACGCCGCCAGCGCTGTCTCCATTTGCTGCAGATCGAGGGCGCCATCAAGCTCCTATCCCCTTCCCTCCATGCCATGTACTACTGTAGCTGAAGCCTTAGAAGTTTCTAAGAAGCTTCTAAGGGGGGGCTCTCTAAGCCCCCTTTCCTATTGCCTTCTCAAGCGGGTTTTTATTACCCTTGGGTTTCTCTAAAACTCTTTTTTCTATTTCACTCTTACACAAGGGGTTTTTTTTTTATAACCCCCCTGGAATTTAAGCCCCCTTTTCCCCCTTGGCCCCCCAAAACCCACCTTATGCCCCCTTCTTCCCCCCTGGAATTTAAGCCCCCTTTTTCCCCCTTGGCCCCCCAAAACCCACCTTACGCCGGGTTTTAAAGACCTTTCCCGTGGAATTTCCCATGCAAGTTCCTTTTTGGGCCATTTACCCCGTGGTTCTTAAAAACCCCTTTTTCCTTGCATCCCCGGAAATTAAGCCTTTCCCCCCTTGGTTTCCCCAAAAGTCACCTAGGCCGAGTTTTTAAGGCCTTTTCATAGCATTTCCACGAGGCTAGTTAACCCCTGTTTCCTTTTAAATCCTTCCCTTGCATTCCACAAAGCCATTTTTAAACCCTTCCATGGATTTCCCCCACACAAGTTCTTTAAAGGCTCCCATGACATTCCCACTCAAGCCGTATTAACAAGTTTTAAATCCTCTTTTCATTGGTTCACCTCAAGTTCACTCTAACCACCGGATTCAAAAACCATCTTTCCTATTGCAACTCCCACAAGCCTATAAGGTCTTCCAAAGCCCAATTCCACAAGATGGAGCATCGGTCAAGGAATCCGATTCTCAAAGGAAATTGCGCGTGCGAAGGAGACGGGCCAAGATCATAAGTCTGTGGCCAAGGCAAGAAGGTGGAATTCACGATGGCCCCTAAAAAGGCACAAGGTGCAACCACAGGAGGATCATCTCCTAAAATCCATGTGGACATTTCACCGAACCCACAAGTCCAGGTTTCCTTCCTATTTTTTATTTACGTTGTAATATTGTAATTATGCTTGGTTAATTCACGAAAGTAAGATGCACTTTTACAATTGAAAAGCATTGGCTATCTTAGGGGAAATAACTCACAATCGAGGAATCAGTCATTTGTATTTTTCAAAGGAACGAATGAAAGAATGACATAAGACATCTATGCATTCTTAGCAACTTGATTATATGCATTGCAAAGTAACGAATTCAGATCAACTAATGATCATCTTTACAAAGTCGAAATTATTGTTGTACACTTCGATTATGCATGGAAAGATAAAATCGCATGTTGCATCATTAGACATCTCTTTCTTCACAAGGATTCATTAAAGAAGATTGCTAACAACCGTAGGAATTTGCAAGGCATGGAAATGATTCTAGGACTGCATGAAGTAGATTAGTCTCTAGGAAATTGGCATAAATCTCAATCAATTACGTAAGTAGATACGAAAGGTTGTGTAATGCTCATTCTGCGTACGAATAATTCATTCAGAAATGAAATTAGAAAAAGGCTGCATGGTTCGTTTTAACATAAACCCTAAAAGCTTAGGAGCATGAATCGTGAATGCATCAATGGAAATTATGTCGTACCTTAATATATACTTGGATCTTAACCAAAAAAGTTAGGGTTTGTAAATCTAATCATACGTAGGCAATGAATCATGTGATTACGAAAATGGTATCGTAAATATCTTCAAGAATAGACAAGTAAAATGGTTTACCCTAAACACCTAAACCACGAAGGACTCACTTAGGAATGGTTAAATCGATGCAACACATCCCAAATGCTAACTAGGGTTTAGCACGTTGAGGACGTGACGTAGTCGCTCTTATTGCCAAGCTGAAACTCTCATACCCTAAAGACCTGCCCACATTCACAGAATGTAGGGACAATAGGACACACTTGCGAGAAACGATCTAGGGTTTTTACCCTGAGGATCGCTCGCTAAAAAGATGAAACTCGATTTGAATTTGGAACCCTAGGACCGATAATGTCGGCCTAGTGCAATTAGGAATGGATTGGTTATGAAGACACCCTATTTCCTATCTAATCATGATTTCGTGATTAGAAGACGCCGTTTGATGGGTAAAATAGTCCCATGGATTAGATGCGACACTTGTGCAACATGTTGCATAGTCGCATGATCTTGTGATTTGATCACAAGGGAATGGCCAAATTCCTCGGAATGAGATTGACAGATTCTTGTGCAAGTTTATCTTGCAAGAGGATGAGTAGTCATCCTGACATAGCACCTTTCTTGGGAAAAGTGACCAAGATAAGGGGATTAGATATTTGCTTGGAAGCAAAGGACCAATCAATAATTTGGAGCAACATATTTTCTGTTAATAGAACTTAAGGTATTGGTTAAGTTGGGTTAATAGGGTACGGCCCTAACCCAAAGACATAAGGGTTAACAAACAAACCCTTGGGGATCTTTCGGAGAGAAGGATTCACTCCTTAGCAATTGGCCAAATAACGACCACTGGAAATTATTGTGCTTGTAACAGTTTAAAGAGCACTGTTTGCTTTGTTTGCTCAAGGAACTAAAGGTTGAAAAGATATCTAATGCTTTAGGTTGAAGGCCTCAAGGGAGAGGCAGCCTCAGTTACCCCTGACTGTCTGCCTAACCCTAACCAAGGGGGTTGTTAACTGCGCCGGGAAGGTGGACCGAACCCATCGCGAGAGGTCTCTCCGTTGGGTGCTTGTTGGAGCAGGAGGACGCTTGGGTGCCAAGGGGGCTCTGGCCGTAAATCCCTCACCTACCGAGCCCTGCACAAGAGGCCAACGTGACTCAGGATTGGATCTCAAGGCCCGCATACTAGTCTACGGGCGGAATCTTGGATTAGTAATCCCTGTGGATTGCTGGATAGCCTTCGGGCAGATTATGGATAAGCCTACGGGGGCTGGACTTTATAAATGTATTCCAAAGATAAATATGATAAGCTGTTAAAAAGGAACTTGTTTGACATTGCTTTCCTATGTCAAGTGCTATGATTACGTGAAGGAACCGATACCTAATGAACTAATTAAGGAAGCTGTTTGATGCATGTCCAACTAAATGTGATAGGTAATTAGACAACTAAAACAACATGAGGAAAGTGCGGTGGATGTGGCCATGGGTCCGTCCTACGGATGGGTGGTCCCCGTTGGCCAGGAACATTTCTCAATCATGATGGACAGTAAGAAGATCGTTTCAAAGGACACAAACAGCAAGGGCACTGACCTAGAGTCTAAGTTATAATAATCCCGATTTACGCTGTTTTAGGGGAACGGAATGGGGCTATGCCTTATGGCAGAGAGGTTGAGCTTTGCATCCCTCTCATTTCCCATTCTCCTTGAACCAAGTGCAGTGTGAATCCGCTTCGGCCCTGGCATGCTCGACGCTAGTTGCCGTTTAGGAAATGACCATTAGGGGAAACCCTGATTCAGGTCGGTCTTAAGTGGGAACGGCCAAAATACTTCCACTATGAGGCAGATGCGGAAAGTCCTAGATCGCAAACCCTGTAACATTCCATGGGAGTGTCGAGCGGAGCTTTCTAGATCTCCTTTTTGATGGACTGCTAGACGTGTCCTAAAGAGAACATGTGGACATGTTACAATAGGTATCAGAGCAAACCAACGAAGGATTTATTTTTAAGAAATCTTAATAAGAAGAGGTAAAGCAAATGTTGCTGTTTTGAACATTTCCTTACTTTCGATGCTGTCTTGCAGAATTATGAAGCATGGAACAGGTTCTTAGTGTTCCGAGTCATGTTTATGACCGCGATGCATTCCCCGGACTATTGACAAAGGGTTGAAATGATGAACATCCTAGACCATATCTATAATCCATCGCCTTTGTATATGGAATGAAGATGAACGGGTGACTCAGGAATCTACTATATAGCTACCCACCGGTTTGCATACCTTCAAACCAACCTAAAGAGGATCAAGTGGTTGGAAGACCTAAAGATCATGAAGCTGTTCATTTTTGTGGAGGCTCACGTAAACTCAACTTTACATATTCGAGGTCGGAGGGTTGAGTTGAACTCATATGTATATGAGAAAGTGACCCATGTAATCCCCGCCGACGATAGGATCAAGGTATTGGGGCGCTATGAGAAGAATGGGCTCCAAAGAAAAGGATACCCTAATCTTCCGATGACTTACCGATTCCTGAAGATCCATGACCCAAAACCATACTATTATCCAGTTCCCGTAGATAAATGTAATACAACATTATTCTCCCCAAACTAAATGTAAACAGTGTTAGATATGATCAATGCCCCACCCTCATTAGGTGCTACCAATGATCCATGGTGCTCAAAGTTGTAAGGCCCCCATTATGAGGAGAAGCCAAATGTGAGCCCGGACATTGGTTGAGTCCTGACTTGTATATCAGATGAGGTCTATGTGACCGGATGGCAAAAAGGTGACTGTTGTGGGTCTAATCTTTGGGTTAGACGGAGTGGTTAAGCTGGTAGCAACTCGAGGCACATTGCATTGAGTTGCGTGGTAAGGGAGTTAAAAGGGGCCCCTATTGTGGGGTCCGGGGGCCGCGGAAGCGGCCCCTAGCTGGGGGGTCCCAGGGGGGCCAGCGGCCCCCCTGGCGGGGGTCCGGGGGCAGCGCCCCCGGCCCGATGGTAAAGGGAATATTCCCTGGAATATTCCCTGGCCGACTAGTGGAGGCTCATATGGTAGGTCGGTCAGCAGGCCGACCTAACGACCTTCGCGGGCTATAAAAGCTAAACCCCTTCGCAGCCATCTTACACTCATCTTTCACCCAGTCAGAGTTGTTGTTCCAGCTAGCCTTAAGCTCTTCACCTATCTTCTGTCTAGATCGCCATCTAAGCTTCATTCATTGGAAGCGCACGGGTGGACAGAGCCATCTTTGTATCAGTTGTTTGGAGTTAAAGAATTTTACTGATTCTCCTCTTATCTGTTGTGTACTCTCTATCTCTTTCTCAGATTCTGTTCGCTACGCCGTGTAATATTTTACAAACAGTTGCCCTATCATCCCAAGAAATGTTGTATTCCGAAAAGGCTATGCCCATATAAATGTAATAAGACTTCTTTTTATCAATGTCTGTCTTGTCCATGAGAATTGATAAAAAGTTAAGTGGCTAGGATTCTTGGTTGATAGGTGAATAGGGTATAAAATATAAATCACAACGATTAGCGAGTTATAACGTTAAGAATCCTTTATTCAGGCGCACAACCCCAGGTACAAATTCCCAGTTTGCCTCCTACATCAAATATTACCGTAATCCAGGAGAAGAAGCTTCTTCTCAAGCAGATTAAGCCGCCTGAATTTGACGGGAAAGGCAGGTCTGTCCAAGCGGATGCTGAAATTTGGATTGAGTCTATGGAGGATTACTTTGAAGCAGCCGGTACTACACCCACCAACCAGGCTATGCTCGCTAAGCTGAAGCTCACCGGCGAAGCCAAGCTTTGGTGGAAGCAATGGTGCAGAGATCAAGGGATCGCGGAAGGATCCGTTACCTGGGAAAAACTGAAGAAAGCCATGCAAGGGAAATACTTACCACCTGTATATCGCACGCAGAAAATGAATGAGTTCTACGAGCTGAAATAGCTAGGACTCACTCTTGATACATACTACTCTAAATTTGTCTCACTTCTTAAGTATGCGCCACAATGGACATGGCACAGCAAGTGTCAAAATTTTGTGCTGGTTTAAACCCACCAGTGAATACCCGTCTCGAATCTATGCGCCCATCAGATCTCCAGGATGCACTCATTCGAGCTGCACCTATAATTCAAGAGGTGCAGACTAGGCCAAGAGGTAACAAAACTTGGTCTTATCATGACCCAAACAGAGGAGCATATAGGACTCAAATGAAGAGAGTTCAAGGTCAGAATCAGGGACAAAGAAAGAAAGCAAGGACTAATACTGCCAACAGCTTTGTCCCTACCCAAAGCAATGGCCGAAACCTCCGTTGTTTCCACTGCAACGAGCCCGGTCATTTTAAGAGGCAATGTCCTAAGCTTGGAGGAGGACATCGTCAAGCACCTTTCCAAGGAACTGGCCGTGGCTAGGGAGCCGCTACCCGAGGCAGAGGAAGAATCGCCTGCGTTGTCAATAGGGAAATGTGCGAAGAAGAAGATCCGACCATGAAAGCAGAGTTTGAAAGGGCAACAGTCCATGCCGCTCTTCACAAGAAAGGCCCGAATCGCCAGTTCTTGGTGATTCAGATGCCATCGGATTATCAAGGTAAAGGTTTCAAGACCTTGATTGATTGTGGCAGTACACATTCCTTTATCTCACCAACTTGTGCAAGAAGATTAGGAATAGCCACAGTAGAAGCACCTACCTTGCTTGTGGAATTAGCAAACGGTCGTGAGGTCACTTGTACCAGGCAAACTGCTAAGGTGGAATTCTTTCTGGGAGGAAAGATGACTTCGGTCAAATTCAGAGTTATGAACCTAGGCATCCATGAGTGTCTACTCGGAATGGATTGGCTTAAACCTAATGATGTCCACATTCATTGTGGAAAGGGCCAAATTTCCTTTTGGAACTCTGAAGGGGAATTGGTCACAACTCAAGGTGAGGTTAGAAAGCCAAAAATTCAATTGGCCAAAGCATCTAGGATTATAAAGGGAGTTAGAAAGGGACTACCTGTCTACCTGATTAAGCTCAATAAGTTAGATCAGAAGCATGAGTCTAGTGAAGGGTCTTCTTGGCTAAAGGAATACACGGACGTATTTCATGAAGAGTTGATAGAACTTCCGCCTCAAAGAGAAGTGGATCATGAGATCAAGCTAGTACCAGGAGCTGGGCCAATTGCAAAGAGACCTTATAGAATGTCCATCCCGGAAGCAATTGAGCTAAAGGAACAACTCAAGCAACTACTAGATCAGGGCTACATCCATCCTAGCAGTTCACCATGGGGAGCTCCAGTACTATTCCAGAAAAAGAAAGATGGAACGCTTTGACTGTGTATTGATTACAAAGGGTTGAATCAATCAACTGTCAAGAACAAGTACCCTATTCCTAGAATAGATGAGCTTCTTGATCGTCTTCAGGGTGCGACAATCTTCTCTAAGATTGATCTCAGGTCTGGTTACTATCAGATAAGAATCAAGGAATAAGATATCCCAAAGACGGCCTTTAACATAAGATATGGACACTTTGAGTTTCTAGTTATGTCATTCGGGCTTACGAATGCGCCTGCCACCTTTAACAGGTTAATGCAGGATATCTTTAGGCCATATCTTGATGACTTCATACTCGTCTTCTTCAACGACACTCTAGTCTATTCCAAACAGGAAGAAGATCATGAACCGCAACTTCGGATTGTCCTTGAGACAATGAGAGCACATAAGCTCTATGCTAAGATGAAGAAGTGTGCATTCTTCAAGCGTCAAATTGAATATCTGGGATTCATTGTATCAGCGGAAGGAATCTCTGTGGACCCAGCCAAAGTCAAAGATGTTCTAGAATGGCCAATACCAACAACTGTCAAAGAAATACGCAGTTTTCTTGGATTGACAGGATCGTATAGGGTCTTCATCAAACACTATGCTTTGATTGCAGCACCTCTGACAGACTTACTGAAGAAGCAAACATCCATTGCATGGTCAACTCCCGAACAAACCAGCTTTGATAGATTGAAGCAAAGTTTGGTATTAGTACCTATCCTAAAACTTCCAGACCTCATTAAGGAGTTCAAGGTAGTAACTGATGCTAGCACGCTTGCCTTAGGATGTGTGCTCATGCAGGAAGGTCACTCTGTAGCATACTCTTCAAGGAAACTGAAGAGCCATGAGAAGAATTATGCTACCCATGATCTAGAATTTTTAGCTGTCATTCATGCTCTAAAGCTTTGGAGACACTACCTGTTGGGTAACAAGTTTACTCTAGTGACTGATCATAAAAGTCTCAAGTGGATCTTTACCACTCCATAGCAGTTGGCCAAATAACGACCACTGGAAATGATTGTGCTTGTAACAGTTTAAAGAGCACTGTTTGCTTTGTTTGCTCAAGGAACTAAAGGTTGAAAAGATATCTAATGCTTCAAGTTGAAGGCCTCAAGGGAGAGGCAACATCAGTTATCCCCGACTATCTGCCTGACCCTAACCAAGGGGGTTGTTAACTGCACCGGGAAGGTGGACCAAACCCGCCGCAAGAGGTCTCTCTGTTGGGCGGTACTTGGAGCAGGAGGACGCTTGGGTGCCAGGGGGCTCTGGCCATAAATCCCTCACCCTCCGGGCCCTGCACAAGAGGCCAACGTGACTCAGGATTGGATCTCAAGGCCCGCATACTAGTCTACGGGCGGAATCTTGGATTAGTAATCCCTGTGGATTGCTGGATAGCCTTCGGGCGGATTATGGATAAGCCTACGGGGGTTGGACTTTATAAATGTATTCCAAAGATAAATATGATAAGCTGTTAAAAAGGAACTTATTTGACATTGCTTTCCTATGTCAAGTGCTATGATTACGTGAAGGAACCGGTGCCTAATGGACTAATTAAGGAAGCTGTTTGATGCATGTCCAACTAAATGTGGTAGGTAATTAGACAACTAAAACAACATGAGGAAAGTCCGGTGGATGTGGCCATGGGGCCGTCCTACGGATGGGTGGTCCCGGTTGGCCGAAAACTTTTCTCAATCATGATGGACAGCAAGAAGATCGTTTCAAAGGACACAAACAGCAAGGGCGCTGACCTAGAGTCTAAGTTATAATAATCCCGATTTACGTTGTTTTAGTGGAACGGAATGGGGCTATGCCTTATGGCAGAGAGGTTGAGCTTTGCATCCCTCTCATTTCCCATTCTCCTTGAACCAAGTGCAGCGTGAATCCGCTTCGGCCCTAGCATTTCTACGTAAAGTAGTTCGACGCTAGTTACTGTTTAGGAAATGACCATTAGGGGAAACCCTGATTCAGGTCGGTCCTAAGTGGGAACGGCCAGAATACTTCTGCTACGTGGCAGACGCGGAAAGTCCTAGATCGCAAACCCCGTAACATTCCATGGGAGTGCCGGGCGGAGCTTTCTAGATCTCCTTTTCGATGGACTGCTAGACGTGTCCTGAAGAGAACAGGTGGACACGTTACACCATCAATGGATGCACTTGACATTAGCTTAGAGCATAAGTGAGATTCAGATCATCCAATCTAGTGAGCTTTAAGTGATCTACATCAACAGCTTGCATTGATCATCTAGCACAATTATCAACATCATTATCAGTGAGATTCATAGGAAACTGTAGTGCATTCAATAGCCAACTCAATCAAAATCATCGGTAAATATCATGGCATCCCATCACCAACACTAAATAGCATAATCAACAAGAAAAATGACAACCTTTTTCTCATTTATAAGCTTTTTAGCTTATATTATTATTAAAGTTTGTATCATTTATAGATGAGGCCCTTTGGGGCTTTCCCATTGCTTTTTTGGCCATCTGAGGTTGTTTTGGGTTCCATTTTAGAGCTATAAGGTTACAAATAGCAATTTCAAGGTATATTTCCATTTTTATTGTGTCGAATGAAAGTGGATGCATAGGTTACAAATTTCAAATCTATAAGTTCTAAGGTGTTTGTTTGGAAACAAACATAAGTTTTATCTGCAAGTAGGTTGTAGATTACATATACTATTGAGTAGTCAATGAAAAAGACTGCTTGGTGTGTTGTGCACTTGTTGTGAAAGGTTACAGAAGACTTGCTTGTTGTTTTTTATCAATTTTATGATAATGGCAAAGAATAATAAAAATCTCATCATTGAGAAGTTGGATGAGAACAATTATCCATCATGGATGTTTCATGTGACGAACTTCCTTATTGTAAAAGGCCTCTGTGAGTTTTTTTAGATGAAGATAATGAGCTAGAGCTAAGTAATCATGTGAATTGTAGAAGAATTAATGGCATGGAAAGAATGGAATACAAAAGGCAAATAGATAATGTTTTGGCTATCTGCAATCATTGATAATACTATGTTGGGACATATAAAAAATGCAAAAGGTTCACATGTAACTTGGACACTTTTTGAGAGCATGTTTTCAATAAATACAAAGATACGGAAGATTCAACTCAAGCAAGACATGAATACCTTGAAGAAAGGAAAGATGTCTATAAATGAGTATGTTTTGAAGGTGAGGAGCATTGCAAATGCCTTGGCAGCTATTGATGCAATGCTTGATGATGATGGTTTGATTTCATCTACTTTGGGTAGCCTTAATAATGAGAAGGCCTAGAAATCGTTTGTCACTTTTGTGTATGTAAGAAAGCCATTTCCAGTTTTTGACGAGTTGTTCTCTCTCTCATGATCATTGAATAGATCAAAATGAAGGGTGAATCATCTGAAAGAAGTTGCAAATAGGTCTAAGCATTTTCTCAATAGTTCGATGAAATGCATATTTCAGGAGACCATGGAAATTTTAGAGATAGGGGGAGCTCTAGAGAAAGAGATGGATGGAAAAACAAACATTCTAGAAATTCTGGTATTGTTTGTTATTATTGTGGCAAAATAGGTGATATTGCAATACAATGTTGTATTAAAAAGGGTATCGAGACCCAAAATGGGCTCGGCACTGACTCTCTAGGCACTAGCCTGGGCCTCTCTACACTCAAAGAACACACCCTCTCGGCCTCGCAGCTAGGAGCATCTAAGGGACACACTACCCTAACTTCTATCGTAATTTTTTCCTTTGTTTTGGATTGTAATCCGACGGTTAAGCCTTCTCCACACTCCTCAAAGGGAGTCCCTACACATATCGGTGTAAAACACCATGTAAGCACAGATAAAGGAGTCACCCCTCAGCTGAATATTTTGGCCCCACTGCAGCTCTCCTATACCTCGGGGATTGGCCCCTCGATGCGCCACTAACACAAATAGCACGTACATCACAAAGTCCACTCTTGTTTTCAAACGTTCCAGGAGATATAGATATTTTCCTCACTAAATAATCCCCAAGGAAACCAATCATCTAAACTTACAGCTTAGGATATCTCACATACTCAATGTAGGTCATATGCATGAATACAATTGCAATGCATCCACTAATGATACCATGAGTTGCATGCAATGCAATTGTGTATAAACCATAGTGCTCAATCATTTTATCATTTAGAAATCAGCATTGTGAGTGAAAGGTGAGAAGGATCAAAGCTTGCTTGGAAGTGAGCTATAGCGGAGAGCAAGAGCAAGAAGAGAGAGAGACACAAATGCAAACTCCAATAGTCACAATGTGTGATCGGGCCTTCCTTTATTCAAACCATCACTAAAATAATAAAGAATAAAGTGACGATGACGAGCGCCCACCACCTGCAATGTGCAGTGGCAGGTACTATCAGTATAGTTATACACGAGCAGCTACGCAAAGACACCTTTACCCCCAACAACCTCCCACTTAAAGGTGAATCTGCCTTAGTGAGGAGTGAAAAGAAAAAGAAAAGACAGTACAATGTACACATGTACAACAGGATGAGGAAAAACTTCATCTCATCCAACGCCCACCAATCTCCTGAGGAAGGCAAAGCGCTCAATAGTGAGGCTTTTCGTGAGCAGATTTGCAGGTCTTGACAAGGTCAACAGACTTGTCCTCCACGACCCCACGTATGAAGTGATGCCTCATCTCAATGTGTTTCATCTTTGCATGGAAGACCAGATTCTTGGCTACCTGAATAGCACTCATAGAATTCAAATGCAGCATAGGTATAGTATCAATCCCAAGGTCATGAACCAAGTGGCCCAACCATATGGCCTCCTTACAAGCCTCAGTGACTGAACTGCAAAGGAAATATCTGAACGAGTGGCTATCATGGTATACATCAAACTGCCCATGGCTGATGCATAATGGATCTTGGCCATCTCGGCCCTTTGCTCATCCATCTACGGACAATTGGCATGTGAAACCTTCACATAAGAAGGTAATAGGCAGCCAATAGGCTTTACATCCTGCATGCGAAAACGCTCAAGGACTTTATGAATGTACTCCCTCTATGAGAGGTAGAGTGGTCCCTAATGCATGTCTCTCTTAATGCGCATACCAAGAATGTGAGAGGCCTATCCCAAATCCTTTATCTCAAAGCTCTTCTTCAGCTAAGATTTAAGAGCATCCAGCTCATCATGAGCTTTCCCTGCTATCAGCATATCATCCACATAAAGTACCAAAATAAGCAAGGAGCCATCATGGGCTTTCTTCGTGTAAAGACACGGATCCATAGCACTCCTACTATAGCCCTGTGACTGCATAAAGGCATCAAACTTATGATACCACTTCCTAGGTGCTTGCTTCAAGCCATAAAGACTTTTCTTCAATTTGCTCACTAGATGCTCCCTACTAGGTTCTGCAAAGCCCTTAGGATGCTCCATGTATATCCCATCATGCAAATCCCCATGCAAGAATGTAGTCTTGACATCCATCTGATACATATCCAAGTCAAGCTGCATGACTACGGCCAAAACCAAGCATAAGGTGGTCATCTTGACCATAGGAGAAAAGACTTCATCAAAGTCAACTCCATGCTCCTGTTTAAAACCCTTAGCGACAAGTCTTGCCTTATAAGCCGGCTTGGAGTTTCTAGGGGTACTTTTCAGCTTGTACACCCATTTGCATGGCAAAGCCTTCTTGCCCTAAGGCAATGCAACCAAATCCCAAGTCATATTCTTGTGCAAGGAGTCTATCTCAAACACTACATAGCCCTCTCCCAGGAGTGACTGTCACCCCTGTGCATAGCCTCATCATAGGTGAGAGGCTCTTTTGCATCTATAACCAAGACATAATGCATCGAGGGCTCAAATCTATCAGGTCGATGTCTATCTCTAGTAGACCATCTCATGGCAGGCTCTACGGCCGGTCCAACATCCTGGCCATGTGTACCAACTACTACTGCAAGCTGTCCAACTAGCTATGCAGGAGCTCGTGGCTCCTTCTAGAATATAACACTACATATCTCTACCACCTTCTCAGGCTTCCTATGCATCTTGTCTTCATGGAAGACTACATCATGGTTGCGGAAGACTTTCCATGCTTGCAGATCCCAGAGGTGGTAACCCATCTCGCCTGCATCCACATAGCCAAGGAAAATGCATTTGAAACTCTTAGGATCCAACTTAGTACGCTTGTCTTTGGGCACATGGTAGAATGACTCACATCCAAAGACACGTAGATGCACATAAAACGGAGGTTTCCCAGTCCATACCTCCTCTGCAACCTGGAAATCCAAACCACTAGAAGGTGATCTATTTATGAGGTGCACAGTTGTACTGACTGCCTCAACCCAAAATCTCTGTGGTAAGCCTGTGTGGCTAAGCATATTACGTACACGTTCCTGGATGGTTCTATTCATCCTCTCAGCCAAACCATTTTCGGGTGGGATATAGGAAGCGGTCAACTGACACTTAATACCCCTCTCGTCACATAGTTGCTCAAAAGCAAGTGACACATATTCTCCCCCATTGTCAGTCCTAAGGCATTGCAACCTATGCCCAGTCTGGTTCTCAACAAATGCAAGCCATCTCTGAAATATAGCCAAGATATCTGACTTAAGCTTAATGGGGTAAGCCCAGACTTTATGCAAAAAATCATCAATGAACGTCACAAAATACTTTGCACCACCCATAGACTGATAGGGCATGGGCCCACAAACATCTGAATGTACCAATGCTAGGGGCTCACTCATGCGTGTCCTACCAGACTTCTTATGCGTATTCCTAGTCTGTCTGCCATAAAGACAATGCTCACATGAATCAAAACATGCTTAGTTAAGAGGCGGTAAGTACTGCAAACCAGAAAGCATTTTCATTCCCTTCAAGGACATATGGCCCAAATGGGCATGCCAAAGAGATACATGTGGGATGGAACCCACTAACAAAACATGGTCAACAGAGAATCCATCAACTACAAGAGGATAGAGGCTGCCAGCTTTGGCACCTCTAGCAAGCACAAGTCTGCCACGAGTGATCTTCCAGGTAGAATTCCCAAATGAAACATGAAACCCAGCATCATCAAGCTGCCCTCAGAGGAATTTTCATGTACTTTGTCCTTCCCCTTCTCTTTGCACTTCTCATTGAGCAACTCATGACACTGTGGGCGTATATGACCCTTCTTGCTGCAATGATGACATGTCACATTAGCATTTCTCCCACGAGACTTTTTGCGCGACTTACCACGTGACTTAGACCTAGACTTCTGCAAGTTTCTGCCACAGCCATTCGCACAGTCATTCTTGCCATTACCATCTTTGCCTCTATCAGTTAAAGCATGTGACACACGAGAGGCATCTAATTTCTTACGGTTGATCTCTTCCTGTAGAAGAGCACTCTCTACATCAGGAAAGTTCAAAATAGTAGCAAGAGCACATAAGGCAGTGCGGAATACATCCCATGACTCACTTAGAGTCCCAAGCAAAAACAATGGAGTAACCTCATCATTAAAAGGTAATACCCTGCGAAGTCAAGTTCTTGAGAATAGCATGGAATTGGCTCAAGTGAGCAGACATCGTCATATTCTCCTTCATGCGCAGGTCCATAAGTTTCTTCAACCAATACATCTGACTTGCTGGACTTTTCTTGTCATAGAGGTTTTTGATCTTATCCCAAAGCTGCCAAGCACTCTGTGCTTCCTCAACCACATTGTAATGCACCTGTTCAGTGAGAGACAAGATGAGGGTGGACTTGCATAACTCATCAAGCTCATCCTATTCGTTATCAGTCATAGTTTCAGGCTGCTCGCCATGCATCCTTAATGGCTTTATCTACGATTTCTGCACCAATACCTGCCAAACTTGGCTCTTCCAATAGGTATAATTTGTACCATCAAGCTTATGATGTTGAAGATAGCACTATGAGTGGAAGAAGAACCCATAATGCATCCCAAAATAGTGTAGACAGTTTTTCTATTGTAAACAACCAAAATATTACAAAACCAAGGCAAAATGACCACGAACTGATACCTAATGATGTTGCCCACCAAGTACCATCAAAAGTACATAAAATTAGGATGATTCAGCATGAAAATTCCATAGCAGTCCATACATAATTGCTTGCTATAATAAATTACATCCAGGTACAATGAGAGCAAACTGTAGGCAAAATCAATGCACCAAGTCAACCACTGACTGTCAAAGCATAACCAGCATCAAGCAAGCATAAATCAGCATATGATAATCATACGAACATGGAGCAAACACCCAAGCATGTCAAACGAATCCGTCAGTAAGCCGGCACACCCCTTGTGTAATAGGGAAAAGTATACATAACACTGGCAAGACCTGACACAAAGAGGTGTATGCTCAGGAAGTGCAAAGCCTAAATCAGCCCAAGTACATGTATGCAGACCATGGCATATCAACCATGCAACATCCAAGTGAAGAAGATCCCAGTCTCAGAAGACTCAAAGCTCAATAGCATAAACCACCTGCTCAATGTCTGTCAAGTATCCAAAGATGCTCCCACTGGCACAAAAGCCATATGGATCAAGCCAAGAAGCTCAAGAAAGGCATATAAGAGCACCAATGACGAAAGCTCCAAGACCAGACATCAATAAGACATCATGATCATATAGGCTCTGTAGCCTCCAAGTATAGCATCCATAGACATCAACTCTATCCCAAATACAACTCTGGCAAGGCAACAAATATCCCAAGTAGGTTTCGGGAGGCCGGATGCAAGCCAAGACAAGGCACTAGTAGCAATTGGCTCCAAACAATGTAACTAGCATGTAGTAGTGGCATAGGCCAAGCTGTCAAGACCGGTCAGACATAGGTAACATACATGCCATATATATATCCAAGACAGAGCATCAAATGCGTTCTAAAGCCAAGCTTAAGCTCAAATAAAGATTCGGAACCAAAGACAAGCTCGATGTCGTACCCCAAAGGTCAATACTTCATTGCATATCCCAAAGACATAGCCCGAAACCAATAGACATAACCAAACATGAGGTAATAGGCTTCAGCCCATTGTTGTATAGCAGTGATGATTTACTATTCAAAATTGAGTGTTTTCAGCAAGAAAATCAGTCCAAAATGATGGCATAACATGTGCCTTGCATCCCCCAAACAATCGGGCATTAATAGGTACCAAACTAGTTAAGTAGAAGTGCCCAAACAAGCATAGCATCAAATGCCAATGTTACTTCTGCATAACATGACTATGAGACTATTGTAAACAATCCTAGGAATGTACAGATCAGACCCAAATCTGATGCCAATGATCAAGGAGGCTTCAACACATGTTAGAGATCATTGCCAAGTATATTGCCAAGTCCAAAGAAGCATGACATAGCCATAACTGAGGAGTAGGTGAGTTGCTGTAGTATGTTGTCCAGATCAGCCAAACAAATAGTGCAAACTTCCTAATCTCTACTTCTACTACTGTGCATCCACGTGGCCTCAATGGTAGTGGTTAGAGGCTCTAGGGGGGTGCCCAGGGAGGCACACAACAATCCTCAAGTGCCCAAATGCAAGAGGGAACAAGATACAAGCTCCAAGGGTTTGAGCTATGGCTGTCCTGATTGACTGCAACCTAAGAGCTGAATAAAAGCACTGAAAGAACACTTCAATACCTCTGCAGCAATGCCCTGAGTGTAATATTCCCTGGCAATAAAAGTTAGTTGGTTAGTTCAAAAGTTAGTTATTCAACTAATAAGTTAATAAGGTTACTAACTTTAAAAAAAATTAACTAGCATTAATAACTAACTAAAATAAATAAATAAATAAATAAAACCGAGAGTCGTAACTCGATATTTCTTATGAATTAACGAAGGCCGTAGCCACCATTCATGGAAGTTATAACGTGAACAAGAGATATGAGCTATATTAATCACTAATGTTAATATGCATAATAAGGATGATCTAAGAATATTAAACTTTTGGACAAGACTAGAATATTTTAGATATTTTAGAGATTATCTTAAATTTTTTTTAAAAGAGAAAAGAGATATAGAGATTTCTAGAACTAGATGTCATTTAAAAGAAAAAAAACAAGTAATGTGTTAGTTAGTTTGAAGATTTTATAAAAAGAAAAATAAAGAAAAGTGACTGGCGAAATCGCGCACGCCGCGATCGCAGTTTACAGGCAGTAGACAGCACTTCGAACAGAGAAAAGAAGAAGGAGTGAACTGAGAGCTTTCTAATCAAGTGTCTTCAGGTTTTACCCCCCTTTCGGAGCCAATGGAACCATCAGATTTATGATCTGAGCATCAGATCACTGATCTTTCCAAGATCCCCCTCCACAAAGAGCTCCACTTCTCAACCACAAGCCCTCTTCTCCAATTCACTATAAATAAGAGGCATGGGGAGCACTTAGGGAGACATAAGGAGACCCCGAGAGGCTGCAAGAGAGAAGAAGAGAGAAAGAAGAATACTCCTTCAAGAGGCTGTGAGAAGAGAGAGAGAGAGAGAGAGAGAGGAAGAGAGTTAGCTCAAATCCCTTGTCTCAATCTTTAACTAAGCCATATTCTCTTACCCTCTCTTATCTAAAATCTATCCCACCTTCCCTATCTCTCAAACCCCTCATGGACAATGGCTCCAAAGCGATGAAGTGGAAAAACCATGGAGATCAACACAACCGGTCAAGCAACGGGTATTGCCAATGATACGGGAGTGCCCGAGGTTGCGAGAGTTGCCACTTCAAATGGAACATCGGGTGTGGCTAATGCGAGCGCAAGTAAAGATGAAGTTCCTAATGTCGTCATGCTGCCAAACCAGGTTATTCATTACTAGATTATTATTTTACAATATAAGATAATTGCATAAGATATTAGCTTTTATATTCTTCACTTACACATTAAACTGATAACTCATCTAGAAAAACATATTAGTACAAGCATAAAACGATTAATCACTATGATTTGTAGCTAGAATAGTTGAGATTCTAAGGCATAGAATCAGGATAGAATTAATTGCCAAAGGTTATTGTACATATGTCTTTATGCGCATTCAATATAGTTATGATCAAATGCGACAAGGTTAAGAATTGATTAGTGATGGTTATAGAAACTGATTGTCTATTTAGGAATCCTATAGATCATCTCGTTGAGTTATTGACACAATATATTTCCTTAAGGGATTTTGCTTATGTTGGATAAGTGAATCCAAATGGAAAACTCATGCCTTTCTTAACATGTTATAAGAGGTGTACTCAACACTTCTTTATGGGGAGAAGAATCCTCATTAGAATGCAAGGTTACCTTAGGATAAGGTCTACCTTGGCTATGTGAAGCTGTGATTTACATGTTGGAATGATTGTCATTGCATTATTCCATACATATTTGAAAGGACTGTTTGTGTTTGCTAGAACCTAGATTTTTTATTGAAATTATTGTCAAACAGAATAAAAGGAAGGATCGTGCTAGGCTACCCCCAAGCTAGCGGCGAGACCCTACTCCAAGGGGGTCATGATTATCGCTACGAGAGGCTTGGACCGGTTCCGTAGGCGAAAGGTCTGTCAGTAGGGATAGTCTCAGGTAGTAGAAATTGTAGGTGCCAGAGGGGGCTCTGGTTGTAAATCCTGCATTGTTCCAAGAATCTGGCGAGCCCCTTCGTGACCCAGGATGGGATTCTGGAACCCTAAATACTAGTTATGAGGGTGGAATCTTGGTGGACAGAATGTCCTTATGGAATTCTGTGTATCTTCCGCTGGGACGGAATGATAAAAATTGTAATAAACTTCCAATATAATAAAGAAGTTTGCTTTACTATTCGAATTGTATGCGTGTTAGTGAGATAAATAATGTGAAGGAACATGTGACTTAATGGACTAATTAAGGAAGCTGGTTGTATATGTTCCAATAAATGTGTTGTAGGTAATTAAAAAACTAAAGATGACCCATCATCAGAGGAAAGCGGGTGGGCGTAACCCCCGACGGGTCCGTCCAATGGTAGGGTGGTCCCGGTTAGCTGGGAGCTTTTCTACATCGGAAATAGAAATAGGAAGACGATAAATTGACCAAGTAGTCATTAGGTAGAACCGACTTGCATTGTTTTAGGGGGCCGGAATGGGATTTTTCCTTATGGGCAGGAGGGTTGACGTACCGCACTCCCCTCCGTCTCCCATTCTCTTTGAACCAAGTGCAATGGCAAGTCCGCTTCAGATCGAGTAATGCTCTAAAAATTGGAACTCGAAATTACTGACGCTTTTAACTGGCTGCTAGGAGACCCATCCGATTTTAGAAACCCAAATCTTCAGGTCGATCCTAGTGGGTTCAGCCGGAACTCTCCTGTTGCAAAGTAGACTCGGTAGGGCCTAAGTGACAACCCCGTGATGTTCCGAGGGAGCACCGGGCGGCATCATTTACGGAAAAACCTACTGATGGACTACTAAAAGGTGTGCCGTGGATTGAGACTAGCGGACACCTCACAGTTGGTATCAGAGCGCACGTTAGTATAGATTACGATGTAAGCTTAAAAAAAATATTATTATTTCTAAGCATAGCCTAGGACATATTTTCTTCTCTTTATTAACGTATGTTTTTTGAATTATGGCAGAGTAACGAATCTTGGAAGCGATTCTTGATCTTTCAAGTAATGTTTATGTCAACTATGCATTCATCCAGTTTTTCTTGGAGAATTCAGATGATGCGAGTACTAGATCAATTGTACAACCCGTCGCCTTTATATCGTGAAAGACGGTGGATGATTAGTGGAGGATATTGCTATATCGATGCAAGTTGTCTAGCTTATCTTCAAAATAATCTGAAAAGGGTAAAATGGATGGAAGATCTTAAAGTTGTTAAGATCTATCTATTTCATGAGGCCACTGTAAACTCAACCCTGTATACTAGAGGCAAGAAGATCAAACTAAACCAATATATCTATAGGGAAGTTACGAAGATCCTTCCAGCTGACAGAATAAAAGTCATAGGTCGCTCTAGCTGCCACAACTACAAAAAAGACAGATTTCTTGAACTCCCTCAAAAATATAGATTCCTAGATATTTACTCTCCGAATCCAAGTTACTTCATAAAGGATGTATCAGAGTGTCATACTTAGATTGTAGTAGGGAATCTTTTCTTGAGAGAAAATAAGATGAGCCTGCGAGCCATCTGAATAATGTATTTCCTTCCATCTGATTGCCTCGTACATCCGTTGTAATAAAATATTGATTGATACTTTATCAATCAAAGAAATAATGCAATCTTATTTTTATTTTATTGAAACCTCTGAAATTGCAATTTAACTTTAGCATGGAAAGAAAGTTTATTTGAGAGTTGTTTCAATAAACTAAGCGAGAGATATTTTGAGTACTGAACTCTATTATTGACACTATATAGATTTGTAAAATTTAACTTACGAATTGCTAAAAATTTGCCAGAATCTCGCACCCACAATAATTCCCAACGAAGCTCAAGAGAAAAGGAATCTTTTGAAGCAAGTCAAACCTCCAGAGTTTGACGGGAAAGGCGAAAATGTGGAAGCTGATGCAGAAATTTGGATCGAATCGATGGAAGATTATTTTACTGCTGTTGGAACTATCCCAGCCAACCAAGCCATGATAGCTAAGCTAAAATTAATTGGTGAAGCTCGACTTTGGTGGAAGTAGTGGTGCCGAGATCAAGGTGTCCTTGAAAATACCATTACTTGGGACTTGCTGAAAGAAGCTGTAAGAGGAAGGTATTTACCTCCAGCTTATCGCACCCAAAAGATGAACGAGTTCTTCAATTTGAAGCAAATGGGACTGACCTTAGAGGCATACTACTCCAAGTTTGTTTCTCTTCTTAAATATGCACCCCCATGGATACTGTTCAACAAGTGTCCAAGTTTTGCAATGGGCTAAATTATCCTTTGAACACTCGTTTAGAATCAATGCGCCCCATAGACCTCCAGGATGCTTTGATTCGAGATGCTCCTATTGTGCGGCAAGTACAATCAAAGCCTAATAACAATAAGTTATGGAGCTACAATAACCAGAACAAAGGAGGATTCAAAGGTCGAGCAAAAAGAACCCAAGGACAATTTTTCCAAGGATAAAAGAAGAAGGCAAAATCCAACACAGTTGGAAATTTTGTTCCTACCCAGGGAAACAGGGATGGTCTTAGGTGCTTCCACTGTAATGAGACAGGACATTTCAGGAGAGATTGTCCAAAGCTTGGTAGAAACCATCACCAAGGCCAATTTTGAGGTCAAGGTAGAGTTGCCCAAGGTCGTGGTCATGTAGCTATGGCAAGAGGAAGAACGTCAAATATTACCCTAAAAGAGACTAATAAGGAGGAAGACCCTACTATGGAAGAAGATATTGAAAGAGCAACTGTTCATGCTGCATTCCACAGGAAAGGACCAAATCGTCAATATTCGGTAATATAGACACCGCTAGTCACCAAGGTAAATCATTTAAAGTTTTGATTGACTGTGGAAGTACATACTCATTTATTTCACCCAAGTGTGCTAAGAAGATAGGTATAGATACTGTAAATGCATCAAAGCTGCTTGTGGAATTAGCAAATGGAAAGGAAGTACTTTCTACACAGCAAACTGCCAAGGTAGAGTTTAACCTAGGAGAAAACCTTTCAAGTATGAGGTTCAGAGTAATGAACCTAGGAGCCTATGAATGTTTACTAGGAATGGATTGGTTGATTCCCAATGATGCTCATATCCATTATGGAAAAGGTCAAGTCACATTTCAGGATTTGAATGGTGAAATAGCAACTACACAAGGTGAAACAGGGAAACCTAAAGTTCAATTAGCAAAAGCTTCTCGAATTGTGAAAGGCTTGAAGAAGGGATTACCTGTTTACTTGATCAAGCTCAACAAGATAAATCAAGATGGTCATGCAGAAGAAGAACCATCCTGGTTAAAAGAGTATGCTGACATATTTCCTGAAGAGCTAACTGAGTTACCTCCGGAAAGAGAAGTTGATCATGAGATCAAACTTATTCCAGGAGCTGCTCCAGTGGCAAAAAGACCTTACAAAATGTCTATTCCTGAAGCCATCGAACTAAAAGAGCAACTCAAGCAACTGCTAGAACAAGGGTATATCCAGCCAAGTAGTTCACCATGGGGAGCCCCAGTATTATTCCAGAAGAAGAAAGATGGAACTCCCATCTTTGTATCTACTACCGAGGGCTAAACCAAGTGACAGTAAAGAATAAGTACCCAATCCCAAGGATTGATGAGCTTCTTGATCGTCTACAAGGAGCAAAGATCTTTTCTAAGATTGATCTTCAGTCAGGATATTATCAGATTAGAGTCAAGAATGAAGATATTCCAAAGACCGCCTTCAACACAAGATACGGCCATTTCGAATTCATCGTGATGTCATTTGGGTTGACAAATGCTCCAGCTACCTTCAATAGGTTAATGCAAGACATTTTTAGACCCCATCTTGATGACTTTGTCCTTGTATTCTTTGATGACGTCCTAACTTATTCTAAGGAGGAAGAAGATCATGAACCACATCTTTGCATTGTCCTAGAGACAATGAGAACACACAAGTTGTATGCCAAGAAGAAGAAGTGTGCATTCTTCAAAAGGAAGATTGAATACTTGGGATTCATAGTGTCTGTTGAGGGTATATCAGTAGATCCTGCCAAGGTCAAGGATGTTCAAGATTGGCCACCCCCAACCACTATCAAGGAAGTGAAGTTTTCTAGGGTATAGGGTATTCATCAGAAACTATGCTCAAATTGCAGCACCTCTTACAAATTTACTTAAGAAGCAAGTTACCATTAATTGGACGCCAATCGAATAGTCTAGCTTTGAGCAACTAAAGCATAGTCTGATAACTGCTCCTATCTTAAGGCTACCTGACTTAAGCAAGGAATTTGAAGTTGTCACAGATGCCAGCTCTCTTGCATTGGGATGTGTACTAATGTAGGAAGGACATCCTATAGCTTATTCTTCAAGAAAATTGAAAATCCATGAGCAGAAATATGCTGCTTACGACCTAGAGTTATTAGCTATGATTCATGCTCTCAAATTATGGAGACATTACTTGCTTGGAAATAAGTTTTCCTTAGTCACAGATCATAAAAGTCTTAAGTGGATTTTTACTCAGCTTGATCTTAATATGAGGCAACGACGTTGGATCGAGGTTCTACAAGAATATGACTTTGAAATTAAGTTCAGACCCGGTAAAGAAAATGTAGTAGTAGATGCCCTTAGCCATAAAGCCTTCCTTAATGCTCTTATCACTGAAGAACCATCTAGGTCAGAAACTCTGGCTACAATGGTATCGATGCCGATTAATCCTATCATCGAGTTGACCAAGGATGAAGCAAATAAGGACCCGGACTATCAACAATTGTTTTGGGAAGTTCAGAATAAGGAACAAGATCCCAAACTCAATACTAAGTATCAGGAATTCTCTATAGATGAAGATGAAGGACTTGTTTATTTCAGAATGAGACTATGCATTCCTTCAAGTCAAACTCTCAAGAGAAGGATACTTTGGGAAGCACATGATTCTCCTTTTTCAGGACACACAGGATGTGCAAAAACTCTTAATGCTGTCAGGAAAAGTTATTACTGGCAAAAACTCAAGGGTGATGTACTTAAGTATGTCACTGAATGTCTAAATTGCCAAAGGGTAAAATCTGAACGTGTCAAGTTACCAGGAAAACTCCAGCCACTTGACATTCCCCAGATGAAATGGGAATTTATTAGCATGGACTTTGTAATTGGGTTACCTTCTGTACAAGGAGGATATAACTCAATAATGGTAATAGTAGACATGCTAACAAAGGTCGCTCATCTTCTCCTAACAAAAACCAATTACAAAGCTTCAGATATTGCTAGAATTTTTGTAAAAGAGATTTTTAGTTTACATGGGTTACCTAAAAGGATCATCAGTGATCGTGATTCTCTTTTCACATCACACTTCTAGAAGAGTTTATTTGAAGCCATTGGAACACAACTTTGTTTCAGTACTGATTATCATCCACAAACTGATGGGCAGACAGAACGAGTTAATCAAGTAATTGAGGATATTCTGCGTGCATATTGCAGCAAGGAACCTAAAAGGTGGATTCAGTATCTATCCTTGGTGGAATTTGCCTATAATGCCTCCTATCATCGAAGTATTCAGATGACTCCATTTCAAGCACTATATGGTCAAGATTGTCGTATGCCACTTAATTTTTCCAATCCTACTCTAAGGGTAGAAGCCTCGAGAAAAATGTTAGAAGAAATGGATGATCAAATCAAGATCATCAGACAGGATATTCAAGCTGCCAAGGATCGACAAAAGGCGTATGCTGATCTAAAAAGGCAAGAACGAATCTTCAAAGAGGGAGACAAGGTCTTCACCCGTGTCCATCCAAAGAAGAGTTCTTTGTCTTTAGGAGAGTCTAAGAAGCTAAGTCCAAGATATTGTGGACCCTATAAGATTCTCAAGTGCCTAGGACCAAGCGCTTACAAGATACAACTCCCTGAGAATATAAAAATCCACAATGTATTTCATGTTAGCTTATTGAAAGCATATGTAGCTAACCCTAACCATATCCTTGATGATGAACAAGTTGTAATACCTAGCCAAGGAGTCCTTGAGCTACAACCTGACAGAGTAATTGATGTAAGGGAAAGAAAATTGATGAGTAGAACCCTTAGAGAATACCTTTTCCAATGGAAGGATTATCCTGAAGAAGATGCTTCATGGATAGATGAGAATGCTCTTCATCAACAATACCCATAGTTTCTCTCGAGATGAGGACATCTCGATTTCTCTAAGGGGAGAAGGATGTAATATTCCCAAGCAATAAAAGCTAGTTGGTTAGTTCAAAAGTTAGTTATTCAATTAATAAGTTAGTAAGGTTACTAACTAAAGAAAAAATTAACTAGCATTAATAACTAACTAATATAAATAAATAAATAAATAAAACCGAGAGTCGTAACTCGATATTTCTTATGAATTAACAAAGGCCATAGCCACCTTCATGGAAGTTATAACGTGAACAAGAGATATGAGCTATATTAATCACTAATGTTAATATGCATAATAAGGATGGTCTAAGAATATTAAAATTTTGGACAAGACTAGAATATTTTAGATATTTTAGAGATTATCTTAAATTTTTTATTTTTAAAAAAAAGAGAAAAGAGATATGAGATTTCTAGAACTAGATGTCATTTAAAAGAAAAAAAACAAGTAATGTGTTAGTTAGTTTGAAGATTTTATAAAAAGAAAAATAAAGAAAAGTGACTCGCGAAATTGCGCGCACCGCGATCACAGTTTACAGGCAGTAGATAGCACTTCGAAGAGAGAAAAGAAGAAGGAGTGAACTGAGAACTTTCTAATCAGGGTTTTACCCCCCTTTCGAAGCCAATGGAACCATCAAATTTATGATCTGAGCATCAGATCACTGATCTTTCCAAGATCCCCCTCCACAAAGAGCTCCACTTCTCAACCACAAGCCCTCTTCTCCAATTCACTATAAATAAGAGGCATGGGGAGCACTTAGGGAGACATAAGGAGACCCCGAGAGGCTGCAAGAGAGAAGAAGAGAGAAAGAAGAATACTCCTTCAAGAGGCTGTGAGAAGCGAGCGAGAGAGAGAGAGAGAGAGAGAGAGTTAGCTCAAATCGCTTGTCTCAATCTTTAACTAAGCCATATTCTCTTACCCTCTCTCATCTAAAATCTATCCCACCTTCCCTATCTCTAAAACCCCTCGTGGACGATGACTCCAAAGCGACGAAGTGGAAAAACCATGGAGATCAACACAACCGGTCAAGCAATGGGTATTGCCAATGATACGGGAGTGCCCGAGGTTGCGAGAGTTGCCACTACAAATGGAACATCGGGTGTGGCTAATGCGAGCGCAAGTAAAGATGAAGTTCCTAATGTCGTCATGCTGCCAAACCAAGTTATTCATTACTAGATTATTATTTTACAATATAAGATAATTGCATAAGATATTAGCTTTTATATTCTTCACTTACATATTAAACTGATAACTCATCTAGAAAAACATATTAGTACAAGCATAAAGCGATTAATCACTATGATTTGTAGCTAGAATAGTTGAGATTCTAAGGCATAGAATCAGGATAGAATTAATTGCCAAAGGTTATTGTACATATATCTTTATGGCATTCAATATAGTTATGATTAAATGCGACGAGGTTAAGAATTGATTAGTGATGGTTATAGAAACTGATTGTCTATTTAGGAATCCTATAGATCATCTCGTTGAGTTATTGACACAATATATTTCCTTAAGGGATTTTGCTTATGTTGGATAAGTGAATCCAAATGGAAAACTCATGCCTTGCTTAACATGTTATAAGAGGTGTACTCAACACTTCTTCATGGGGAGAAGAATCCTCATTAGAATGTAAGGTTACCTTAGGATAAGGTCTACCTTGGCTATGTGAAGCTGTGATTTACATGTTGGGATGATTGTCATTGCATTATTCAATACATATTTGAAAGGACTGTTTGTGTTTGCTAGAACGTAGATTTTTTATTGAAATTATTGTCAAACAGAATAAAAGGAAGGATCGTGCTAGGCTACCCCCAAGCTAGTGGGGCGAGACCCTACTCCAAGGGGGTCATGATTATCACTACGAGAGGCTTGGACTGGCTCCGTAGGCGAAAGGTCTGTCAATAGGGATAGTCTCGGGTAGTAGGAATTGTAGGTGCCAGAGGGGGCTCTGGTTGTAAATCCTGCATTGTTCCAAGAATCTGACGAGCCCCTTCGTGACCCAGGATGGGATTCTGGAACCCTAAATACTAGTTATGAGGGTGGAATCTTGGTGGATAGAATGTCCTTATGGAATTCTGTGTATCTTCCGCTGGGTCGGAATGATGGAAATTGTAATAAACTTCCAATATAATAAAGAAGTTTGCTTTACTATTCGAATTGTATGCGTGTTAGTGAGATAAATTATGTGAAGGAACATGTGACTTAATGGACTAATTAAGGAAGCTCGTTGTATATGTTCCAATAAATGTGTTGTAGGTAATTAAAAAACTAAAGATGACCCATCATCAGAGGAAAGCGGGTGGGCATAACCCCTGACGGGTCCGTCCAATGATAGGGTGGTCCCGGTTAGCTGGGAGCTTTTCTAAATCAGAAATAGAAATAGGAAGACGATAAATTGACCAAGTAGTCATTAGGTAGAACAGACTTGCATTGTTTTAGGGGGCCGGAATGGGATTTTGCCTTATGGGCAGGAGGGTTGACGTACCACACTCCCCTCCATCTCCCATTCTCTTTGAACCAAGTGCAATGGCAAGTCCGCTTCAGATCGAGTAATCCTCTAAAAAGTGAAACTCGAAATTACTGACACTAGCTGGCTGCTAGGAGACCCATCCGATTTTAGGAACCCAAATCTTCAGGTCGATCCTAGTGGGTTCGACCGGAACTCCCCCGTTGCGAAGTAGACTCGGTAGGGCCTAAGTGACAACCCCGTGATATTCCAAGGGAGCACCAAGCGGCATCATTTACAGGAAAACCTACTGATGGACTACTAAAAGGTGTGCCGTGGATTGAGACTCGCGGACACCTCACACTGAGGGTGCCTCAATAGATCGGGAAGGTACTCGGGAAGCCAGGGAGTGACGGAAGCTTGGGAAGGTCGGCTATAGCTGCCGGGAAGGAGACCCGATGCTATAGGTATTTGAATGGAAGCTAAGAATGCTACGAAAAAAGCTCGAAAAGTTGGAAAGCCTCGCTCTGATACTAGTTGAAAGGTGAGAAGGATCGAAGCTTGCTTGGAAGTGAGCTATGGCGGAGAGCAAGAGCAAGAGAGAGAGAGAGAGAGAGAGAGAGACAAATGGGAACTCCAATGGTCACAATGTGTGACCGAGCCTTCCTTTATTCAAAATATCACTAAAAGAATAAAGAATAAAGTGATGGTGACGGGCGCCCGCCACCTGCAGTGTACAGTGGCGAGTACTGTCAGTATAGTGATACACGGGCAGCTAGGTAGAGGCGCCTTTACCCCCAACAATAAGGTGCAAAGACATTTCTTTCAATGATTTTAATCTACATGTAATATTGTGTTGCTGTCTAAGGGTCAATACCGAGCATTCTCATGCTGTTAAACCCTCTTAAACTTAAACCATAAAGGTGCTATATCCCATGCAGCAGCAAAAGATCATAATTTAGAATCTTATTAGCAATTAGTCACCCTCAAAACCCCTCCTTTCAACCGCTTAGGTTACGCATGCCTTGATAGGTGGGAACCCCCTTTTACTAGCAACTAGCAAATACCATTCTTCTTCACAATGTTCAATCCCATAATCAAAGCTTTATACTCTGTCATATTATTAGTAAACCCTACCCCAAGGTAGACAACTAAATTCATCATGATTCTATGTTGGGGATCCCTAATAACCACATATATACTCCCTTTCTTATTGGGACCCCTGGACACTCCATCAAAGTATAATGTATACATCCATGATGGGTTCACACAGCTAGCCATCATTACCTCTACTCATAATTATGATAATCAAAAATTAGCATGTTCAGAGAATGTACCGAAGGCTCCATCCCACCTTCTTCATTGAATATAACAAGGATACTCGTCAAAATTCATAAGCAGTGATGACAGAAGAATTTGATTTCTTAAACAAATTATCCATCCTCTTTCTTAATGATTTTATATCCCTTACTCCACCAAATAAGCTTTCCCTGATGATATCACTGCTCCAAGTATGGGTGTTCCAAGTAAGAAATTAGCCACCCCATCAACCAATGTTTTCTCTTGTAGGTTCAAGCATGGACCTGCAAGGCACAATTCTCACTAATGCATTTAGAGATAATAAGGTTTAATCTTATTAAGATTAACCTTAGTTTTAAACTCCACTCCCTATAGATCGGCTAGTAATGCTGTGGACTTATTTTTTGCTATTCTGACTATTTTGTGGGGGACCATTCCACTTAGGCTCTAGTTTCCCTAGAAATAGCTCCCTACATACATCATAGTATAAAACTATTAACCTTTCTTAAAGGCATATTTCTTCGCTTTTAAATCATGCAACTACTTCATCCGACGCTTAGCCACTTCCTGTGTAAGAAACTCTACAATTTGAGCTCATCCAAGTGTGCTAAAGTCGCAAAGCACTCAAAGAGTGCATCTTCGTCCACAAAGATTGGTTAATTGCAAATCTTATGGTCGGTAACTCAATCTCTAGGGGTAATACGCACTCCTCCCTATAAACTAACTTGAATGGGGTGTGGCTTGTGGCTTGTTTAAACATCATGTTATACGCCCACACTGCCACATATAACTTCTTATCCCTGTCTTGTTTCTTCTCTGATACTATCTTTGATAGAATACCCACAAGCTATTTATTGGTGCTTTCAACCTGCCTATTCACTTGCGGGTTATAAGGAGTCATCTTATTATGCTTAATCTGCCATAGAAAATGGGTTCCATGGTCCAACACTAATTCCTTTGGCAGACCAAATCGGCAAATAATTTGCTCAAGTAGGAAGCTAGCAGTCTCCTTTGCATCGTCCTTCTTCATCACTCGTGCTTCTGACCACTTCGTAAAATAGTCAAATATATCTCTTCTGTGTAGAAGACAACGAGGTAATAGGACCCACAAAATCGATGCTCCACTTCTCGAATGGTAGTATAGCCATAATAGGAGTTAGCAGGCGCTTTCTATTCTCCCTACTATCATGCCTTTGATATTATTACATCTCTTGACATACTCAAATGAATCTTGGAAAATGGACGGCCACCAATATCTAGCTCTTAAAGCTTTTTGTGTAGTCAACCACCCAACAAAGTACCCTCCACAAGCAGAGTTATGGCACTCTTCCAAGATAAACGGAACCTCATTAGGCATAACACATCGGCGGTAAACATCATCAAACCCCTCCCGATATAGTGTTCCTACAATCAAGACAAATTTCAAAGCCTGCTATCTAATTTTCCTCTTTTCTGATTTTGATGAAGTGGCTCCAGTCTCTCCTATGGATAAATAGTACGTTATAGCAGCATGCCAGGATGGAATGGAGGTCATATCAATTTTAAACAATCCCTCAATATCACTAACTCTAGCCAAGTGTTCCTTTGGTTCCCCGAAATCTACAAGACATTCAATGATACTTCCGTGGCTTACTCCTAATTTCATAATCAAACTCTTGTAAAGTAATCAACCATTTCACTAGGCAATTAGATGGTTGTAACTTGTTTAGCAACAATCTAAGTCCTTCCGCCTTCATATAAAATACTAACCTTTCATAGAGAATATAGTGCCTGAACTTTTTGGTCGCAAATACCATCCCAAGACACAATTTCTCCATGTAGGTGTAATTAAGTTCAGATATCCCCAATTTATGACTAGCAAATGCTATTGGATGATACCATTTCTCCTCCTAGATTTGGGCTAAACAATAGCTAATGCTATGCATTGTGGCTGCTAAAAATATATAAAAAACCTCACCCTTTGGGTGCTTTCAAGACTAGTGCTTTTGTCAATTCTTGCTTCACATCCTCAAAGGATACTTGTTGACAAGGATCACTCCAAACAAATAGACAATTAAAAGATAATAACTTTGTCAATGGCAACATTCTTTCTACCATTGCATTAATAAATCATCAATATCCCACTGATGATAAAAAGCTATGCACTTCTTTAGGAGTACATGGCAGACTCATAGCGACAATAACCTTTATCTTTTCAGGATCGATTGCAATACCAGTTGAACTAACCACATGACCCAATAGCAGTCCATTGGGCACTCCAAAGATGCACTTTCTTGGGTTAAGAGCAATGCAAAACTGCTTGCAACACTCAAAACACTTCCTTAAAATAATAAGCATTCTTTCCCTTATGGTGAATGCCCCTAGATCGTCGATAAAGATTTTCAACTCCTCGGGGGAAATATCACCAAAAATCTTATCAATTGTATGTTTCCAAGAACCTGACGCATTTCATAATCCAAATGCCATCACATGATATGCAAAGGTACCAAATACAGTAATAAGTGTCATTTTTAGCTTATCTTTCTCTGCAATATCCAACAAAGCACTCCATAAATGAATAGAAATCCCTACCCGCGAAAACTGAATCTAGAATCTGATTAATGAATGGCAGTGGATAGTAATCTTTAACCGTCTATTTATTCAGCTCCCTAAAATCTATACAAAGTCAGATTTGATTATTCTTCTTTTTTCTAATAACCACTAGCAAACACCACTCCGTGTGTTGTACAGGAAATATCAGGCCATCCTTACACAATTTTTGTAACTCCTCAAATAGTCTGTCCGTTAGCTCAAAAGGCATACCCCTCACTTTCTGTTGCATAGGACGGCTACCTTCCTTCAAAGGAATAGTATGCACAACCAAACTGGGAGGAATACCTCTCAACTCATCATAACTCCAAGTAAAGATGTCATGGAATTCTTGGATCATGGACACATAGTCCCTCCTCTCTTCTAGACTGAACATAGCCCCTAATTTAATAGGTCGTGGATCATTCAACATTCCAAGATCTTGCTCAATCACATCCGCATCTCTTATTCTTGCTTAAGCTTCAATCAGCGCATTTAGAGTCACCTAGTACATATCCTCCGTAGTGGATCCCTCTTTTGATTCATTAATTGATGAAGACTCAAGATATGCATCTACTACCACACGACTAGCACCTCTGCCAAAAATCAAATGACCAACAGGTATATCCACTTGATAGTCAGATCACAAGATCCATGGTCTTCTTAACAATACTTGATAGCTTGGCCATCCTGCAAACTGAATTACCCCAACGTCTATAGTGCATTCCACACTCACAACAGTCACATGGACTTTGGTAATGCAACCTTCATGTTGTCTTAAACTGTCATAGCCATTCAAAGAATTGTGCAGGCATCCTTTCAAATTTCTAATCCGAGTCTTTCTATCAATTCCGAACTCATGACATTGACGAAGGATCCCGTGTCTACAATAGCATGATCCACTAATATTCCATCAACATACGATGCTACCCTTGGACAATGTTTTTCAGCATGCTCAAACCAACCCTCACGAGCTATTGCCAAGGGCTTAATGATATACCCAGTGCGAAGAATCTTTTTAAATTCTTTATGCACCCTTGGAGATAACTCAATCAATTGTAGGAGGTTCACATCAGGCTTTATGTCGTAAAGAGAACTCGCTAAATCAAACTCATGATAGCAATGGTTCTCTTTCCTGCCAGACCATTCTCTCTTTTGGCCTTTGAACTAGTTTTGGCACCTCCTTCTTGGCTTTTACCTTCTTCTTTGGTAGCTTGTTTTGAGGGTCAGCCTTGCCATCAGCAACTTTTAGAGGACCAGCTTCTACATTAGGGTTAAGGACTTGCGTCCCTTTATTATCTTGTTTAGGGTTTACCTCAACAGGTTTTACATTATCCCCATTCCCTTCTCACTGCAAGGATATAAGGGAATAGCGCCGAGCAATTCCGATGCAAATAGCGATGATACTAAAACAAAAAAGGGACGAAACCCGAGTGCAGCATTTTGTCACAAAAGAGCAAAATAGATCGTGTGTTTGGGAGGGAGAGGGGGAGAAAGAGAGAGAAGGAGAGCTTCTCACCACCACCGCCATTGCCATTCGCAGAAGAAGAGGAGGAAGTGCACGAAGGGTGAAGAGGAGCATCGCGAAGAGGAGATGAAGAGTCCATCCTCGGGCCTTTGTGGTGAGTGCATTGCTCCCTCTTGGTTTGTTCTTTTTCTTTTTCTTTTTCTTTTGTTTGTTTTTGTTGAGAATGAGGTGAACTAAGGGAGAAATAGAGGAAATGAGAGAGGGAGAAGAAGAAAGAAAAAGAAAGAAAGAAAGAACGAGAGAGATAGAGGGAATAAACATGAAACATAATAAAGAGAGAGAGAAATAGAGAGAGAGGGAGAGAGAGAGGGAGGGAGGGAGGGAGAGAGGAGAATGAACAAGAAAACATGAGGGGGTAGAGAAAAACAAAGAGAGGATTTGTTCTTGTTCTTTAATTTCTTCTTTTTTTGTTTTCTTTTTTTACAATGATGTGCATTGAGGGAGAAAGAGAGGAAATGAGATAAAAAATGAGAGAGGGCATAAACTACTACTAGTAGTAGTATAGTAGTAGTAGTACTAGTACTAGTAGCTCCTCCTCCTCCTCCTCCTCCTCCTCCTTAGTACTACCACTGCTACCACAACTATCACTACTACTACTACTGCTGCTGCTACTGCTGCTGCTACTGCTACTGCTGCTGCTGCTAGTACTAGTACTAGTACTAGTAGCTCCTCCTCCTCCTCCTCCTCCTCCTCCTCCTCCTCCTCCTCCTCCTCCTCCTCCTCCTCCTCTTGCTACTGCTACTGCTACACTACTTCTACTGCTACTGTAACAGTACCAGTAGTGTAGCGGTAGCAATCTAGCAGTAGCAGTAGTACGTAATGTCTGTTGTACTCTCGTGTTCTGAAACTATTGAGAAATATATAAAAGGTGGGATGGCTGTAGTAGTAGTACTACTACTATTACTTCTAGTATACTCTCGTGTTTTGAAACTGTTGTGAGCAATATATGAAAGGGGGATGGTGGTTATAGTACTAGTAGTACTAGTAGTAGTACTACTAGTACTACTAGAGAGAGAGAGAGAGAGAGAGAGAGAGAGAAAGAGAGAGAGAGAGGTTTTATTAAAGGTGCACCTTGAGTGTGTTCGACACTTCAGAAAGGCGCGGAAAGCCTGTGTCTCCAAGCCCGATAAAGCAAAAGAGAGATTGGACTTAGAGGTGAATGGATGGTTTCTTGACATGCTTTGTGCTACCTCCTCCTACGTTCTACATATCATGTCACACACAAAGGAAAAAATGTAGCGAGGTCTGATGCAATACCACGGGACAAGGAACACTCCGACGTAGGGTAGCTAGTCCCTCACTCCCATGCATAGCATATTAGACTTTACATATTGTAGGCCCCGCCTGTAAGGGGGTGGAGAGAAACAAAGAGAGGGGCAACAAAGAAAGAGAGAAAGAGGAAGAGAGATTGAGAAAGAGAATAAACATGAAGATAAAGAAAACATGAAAGAGAAAGGGGAAAGAACATAAAACGAAGAGTGTAAAGAAAGGTGCAAAGAAAGGGGGAGAAAACCAAGACTTTAGTTTATGTTAATTTTGTTGAGTTACAAGAGAAGAAATCCCTTCTCAAACAATTTAAGAAATAAAAAGAGAATGAGAACAAAAACAAATTGTTTGTCGTAACCTAGACCAAATGAAAAACGATAAAGGTCGTGATGTTCAAGGTCATGAGGCATATCTTAATCAGCATGTCCCAGTGTCCTTGCTCTCAATGCAAGCTAGCAATTAGATGAAAACATCAATTGTCTATAGAACACATACAATGCTTCAGCGAGTTTCAATCGGAGATCATTGATCAGGCGATAAACTTTGAACAAACGGTAAGAAAAGTGTATATCAATCATGCATTGTATTCGCAAACTAATTGAATATCATATACAAAAACATTGGATGTGACTGTAAATTTTATTACAGGGGGGTGACGTCTCATCCCAAGGAGGAGTGCACCTTTTGCGTCCAATTAGAAGAGTTCGTGGGTGGGTGTCTGATGGATGGAGTGCCTGAGCCAATCCACCACTTGGAAGGCACTACCCAATCTATACCATCAATACCAGAGGAGACATGCAGCCTTTCAGACTTTCCTACAATTTTGGAGCCTGAGATAGAGACAATGATCGATACATTGATGCCCATGGATGCCAAGACATCTGATCCGCGTAGAGAGGAAGCATCCATACCATTATATGATGGGTGCCAAGTATCTCACTTGAAGACGCTGCTTGCACTCCTATATGTGCAAGCAAAATATTGGTGGAGCAATGCGAGTGTGACCGAGTTGTTCAAGTACCTTCTACATATACTTTGTTGATTTCTTTTCGACACCATTATAAAAAACAATTGTGTTTTTTCAAGGTGTTTTATAATTTCTTTTCAGGTTGCTAAAGTATCATGTATTACCACTTGTAAATACCATGCATGAGTCTCGTGATGATGTGTGACATGTTTTACGAAAGCTTGGCATGGACTACAAAAGCATCCATGCATGTGTCAACGATTGCTATACACTTTCTTACATGATACATTTTATGCACAATAGCCATCTCATATTCAACACTTGGATTCCAAATATTCTGAGAACTTCTCTACATTTTGACCCATCCCAAAATTCATTTATATACATTCAAGGTACTCATCTATCTCTTTACCTAACCACCTATATTTTTTATGCCATATTGTTTACATGTCATGACAAAAAGTTTCACTTTCAGCTAAAAGTTTGATTTATTTTCCTATTGGTAAATAATCAAAAGCTATAGTGTTCTTTCTAGGCTTTAAATAGTTTTTACACTTCATGTTTAAGCTTATAATTTTCTGTGCCATCTTTACATCCACATGTGACAATATTTCTATAGTACAAGTCCTCATTGCTAGGTAAAAAGTACTTAACTTCATAGTGATTTGTTTCATCACCTATACATAGCCTATAACATTGTGGTTGAACCATTCCAAGCTTATGAAACATGGTGTTTAATTGTTCCCAACATGCTGGAACTCTCACACCATCTAAATCACCATTCCATGTCTCTAGCAATTGGATCAATAGTTTACATACGCTTAGCTTTGCTTTTTCTACACTATGTTTTCCAACTCATTTTCCACCCAAATCCCCAAATAAGAGTTGAAGCATACTACCTTGAGCTCTAATTGAGATTCGGTGCTTATCCCAAAGTGACTGAAGCTCAATGAGTCACTCTACAATTTGATGAGCTTCGAGGAGAATATGAGACTATGGAGACATGTCCAAAGTGTGGTGCTCATAGGTATCGACAGGACTTGCAAGGGCAAACCATCCCTCAGAAAGTTCTTAGACACTTTCCACTTATCCCCCGTATACATCACATGTTTCGTACATCAAGCTTGGCGAGCTTGACAACGTGGCATGCACAGAACAGATCCACAGATGGAGTCCAACAAATATCAACGGATTCATGCACATGGAGCCACATTGACTCTACCTTTCCAAGCTTTGCACGAGAGCCAAGGAATCTTTGGCTTAGTCTTGCTATGGATGGCGTGAACCCATTCGCTCTCCGCTCAACTTCTAACAGTGTGTGGCATGTAGTCCTTGTTAACTACAACATTCCACCATGGCTTTCTACGAAGAAATGACACTTAATCCTTAGCTTGCTCATTCCTAGCCGCTACAAAGTCAAGAATATGGACGTCTATCTCCGTCCATTAGTCAATGAGCTTAAGATTTTGTGGGAGGAAAGATCCTTGTGAAAGATATGAGCAAGCGTGATGGTCGACCGCCAATATATGAGCCATTCTCTTGTGGGCCATGTATAACTTTCTGGGATTCAGGTAAGTAGGCTTCCATTCTCGTTAGTAATATCTATTATAGCTCATTCAAGTTTATATTTACAGGATAGAGGTGTTGGGATAGGTCTGGTTACCTCAGGTTATCATGCATGTCCATTGTGTGGACCATAGTTAGACTCCTGAAGGTAATGAACCATGAAGAAGATGGTATATCAAGGACACACCACTTTCTTACTAGAGGGTCATGAATTGAGGGAAGGTTTTCTTGGATGATCTCCAGCACGAATGAACACCCAAAGCTTGTATGATCTAAAACTGGTCTACACAGAGTCACATCCAAATGGAATGCGACGTTCAATTTTCTACGAGTTGCCGTATTGAATCCACTTACAGATCAATGGATCCCATGCATATTTTCAAGAATGTGGGTAGCTTACTATGGGATCACATCACAAGAAAGAGAGACACTGCAGGGGCACGAATGGATTTGAAGGAGGTAGCCAAGATGGAGGCACTTTGGCCGCAGTCAAGGACTGATGGTCCCTTGCAACTACCTCGCAGTCGTTGGGTTTTGTCCACTAAAGAAGAATGCTTTGTGAAGCAAATTATTAGGTCTCCCAACGAGTATGATGCGTTCTCTCATATCTGTGTTTTCTAAGAATGAGGGGCTAAAATCCCATGATTGGCATAAGATATGTCAGGTTTGTACTACGAATGGATTGTAAGTGACCTGCGTATTTTGCTACTTGGAGTGTAGTCTTTGTTTGTAATAGCCTTGTTCTCCATCTCTCAAGCTTTCCATGGAATGGTGGAATGGCACACTATGCCTCATTCTTGTCCAGGAACACAGCAGTAGGCAGCAGCACGAATTGCGCCTACTGCATATTTTGGCCTATTTCTTGTCAAAATGAGCTATGGAGCTCAAATCACTCATGATTAATGCTCTATAGCACCTAGCTAGTGGTCTCCTACAAGCTTTGGCAAGATTTCTCTCCAATTTTGGACTCTCCTCTCTTCTATGAAACCCTATCATTGACAGTTTTAGACAACAACAAAGAATCTCTGATTTTTCGAAGCAAATGAAGGGAGTATTGGTGGCAAATCACTCCTAGAGCTTGCTTATGCACGTGGCTTCAATCCATTGACAACATTGAAGCAACATTGAAACATATTTGGGTTCATTCTGATCTATGGAAGCTTTAGACAGCTTGTATCTTCAATGTTAGTGAAATTCTTGGTTCTCTTGCCAATAATTGGAGTTTTTAACTTATATTGGAGTTATTCTCTACCATCTTCCAAGTTCTTCATCAAATAGAAGAATATTACTCCTTCATCAACCACCATTATTTCACAGTGGCTACCAACGGTGGATTCAGACAAGAGTATGCTGTGGTTGCTGAAGGATGATAATAGACTAACCGGACATGTGGTGGTTGCAAATGGGATAGAAAATGTATGTTGCACCATTCCTCCATGGAGACATGGCTCGCTAGGTACGAGCAAGCCAGGAAAGATCAGGAAGAAGCGCGATTTGAATTTCGATGAAGTACGTACCATCAACCAATTCGATATCCTGAGGGCATGGAGGAGATGCCACGGTTTATGTCAATGTGATGGTTACATGGAGCTTTGATCGCAGCCTCTCGTGAAGGGGTGGAGGCCTCAACTGAGGAGTGGGAATTCTCGAGGGGATGTAGTCCAAAGGTGACCACATCTTTTATAAGCTGTCATATCTAGATTTTATATGTGACAACTAGTTAATTGTTTCAATGTACAGTACAAAATATACAATGTGGTGTGGTCACACAAACGACATTTTCACATGGAACATATCGACAAAATGTGCTCCACAACGGATTGTGGTATCATGGCAAAGTTCAAGCAAGAGAGCTGACAGTGAGCCATGAATCCAAACACCATTATAGATGAGATGGAGTATTTTGAGAACTTGCAAAGTATTATCATGGTGGATTACCGTAGCTTCTCCATGATCCTATTCGATGTGCAGTGGTTCAAAGTGGTACTAGAAGGAGCCCGGAAAACTTTTCAACAAGGTCCATCTAGATTTCTCAAAATAGATTCCAAAAAAAGATGGATGAATTTTCGGAACACGTTTGTATTGCCGGCCCATTATGAACAGGTGTATGAACTCATGTTTTTTAAAACTTGATTACGACATGCTATATGTCACAAATGTTAAATCTCTCTTGTATGGGATTTTGAACATGTAATTTTCTATCCAAAACCCCAACAACCTCGATGGTGATATGTTGTACCTTCAGCTCCCCGAAGTGCGAGAGTATATAATGAAAGCAATGTTCCCAGCATAGACGAGGACAATATGCAAATAGAGGGCTCAATATTGCAAGGGATGGAGGCCGCCCAAAGCTTGGAGCATGTAGAGGAGACAGAATCGGGTAACAATGATGGAAAGACAGGAAGCCAAGAATTCTTTGAGAATGAGGTGGACTCATCCTTTTGTGGTAACCTTCTATTGTATGTGGAGTTGTGTTAGGAGATTGACATGGGGCCATAGGCTATGTCATACTTGGAGCATCCACCTACTCAATTCGTTAATGAATCACTTATAAGGGTACTCTAGAATATGCATTTTAAGTAAGATCATTTTTTTTAGAGTTATATTATTGTGCTTTGCTTGAATCTTTATATTGATTATGCTAACATCAAATTTTGTATGTGCAAGTGACCTTTATGGATATTTGGACAACACGATGAGTCCAGGGATGAGTGACGAGGAGCTATAGGAGATCTTCACACATATGTCTCCAGATCAGATGGCTCAATTCAGAGATATGGCGAACTAGGAGCTGTCTCAGACACCATTATGCCATTCTGTTAGATCTATTTTGGCACACTCTCATGCTTCAATTTCCAGTAGACGAGGTCAATGCTCTAGACTTAGGCCAGACAAAGGAAGTGGTTCGGGGGAATGTTGCGGAGACATGGATGTAGTGAGCCCGCGGTCTGCTTGAGATACAGGTGCTACTCCTCACTCTCGTGCAAGTTCGAGAGAGGGTGGCTCTGGTGGTTGTTATGGAGGTACCGACATAGTGTCTCTATCTCGTCATTCTGCTGGAGTTACATCACTTGTGGGATTTGTCACACATGTGGGGACGTCTACTCCAGTCACTCCAGCTTTTGCTCACTCGTCCTACTCTGAGAGATACCACCCCCCTAGGTACACCAGATGTATAGGGATCTCTCTCCTGGATATGCCCAAGAGTAGGGTCACATGTGGGAGAGGACATATCTTAGACATACACCAGAGGGGTATGGATACCTTGTAGATTATAGGACGGGAGCCGTCATCATGAATGATGAGGGGAGGAGGGTGATGGCTCCTATGAGAGAGTTGTGCCAACAAGTTTTTAGGCACGTCTTGGATCATTGGAAGAACATACTGGAGGGGAGCAAGTGTCATGAAGAAGACAGGAGAGGAAGAAGAAGAGAAGAGAGAGAGTGTGCAAAAGAGAGAGAAATACTGTAGGAAGAGAGAGAAAGAGAGTGACAAGGAGAGAGAAATACTAGAAAAGGAGAGAGAGACACAGAAAGAGAGAGAAAGAAGCCATGAAAGCTGGGAGAGAGAGATGAAGATGAAAGGAGACTTGTATTATAATCTGATGCCCAAAAATCAAGTCCCTAATACCTTATACACCAACCAATGTAGCTAGTATTTCCCCATTATTAAATCCCCCCTCTCTTACATTCCATCCCCACCTAAAGGTTTTTACCCTCAAAAACAATTTGGGCACTTATGATAACTGGGCAGGAGCAGATCAAAGTACTACTCTGCTGCATTATTACAAGGGTATACAAATGAATGAAGAGGTATTATTGCGTATGATAGGTCATTGGGATATGTACGATACATGTGCCTTATTGGGGAATTATAAAAATGAATTTTGATCCAAGTGTCTTAAGTAAATGCGAGCTACAGACAGTGGACAGCAAATTGTTTACTACATTGCCCTACTGTAGTAAATTTGTCATAACTTTCTATAGCAGACTCTGATCGGGGTGTGCCATATATCAAAACGAAGCTCTCGAGTAGTACTTTCAGCTCATGTATGATGTCCATTGCTGTCCATAGTATAGAATAAAATCTGCTTTGAAACAGAGAGCTGTCTATAGAGTCAATCTGAGAGAAAACAGGGCCATACTTAATACTTAGCTAGATTTCAGCCAAATCTGCTTCTAATAGGTATGGAAACTCTTCCAAAACTGAAGCTATCCTCCAAGAAGCTTCCTCAAGTGGTAAACCTTGTCACTTAATCAAGTATTCCATGATGAAGTGAGAGTGAAGCTTCTTTTTCCTTTGTCCTATGACTTGCTCGGATATGTATTAAAATGATGCCTTCTTCATCTATCGGTGGTAACTCCTCAACATAATCCACTGATGATCCAATGAAGGGCTTCAATTGACTCACATGGAAGACATTATGAATCTTCATGGATGGGGGAAATGCTAACCGATATGCCAAGTCTCCCACTCTTTTGACAATCTGGTATGGCCCATAGAACCTGTGAGCTAACTTATTACTGGACCCATTCTTAAGGGTGGCATATCTGGACTTGGGCACCTTCAAAAGCACCAAATCCCCTTCTTGGAACTCAACATTCCTTCTTTTGTCTCATCAGCATAAAGCTTCATTTGATCTTGAGCTTTCTTCAAGTTGACTTTACACTACTGAAGTAAGGCGTGTATTCTATCCAATTCCTCCTTGCTTTGTGGGTTTATTTTATCATTGAAGATAACCGTGGGAAGGGGCACCTTATAGCCATACAATGCCTCAAAGGGTGAAACTCCAATGCTATAGTGTGTAGAGTTATTATAGGCAAACTCAGCCAAATGCAACCATGAGTCCCAAGCATTCTGCACATCATAACAGAAATGCCTCAAGTAAGTTTCCAGCCACTTGTTAATCCTCTCTATCTAGCCATTGGTCTGTGGATGGTAAGCAGTGGAAGGGGCTTAGCTGAGTGCCCTTAGAGCTGAAAACTGCCTGCCAAAAGTTGCTCGTGAACTTAGCATCCCAGTCATGCACAATGACCTGTGGTAAGCCATATAATTTGAAAACATGTTCCATGAATTGGCTGGCTACTTGAGAAGCATTATATTGAGTCTTTGTAGGCTGGCTACCTTGGTGAGTCTGTCCACAACTACATAGATGTTGTTCCATCCCTTCTTGTTCATCGGCAGGCTGGTTATGAAGTCCATAGTAATGTGTATCCATTTGCCTTCGGGTGTGGGCAATGGCTGCAGTAAATCAGCTAGTTTTAAGGTGTTGTCCTTGTTTTGTTGTCATGGCACGCAATTCAAGACAAAATCTTTTATATCCTTCCATAGGCCCTTCCAATGAAAGCTTTTAGCAATCTTGTCATAAGTTTTAAATATGCCCAAATGACCAGCTGTAGGTGAGGAATGCATCTCTTGCATGATCTTTTGCTTGAATGGAGAAGTGTATGGGATGGCAATCCTGCCCTGAAACCATAAGAGATCGTTCTTAAGCTGATATGGAGAGTTTCCTTCCACATGCCCTTGCTATAATTTTTGGAAAATGTGGCTGAAATCAGCATCTAACAAATAGGCCTCTAAAGCTCTTCTATCCAATCGTTATGAAGTTCCATGATGGCCGAAACTTTACAAGCCCACATTCTAGATAATGAATCAGCAACTACATTTAGACTAAGAGAGGAAATGTTTGAGGACCCTATGGTCTCTCTTGACCCTAAATCTACTGCCATACAAGTAGTGGTGCCATTTCGTAATGGCATGAAGGATGGCCAGCATTTCTTGGTCATATACATTCATGGTCATCTCATTTTCAGAAAGTTTGCGGCTCTCAAACGCTATACCCCATGCTCCTATAACAATACAGCCCCTATGCCTCTACCACTGGCATCACACTGAATGGTGAATTCTTTCAAAAAATCTGGGCAAACCAAGCTGGGCACTGAGGTAAGCAATTCCTTGAGCTAATTAAAGCTCTTATCAGCAATGGCATCCCAGAAAAAGGCCTCTTTCTTAAGCCTATCCGTCAAGGGAGCTGCAATAGTGGCATAATGCCTAATGAATCTGCGATAGAATGATGAGAGACCAAGAAATCCTCTAAGTGAAGTGGTATTTACAAATGTGGGCCAACCCCCAAGTATTCCACTTCCGTCTACATGAAAGAACATTTTGTGTCCTTGGCAAAGAGACTATGTTGCATCAATACATCAAACACCTACCTCATATGCCAAAGGTGATCCTTCAATGATCTACTATAGATGAGGATGTCATCAAAGAAAACCAACACGAATCTGAAAAGAAAGGGCTGAAGGACTTTGTTCATTAAGCTCTGAAAGGTGGCCGGTGCATCAGTTAACCTGAAAGGCATAACCAAGAAATGATAAAGCCCCCAATCATTCTGAATTGTTGTTTTGACCTCATCCCCTGCCTTCATGTGGATCTGGTGATGGCCTGACCTCAAATCTATTTTTGTAAAGTAATTAGCCCCCTTGAGTTCATCCAACAAGTCGTCTATGTGTGGAATGGGGTACCTATTCTTCACGGTGATCTTATTAAGATCCGTGTAGTCTATGCACATCATGAAAGATCCATCCTTCTTTTTGACCAATAACATAGGGGGAAGCATATGGTGAGGAACTGGGCTCAATAAATTCCATGTTCAGTAATTCTTTGACTTGTTTGGCAACTTCTTCTCTTTCACACCTAGACAATCTGTAAGGTGGCTTGTTTACAGGCTTTGACTAAGGCTCCAGATCTATGGGATGATCAACCACCCTATTAGGGGGTAGTGCTGTAGGTACTTGGAAGAGGTCCTTGTATGCTTCTAAAAGAGTTTTCAATGCTGAATTCTTTATTGTTTTAGTGGACTTATCTGAATTTTCTTTATTTAATTGCAATACAAAGATTTGGGACCGTTTCTTGAACTCTTTCTTGAGTTGTTTGTGCTGGTAATGAGCTGAAATTCACTGTTATTTTGAATTCCCTGCAAGTGAGTGAGTTGTCCCGCACTGACAAACTCCATATACAGTAAGGAAAATTCCATAGTTATAGTACCCAAAGTTTTCAACCAATCACAACCCAAGACAACATCTATAGGCCCCATTTCCAATGCAATTAAATCCAATTGCTGTCCAAAATTTTCAACAAGCTGAATATGAGCAGCAGGGCATACCTGCGTGCTAATTTCTTCATCCCCATTGGCAACTTGCACCTTTAATGGCTGCTATAAATCAGTGGGAAAACACTTCAACATGTCCATGACTACTCTATTAATGAAACTATGAGTGCTACTACTGTCTACAAGTTTAAACACATCCTTCCCATGAATTTGGCCCTGAATACGTAATGTGTTAGGGCTTTTGGATCCTGTCCAAGCATCCATAGATATTGTATAAATAGTGGCAGCATGTGGTTCATTTTTTCTACCCATATCTCATGATACATGACCATCGGGGTCAAAAGGAAAAGAGTTAGCAAGGTCAAAGAACTCTTCTTGACCAAACTCTTCATCATCATCATCCGTTTCAGCAGTCATCATCATAAAAGCATGTGTATCCTCAAGGTCCTCCTCGGAGTCCTCAAATACCAACATGCTGTGAACCCGTGCCTTAGCATTTCTAAAAGCACATTTTGAGGCATGATTAGTTGTATACTTCTCGCCACACTTGAAACAAAGCCATGGACTTTGGACTACCAAAGGTACCAAAGGTTGAAGCATTTTTATTTTTGTTGTCCCCTTGCCTATTATCCATTCTTGGGCTATTTGTTGTCCTTAAATTACTTTGTGGTCTTAAGGCATTAAAAGTGGGGTATGTGGGGATCTTCTGAGTGTTGAATGGCATGTTACCACTACCATAACTTGCCCCAAACTGTCCTGGCCTTACAGCACCTCTTTGCTGTCCAAAATATGACTGCATAGGTCCTCTTTGTTACCCAAACACTGGCTGATGCCCCTCTTTACTGTCTGCTGAAATGAAGCATCCCGGCAATACTTGCGAGAGTACCTCCCAGCCAATTCAATAGCTTTGAACAAATCCGATGGATTTTGAGCTGAAACATCAGTCGAGAGTTGGGGATCCAGCCCATATACATACTTGTGTAACTTGGCATCATCACTAATAGACTCAACATACATGGTAAGGTTGAGGAACTGATTTGTGTATTCTCTAACAGCAAGACCACGATGTTCAAGGCCATACCATTGGCGGGCAAGCTTTTCTTTCTCCACCGACGAGACAAATACTTGCACCGTGAGTGCCTTGAATACTTCCCACGAGTTCACTTGTTGATTTTCTCTTTTAATGTACCTCCACCATGTATGTGCAAATCCTTCCAAGTAGATTGTTGCAAAATGGATCTTTTGGTCATCACTACGGGGCAAGATGTCAAAATAATCCTCAAGCTTGGAGAACCACTCTTTGAGTTTAGCTAGAGATGATGACTGACTATTGAATTTTGAGAAAATAATATTGTCTCTCAACTCTCTTTCATGATTAGGTGGTTGTCCCATATATCCAAACTGAGGCTGATCCATGTGGCTACCCAAAAATGAACCATTGTTAGAGAAATTTCCGCCAAAAGATGGCTAAACTTGCATAGATGGCATGGGTCCTTGTGATGACTGAAAATTGCCCCTCATTGCATTGTTCATGGGCTCCTCTTGTCTATGTGAAAGCTCTCGTTGTTCAAAAGTGTTGTTAGGGATGCCCACTCTCCCCAAGATGCCTTGGGAGTTCATATTTGTTGCATTCACTGATGGGCCCATCACTCGTTCAGTATGTATACCCGATCTATCCTCATGTTCCTTCCCTTTCATTTGGAATTCCGTCCACTTAGTGAGATAGGCAGCAAGGGTGTCCATAGTGGTCTTTATTTGACCAATGCCTTCCATCAATTCTCTATGCCTCTCAACATGCCTTGTCTCATGCGAACTGAGGGTGTTAGTGAGCACGCTAAGGCTCCCCATGTCATGAGAATAATCTTCATCTTCCACCTCAGGGTTATTTTCAGTCCTCGAGGTGCGTGCATCCCTTATTTGTTGCTGGAGGTCATCATTTGCCTTAGTTTTTCCCTTATTCCCTGACATGGTTAGATGCAGTCCCGTTAGACCACCTGTCACTATTTTGCCCGTAACTTGAGCTAGGAAGCTCCGATTGACCTAATTTTTTATTCAACTCGGAGCCAAGGATGCCCTCTTCAAATTGAGCATAAGCACATTGCTACATGTTTAATACAAAAAATTCTGTAATAGCAAATTTGTGGCTGTTTTATGCAGTCTAGCACCCTGTTTGAGAGTAGTAGGGGACTGTTTTGGCCTGTAATGGATGGGTAGTGCCCAACTAAAGTGTCAGACCAATGGGGGGGTTTCTAAGGTCTGCAAACACTCTTTGGGGCCTGCTCTTCAGTTCTGGTACTCACTCTTTACCTCTGTAACTTACTGAAAATGCCTACAACACCCTGTAGAAATCCAAGAGAGCTGAAATATGGTCCCCTCATCTATTATATGTCCGCAACTGCTTCTCCCATGGCACCATACATTGCTTCAACATACATATACATGGTTTGCACCATAACATCACTGCTGAGCATGAAAATAAGCATTCCCATGACCGTGTCACTCACATATGAGCATCATACATGCATTGTTTGTTGCATTCACTGTCACAACTGCATACACGATTGCATGTGGCATTGATTCTCAGTCATACATCATTGCAAGTACATCATGGTACACCAATATGCCATATACATCAGTGGCATAATCTCAAGTACATCAATATGTCATAGACATCAATGGCATCATCATGACATGCCAATTCTCACTGTTTCCAAAATATCCCTGCACCTGCAAACAAGTTCAGGCTCCAGATCACTGGGAGGTGGGCAAAGTGCCCCCCGGGCCGGGTTGTGCACCCCTTCAGGGTCTTTAATAGCAAGGGGAGTCACCCCTCTTTTGTCTTGCCACCTCGCCTAGCATCGGGCTTTTTCCTCACTCAAAGTATACATGGCAGACATTTATTAATTAAACAATCAACATGCTATGCATGGGAGCTTGGAAGTAATTCTTTTCATGAAATGCATGGAATTGAGTTGGGAATAAGGAGAGGGCTTACCGAGCAGCGACTCATTGCTATCTCACCTCATTTACAATGGATTTTAGAGATTATTTTATGCTCAAACAATCATCACAAGTCAAGAGATTAGGGTGAGGTAATCAGTAAGTACTAGTGAGAATTTTCAACATAGAATGGACCATTTTCAATGCAAGGAAGCCTAAGAGAGGACTGAAATTAAATTGGAAGCATATAAGCATTGAAACCTTCAATAAAATGCATGATTGACTACTTGAACCTCTTCCAACAATAGGCTTTTAGGCTCAGTAAGAGGATGGAATTAAAAGAGAGTTCAAGAGTCAATTACCTCTTTGATTGGTGAAGACAGGCTGAGAATGTCCCATGGTTGCTCTCCGATGCTCCCCTTAGCTCCATGATGACAACTTCAGCCAAGAATTGAGTCTTCAAGCTTGATTCTTCAATGGGAGAAGGAGGGGTTGAACTTCAGTAGCTCTGTGCATGCCTTGAAGGTCATAGAAGAAGAATGCCCCAAAATCTCACCCCATATAATGCCTTCCCATGCTCCAAAGCTCTTCCAAATGGGTAGGCAAGCTCCATTGATAGCAAGGAGTCCAATCTTGAAGCCCCAGGACCCAATCTTGAAGAGAACTTGAAGAAATTGAAGGTTCTTGGTCTATGGCTATGGCTGCCCCAAATGTCAAGCTTGCATTCTTGCCTCCATCTTCAAATATGGGCTTCTTGATGCTTGCTTCTTCAAAGATTCTTGTAGGCACACAAGTTCTTAGCACCAAGAAAGGCAAAAGCCCTCAAGAATCAGTGAGTTTTGAAGAATAATCCATGGTTGTCCATGGCCTGCACTTGTTAGGGTTTTAGAGGTTGAAAAAAGTCCAAAAGATGAGAAGGAGGCTTCAGACTTGCAAGAACCAAATGCTAGATGGTGGGGAAGAAGGCCAAGATGAAGGAGAAGCTTGATGTGCTGCTGATTTTGCCCAGATTCATGCGCGAAATTTGCGTCGCAAATTGCGGGCTGTACACAGGAGGGAAGAGGGGAGCTCAAACAACCAAATAGGTACTTGACATGAAGCATGAGACCTCCTGGAAGCTGTGGTAGAAGGCATCTGACCATTGGAGATGGAAGGAAGAAGATCTATGTTGTTTCTCCTCCATGGAAGCTTGGCAAGAGCTTGAGAATGAAGAGAGAGAAGACTCCATGTGAAAAGTAACCAAGACTAACTCTTCCCTACTTCTTGTGACCATTGTTTCTAAAAATTTACCTTCAAATTTGGCCCAAAATGACCCACGAGCTGCCAAATCCATTCTTCCAGCCTCCAAACTTGGTCCAAGGACTTCATTAATGCTCCTGACTATTGTTCTCCCAGTCCTTGAGCTCTTGGTAAAGGAGACTTGTATTATAATCTAATGCCCAAAAATCAAGTCCCTAACACCTTATATACAAGCAAGTGTAGCTAGTATTTTCCCATTATTAAATCCCCCCTCTCTTACAGCAAGGACTACATAGTAGCATCCTTGCATGAGCAGTTTCTAGTACCCACCACACCAGATAGGTTTTCCACAGGCTGGATGATGGAGTGCATGTGTGCGTACATGTCACAGAGACAATCAGATGCACACAAGGCTCTTAAGAGTGGGGCCTCAAAGCCCGAGTGCCCAGATGTAGATGACTGGCACCGACTCAGGGAGGAGGCTACAGATTCTCCAAGATGTTGGAGACAGCAGCGTGAGGCAGCAAAGGCATGACTAGAGGCAGGAGTGGTCTATCATCATAGGAGTCGCCACCATAGGACTTACCTGGAGGACTTTGTAAGTTTTTATTTTGTTCTTCTCGTTTATTTTTTTGCAATATCGTTTGTACTGACAATCGTGTTTCTAACAATTGTATTTTGTTTTCTTTGCAGCACTCCATTACAAACCGTGATTCCACCAGCCTAAAGACTCGATATGCAAAGAGACACAATCTCACTGCATTGATTGATAGATTATATGCACGCGGTGGCCCAATAAGTCACTCATCTTTCTTGTCCATAGTTACTAATTTTAACTAAAATGCATTATTGTATGGTGGACTAATGTGTAGTTGTTTCTTTTTTTCCAGAGTCTATTCGATGCTCCTTTGTGGTGGGATGAGAGCTTTCAGATGGCGAGGATTTATAGCTCGCGCTTGGATTCGTGCAGAGTACATCCTCTCTTTTTTTATTCTGTGATTTATGTAGGCATTTTCTATACACTATGTTATTATCATCCTTTGTATCTTGCCATGATTCCATGAGTGCTTTCATTAAGCGATCTTGTATTTATTTTATGTATCAGTCTTGTGGATTCAAGTATACTTTGCCTTCATTTTGATGACCATTGTATACTTTACTGTAACCCTTTTGTATGGCCCAAATACAACACATAGTGCTACATGTGGCAAGGCATCTTGTTGCCCTGTCACCAAAAAAAAAAATCTCTGTAACCGTCATTATTAGCGTCACAAATTTACTACACACGTCGCTATTATCGTCGTAGTTTGCATTGCAAATAGAGCTGCCGATAGCGATGGTTCTATGGCATCGCTAATATCAATCTGTTTAGTGACAACAATGGGGGCAATTTTTTTGTGAACATTTTCATTGCTTTGAATGTCAATATGAGGCCTGTATCTTGTAGTGTCTTTAGCCTTTTGCCCTCTTGTAATGGCTCACAAATTAGAAGCTTCAATGTTATTGGCACTCATAGCTTCAATAAGGTTGACACCACTACCACTAGGCAGCTCTTCTGTAGTAGCTTTCCCTCTTTGCAATATTTTCTTTGGTCCATCATCCTATTGGCACTCAACGTTATCGGCACTCACAGCTTCAATGTTATTGGCACGCACAACTTCAATAAGGTTGACACCACTACCACTAGGCAGCTCTTCTACAGTAGCTTTCCCTCTTTGCAATATTTTCTTTGGTCCATCATCCTATTGGAGATTATTCCCTTGCGCTTGATGATTGATTGGACTTGGTTGCCTACTCCCTTGCTAGAGAGAACTAATCTTACTCCAATAGCTACATGGCTGGACTTCTCACATATGTCACATTTAACATTAGGGCAATTCCTAGGGAAATGTTAGCTACCACACTACTTACAGCTGAATCTTAAGGGGGCACGTCGACTCCCTATATCAAATTTTGTTGTTTTTAAAGAAAATTAACATCAAGAGCTATTTTTCTATATTGTTCGGTGATCATGTCGATATAATGCTTCATCATATCCTTAACTTCACTAAGGACATTCGATGCACTAGACTCATAGCCACGATCATCTACTTGTTGTTCCATCAGCCTAACCACCTAATTAGGGGTTGGCTGTTATTGATTAATTGGAACCACATTAGGGTTTATCATTTGACTTCCATTAGTTAGTGGAACCATCTGACTAGCCATTGGCATGGTCACACTGGGAGGAGCTGGTAGCAAGGGCACATTTTGTATTATGCTTTCTCTTCCATTCGGGTTAGTCATAGCTATCCCTTGACTTCCATTGGTCAATGCCAAATTATTTCCAAAAACTAGACCTGCATTAAGATCGGCTCTAGAGACGTAGGCCACTTGCATTGAGATTCTACTTCCTCTGCTCATCTAATAGCAGTGTCTATATTCGGCAAGGTGACACTATTCAACTGCACCTGAATATTGACATCCAAACCATGCAAAAAATATTGCAATTTGGGATAGGGATAGAGGCTTGCAATTTGCGAAAGACCTCTTTTAACTTCTTGGCATATGCTTGGATATACTCATGTGGCTCTTGACATGTCATATTTAGTACACTTAGCCAATATTGACCACCCCTTTCAGGGGTAAATTCCCTTTGAAAGACTGCATAAAATAAATCAATAATGGTTATGGTTTTGGCCTCTAGGTCGTGATACCATACTATAGCTCTTCTCTTGAGAGTCATATCAAAGAACATCATTAAATGTCATTCATCTTGAATACGAGAATTGAACATCAACTTTTGAAACTCCCTAATATGGAGCTCCGCATCTTCCTCCACTAACCCATTAAAGATGGGTAGGGGGAAACCTAAGGGCTGGGAAATCTGCCATTCCAGTAGAAATTGCGATAGGCTATGCCATAACGACAATTGGATTTGCAATAGGATTTGGTGAAGGTGGGTTAACACCTACACTTGATGTAGGCTGACTTACTGTAATGAAGCAAATTATCAACGTGAGAGTAAAAGCCTATTCCAAGTATAAAACTTTGTAAATACTTGAGCCAAGAGAAAGAGGACTGAGGGTTTAGTATAAAAGGCAAGAAGTGCTAATGTAGCATCATTCTTTGGCATTATCAAAAATTTCATCCTTCTTATCTTTCACATTCTTGTACTTCAAAATCACTCCAACCAGAGAAAGTAACGCCTTCTCTATACATGATCCTATAGGATTGAGTCCACTATAAATACATTGAAGCATGTGGCAACAATGGAGTTCATATGAAGCTGGGAGCTAAATCCTACATTGAAGCATGCTGAAATTGGGGATTTATGTGGATCTTTATAGCTAAAGACTGTCCATCTTCATGTGAGGAATCTACATCAACTACATTCATCATTCACAAGCATATGAGGTATTAATCTCTCCCTTCTGAATCCACTTGCTGAGCTAATCCAATTGATGAATGAGGGATTCAAATGATTCAGAATTCCAATTATTCTCTCAAAACACTTCATGGACAATCCATTTAGCAACCCTAGTGATTAATTACTGATCTATCACTTACATTCATTAAAAATAATCACTTCCAATGTTCAAATTCTCACCCATTCTTCTCTAAGCTAAAATTGAATTATTTTCCTTTTGTCTCATTGCCTTGAATAAAAAAATATTGCCCAATGGTAAGTGAAATACAATTGTAAAGTAGTGAGTCATTGCTGCAGGTATTCCTTACCTAATCCCACTTCATTTTTAGTTCAAACAACTTTTTCCAAGCTCATGCATATCATGAAATGACAATCAAATCCTTTCCGATACATGCATTTCATGCTGTCTTCTTAATCTAGCATTGAGTTGCCATGTCTCTACCCACGAGGAAAAGTGGATGCCGAGTGACTTGGTAGGACAAAAGAGAGGTGCCCTTCCCCTTTTTACAAGGACCTTGAAGGGGAGCACAAACCGGCTTGAGAGGGAAATTTGCACACCCCTTAAGTCTGGATCCCACACATTTAAAGTTTAGGTGCAGGTACCACTTCAAAGGCACAAGAATTCAGCCTTCAGCATGGTGTATTTGGCATGGGGTACATGATGTGAAGGCAAATGTATGGCAACATAATGCAATGCTATTGGCAATTTGGGACAGAGTTATGCTGAGCAAGATGTATGCTACTTGTGGCATTTGAAACTTGGGTCAACAATAAAGAGTTGGAGCACAAATTTCAAGCAAGGTTCCATTGATTAGATCCTTATTTTGCAATCTACAGTGGGATTTTTCAATCCTTTGGGTCACTTGTAGAGGTTATTATCAATGTAGGTAGATGTATGGAGTTCCTTTGCAGGTCTACATAGTTGGTACATGCATGAAATGGGTGGTGCAAGTCATTAAATGACCAGAACAGAGCATTCACAGGTTGTAGGAAATTCCAGACAGCTACAATAAATTGCTTATAGAATTTTCTGTACTTAACCACTTTCAACACTTGATAGTTCATTTGAAAGGGGGCATCCTAAGCTTTATACAAAGCTAAGAAGTTGGTCATTTGGATCATTAGAGATCAAGATATTTGAGTTTTTCTTCTATTGAATACTCAAGACAGGACGTCACCTATGGCTGAAAATAAAAGAAAGGAACCCATCATGGATACCATCAGTGAAGGATTAAGAGACTATCAGTTGGATAAAGAGCATGAAGCTTCATAAGAGGCTATTTACCTTGAGAACCATGATAATGAGGAGCTAGAGGTAAGTTAACACATGTTGTAGTAAACAAACAAGTGAATGGGGTTGGCCCTACTCATGTCTCTACTGATTCTAACACTTTTCAACAACTCTCCAACGACATTAAGGACATGAAATCGGGCATTGATAAGCTTGTGGCTCTCTTGAGTGAGAGGATATTACCTACAGCTATTCCAAATGCTCCAAGTCTCCCCATTGTCCAAGAGCAGTCAAAGTCCACAACTCCCAAGGTTGTTGGGCACTTTGAAGTTGAAGAGCCATCGAGAGCTCAGCCCTCTCATTTTCAACCTCAATCTCAGCCTCTTTATCAACCCAAGACCTACACTAGCCCTCATGGATAGGATTTGGAAGATAAAAATCATGCTAATTCAAGGCTTGATGATGACACACATGGATGCCATCCTTTTTACAAGTCTTTTTATGGACATCCATCTACGATCCCTAAATATGCACATGAAGAGAAAGCTAAAGAACAAAGGTCTTATCATGGTCAAGCAAGTGGAGGTAATAATTCTCATGGGTAGTATCCTTACAATGGACATGGTCATGTAAATTTAGTTCCAAATTCTTATGGACAGCAACACCATGTCAATAATAATCATGTATATAATCAGCCCTCTAAACAAGGCCCTCATTCAAATCAGTTTTGGCCTCATCAGTGGAGTGGACAGTAACCACTAATGAATGCCACACCAAATATACACTCTCCAATGTATGGACATCAAGTCTATGGACAAGCTCACATTGTTGGCAACTCTTTCTCTTCGCCGCAAGGACAATTTAATCAACCAAATAGGTTTGCAACTATTCATGGACAACAACAACCATATGTTCATGGAACATGGAATAATGATGTTCAAAGACAAAATTCTTTTGGTCCAAACTTTTATGGACAACAACACAATAATGGCCAAACTCATCAATATGAGTGGGAATACAAGGAGAAAATAACCACTTGTAATTTCAAGGGTGAAAATCCATCCCCTACTTAATTAGAAGAATGGTTTGACAAGCTTGAAATGCATTTTTCTTTGTATCCTAGACCAGAGAATGGTTTGACAAGCTTGAGATGTATTTTTCTTTGTATCTTAGACCAGAGAATGCCAAGATAAAATTTGCAGCCTTACATTTGGAAGGATATGCACACACTTGGTGGCGGTACATGTCAAGGATTGGTAATGAATTCTTAACACGGGATGCATTAAAGCGGGCAATGATCGAAGTTTTTGTATCTCCTATTGAAAAAGAGAAGTTAGAGAAGAAATGGTATGCTCTTGAGCAAAGGGGATTATCAATTAGAGATTATTCTAACCAATTCCTTAACCTCTCCATGTATGTGGATGGAGTATCTGACAATGCCAAGATGAATAAGTATATATTTGGGCTTGAATCTTCTCTATCGTCGGAAGTGGGAGCTATGAAATCACCCTCTTTACAAGATGCTATAAAATTGGTTGAAAGGTATGATAAAAAATGCAAGAGTTTTCAGCAAAGAACAGGGCAACATTTTTAGCCAAACCAGTCCATCAGAATAGCTACAAATTATGGGTAGTCAAAGACTGAATTTCAGCAAGAATCCCTACATTAGAACAACTACAAATTATGGGCAATCAAAGACTAAATTTCAGCAAGGAGGAAAGCCAACAAATACCTACAGCAAGATCCCTACATTTCCTACTATTTATGGACCAAAACAAGGCAGATACCACTTCCTTGAGGGGTTTTCTTGGCTTATCTTCTTTCTACCGAAGATTTATCAAGAATTATGCTCATGTGGCTGCACCATTAACTGATAGGTTAAAGAAAGAAGCTTTCTTTTGGGATGAAATGGCCAACAAGAGCTTCAATGAGCTGAAGCAACTCCTCATTTCAGCACCCATATTGGTTTGTCATGACTTTTCTAAGGTCTTTGTTATCTATGCAAATCCTAGTGGGAGAGGATTGGGGGTTGTTTTAGCCCAAGAACATGGTGTCATTGCATATGAGAGCAGAAAATTTGATGAAAAAGAGAGACAAAATGCATGTATATGAGCAAGAGATGCTAGCTATACTACATGCAGTTTAAAATGGCATCATTACCTCTATGGAAGTCACTTTAAAGTGAAAAGTGACCATAGGGTGTTGAAGTATTTCCTCTCACAACCCAACTTGTCTCCTAAACAAAGAAGGTGGTTGGTAATTCTTCAATCATATGATTTTGAGATAGCATACATGGCTGGAAAAGACAATGTAGTGGTGGACGCGCTCTCTAGGATGTGGGCATGTACTGTATCTACCGTCTCCATTATATATAAAGATTGGATAAATGACATACAAGAGGAATATATGATGGAGGAGCATGCTACCACAATAATGCAGAAATTACAGCAAGGGATAAATGAAGAATATCCAAACTTCAATCCATGCATCAGCAAAATATCAAAATTTAGAATCTTATAAGCAATTAGTCACCCTCAAAACCCCTCCTTCTCCCTACTACTTAGGTTATCTATGCGTTGATAGGCGTAGGAAGCACTTTTTATGTGTTTTTCTTTATAAAAGCGATAAAGACTCCACTTTAACATAAAGATAGGGCTGAATTGAGGCTCATCCCTCATGCTCTAGCCATGCCACACATCCACAAACATAAATCTTATTTTATCTATTTTTCGAATGTAAAAAACATAATTTTTTCTCTTTTTTCTATTTTTTTATATTTATTTATGCATAAAATATGATTTTTTTATTTTCTAGTTTGGATTGATCATGTGTACTAAGAATTAATTTATATCATTTTTTATTCCACACAAACCCCATAAACACCACAAAAATTCCAAAATTGATCATTTTCCTTAAAATCTCATAATCACGAGTTTTGCAGGTTTATGTATAAATTATTATGTGACTGAATTTTCTTATTTTCTTCAGCATCTCTGATAGATTACAACATTAAAAACCAAAGACAACCATTTCCAAACAATTTCAACTAGAATCTATCATAAAACAAGTGAAACAATTGCTTACGTATAAAAACACACTTTTTGAGACTTGTATTTCAAGGTTGGGAAGCCACTAACACTCTTTCTTGGCCATTGACGCTCTTCCATAGCCCGATCTACAATCCTTTGCACTCCATCACCATCATTCCATCAGCATCTTTCATCAAAACTTACCCCCTTCTCTCATAGAATCAAACATATGAATGGGCAGCAAGGAGAGAGGAGAGAGAAACACTAAGAAATTAGAATTTCATTTCCTTGATCATATTTCACACATTTAAAGTCAAAATCTTGCTCTTGGCATGTAGATCAAGATTCCATCTCTCTCTCTCTCTCTCTCTCTCTCTCTCTCTCTCTCTCTCTCTCTCTCTCTCTCTCTCTCTCTCTCTCTCTCTCTCTCTCTCTCTCTCTCTCTCTCTCTCTCTCTCTCTCTCTCTCTCTCTCTATATATATATATATATATATACTTCTGCAACAGAGGGATCGTGAGCCTATTTCACAATATATCGAGCGTTTTTGGAATGCTTTATTGCAACTACAAATGCTCGAAGATGTACATGAGGCAACCCATAAACGCAAGTTTATGTCTGGCTACTTGGACATTTTTATGCAGAGGTCAACATGTTCAAGCCAACGACTCTCGAAGATGCAATTTTCTTGGCCCACGACACTGAAGACAAAATTCGAGGATGAGAGAAGCGACCACAACAATTTCAAACTAATGGTAACTTTCGTTCAAAACAATTCAATTCAAATTTTTGAAGATTCAATCAAAATCCAAAAATGGGGCGCAAAACAAAAAACACCTCCTCCTCCTATCGAGCAAGAATTTGTATGTTTTTTTCATTTACATTTCATTTCATGTCATTTATTAAATGTCTACTTTGAAAAAAATCACTTTCACACTGCTCCGCGAGGGTTTTTGGCATGTTTGGAGAAGCAAAATGGACTCAGAATTGCGAACTGACTGGACGACTGATTACGTGACGTCAAAATCTATAAACCTTGACCCTGTTGCACACTTTTTGGCTCCTGAATCACATAGCTACTTTAGAGCACTAAACCTTGCGAGGATTAAATGGCGGGTCAAACGACCTCCGATCAATGAATGGAGGCTTGTGTTGGATTCCTAGCATTGAAATCCACTTAGATAAACTCTAGCTTAACCATCCGCCACCGTTCAATTTTGCATGAAAATTTGGTCCTTGATACCTCCTAGCCACTTTTTCACTCCAAGAATGGGCTCAAACACTTCAAAAACGGGTCCCAAAATCTAGCTCTCAAAGGGTGATATCCGCAGTGGTATATTGTAGCAAGGAAACAATGTATCATCTTCACGACAGAATGAATAAAAAAATGAGCATATGTTTGTTATGCAACACATGATGAATGTTTTTATAAGAAGGGAAACACATGACAATGTATGGTATGTTGATTTAGATGCCTCTAATCATATGACTAGCCATACTAAATTGTTTGGAGAGATGCTGAATTTATAAAATCTAGGTTATGGGCAAATGGGTAATGATTTATATCACCCAATTTCACACATTGGAAAAGTTCCCTTGTCCTTACATAATGGTGAGACAAAGAATCTATCAAATATATTACATATGCCATCCATCACAAAGAATTTAGTGTTTGTTGGCCTAATGGTAGAGCAAGGGCTGCAAGTTTGATTTAAAACAAAAGGTTGTTTTGTGGAAGACTTTAATGATAAGTGTAGGATGGTTGCAAAAGAAATAAGAGTTGGCCACATGTTCACTTTAGATGCTAGAATTCCTTTTTCGCAAGATAACCTTTTTCGCATGATAGCGATGTGAGTAGGACTATACTTGATGTTGTGCATACAAATGTTTGGGGGCCTACGCAAAACATATCTCTTAGTGGAAGCAAAAAAATATATATATTTATTTATGATTCTTCAAGAAAGCTATGGATGTATTTCATAAAGGAAAAGAGTAATATATTTGAGCACTTCAAAACTTTCAAGGTTGCTATTGAAATAGAAATAGGCTTGAAAGTCAAGTGCTTGAGGTCAAATGGAGGGGGAGAATACCTCTCTAATGAGTTCAGTGATGTTTGGAGGTCTCATAGGATAAAGAGATAGTTTACTTTGTAGGTATATTCCACAACAAAATGGGTTGCAGAAAGGAAAAATAGACATATTGTAAAAGTTACACGAGTATTGATGGCTAAAAAGATTTTGGCCAAATATTTTAGGTTTGAATATGTTCATATTGATGTCTATATCATGAACAGAATTTGCACACATGCAGTTCATGGGATGATCCCTGAAGAATGTTTTATAAGCAAGAAGCCCAACATGTCACACTTGAAAGTGTTTGGTTGTATTGCATATGTTTATGTGCCAAATGAGCTATGAAAGAAGCTTGATCCAAAGGTTGAAATTTATACTTTTATTGGATACTCTTTAGAGCACAAAGGATATCATTGTTATAACCTATCACGCGTGAGTTCAAAGTGAACAATTATGTTTTTTTTAATGAGATGAGTAATTGGTATGCATCTAGTGATGATACATCGAATGATGATGATGATCATGATAGTTATGTACAAAAAGAAAAGCAAGAATCAGAAGCCTTACTGGACCAAAAACATCATCTAGTACTACACCTACAGTTAGCCATGCTAGGACAAAACACATTGAGGTGCATTATCACTTTGTAAGAGAGAAGATACATGCAGGCGAGATTGACTTGGTATATGTCAACACATAGAATCAGATAGCCGACATTTTCATAGCATTGGGTGTAGAGAAGCTTCAAAAATTTCAAAGCTTACTTGGAGTTGTAGAGATACAATTGAGCTTAAGGGGGAGTGTTGAGATGGCAAGCTCAACACATGCAGATATTGATGATGGACTGCTTGGTTAGATGGGTCCATACATCTACACTTAGCATGTCGGTGGTCATTATAATCATCACATGGCCACTAACTTATCACTTAATATATTTGATATTACACCTATCTACATTCGGCATAGTTATGGCACTAGTCGATTAGGATAGTCAGTTATATATTGTTTAACTTAGGAGGCCATTTTCTTTTATAGCATATCTTACCTATACTTTGTGTGAATTGTATTTTGTGTAAAAGAAGAAGAAGAAACCAACAAGAAAATTTTTTGGTCTTTATCTCTCTTCTTGTGTTCTTGAATGAGCTTCCTATTGTGTGTATGGTGTGTGTTTGATGCAATAGCTCAAGTAAGTCCCCCCATCATACAGTTCATGATAGTTTTCCAATGAGAATATCTTTCATTGGTCATTTGGATACCCTTGACTTGCTTGTGGAGGGCCCATAGTAGGTGAACAGGTGGTGGATCACCTATGCTATGACTCATAACCCTTCTCCTCATACTTCTACTAGCAGTGCTTTCTCACTCTTAGTGATGGGGTCTTGCCACCACTAGGATAATTATGTGAATTCCTTGGCTCTAACATATTTTTCTAACTTTGCTTTTGTGCCCAAGGTTTCCTCCACTATCTATGGGGTGAGTTGTATCACAACTTTATAGCTCTCCCACTATTTTCCTATTTTGATAGAGTAATTGAACTTGAATTCCTTCCTCTCTGGATTAAAGTGATCGATGGTTGTCTCACATGCCAAGAAAAGGATGTTGCAAGTGGTAGCTTTGATGTAAGCACTCAATTCACATTTTGCTACTAACCCTCTAAGGAATCAATAGTGGTCTACTAGCCTTTCTAAAATGAACTTTTTTTTTTTGTTCCATGTTTTGACTCTACAATCAAAAGTGATTTTATGAGATGTTGACAAGAGATTTTGACACAAGTGATTGTATTTTCAAGAAAAGTAAGTTTTTTGTCAAAAGATACCTCCTATGTGTAAACTTAATATTGAAGATAGCAACTGTTGTGAGAACCAATAGCCATAATGAGAGCAAGCAACTACAGAGTAGGGCAAAATGGACTATTATAATACCTTGCAAATCAGGCCCAAGACTAGTGCTAAATCAAGTGGGAGACAAGAGATACTACTAAAGTAATGAGTTATCTACAAACTATAAGCAAAAGATAGTTAAGAGGAGGTGAATGCTCTCATAAATAGTGCATTAAATTGTAATTATACCATGCTAAAAATAGAGTACAACAATAAGCTCACTTCCACTCATTCAATGACGACTAACACTCTCATTGATGAAGGATAATATTCTACCATAATGCTATTGGAGCAAGCAAGGGCAACCATCATTACAACCAACCAATGTGAAATTGAATCCCTATGGAGGACGACCTTACACATTGTTGAGTTATTGTAATTTAACAGTCACGATCAAGAGTAAAAGTATCTCACTTCTCTTTTATGTTGTCTTGAGCATCAAAGGAGTCAGTACTAAAATTTTCTTAGGGTGCATCTTCAAGTACTTGACCAATTGTAACATCACCTATATTGACAAATGCATTCATCTCCACTTAGCTGATACCCACATAATCACCACATTTTCCCCGAAAAAGGCACAGCTTGAAACCAGTCAAACCATATGCACTCTTCAGCCTAGTCGATCACCCCAAACCACTACCTTCTTAACCCAACTCCTCAAAGACCATAGGTGCAACTGGGGGCTTGTTATAGCACACCGCCACAATGGTAGTGGCAACCTAAAACCTCATTCCAAGCCACCCCAACTTTCACATCATGAAAATACAAGCACCCACCCTTACACAAACATCATCAATGATGCTCCCACCCGCACATCACTTTGCATTAGGTTTCTAAAACCCTCCTAGATGCACAAGGCTACTATGAGGGTTATCAAAGCCTGTGGTCATTTGAAGTGCCCACAACTAGGCCCAGATTGCTCTCTCTTCTAGTCCAACTCTTGTGGAGCCCAAGTGCCACACACCTATCACTGAACAAGGCTCCCCCTTAATCTCTCCTTTTCCTTCTTATTTTCCACCTACTCCACCCCCTCAGGAGGACCAAACCCACTTGTTAGCACCATCCTAGTCTACACACTTGGAAAAGGATACACTACCTTCAAAAGAGGCTGTTCGTATTTATCTTTATACATCTGTCCCATATCAAATGAGCAAGTATCGACCCCCACCACCAACTACCCTCAAGAGACTAGCCAATCAATCTACAAAATGGCTAAAGATTTATCAATACTCTCCAACAAGCCAATTACACATTGCTTTGTGCAATTAGACTTCCCCTTCAGCTTGGGGACATGTTACCCTCAATCAACCAACAAAACAAATTGATCAATGCAAGACCTAACCCACCTGTAGTAAAATTTCTTACTATGGTAAAAGGTTAACCATGTAAATAGATGGTAAGTAAAAATTTATCATAATCCTTTTTGTGAAATTTAATCTTGAATTTTCTATTTGGCAAATGGCGACCCAATGTATTCCTACTCTTAAACCTATCCCAATTCCCATACGCATCAAGGATGCCCTCAATGAAGATAAAGTTGTGTTCTCTCCTCAACTGGACTATAATAGGGTCATACAGAAATGGGGAGTAGGCCACCTCATGTTCAAAGTACTAACCAGCCTCACACAACTTGGTAACCAAGCATCAAGCTATTCGAGATCTGGTCATCCAATGTGGCCTAGTTGAGTATATCAAAGTCATGGAGATGCCCATTCATTTCTCGACTTGTGATGGTCATTAAAAACTACAACCCCTATACTTGAACTAGCTAGTTTATGTACTCAGTGCGGATAGGCCAGGATTATGAAGATAAAGAAGCGGCCTTTGAGTTTACTCCAAAATTGATTAAGGAAACCCTAGGCATCAAGCTAGGATTAGGGAAATATGTCAGAGCATCCTATGTGACTCAAGTGACTCAACAATTAAGGGAATCAACAATTGCTATTACAGATGGAGTCAATTTGAAAAATATCCCAAAAGATGAACTAAGAGTCACATCACAGGTGATCCATCGTATGTTCACTTGTTATAAAACCATGGGCCACCCATCCAAGTGCCCAAAATGATTTGTGGAGGATATTTTGACAGATAACGTAGTCAATCATGACTTAAATACACTATATCTAGAGAGTATCATAGAATCTTTAGCCAAGTCCCACAAAGTCCTCCTAAAGAATCCCAATGAAAAGCTCAATGGGTCGAAAGGAAAGCATGGCTTCATCAACTACTCAGGGGTCCTTACAAAAATCCTAGTTGATAGTTTATGAGTTCCTATCAAGGATGTCCTACCTCTAAGATATGTTGACTAGCCACCTCCATCCCAAGGAAGTATTGGGGGGAAATATGGAAGCTACACTGAAGAAAGTAGGAAAAGAAAGGAAAGAGACAAAGCAAAATCTAGCTCATACTCTAAAACATCTAACGAGGAGAAGACAAGCGGGCAAGGATATGTGATTCAGTTAATCCATAGATGGTCTAGGAAGGATATGAAGAAGATGGAGGAGAGAATAGTACAATCCATCAAAGAGCTCCTAATAAAAAAAGAATGGGAAGAAACAAGGACCCAGAAAAGAGCAAAGAGAAGATTGGTGAAGGCTCACAAATTGTTGAAGCAACAACACTACATAATCTCATAACAACCATAAAAGGATTGCAAACTAAGGTTGCAGACTTGGCCAAGGTAAAGACCATGGAAGGGACTCCTAATAAGACTAAATAGGAACAAGCTCACAAGGAGGAGCTCGCCTAAACTCAAGGTTAGGTTACAGAAGTAAGCACAAGAGAAAGTCTTGAAACCTTACAAAAACTATGCGAAGAGCTCAAGAAGGAGAAAGAAGAAGCTCTTGTGAGCAAACATGAACTTCAAGAGTAGTTAAATGAGACACAAGAAACATATAGGAAGGTCATCATCCAATCAAAGGAATGGGTATAATACCTACAAAATCAACTCCAACAGAATGATTCCATGCTTCAGGAGAAAAACATAGAGATGATGGAATTATGACAGTAGCTACAAGAGATGAATTGCCAACTTACAAATGCCATGCTCAAACTATTACAAGAGGTAATGAAAATTGCACTACATGAAAGAGAAAAACAAGAACATCAACAAATGGCATAGCACTATATAGTGAAAGCCAGCATAAAGTGAAAATGAAGCATATAGGTATGCTATGACAAAGCAACAAAAAGTATTTAGAGAAGCTACCTTGTTAGCTTGCATTCCACAAATAGAAGACATCAAAGAGCTCAAAGCTCTAGTGACTCGTACCTTAGAAGGATTGGAGCTAATTCAAGGAATCAATATGTTGGCTATGGAGAACACCAAAGAAGATTTGATCTATCGTTTGAAATAGAAAGGGTATGGGGAGGGAGAGTTAAAAGTAGTAGGCCTCCTGTGACAAAAAATAATCCCTCACAGCCTCCCATCATCCTCAAGCCACTACCCACCATGACACCATCCACAGATCTACCCGATATGCCAAACTTTGTAGAATTAGTGAAACATCTGATGGAGGAAACACCAAACAAAAAGAGGCTTATGAAGCCATGATTGAGGAGTTGAGAGCATAGCCGCAAAAGGTTGTGGATTTTCCTCTCCCATTTAAACTCCTAGTTGAAGCAGAGCAAGTAAACCCTAAAGAGGTAGTACAAAACTATCAAGCACAAGAAGAGTCTAGCAATGCAATAATTGTTTACTTCAAAGTGGATGAAGGAAATAGGTTCAAGGAGCCACTATCCCCATGCACAGTGTGAGTAATCATTCGAGCAACCAAAAGCATAGTAGAAATTTGGGCAAGGCAACTTGATATAGAAGCATTTAAGAAATCTTTTCACACCACAAGAAGCAAAAGTAGTTACCTTACCATAAAACCACAGGAAGCTCGGCCAAGACAAGAGGAATGGAGATATCCCATCCTAGAAAATGACAAGATGACTTGGTAGGCCTTTGTTTACTCAAGCAACATTGCGAAGGTGAACCCACTCCATTGTCCCCACCCTCATTGACACAACAAAGAATACAATGAAGGAGAATATGGTAGGTATAACTTTCTCAAAACTCCCAATGTAAGAGCCAATGACAAGAAAAAGACCTACCTGTTCTAGCCCCTTAACCTCATTCCATCTTTTACCATTTTTGTGAGAAGATTCACTAACTGCCCTAATCCTTCTTTTATCACCACTTACAACTATCTCCACCTTCTCATTACATTACTTTGGTAGCCCATCATGCCATATGAGGAGCCACTTCTGTCACTATTTTTTGATATGAATACAGAGATTGATCAAGTGGCAATGATACAACATCATTTTAGAGCCATACTATTACCTCCTTATTGTATTGAGCTACTAGAAGATATGGTGGATAGTTGGTTTGCGTTATGTGCACATACCTTAAGTCACACTTGTAACTACACAATTCACTAAAAGAATATATGGTCAACATGGGATGAGTTCAGCATGCACTCATGGTAGTTCTTAAGTAGCGTGACTACTCATCCAATTTTTTTATCTTTAAAAAAGAAAAAAAAAAGAAGCATAATGGCATGCTTGCATCACCTAGGGGTCCATCTCCTAGTCCACACCACCATACGACAAGCCCATCACACATTAAGGGAGGGACAACTCAAGCATGCTCGATAGAATTGTCACAGTAGGCATAGCATTGCACCCAATCCTACACCAACTGAGTCCTCAAGAGTAGAACAACATTCCGAGTATACTCGAAACTTGATCCATCTCCTAGTTGCATAGCATGTGCACTCCATATGGCACTAAACAGGTAGACATACACCTCAGGGAGCACACAACAACATGATAGGTTCATGGAGTGCTTAAAGACCCATCAATCGGTGGCTTGCACTTTCTTCTTCCTACAAGCTCCTCCACTTACAACAAACAACACCCTCATTGTTTGCCCTAACCAACTCTCACTATGACAATTAAGCATCCCCTTCACCAGGATCATTGTATTGACCATCCTAGCACAATATACCAGTCTAAGGAGTGAGTGCCATGGGATTGGCACTCGACTAGGAGAGGGACAAATGTTAACCAATTCAAGAAACAAAGACTTGAAGAGAAAGAAGAACATCAAAGCCACAAATTTTTAAAAAATTTATTAGGCCTTGGGAAAAAAATCAATTGTTGTAAACGAGAGCTAGTCTTCCTCTTGTGCAATTTGTAATTAATTCTAGTAGCACTTAGTATAGGAACATGGAATTAAGTGCATGCATAGAGGGAAGATTAGTCTTTGGTCCAAGGGGGATGGGGAAGCCCTAATCCTAAAAATTTGTATAAAAATGATCAAAGAGAATGGAAAAGGTTATTGACATGTGTGCTCATTTCTTTGCCTCACTTTCTTGTCTTCCATCATTTTGAGAGAGAGAGAGAGAGAGAGAGAGAGAGAGAGAGAGAGAGAGGGGGGGGGGACCCGAGGAGGTCATTCATAAATATATGTATGTACCACATGGGTTCAACATAAGGAAAATACCATTTTTCAATACAAAAAGGTCCCATATAAAAGATTTACTTACAAATTGAATAGAAAAGGGTTATGTTTTAATAAGGGAAATTTCACAAATAAGGATATTTATAAATAGGCCTTGAACACACGTGATATAAAGGGTATATATATAGTGAATTTCCTGAGGAGAGAGGGGGGGGAGGGAGGGAGGGAGTGTGTGAGAGTGAGGAACCAAGGCTAAAGCCCCCATCTCATGTGCCAATAAGAAAGCATATGCATGCATCTTATAATGAACAAATTTCAAACTAATATAATTATTTATGCTATAGTGGAATTTACATTCTTGAATGACAAGGGGATGTTATTACCTTTGGGAAGCTTAAGCAACATGCTGATGCATTGGTGTCACCGTAATTCTTGCACTTCCTTTATCCAATTAGAAGCTCCACCATTGTTAGAGCATCAAATGATTAACATAAAAGCCAATGAGCATGCTCTCGAACAACCAAGGATGTACAAATTACCCCTGCTTTCTTTATAGTTGTGTGTGTGTGTGTGTGTGTGTGTGTGTGTGTGTGTGTGTGTGTGTGTGTGTGTGTGTGTGTGTGTGTGTGTGTGTGTGTGTGTGTGTGTGTGTGTGTGTGTGTGTGTGTGTGTGTGTGTGTGTGTGTGTGTGTGTGTGTGTGTGTGTGTGTGTGTGTGTGTGTGTGTGTGTGTGTGTGTGTGTGTGTGTGTGTCCTACATGTGCAAACTACCTGGATGATGACTTGGAGTGCATAATGAAAGGGTTGATTCATATAGCCTTCCATTGCCCACAAATGAGAAGGACGCTAGGCCCATGATAAGCTCTTCAAAATTGGAACTAGAAATAGCTCAAGCTTAAATTGCATCAATACAGTTGGAGTTGATAAACTATGCTCTTCAAAATTGGAAGTGGAAATAGCTCGAGCTTAAATTGCATCAATAGGGTTGGAGTTGACAATGTTAATGTATGAGATAAGAGCATTGGATACTCCATGTACACCTCATACCACCCCACACATGGATGCCTAATATAACCTAGCCATCTTGGTAGCTACCCTACCCCCTTAAAGATAATTCCGTATTTGAATTTAGGGTATCTTTGCACTTATGCAAACATACATATCTAGTTTTTAAGAGATGTATAGGATTCCATCAATTCTAACTCAAGTCTGTCAAAGCAATTCGACATTAACTCAAGGTTTCGACACCTTTGCACTTATGCATGCATGCATACTTGGTTTTTAAAACACTTTTAGGATTCCATCATCTAACCTAGGTCTCAACTAGGAAATTCAACATTAACTCAAATTTTAGGCACCATAGTCTTAACCTAAGTGATTAAATATAATTAAGGTATAGACAAGTGTGCCTGTGCAATGCACCTGCCCCACCCAACCAAAAAATTTAAAAAAAAAACCCAAACCAAATCAACTTTGTAGGTACCTTAATCCCTTAAAGCTATTTTTATATTTGGACACTAAAGCACATATGCATATCAAGTTGTTTAGACACATCTAGAATCCCATCATTTCTAACCTAGGTACCAATAAAGCAATGCACTGTTAACACACACACACATCCCCCACCTCTTCGTTCCCCTCCCTTCATGTACACATGTGCATATGCGTAGACACACCCACATACATCCCATCCACCCTTGCCAAATGTTACCTCCCATGTGAAAAACTATGGCCTCTTGTCGTGAAACATATATTATAGGTCGCCCTAACTAAAAACTTAAGCAATAAAAAATTTGGTTCTATATTTGGTATGAGAGAGAAAGAGAGAGAGAGAGAGATCACAAATGAATAGTCTCCTCAAATTGGTGGGATTTTAATTAATAGGAGTTGATTGCATCATTCATTGTGCACAAAGTGTGCTATTTGTCTTGCTTTTGTGAGCAAACATTTCCTCACAAAAGTGCAAAGTGAATGAGGTGAAGCCTCGAGAGTTTTGCAAGTCCACAAATTGAACAATGTACAGTTAGTAGGCCTGGTCAATAACTCTGGCCAAGCCAACTAGTGCAAGTTATTATCTTTCGAGATTGATGGGTTACACATAACAATGTGCAAAGTCTACCATCCACCCTTTTTTTGTGAGCTCACAAATGTGAAGGATGTGAAGTGCTTGCAAAACATAGAATATAGATTTTGAACTCCCAACTTGATATGGCCTTTGAACTTGCTCAATGTTCCATTTTGGAACATACCACAAAATGTTGACTCTTTAGATAGGACCTTGAACTTGCAACCTCCCATCTTAGCAAGTACAATATTGAATCACAAAAGACATTCATGGTAGCAAATACAAAACCTTTAGTCAACAAAATTAAAATGGACCTTTGAATCAACTTTCATAGATTTGCCATTTCTATAATAAAAAAGTAAAATCTTTAAATATATCTATTATAAAATGTTAAAATTTCCCTTAAAATTTTTCAATTTTCTTTACATTAGAACTTTATCTTTCATGCTACAAGCTCATAAGTTTTAGATTGGTTATGGACTAGGCACACAATGTTTAAAGTGACTCATGTCCCCTAGAATAAAGTCTAAATTGTTTGAATGCCTTTCACATACACGTGGATGGTGAATTGATAACGCTATGCTTAAGATTGTGGAGGTATGGGGTTTCAAGACTTATTTCTTGAACAAAAAAGGGAGTGATTTCATTGTTTGTGCATGGGGACATGTTTCAGGTCGAGGCCATTAGTAAATAATGCAAGCCCAAACAGGGCATTATATAAATCAACCTTGGACTTGTGTGACCATTAGAATGGGGCATTGTCTAAGTCAACCTTGGATTTGTGTGACCATTTGGATAGATGTGAATGCAAGAGACTCTTTATTATATTTCTTTTTATTTTGCACGCTGTCGAAGCATTTGTGGTCGAAAGTCTACCGCGGGGGTAAGAGACAGCAGGGTGAAGAAGGGAGATTCAAGGAGTGGATAGACGGAAGAGAAGGGGTTGAAAGAAAGAGAAGATATGAAAGAATACTCGCATAAAGATATAAAAGACGTAGAATAATACTCACAGAATTGAAGCCTGTTAGTTTATTTCTCCATTATGAGAAGACAAATCTCTTGTACACAAAAACGTACACAAAATAATACCTTCATCTATGCTACTCAGACCGCCAATCTGATGCTTCCATTGGCTCCAAAAGGGGGGTAAAATACCATCACACTTGACTAGAATTTTGCCAGATCACTTCTTCTTCATCTCCCACTTCGGAGTGCTATTCACTGCCTGAAAACAGCAATCGCGACGCGCGCGATTTCGTCCATCTCTCTTTTTACATAAAATCCTCACAGATGGCTGGAAGCTACATGCTTTCTTTTGCATGTCATCCTAATCTAGAAGTTGTCTACAGTTTTTGGATTTTTACAAGATATAATATCATAAATTGGCTTCACTTGTCCAAAAAACTAATATGTTTGAACCATGGACACTAACACTAATGTCTAAAATGGCATTGGCTCTCTAGATCAATAAGAAAGCCGCACTTTAGAGTTTTTCACATGGTGTGCACGTAGCGGCACGACATCCACCCCCTCCTAACCTGCACATCCTCTGGCACGTGCCAAAGTCTTATGGATCCGCAGTGTCAGAAGAAGTATCCTCTGCCATGTCAATGTCTTCATCTTCTACCTCTTCTTCTTCCATATTCTCATGTTCATGCTAAGCATCCAGCTCCTTAAACTCATATGCCGAAGACTCCCTACGTTTAAAGAGTTTGATACATTTTTCAGCCACTGGAATCCTTAGAGTTATCCCATCCATCTCATTTAATGCATAGGTAGCATTGTCAAAAATAAACCTTATCACATATGGACCAAACCACCGCTTTGTCATCTTCCGACTAGCACTATGATGATTTTCTAAGCTATTGTCATAAACTAGCACCTAGTCTCCTTCTTGTATAGCTTGTGGTCCAAGTCTCTGTCGCTTGTCAAACCTCTTCTTGTTCTTGATCCTTGCAGTCTTCAACTTTTTCATGGCTATCTCAATGTCTTCAGGTCTTCTTTCTAACTGTCTAATGCATAGGACCAGCAACTCTTCTCTATTCAAACCCTCTTCCCATGGTAGAACACTCCAAGTAGCAATAGTCTCCTCAATAGGCATGATTGGTTGTTGTCCATACATTAATTCAGCAAGCATATACCCTATAATTGCATTATGAGTGGTCCTATCAGCCCACAAAGAAAAGGGTAATATTCTTGGGCCATTCTTTCATCCTGCCCTTGCATGACTTTGCTAATGCCTTAATGATAGGCTGATGACCTCTTTCACTTTTGCCATTTGCTTCAAGATTGTAGGCTAAAGTTAAAGCCAACTTGATACCCAATCGCGAAAAGAAGTCATGAGCCTCATCCACATCCAATTCTCCTCTATCAGCAACCACTTTACCAACACAACCATACCTGCAAAAGACTTCTTCCAATAAGAACCTGCAAACTGCTTGAGTAGTCTTTGTACTAAGAGCTCGACCTTCCACTTGATTTGTCAAGTCTTCTCGTGCAAGCACAAGATATCTCATATTCCATAAATCTATTTGCATAGACAATGGATAGGTCGGTTGCAACCCATCTCTATGCTTTACCATGGAATACATCTGACAGACATTGCATGATTCCACATAATGTTCCACATCTTTATACATGTTTTTCTACCAATACTTCTCTTTGATCTTGGCAAATGTGCCCCAAACTCCTCTATGTCCTGCCCATAAGCTTTCATGAAACTCCTGCATCACCTATTGTTGAGAAGCCCTATCTCCCAAAACACGTACTGGAGCTCCTCTCTTTTTCTTTGCATGCTTCCATAAACATCCATCTTTTAAGAAAACTCCATAAGCTTTTCTTTTAATCCTTTTGAATTCAGCTTCGGATCATTCAGCCTTCTTTGTCATGAGACTAAGATATTGACCTATTTTCAGCCAATCATCCTCATACAACTCTTCAAAAAATTGTGTTCTCACTGAAGCATAACACTGATGATGCTTTCTCTCTACTGCCCATTTCTTCTTCATGGCTGTAAGCTCTTTTATTACTGTTGAAATCCCTATTACAACCATTGTACCTGCAGTAACAGCAGCAGCTGCATACTCATTCCCTATTGTCATAAAGTTATTTTCAGCACCTATCACATCATCCTCTTCATCTTCCATCAACTCCTCTTCATCTTCAAACCTCGCTCGTGAAAGCATGTCAGCCACGGGGGTTTCTCTACCTGCAGTATGCTAAAAATCAGGGTTAAGTGACTTTATATATGCAATCCATCGTAACATGGCAATATCAGGAGTTGAGCAATTTGCTATCATGCCCAATAGAGATAGACAATCAGTCTCTACCACTACATGAGCTCCCATAAAATACTTCCTATCACACTTAAGGGCTGTTACTACACCCCAAATCTCTCTTTTGACTTGATAATACCATCATTGGCGTTCATTGAGGACCTTTGCTCCAAACCGAATGGCACATCTATTCCCATCAGCATCATCCTGACCCACTGCCCAACCAATGCCAATTGGGCTTATATCCACAGTGAGAATAATAGGTTGCCCATTCTCATAATTTGCTCTTTTTAGTGTTGGGGCTGAAATCAATAAGCTCTTTAACTTCTAAACTGCCTTTGTATGTTGTTTTCCCCACCAAAACCTTTGCCCTTTTCTCAAGAGCTGATATAGGCTTTCAGTCACATGAGCAAAATGCAAAATCCATATCAAGTAAAAGACACATGCACCCAAAAATCTTCTTACCTCGAATACATTCAAACATGTCTCCCACATCCTGCTTATGGCATCAATCTTTACTGGTGAGGGCTTTCTTCCATATGGTCCACACATGTGCCCAACAACCAATACTTCCTCTACTCCAAAAACTGATTTTTCTCCTGACAGAGTCAAATGCACTCCTTCAAGACGACTCAAAATCATGTCACAATCAGCAATATGATCAGTCACAAATCCTCTATATCCCTGATCATTCAGCTCGTCATTCTTCTCATGGATATCGCACCCTTTTATCGGCACATCATCGAGAAAGGGTAAGGTCAACTGAGGAATATACTCCCTCAAAACTTTATGCATAGCATTCATCATATGCGCCACTGAATTGGTTGCCCCCCGTGGAAGCGTACATATCCTAACCAATCCAAGTGGTGTCTTCATGGTAGTGATATCCCAGTTTTCTAATGCAAGCTGGAAATGATCATATCCTGAATATAAATCTCCCAAAGAGTAAATTTCCTTGCCTGCAAATGCTTCTGCAAATTCATCCACTGCAAATTCATCCACTATCAGGCCCGATCCAACATTCCTTATGGTGACTTTATTACTGGTTGCAAATCCTATATAAACCTCAAATAACCATTTTTCTTTGGAACAGTAAACCACCGATTCGAATATGGAATTGAAGAGGGCTCCAAAATCCGCATCCTGATCTTCTCGTTCAAAAGCTTCAGTAACTTAGGCAAATATGCCTAAGGTACTGGAATAGGATTTAAATTCCATGGCACATGAGGTACTGTAAAGATCACCATAGGTGCAACTATGGTCGAATCAACACATCCAATTTCATCTGGTTGAAATGCAAAGGCTTTCCCATGCCTTGCCAACATCTGCAAGAAAGAAGCTCTTTCTGCACAGGTAAAAGAAAGCTTGTATCACCAATTTTCAGCTTTTGTAAAGTTTCAGCTGTAAATTTATGCCCCACTCCATGTGGATCCTGTAAACTAGGCTATTTAGTCACTTTTTCAGCCAACTCGTCACTTTCAGGTGGTAAAGGCAAAGCCACATGCTTAACCTTCTTTGCAACTCTTTTGCACTTTGTATCCACCCTTGCTTCAGCCTTGTTTTGCAGTCCATATTGCAGTCCATAACATTCATGCTTAGCAAACACTTGAATGACTTCATACATTTCTAAAGTGTTAACATAAATAACCTCTTTTTCTGCCATGCTTTCAGCATTAATTGCTGCAAAAATTTCAGCCATTGTATCAACATCAATTAGCCCTGAAAACAGCCCTAAAATACATTCATTTGCAGCCATCAAACCATATGTCTTCAGCTCTTTTTCAACCCATCCTACATATTTCTTTTCAGTCCTGCACATGGCTGAAACATTCTTAAAACTCCCAAGACTACATGCTGTCCATTCCTGCAATCCAGACACAAATACAGTTTCCCCCTTTCTTGGAGGCATAATTATCTTCCTAAAGGCACTGCCATAGCCTCCCCTTAGAGCAGTGCTATCTAAAAACCCTTAAACTCTCGTGCATTAGGTGGCATGGGATTATCCCACAGCTTATCCCGATTGCAGGGATGATTCACACAAACAGTGAGAAACTGTAATGCCTTTGCATTATCTATACTCCGAACCCGAGCATATGAAGAATCATCATCCAAGGCTTTTTTTTCCAGCCTTGATTCTGAAATATAGGGCTGCTCCAAAATCACTGGACAACTACATGAATCTTGTACAAAAAAATGATATTCATCCCTAACATCTCCAATAGTCACGGGTACATTCGAACATGCTGCATAAAGATCCCCTGATGAATTGTTTGTCACCCGCATGCGCCAACCTGGATCTACATCAATTGGCCAACCTCCATTCTCATATAAACTGTGTGCCATAACATTGATTTCAGAACCATGATCTAAGAGAGCTATGCAAGGCATCTCTCTTTCTCCCACTTTAACAATTGTCTCTGTTGTAGCACGAGCCCAATGCGTTCGTGAATAATGACTACTTGGAATAAAATGAGCATCTTCTTCTTCATGTGCTTGTTGATGGACATCCCTATTATACATAGCCTTTTCTCTATGCTTAGTGCTGCCCATAAGAACATTTTTGGCCAAAGCTTGCTGTCTATACTTCCGCCTAACCCATTTTCAGAATCAGCCTATTCCAAAACAACATTACATACATCATCATATTCCCTTTGAAGATGTTTCTCTATGTCTTTGTCAACCTGCATCAATGCTTGCAAAACTTTACCATCAAACTGTCTTTTTCGTTTCAGCATATCAATGATTGCATCATGAAATTTACGCTTTGCAATTCCAAGAACTTTGCCAAGTGTGAATTCCACTCTACTGCCAAGTATGCGATCTTCCAAGACTTTTTTAAGATTTGTGGCAGTCTCAAGATTTGGTTGTAACCTATAACCAGGCTGCTTGTCCCTTTTCTTCCCCTCTTGTTTCTTCTCTTGAGATGCATCATCCATAACATGCTCAGGTATGGCTTTTTCAGTCTCTTTTTGTTGCTCCATTTTACTTCATGTTATGCGTTAAGATGGACCAATAGTGCCCTCATCTCTTCTTCTCTTTTCTTCCACAAGAGCTTCTTGATTATGAACCTCAGCCAAATAAGCATAGGCTGAAAATGAGTCCACTGGTGCACTCCATCCTGTTCTCCCTCGTATACTCTAACTTGCATCAACCAATTCAGACTTTGATGTTTTGCCCTTTTCCATGCAATATAATGCTTGCATCCAAACACGAGATTTTGCTTCAGCCATGCTTCCTTTATGAGCTTCATCAGTCCTTTCAATTCTCAACCCATATGTGGATGCATTTATGGCAGCAAATGTTGTCCTTGCGACCATATCTTCCAACTTCTTCTGCATGCCACCATTTCCAAAATTTGGCTCTATTGGAAGACCAATTTATGTTGCATGCATTTTTCCATCTTTCTAAAAGATTAACCTTTTTGCTTCCACTTCATGGTAAGCTGTACAATCTCACTTTTCATGTTGTAAACTGTCACACCAAATGTATCTCCTCTTGTATCCTTCTTTGTACGATCTTTGGGCTGTTGTCCGAGCCTTCTCTTCTACCTTAACATCCAAACTTTCGACGTTTGTATAGATTTCTGTTAAATTCAGCCTCAAATCACACATGCCTTCAATTAATTCATCCACAGCATCACCTTTAAGAGTTGGACCAATAGGTATAGCCGGTTGTTTTGCCATAGCTACATGCGCCTTGGCTGCAATTTTAGCCCCCTTTTGAGCACTGGTAGTTGTGGTGCCTGTACCCCATTTTAATTTCATCGGCTCTCTCTTTACCAACATATGCACTGCTTCAGTTACATTAGCCCAATCTGATTTCAGCCCTGTTTCAAAAGAGGCATCTTCTAAACGATCAGTCAGCTTCTCCAACAAGACAAGATCTGCAACCTTTAGAAACAAATCAATTTTCTGACTCTCCAATGATTGCTGCTCATCGGCATCCAATTGCACATACCAACTTTCAAATTCACGAAGCAAAGTTGTAGTAGCCAACCCTTTATTGGCCTTTTCAATCCAATCTATAAATATCTTTTTAGTTACCAATCCTGCATCTTCCAAGAAAAACTCTTCTCTCAAAGCTTTCTTAAAAGCTACCCAATTAGCATCTCTTCTATGTAACTCATCAATTCGATCATGCAAAGCATGCATGGCCAAACGGGAGAAATACCGACTCCATGCCTACTATGGTACCCCATGAAACAACATCTTTTCTTCATGTAGCCGGATGAAGGCCGAAACATTTTGACATTTAAACTACTTTAATTCTTGTCCCACTGCCTGCAATGCATTCACAGCTAAGGAATCAATTCTTTCTGCTTCCTGCCGAGTTTGCATCTGTTGTTGTAACAACAACTGCTGCTGTTGTTGTTGCTGCAACAAAGCAATCATTTGTTGTAATGCATCACCACCATTTGAAGATGTAGAATCTCCCATCTTTACACACCTCTGCTATCGACTTTCACGTCGGGTTTACCATTGTCAGAGCGTTTGCGATAGAAAGTCTACCACAGGGGTAAGAGACAATAGGGTGAAGAAGGGAGATTCAAGGAGTGGAGTAGACAGAAGAGAAGGGATTGAAAGAAAGAGAAGATATGAAAGAATGCTCGCAGAAAGAAATAGAAGACGTAGAATAATACTCATAGAATTGAAGCCTGTCAGTTTATTTCTCCATTATGAGAAGACAAATCTCTTGTACACAAAATGTACACAAAATAATACCTTCCTCTATGCGGCTCAGACCGCCAATCTGATGCTTCCATTGGCTTCAAAAGGGGGGTAAAATACCAGCACACCTGGCCAAAATTCTACGAGATCACTCCTTCTTCATCTCCCACTTCGGAGTGTGCTGTTCACTGCCTGAAAACAACGATCATGATGCGCACAATTTCGTCCCTCTCTTTTTACATAAAATCCTCACAGATGGCTGAAAGCTACATGCTTTCTTTTGCATGTCATCCTAATCTAGAAGTTGTCTATAGTTTTTGGATTTTTACAAGAGATAATATCTAAAATATCATAAATTGGCTTCACTTGTCCAAAAAACTAATATGTTTGAACCATGGACACTAACACTAATGTTTAAAATGGCATTGGCTCTCTAGATCAATAAGAAAGCCGCACTTTAGAGTTTTTCACATGGTGTGTGCGTAGCGGCATGACAACGTAGCACGGAATGCTAGGAGCGGCAAGTGACGTTGCCGCACAGTAACTTTGCTCAACAATCCATTTCTCCTCTTTCTCTCTCCTCTTTTCCCTCTTTGTTTCTAAAATTTTCCCTCTCTCTCTCTCTCTCTCCCTTCCCCAATTCCCCATGTCTAATTCTCTCTCTCTTTCTCTCTGGCTCTCTGTCTCTCCCCTTTCTTCTCTCTCTATCTCTCTCTTTGCCCTTCTTCTTTTCCTTTTCTCCCTTCCCCTCTCTCTCAAAAGAGGTTTAAATTTAAAAAGGACTTCTCTTTCCTCTTTTCCTCCCTCCCTCTCTCTCTCTTTTCCTATTTTTTCTTCTTCTTCTTCTTCTTCTTCTTCTTCTTCTTCTGTCTCTCTCTCCTTTTCTTCTCTTTCCAGTTTTCTTCTCTCTCCCCCTCTCTTCTCTCTTTTCCTTCTATCTCCCTCTCCTCTTTTTTTCTTTTTTTTTCTGCTTCTTTTTCTTCTCTCTCTCTCTCCATTCTCTCTTTAAAATTTTCTCTTTTCTCTCTTTCTTTTAAATTTTATATTTTCTCTCTCTATGTATTCAAATTCTCTCTCTTCTTCTTCTTCTTCTTCTCCTCTCTCTCTCTCTCTCATTTTCTTCTCTCCCTGCTTTTCTTCTCTCTATTTCTCTCTCCCCCCTTTTCTTCTTTCCCCTCTCTCCTCTCTTTTCCTTCTCTCTCTCTCTCCCCCCCTTTCTTCTTCCCCCTCTCTCCTCTCTTTTCCTTCTCTCTCTCTCTCTCTTTCTCTCTCTCCCCTCTTTTTTTCTTTTTTCGTCTCTCTAATTTTCTATTTCCTCTCTCTATAATTCTCTTTCTCTCTATTCCCCCTTTCTCTCCCTCTCCCTCTCCTCTTCTTTCTTATCTACTCTCTCTGTATCTTTCTCTCGGCTTTTTGTTTTCTCTCTCTCTCTCTCTCTCTCTCTCTCCTCTTTTTTCTTTTCCTCTCTTTCGAGTTTTTTTCCCTCACTCTCTTTTCTCTCTCTATATTTTTTCGTTTCTCTCTATTTTTATCTTTCCTCTCTCCCCTATTTCCTCTATCTCTCTCACACATTATATCTTTCATTTCTCTCTCTCTCTCTCTCTCTCTCTCTCTCTCTCTCTCTCTCTCTCTCTCTCTCTCTCTCTCTCTCTAAGTCAAAAATTGTCAAAAAATATCTAATTTAAAAAAGACTATTCTCTTTCTTTTGTCTCCCCCTCTCTCTTTCTCTCTCTCTGTCTCTGTCTTTGTCTCTCTCTCTTCTTCTTCTTCTTCTTCTCCTCTCTGTCTCTCTCTCTCCTCTCTTTTCCTTCTCTCTCTCTTTCTCTCCTCTTTTTTCCTTTTCTTTCTCCTCTCTCTCTCTCTCTTCATTCTCTTTAGTTTTTTATTCTCTCTCTCTCTCTTTTAAATTTTATATTTTCTCTCTCTATAACTCTCTCTCTCTCTTCATATTATCTCTTCTTCCTCTCTCTCTCTCTCTTTTTCGTATCTCTCTCCTTTAAATGTTATATTTTCTCTCTTATAATTCTCTCTCTCTCTCTTCTGCCCCTCTCTCTTTCTCTCTCTTCTTTTTCTTCTTCTTCTTTCTCTTCCTTCCCCCCTCAGTCCCTCTCAAAGTATGTAAATTTTATCTTTCCCCTCTCTATAATTCTTTCTCTCTCTCTCCCTCCCTTTTCTTCTCCTCCCCTCCCTCATCTTTTTTCCTTCTCTCTCTCTCTCTCTCTCTCTCTCTCTCTCTCTCTCTCTCTCTCTCTCTCTCTCTCTCTCTCTCTCTCATGTTCTCATTCTTGTTCTTCTCTCTCTCCCCCTTCCCCTCTCTCAAAAAAGATTTAAATTTAAAAAAGACTTCTCTTTTCCCCCTCTTTCTCTCTCTATCTTTTCCTTTTTTTTTCTCTTCTCTCTTTGCATGTCTTCATCTCTCTCTCTCTTTCTCTCTCCCCCTCTCTGCTCTCTTGTCCTCTCTCCCTCTCTTTTTTCATTTTTTTCCTTCTTATCTCTCTCTCTCTCTTCATTCTCTTTTAATTTTTTAATTTTTTCTCTTTAATTTTATCTTTCATCTCTCTATAATTCTCTCTTCTCTTTCTCTCTACTTTTATTCTCTCCTCGCTTTTCTTCTCTCTCTCTCTCTCTCCCCCCTTTTCTTCTCCCTCATCTCTTCTCTCTCTCACCTCTTTTTTTCATTTTTCTTCTCTCACTTTCTCTGCAATTGCTTTCTTCCCTTTCTCTTTATTTGATTCCTCAACATCTCTCTCTCTCTCTCTCTCTCTCTCTCTCTCTCTCTCTCTCTTTCTTTTCGTAAAAGGTAATTGTATTAATTACGAAAAAAATACCCAAAAAAATACAAGATTACTCTCTCTCTCTCTCTCTCTCTCTCTCTCTCTCTCTCTCTCTCTCTCTCTCTCTCTCTCTCTCTCTCTCTCTCTCTCTCTCTCTCTCTCTCTCTCTCTCTCTCTCTCTCTCTCTCTCTCTCTCTCTCTCGGATGAAGGCCCCCGTCCTCTCTTGGCTGTAGGGCGAGACGCCGCAGGGGGGGCCATAAACAAAGAAGCATCATGCTCTTGGCTTAACAGAAGCAGATCGCAATCCTCTTCTTGATTACGGCTCTGAGCGGACTATTGCAAAGATTGGAATCAAATCTCTCTCTCGATTCGATGGGCTGGACGGGATAAACGCCCCGAGGACAAAATCTGTGCACGTTAAAGTGATCACTCAACACTCCGCTGCGATATCCGGGAACGAACAGCCTTGTGACAGAATTATCTTGTTGGAGCTTTCAAGCAGCCATGTACAGTCTCAATCAAGTTTACAGATGCAGAAACACGAAAGCAGGCCTCCATTCGTAAAGAAAATGGTCTCTCCTCAACATTTCCTGTCTTTCACAGTAGAGAGACAGTAGCAGGGGAGGTGTGGATAGATCCATTGCCAGGCAAGAGAGTGGAGCACTTGGGTGTGAAAGTTGAACTTCTTGGGCAAATAGAGTTGTCTTTAGAAAGAGGTCATGTATACGACTTCACATATTTGGGCATTGGAGGATCTGGCATTTCTGCTCTCCCTTTTCATGCTCTAAAACAACCTGCCCAGCCTGGGGTCACATACATCCAGATTCGTAGTGTGCAGGATTTTTATGTTCTTCCAAAGGGTTACACATTGTCAAGCTTAGAGGCATTGCAGAAGGAAGGCTCCTGGAATGTGCAAGCTGGGGCAGCATTTGTGGATGTGCAGTTTCAGTTTCAGGAGGAGGTGAAAAGTGGGAAACTTTCTTCATTGAAGGTGGTCTCTCTAACATTCAACAGGTCTATCGAGGGGGCTTTTTCCCCGTGAGGCGACATGGCGCTCGAGCTCCATAACGTGGAGCTTCTAATCAGCCACGCTATCAAGGAGGCGAAGAAAGATTTCAAGAAGGATGCGGATAATGCCTTGAACCAAGAAACCCGCCGGCTCCATGAGAGGATCCGGCGACTGGAGAAGATGGTGAAGACACTCACGGAAGAGAAGAAGGATCTCAAAACCGACCTGGACAAGCTACAAACGAAAGTGTCACATCTACGGGAGGCAAGAGAGGACGCGGATTTCAAAGCAGACCTCCGAGAGGCTATCACGAAGGAATGCCGAGAGGACCTCCAGGTATGCATTAAAACCGAAGTTGAGGCTTCGAGAGAGGGATGGGAGGAAAAAATCAAAGCAAACATGAAGGAAGAATTAGAAGGGAATAAGGAGGGGTGGATTGAGGTAGTGAAGAAGAACATTAAGAAGGAGGTCCAGGAAAAAAATAAAAAGGAGGAGGTAGTCCGGGTTCAGGAGACCTTAGAGGAGGAGAGGCTCAGGAACGCGCGTAGATTGAACGTGCGTATTACCGGGCTCCCCGAAGGGGCCTCTCCGAAGGAGGACGCACGCGGGCTATGCACCCGACTAGGGTACACGAGCATGCCCTTTACTCAAGCATGGTGTGCAGGACGAGATACTACCAGGGTCAGAGCTCTGATATTACATATGAGCACACCGAAGGACAGAGCCGCTTTGTTTCGGAAGCGGATTTCGCTCCGAGGGATGACTGGGGCTCCCATCTTCATGGATGAGGACCTGACTCAGATGCAGATTGCACACAGACGAGCATGCATGCCACAGATACTCCAAGCACATAGAGAAGGCCGTAAGGCCTTCTATCGAGATGGCCGGATTTTTATAGATGGACGCCCCACCAAATAGGGGGGCGTGGCCTATGAGACGGGGCAGAGGACTGTACAGGAGACCCCGATACGTGTGGCAGTTTGGAACTGCAACGGCTCCCTATGGTCACGACCGGACAGACTTGAGGAGATTTTACCCGACCATGATGTTATATGCCTCACAGAGACACATGAGAGCCCAGAGAGAGGGCTCCCACGCATTACAGGATTTGAGTGGGTATCTGCATACCGGGCTACTACTAGGCAGAGCACATCTAGGGGCTCAGGAGGGGTGGCAATTCTATTCCGTCAGGGGTTACAGAGACATATCCAGTTAGTGAGACGAGATGAGGAGGCCAGTTACATATGGATCAGAGTGCAGATATCAGATGAGAGATGGATCTATATGGCAGTATGCTACTTTTCACCACGAGGGTCCAGATATGCTACTACGCAGGGTGATATTCAGGCCAAAGATTCCCCCTCCCCTTATTCACAGCTCTCAGAGGACATTATTCTGTATTCTAGTTTGCGTGAGGTCTTCCTTATGGGGGACTTCAACGGGCGCACACAGAGCCGACAATGTGAGAGTTTTGATATGGAGCAGCCAGAGATCGTGAGAGCATTAGACCCTGAGGAGTTGGGGATCAGTAGGGAGTCAGTAGATACTGGGCCAGACGCCACAGGGTATGGAGGGCATTTACTTGAGCTTGGTAGTAGACATCATCTCGTTATGCTTCCCACATGGGGGGGGCGAGAGTACTGTAGATTATCTGCTCGGACCGATCGATGGGATCCATACTATCGAGTCCTTCGGCCTTGGGAGACTTCCACTCGGTGCCGATCACACCTTTCTCAGTCTCTCACTCCTCACCTCATTACCATCACCACCTGCAGATATCATACCCCACATGCATACTACCATACACTTCACTCATGAGCTCTCACATGTTTACTCACAGCATCTGGAGGAGTACATCATGTCACTTGATCCATACGCACCCCTTGATACACTGACCACTGATATCACACGCATTCTGCATGATTCTGCTACACTCAGTTTTCCACATCACACATACACGCACCCCCTCGGACCGGTACCATGCCACAGAACAGGTGGTATGATGATGAGTGCAGAGATCTATGTCGACAGCTACGCGATTTGGAGGCCAGAGGAGAGATCACACATAAACAGGCGCAGAGACGCATGCACCGCTTGACCCACCGTAAAAAGCGGGAATGGGAGGAGGAGAGATATTGGGATATATACCACCTTCTTATGAGCAGAGATTGTGCAAAGGCATGGAGGCAGATCAGAGAACCACACTTATCCACACCGATACATGACCCTGCAGTATGGCATGGATACGCACAGAGTTTATATCATGTACCCGCACAGCCGCTGATACCCACACCATGTACACCGAGACCAGGTATTTCATCCTTTTTCACCACTAGTATGGTGAAACATGCTATCTCATGGTTACAGCATGGCCGCGCTCGAGACCAGTTTGATCTTCAGGCAGAGCATATTATATATGGCAGAGACACATTGGCTCCACTCATTGCTCACCTCTTCAACCGTGCATTGTCTGAGGGGTTCCCTGACTCGTGGACAGAGCACACCATTGTACCTACCTACAAGTCAGGGGATCCTATGGATCCTAACACATATAGGACCATCATGATTGGGCCAGTTTTGTCCAAACTTTATGGCACGGTGATGGAGGAGGAGCTCAGCACGCTGGCAGAGAGAGAGTGCATGCGCACACCCGGACAAGCAGGGTTCAGACGGGCATTTTCTACCATAGACCACATCTTTACTCTCCGTTGTCTGATCGACCAGACACGAGTGAAGAAACAGAGATTGTACTGTTGCTTTGTGGATTTCCGCAAAGCCTTTGACACGGTTCCGAGAGAGAGGCTTTTCAGACGCCTACTTGATCTGGGGGTGGATGATGACATGATGTGGGGTATTTATGCACTATATGAGCGGGTTACTGGCAGAGTCAGATGTCCGGGAGGTATATCAAATCCCCTTGTGAGCACCATTGGTGTGAAGCAAGGATGCCCACTCTCACCGACTCTATTTGGGCTATACATTGATGAGATAGCAGAGTTTATTCAACAGCGAGCCGGTGGAGGTATAGATCTCAGTGGAGCCACAGTTCATATCTTACTATATGCAGATGACATTGTGTTGGTCTCAGACTCAGCTCAGGGATTACAGCAGCATTTATTAGCATTGGATGATTTTTGTATACAGAGAGGCATGCCAGTAAACCTTGGTAAAACCAAGGTTCTTATATTCCATACATCAGCTCAGATATGCAGGAAGAATATTTTCATGGCAGCAGGAGGGAGTATTGAGGTCACTGGATCATATGTATACTTGGGAGTCACCTTTACAGCAGCTTCAGGGACTTTCTCGATGACATAGGCAGCTCGTGACCGCCTCACTAGAGGATACTCAGCATTGGCTCTTATGGAGCGACAGTGTCATCAGGCACATTTCCAGGAGCCCCGCACCAAGGGGTGGCTCTTTGATACTCTAGTCACTCCAGCACTGATGTATGGAGCAGCTATATGGGGGCCAGGCCTTGCCGATTATGTATGGACATTAATGGAGAGACCTCAGGTGATCATGATATCTAGATTGATTCGCAGCAAGGCCTCAGTCCCACATGACATTGTGCGAGCAGAGCTTGCCACACCGCCCATGCTAGTCGAGGCATTATTTCAGACAGTCTGCTTCCTACACAGATTTCAGGATATGGACAGAGATCGCATTGCATATAGAGCATATATGGCATCTCAAGAGATGGCTCGAGCGGGGGATACCACATCATGGTATGCACAGACTAGAGCTTGGTTTGACAGACATGGGCTGGACATTGATAGACTCCCACCTCTTCTATATGATACTCAGGCTCCCACTTACACACTCTCTCTCTCTGAGAGGAACATAGTCATCAGACAGGAGATATGGCATATTTATATACAGAGGACATGGGTCAGCCCTGCACAGCCACTGCCATCGAAGATGGCACATTATTATATACAGTTCTTGAGGATATCAGAGCAGGGATTCATAGAGATTCCGAGATATATGCAGATCTATATGCCACATCGATTGAGAGTTCTTATTGGACAGCTCAGGGTATCATCACATCAGCTTATGATTGAGAGTGGCAGAGCCAGTGGCATCCTGCGGGAGGAGAGGATATGCCCCCTTTGCACATCAGAGATGGAGAGTGAGGAGCATTTTGTTCTCAGATGCCCGGCATACTCAGAGTTGAGATCTAGATACACATTGAGCAGCTCACTTCAGGGATGTATGACTGATATGGATCAGAGATCATTTGGCCGTTTTCTGGGAGAGGCATGGCACATCAGAGAGCAGAGCACACAGCGGGTCCCAGTCAGAGAGGGGCCCACCCAGACGACTATTACACAGTTCTTTCAGACAGACAGAGTGAGAGCTACTGTACCAGCCTCCAGCCAGACCTCCGGGCTCACACTACAGCAGGCTGAGGACCAGCGTACTCGACGCCGCACGAGGATCCGTTGGTTTCGGTCCCCACAGCCACACCGACAGGAGATCCGGAGGATTCTTGATCTACATCGACAGCAGACTGAGATCCGACGACACTCGACACATTGGATCTCAGATCTCCAGTTTGCTCTTTCTCCACCGCCGATGTACCACATCCTGCATCCAGGAGGGATCACCTGCTATTAGCGACTTCGACGACTGCTACTACATCCCAGGATAGTATATCTCCCTACATCTGTTACATATACACATCGCACCACTTTATCACAGCCGACAGTTGTTCCCCTATCACAGCCGACATTTGTTCCCCTTTTGTAGCCATTATCTGGAGTACCAGAGCTACATACGCACATACACATACACGACACTTATCACACTCACAGCACCATATTTTCAGTTTCCAGTTTTTAGCTTTTCATTCAACACTTTTATTTTGGATAGCTGGACCTCATCAGTTGTATCACAATTTGTCTCGTAGGCCAGTTTTGGTCTTTAGAAGACGTTAATATACCTTTCTTTCTTTTCTTTTCTTAAATTTTATATTTCCTATGTTTTTTTGTTCTCTCTCTCTCTCCTCATTTTTCTTTTCCTCTATTTTTCTCTTTTTTTAAATTTTCGATCTCGCTCTCTTTTCTCTCTCTATTTTTTCTCTTTCCTCTTTTCTTATAAATTTTATATTTTTCCTCTCTATAATTCTCAATCTCTGTATTCATATTCTATCTCTCTCTCTCCCCCCTTTTCTTCTTCTTCCCTCTCTCCTCTTTTTTCTTATTTTTCTTCTCTCCCGCTCTCTCTTTTAACTTTTATCTTTACTCTCTCTCTTTGTTCTCCCCCTCACTCTCTCTCTCTTCTTCTTCTTCTTTTTCTTCTTCTTCTTCTTCTTCTTCTTCTCTCACCCTTCCTCCCCCTCTCTCAGAAAAGGTTTAAATTTAAAAAAGACTTTTCTCTGTCCTCTTTTCCTCCCTCCCTCTCGCTCTTTTCCTCTTTCTTCTTCTTCTTCTTCTTCTCTCCCTCTCTCTCTCCCACCTTTTCTTCTCTCCCCCCTCTCTCCCTACTTTTCTTCTCTCTCTTTCTATCTCTCCCCTCTCTTTTCCTTCTCTCCCTCTCCTCTTTTTTCCTCTGTTCTTCTTCTTCTCTCTCTTTAAATTTTTTTCTTTTCTCTCTCTCTCTCTCTCTCTCTCTCTCTCTCTCTCTCTCTCTCTCTCTCTCTCTCTCTTTGTGTTCATATTCTCTCGTCTTCTTCTTTTCTCTCCCCACTTTTCTTCTCTCTCTCTCTCTCTCTCTCTCTCTCTCCTCTTTTCTTCTCCCCCCTCTCCCCTCTCTTTTCCCTCTCTCTCTCCTCTTTTTTTTCTTCTCTCTCTCTCTTTCAAATTTATATCTTTCTTTTCTATAATTCTCTCTCTCTCTTCCCCCTATCCTCTTATTTCTTTTCGTCTCTCTCTATATCTTTCTCTCAATTTCTTGTTCTCTCTCTCCCTCCCTTTCTCTCCTCATTTTTCTTTTCCTCTCTTTCTCTTTTTCAAGTTTTTTTTCTCTCGTTCTCTTTTCTCTCTCTATATTTTTCTATTTCCTCTCTTCCTATAAATTTTATATTTTCTCTCTTTATAATTTTATGTCTCTGTGTTCATATTCTCTCTCTTGTTCTTCTCTCCCTTCCTCTCTTTCTCTCTTGTTTTATTCTCTCTCTTCCCTCTTTTCTTCTTCTCCCCTTTCTTCTATTTTTCTTCTTTCCTTCTCTCTTTTTTAAATTTTATCCTCTCTCTCTCTCTCTCTCAAAAAAGGTTTAAATTTAAAAAAGACTTTTCTCTTTCCTATGTTTCTCCCTCCCTCTCCCTCTTTTCCTCCTTTTTCTTCTTCTTCCTCTCTCTCTCTCTCTCCACTTTTCTTCTCTCTCTCTTTTTATCTCTTCCCCCTCTTCCTTTTTTCCTCTTTCTTCTTCTTCTTCTTCTTCTCCTCTCTCTCTCTCTCTCTCTCTCTCTCTCTCTCTCTCTCTCTCTCTCCTCTTTTTTGTTCATGAAAATAGTTGAATTAAATGGAAATGTTTACATCAGACCATCAAGTCAGCTAAGAAAAACAAAACAAACACAAATAAAGCCAAAAGGCCTCTACGACCATAACACACAAATATCACACAAAAAGGACAGCATGAGTGGAGCAAACAATATCTAGCCAAGGAGCAGCAATGTCAAGAAGAACTTGGTCAATTGACATCATAGAGGAGATTAGCCATAACAATAAACCATGAACACGAGCAACATGACCATGGATACCCAAGAGGCAAAATAAAAAATAAAGGCATTCCAAGTATACCAAATATGCCACAGAGCTGTCCGTTTGAGGAAATGAAAAAGGAAGGAATGATCTGATTACAAGGTGAACATAAAAGGTATCCTTCCCATAATCCACGAATGAGCTAATATTCGCTGCTGCTGTGTTGAGTCACTGAGAACCATACATAGGAAACAAAACTCCAAATATGTCGAGCAACATTGATGCCAGGAGGCATATTCCACGGTGGATTCCGTGAGATTTTACGGTGGATTCCGTAAACTTAGATGACCGGGGCTCATACGCAAAGAGGATTCTTTGTGCGAGAAGTTGATGGGGACGCCTGTCCTTTTCGGGCGTTTCATTAATTTAGTGTGTACATGGGTGATTCCATAGCGGGTGATTCCGCAAAATGCATATTAAATTAATAAACGTTTATGAGTTTAGAGTGCGCACTCGTAATAAATTAAGGTTAGGATTTATTTCTAACCAGTTGATTTATTTATGTAGCTGAAGACTGCTAGGTATTCACTTTTGTCGGTTTAATTGTGTTATTTTACTAACGATTGTGAATGCTTCAGTTGATGTGTAGAGATAGCAGCAGTGGCGGAGGAAAGCATTGGAGTCTAGCGGGTTTTCGACTCTTGGATTAGATTTTGATAGGCGCCACGCCTATATTTTGTTATGTCTATTGAGACATCGATTATTTATTATTATTTTGTATGCGCTTATGCGCCTCGAATATGTTATTTCTATTTGGACATTGAGATTGGGCGTGCCAGACACTATGGGCACCGTCCATTAGCTTTATTTTCCTATTTTTGGTAGAAAGCAAACCCAAAAGCTAAAAGCTTGTCATATTTTGTAATTGGGCTATTATTGAGCATGAAGATTGGAAATATACATTAAATACATGCCTTGTGAAGCGCTCACACAAGGCATGGGGGAGATTGAACCCAATTTGTCTCTTGGCTCTTGTCGTGCTTGCTTTTACATGGGTTTTTGTGCTAAAAAGTAGAGTACTTTGTTCTTGGGGACCTTCCGGGATTCACCACGTGAGCTATCTGCGTCCGATCTGCGCACCAGTGGTATCAGAGCGGAGCAGAGATCAAGAGCTTCCAATCGCTACCAATCTCGGGCGAAGGTGGAGCTCCAGGAACAAACGGGCTCTACAGTCAACCTCGTCGCGAACCGTCGATACAGGCAGACTTCTGGCGATCAAGAACCCCTGTTTCCACTGTCAGATCGCGAAGGACCAATCTCTACAGGTGGAGGACCACTCCCTCATCTCCATGAACAAGTCGTGGATAAAACAATAAGAAGCCATATCTATTTCTTCAAAAAGCTTAGTCTTCAAGCTTAAAGACTTAGGAAATTAAAGAAGCTCCACAAAAATTCTCCACGAGGTATCTGAGGCTGTCCGAAATTCGCGCGACGTCATCAAACACCTCCTCTTGACCTCCACGATCTGCGCCGTTTTCAATCGCTACTCTCTCCCTAATAAGCTTAAGCTATTAAGCTTATTAAGCTTAAGCTTAATTCATTAAGCTTAAGTCGCACAATACTTTGCAAGTTACACAGGGCAGAGAAGTCGATATACTCCGGGTCTCGCACTACTGAAGTCAAGTTCCGCAAGTCGACTCTAATCAAGTTCTGCAAGTTCTGCAAGTCGGTCTAAGTTCAGCAAGTCCACAACTCTGCAAGTCTGCTAAGTCTGCAACTCTGCAAGTCAGACTAAATCAGAACTGACTAGTGCTTAAAACTCATAGAAGACTTGTTCGTATGCAAAAACTCTGAACTGGAAAGTTGTTTGCAGCAAGCTGTTCTACCTATCTACAAGTTCGTTGAAGTACTTTCAGCAAACGGATACATAAATATTGCAGAATTTCTGAAAATTGAAGAAGAAAATACCCAAAAATGCATAGCCTTGTAACCCCAAATTTGAGCTACGCTCATCCCGCTAACTGATTTTGAGTGAGAAAGGTTTGTTGAGTTTTACAGGATGACTACCCCACATATGGATGATCCTATGGCTGAAGACGATCTACCCGAGCCTACCATGGAACAAAAGCTGGATCTTATCATGCTGCAATTGGAAGAAGAGCGAAGAGCTAGGCAAGCCTTGCAAGCGCAATTGACAAAGCTACAAGGAGCGTCCACTGACAAAGAAGAACCGCAAGCTGAAGATTTGATTCGCCGTACCATCAACGCCACTCTTGAAGCACAAACCATTCGCAAGGAATCCAAGATAAGTAAACGAAGTTTCAAGTTTCGCACTTTCAATGGCATAAGAGAAGGAAAGACTGTTTTATCATTCATTAGCCAGTTTGATGACTATTTCCATGAGGAAACTTATCCCGAAAAAGATAAAATCAAGTGTGTTACTAATCATCTAATAGACAGAGCATCACTTTGGTGGACTGTAGTCCGCAAGAGCATAGAATGTCCTGCTACTTGGGAAGATTTTAAGAAGAAGTTCATGCAAAATTTCCTTCCACCGCAATTTCATGAGAAGGCTATCAAACAATGGGATTTACTCCAACAGCGTGATCGTGAGCCTATTCCACAGTATACAGAGCGTTTTTGGAATGCACTTCTACAGTTACGCATGCTTGAAGACGTACCAGAGACGACACATAAGCGGAAGTATATGTCTGGACTTCTTGGACATTACTACGCTGAGGTGAATATGTTCAAGCCTGCTACCCTTGAAGACGCCATCTCCTTAGCCCACGACACTGAAGATAAGTTACGCGGAAGAGATCGACGACCACAGCCATTCCAAGCAAACGGTAATTATGGATCTAAACAATTCAATTCCAATTTCAGAAGGTTTAATCCAGGTCGTTTTTCATCACCATCTTTCCGCAAGAATTGGCCTAAACCACCTGCATTACCATCCACTGTCAATCCAAATTCTAAACCTATTCCACAAGCAAATTTAAATATACCCAGACTCCCAGCCATTGCAAATAATGTGACCAAAGCCAAGTCCATCGTATGCTACAAGTGTCACCAGCCAGGGCATCTCGCAGCAAATTGTCATTCAAAGAAGCCACCAGCACATATCAACTACCTTGGAGCTATGGACGAAGACGAGCATGAGGATATGCCAGATTTTACTGAAGATGAGGATGATCCTACTACTACTTCCGACACTTTACCAGGTATGCCTACTTCACATTCATTGTTGACTATGAAATGTATGGTGCATGGAAAAGAAAGAACTATATTGCATGATGACGGTAGTACCCATGACTTTATTTCAGCAAAATTGGTAAAGGAATTGAAATTGCATACTGTACCTACGTATTATCGCATAAAAGCTGCATTTTTAGGCACTAGGTACAATGGCACATAAGAAGTTCAAGATTTAGAAATTCAAATTGGTCCATATATTGAAAGAAGAAATTTCTTAGTTGTCCCATTACAGTCTAGCGACATTATTCTAGGAATGCCATGGAGACACCAACATAATCCCAATATAGATTATTCCACACACACAATGAATATAAATTTTCAAGGAAAATCTATTACATTATTTGGTATGCATGCATCTCATATCTTTCCACTGCTTTCGCATACTCAAGCAAAACGTGCACTACGCAAGAATACTAAATCATATCTCATTTGGGTGAATGAATTGCATGCAAAGGAAAATCATCTGCACCCTAGGCATAAGGAATTTCTTGCATATTTTAAGGACTGTTTTGCAGAAGACCTACCACCAGGTTTACCTCCATCACGTCCAGAAGACCATAAGATTGACCTAATACCTGGCAACAACCACCTTGCAAAGCCCCATATAGACACAATCAAATAGAGCAAAAAGAAATCCAGAGTCAAGTTGAAGAATTACTAAATAGAGGCTTAATTCGACCTAGCAGTTCTCCATTCGGTGCACCTGTGCTCTTAGTCAAGAAAAAGAATAATACTTATCGGATGTGTATTGACTACCGAGCATTAAACAAGATCACTGTAAAGAATAGGTATCCTATACCTAGAGTTGATGACCTTATGGACAAACTGCAAGGATCTTCTATATTTAGTAAAATTGACCTTAAGTCTGGATATCATCAGGTGAGGTTAGATAGATCCGACATATTTAAGACTGCATTCAGGACACAGTTTGGCCATTACGAATTCTTAGTCATGCCATTTGGATTAACTAATGCACCTGCTACTTTCAGTAGAATGATGAACCGTATTTTTCTAAAATATCAATATTGTGTGATTGTTTTCTTTGATGATATTTTAGTGTTCAGTCAAAGTGAAAAAGAGCATTATGAGCATTTATCATTAGTTTTTCAATTACTGAAAGAAAATCAATTGTTTGCAAATCCTGAAAAGAGTGAATTCTTTAAGACAGAAATAGAATATCTAGGTCATATTGTATCAAAAGAAGGAATAAAAGTTGATCCTAAGAAAATTGACGCAATATTGCATTGGCCTATTCCTAAAAATGTACATGAATTACGCTCATTCCTTGGTCTTGCTAGTTTCTATAGGAAGTTTGTACGTAATTTTTCATTACTTGCTTTACCATTAACAAAACTTCTTAAGAAATGCATTGTTTATCAATGGACTGAAAACCAGCAAAAATCCTTTGACTTACTCAAACGTGCATTGACCAATGCCCCTGTTCTACAATTGCCTGACTTTAATAGACCATTCTTTCTAGTTGTGACCGATGCTAGCGGATCAGGAATAGGAGCCGTATTAATGCAAGACAACCATCCAATAGCATATTCTAGTTCTAAGCTGAAACCCTCTGAGCTTAAATATTCCACTTATGACAAGGAACTCTTAGCAGTTGTCCAAGCATTAAAACAATGGAAGCATTATTTAATGGGTTCAGAATTCATGATAAAGACCGACCAGCAAAGCATTAGACATCTACTTAGCCAACCCCAAATTTCTGACCGTCATATCAAATGGGCTTCATTCATTCAAAGTTTCCATCCTATCATTCAATACCAACCTGGAAAAGAAAATGTAGTTGCCGATGCATTGAGTAGAAGACCTGCAATTCATAACATTTCTATCATATCTTCTGATTCTTTGATTGCCATGAAAGACACATATCACCAGGATATTACTTTTCATTCTGATTGGCAAAAATTAGTTCAAAATAATTTCATTCCTGTTGATTCATTGTCATATAATGATGGATTCATGTTCTTTGAAAAGAGTCTGTGTGTTACTATTCCATTCCGATCTTTTGTTTTGAATGAAATTCATTGTCCCCCATATCAAGGTCATAGAGGTATCATTTCTACATTACGCATGTTAACTGAAGATTTTTATTGGCCCCATATGGATGCAGATGTATCTAATTTTGTTTCTGAATGTTTGATTTGTCAAAGAATAAAGAGACATCATGGTAAACAGTATGGATTATTAATGCCTTTATCTATTCCATCTAAACCTTGGGAACATATATCTATGGATTTTATTACTGGTTTACCAAATACTAAATCTAACCATGACATGATTTGGACAATTGTAGATAGATTTAGTAAGCAAGCATATTTCATTGCATGTAAGAAAACTTTAACAGCATCACAAGCAGCACAATTATTTTTGAAAACTGTTTTTACTAACCATGGATTGCCGAAAGTGATTATTTCAGATAGAGATTCTAGATTTTGTAATAATTTTTGGATTACACTGTTTGCAAATCTAGGCACAAAGATTGATTTTTCATCTGCATTTCATCCAGAAACGAATGGACAAACAGAAGCCACAAATAGCACTATTTTAGATCTTTTACGTGCATACACTATTTCTAAACCTCAGACTTGGGATACTCATTTACATTTATTACAGTTTGCATATAACAATACACCGCACACATCTACAAAGAAAGCACCTTTTGAAGTTATTTATGGATATAGATTATCTACACCTGTTGCATCTTTGTCTAATAGAATACAAAGTGCTGATGATATTGCTGTTATGCATAACACTATTTTTGATGAGGTAAAGGATATGATTGCTAAAGCCCAACAATCATATACCAAACAAGCCAACAAGAAAAGACAAGCTATGAATTTCAAAGTTGATGATTATGTTTGGCTTAGAATAGAAAAGCGTAGACTGCAAAGTGTAGATAGACATCCAGTTGTCAAGTTAGCTCCTAGATTCTACGGACCATTTAGAATCATTCATAAGATTAATGACAATGCATTCAAGTTAGAATTGCCATCTCATTGGAAAATTCATAATACATTTCATATTAGTTTGTTGAGACCATTTAGAGGCCAATTACCTATCCACCCTGTCTATGAAAACCCACCTTTACTAGAAGAAGAGACTGAAATACTTGAACCAGAAGCCATTATAGACACTGACTACATGACCACTAGAACTGGCCGAAGGTATTCTAGATATCTAGTGAAATTTAAGAACCATCCTGTAGAGGAAGCACAATGGATGCACGCTAGAGACCTAAATGCTTTCCCCACTCTGTTAGCTCCACATTGAGCTAATAGCAATTGAGGTCAATTGCTATCCCACCCCGGGGGTATGATGCCAGGAGGCATATTCCACGGTGGATTCCGTGAGGTTTTACGGTGGATTCCGTAAACTTAGATGACCGGGGCTCATACGCAAAGAGGATTCTTTGTGCGAGAAGTTGATGGGGACGCCTGTCCTTTTCGGGCGTTTCATTAATTTAGTGTGTACATGGGTGATTCCATAGCGGGTGATTCCGCAAAATGCATATTAAATTAATAAACGTTTATGAGTTTAGAGTGCGCACTCGTAATAAATTAAGGTTAGGATTTATTTCTAACCAGTTGATTTATTTATGTAGCTGAAGACTGCTAGGTATTCACTTTTGTCGGTTTAATTGTGTTATTTTACTAACGATTGTGAATGCTTCAGTTGATGTGTAGAGATAGCAGCACTGGCGGAGGAAAGCATTGGAGTCTAGCGGGTTTTCGACTCTTGGATTAGATTTTGATAGGCGCCACGCCTATATTTTGTTATGTCTATTGAGACATCGATTATTTATTATTATTTTGTATGCGCTTATGCGCCTGGATATGTTATTTCTATTTGGACATTGAGATTGGGCGTGCCAGACACTATGGGCACCGTCCATTAGCTTTATTTTCCTATTTTTGGTAGAAAGCAAACCCAAAAGCTAAAAGCTTGTCATATTTTTGTAATTGGGCTATTATTGAGCATGAAGATTGGAAATATACATTAAATACATGCCTTATGAAGCGCTCACACAAGGCATGGGGGAGATTGAACCCAATTTGTCTCTTGGCTCTTGTCGTGCTTGCTTTTACATGGGTTTTTGTGCTAAAAAGTAGAGTACTTTGTTCTTGGGGACCTTCCGGGATTCACCACGTGAGCTATCTGCGTCCGATCTGCGCACCAAACATGGCAATAGACGAAGAGATGACGCAATGTTTCATCACATGTAGTGCAAAATACACAGCGACCACGAGAGACCTTGCGAGCACGCAACACATCCCCAGTTGGAAGACCCCCAATAAGCAACCTCCATATGAAAACTTTACCTTGATAAGGAATCTTAAACTTCCAGAGTTAGATAAATCTTTCAACCCCAAGCCAGTCCAACAACCTGCAGGAGGTAGCCAGCACTTCTCCTTGCAGCAAATTCTCCTCATAAAGATCAGGAGACATCAAACAGTGAAACACAAAATCTATTGCTAGAATGCAATCAAATAAGAAAGGAGAAAAGACTAGGAGACCTTAATAGACCTCGTGGAATCAACACATGCCACCAAGAAACTTGTTTTTGCTTCTTTTTTTCTTATTCTCTCTCTCTCTCTCTCTCTCTCTCTCTCTCTCTCTCTCTCTCTTTTCTTTCTCTCTTTAAATTTTAGTCTTTTCTCCAAGATTTCATTCGAGCTGAGTTGAGTGCAGTACCCATGGTAGTGGATGCACTATTCTAGGCAATCACCTTCGTCAAATTTTTTTTCCTCTCTCTTTCTCTTTTAAGTTTTTTCTTTCTATATTTTTTCTTCTCTCTCTATTTTTCTCTTTCCTCTCTTCTCCCCTATTTCCTCTCTCTCTAAAATTATCTATTTCCTCTCTGTGTCTCTCTCTAAGTAAAAAACTATGTAAAAAATGGTCTAATTTAAAAAAGACTATTCTCTTTCATCATTTTTCCCTCTCTCTCTCTCCATCTTTTTCTCTTTCTTCTTCTCCTCTCTCTCTCTCTCTCTCTATCTCCTTTTCTTCTCTCGCCGTTTTTCCTCTCTTTCCCCCTCTCTCCCTCTCCTCTTTTTCCTTTTTTTCTTCTCTCTTTCTCTCTCTCTTTAAATTTTTTTCTTTTTTCTCTTTTAAAATTGATCATTCCTCTCTATAATTCTCTCTCTCTGCTTTTTCTTCTTATTCTTCTCTCTCCTCCCTTTTCTTTTTCCCTCTCTCTGGTCTCTTTTCCTTCTCTCTCTCTCTCTCTCTCTCTCTCTCTCTCTCTCTCTCTTCCCCCTTTCTCTCTATCTTCTTCTTCTTCTATATCCCTCTCAAAGTGTGTGAAAAAGTATGTCAAAAAGCTTTAAATTATTTTTTAAAAATATTTAATTGAAAATTAAATTAAAAAATTTAATTTAACACAGAGAGAGAGAGAGAGAGAGAGAGAGAGAGAGAGAGAGAGAGAGAGATTGGCATTGGCTCTACACGCGAGAGAGGGGGAGGGGGATTCAATTAAAAAGGGGGATCGAAAAAGGGGGTAGGGTTTGAGAAACCCTCTCGAGGTTTGGGGCTTCCCGAATCTACAACCAAAATAATATAGTAGTTAGATTAAAACTCCTTCTTTTTCATGTGTAATCTCTTTCGAAAAAGGGATAGGTTCGAGAAACCCTCTAGAGGTTTGGGGAGGGGGTAAGTTTGGGAAACCTTCTGGAGGTTTGGGGCTTCTCGAACCTACAACCAAAATAATAGAGTAGTAAGATAAGATTAAAACCCCCTCTCTCTCACTAATAACCTCTCCCTTTATCTTCTCCCTCCTCTTTTTAATTAAATCCCCCTCCTCCCCTCTCATGTGTACGGCCTAGGCTTTCTCTCACTCTTTTTCCTCTCCTTTTTTAAATTAAATTAAATTTGTTTCTAAATAAAAAATCTCTCTCTCTCTCTCTCTCTCTTAGTTAATTTATTTTTTAAATTAAATATTTTCAATTTTTTTTAATTTAAAGTTTTTTTTGACATAAATTTTCACACTAGTAGTAAGATTACTATTAGTGTTTTGGGAGTTTTACGAGGAACAAGTTGGCAGCCCAGTGTGTAACAGGCCTTATAATCGCCCAGCCCACCAATTTAAACATTGACCAAAATAAGAAGGTTCTGTTTCATTAGTTGTGGGCCGAACCTTTCACGATTCCTCCCGTCAGGACGTCAATATATATATATACTGGGTGCTTATGCCAGGTGACTGTACGCTCCTTTGTTAATTCGACGATAGACGCCAGAAAGGCGTCCGAAGCGATGAAGATGCGAACGCTAACGTTGTGTCATAATAGTTGTTCAGGCTTACTGCAACAATCTCCCTACCGTCTGGTAAGTTTGGAGTTCGTTATTTCAAGTAGAGACAGAGCTCTTATTTGGGGAGTTCCATAGCTAGGATCACAGCTGAGAACGAAGGTTTTCAAGCTTAACACGAGCTGAAACGCACTCTTATTAGATGCATGATCCTACGGCATGTTCCCAGAATACAGAATCTGGAGCTTGGGATCAGCGCGAGCCACAGTATGCTGGCTTCTTACGTACAAAATGCGGTTGTCTTGCAGCAAAATGTGCTGTCAGAGCTACCCCAAGCGGTAGGGAATCATACCAATCTGAAGAAAATGACCATGTGAGTACCAGCTCTGCAAGGGTTTCAAAAAAGTAGCATTCTCTTTGTCTTGTCCAGTTGCATTTAGTACAATCCCCCCCCACAAAGAACAGAAGAAATTCTATTAATAAGATTCGTCGGAACAAAATATCCCAAGGCAAAATGCAAACTACAAAGTAGTCTTGTAAGGGGCTTCCCTATAAAAAAATTTAAAATATGCAACAAGGGGATGTCTATTACACTGCTTGAGAGAATAACCAGTCGGGAGGTCTATAGCATTACACTTGGTTTTCTTCCGGCACAGGGAGCAAATGGAATTTGTAGTCCAATGGTTCTTCATGTTCATCAAAAGACCTGTCCCAACATGGACTGTTCAGCTTTTATTTGCCCTGCAACACTTCTCAAAGTTGTGATACCTTGTCTCTCGCGTACTCTTTACTCCTCAGAGCCCCTTGGGCTTTGATACCATGTAGAAATTACACGGCACAGCGGACAGAATTTGAGCAAGGAGTAGAGAACACATAGGAAATGTGAGAAGAGCAGAAATTACTTTTATTTCAAATGAACTAATACAAAGATGGCTCTGTCCATCCGTGCGCTTCCACTATGAAGCCTAGATGGCGATTTAGACAGATGATAGACAAAGAGCATAATGGTAGTTGGTAGAACTTTGACTAGGTAAAAGATAGATTGACGATGGCTTTAGAGGGATTTTTTTTTTATAGCTTGGGAAGGTAGTCTAGTCGGGCTGTTCGACCATATTATGAACCTACCACCCTTGGCTTAGCACGAGCCTCACCTTTCTCCACCCTCGACTACTCCAATTCAAGAGGCCACCCCTGGGAATTCTTCAACATCTTTGACGCTCCATATACATTCTTCGGCCGACACTTTCTTTGTCATCAGATGATTTAGAGTCCGTGATCCATGAGTTTTTAGATTCTCTCTCTCTCTCTCTCTCTCTCTCATAGAGAGGGATTTAGTGGGGGATGTACACTCTTCGCCCTCAGAGGGGGTTCCTACTTTTTCGGCTTCAGAGGGGACCACTTTCTCATCACGTTCACAGAGGCACCTACTCATCATGAAGTTATTCACTTGCCATTTACTCTTTGGGAACGGTTGTCTTTAAGCAGTCATTTATTCTATTGATATGCAGGATCTTCAGGTACCATCTAGATCGAAGCCTTGGAGGTTCAGCATTGCGACTTGGTGACGAGGCCTTCAAATTTCTTCTAGCATGGAGTTATGAAGCTAGTGGCTTCTCTCTCGAGGTGGAGTCGGGTTCTATAGTTCATCCCATCTATTGTTCCTTACTACAGGTTACTGTGAAGAAAACTGCTAGGGTTTGCATTGAGAAAACACAAAGTGTACGACCACGACAGAAACACAAAGAGACAGATACATACATAGAAAGCAAAACTCAAATTCTAAACGCAAAACTCAAAACTCAAATATAGAAACTCAAACACAAACAGAAGAGGGGAGAGAAGAACACAACTTTGAAGTGAATGAATACTGCAAATGAATGTAAGAGTGTATAGATACTCAAGGGTAGAGTAGTGTATCGGAGAGTGACATCCATCGGAAACGGATCCCAAGTGCTGTGACCACCAGTCGGAGTGGGAGAAACACCAAACGTTGATCACTAGAGTGTGAGGAGACTACAGAGGATGATGGATGATGCCTGATGATGTGGGCGAAGCAGCAAAATGTAGTGGTAGAATGCCACAGTAAAATGCTGTAGTAGAACGTCGCAGTATAATGCCGTAGTAAAAAGTAGCAGTAAAACGCGGTAGTAAAACGCAGCAATAGAATGCCGTGGTAAAACAGGGCAGTAAAACGCAGCAGTAGAACGAGATGATGGTAGCAGTCACGAAGGCTGGACTGCCATGTGGTGGGAGACTGATGGCTGAGATTTGCACACAAGGGTGAGAAACCTACATGGGAGGGATAGGCTGAATGGGGGAAGCCTGTCTATTTATAGATGTTGAAGGGTGCCCCAAAGAATTAGGGTTTTTGGGGGGCCACTGAAACTCTCTTGGACTGCTCCTCGTTTTAGGATTTTTCATTAATTAAGTGTGTTTTGGGGCTATTTAAGAATGCTAATAAACTAAAAAGCATGTTTTAGCTCAATAGTTACCTTTCAAGTGAAAAGCTTGGATCTTCGGGATTCTCTATATCTTCTTTATATCTCTCTTCGCTCTTCTTTCTTTATCCCTTTTTAGGCCTGAGAGAGAGTGTTGAGAAACCACTTCTTCAGTTTACACATCTCATTTAGGGTTTTGCATTGGCAGTCCCAAAAAGGGCTGGTGTCCACATTTTGCTCACTTTTTCAGTGGCGCCCACTTAGTGGTACATCACCTTAGATAGCTTATGCCTATAAATAGGTTGTCTCTTTAGTCATTCTTCTCTCTTTTTCCATTACTCCGATACTCCTCTCTCTCCATGCCACTATTACCTACATCCCTATCGGAGAACATTGTGGTTTGTTGCCTTCTTTGACCATCTCCTATCCTAGTGTTATCTTCTCACATTAGGCATTAGCTTTCCAGATCTAGATGTCAGTCTTCAATATCCGACATCATCTTGCAGTTTGCATTTGCTATATTCGGAGGCTATCCACTAGCTAGCGTGTCGATGACTCGACTAAGGATGAGTGGAGCCCCGAGAGGAACACCAAGGAAAAGGGAATTCTCTTGCAAGAAAATCTATCTTGTATCATCAACAAGCTTGTTTATCATGCTTCATATGATCACAATGAAGAAAAGAACACCAGGCACAACAAATCTTCATGCAGCATCATGTAGATCTCCCACGGATTTGAAAGAATCAACCATATTCTTCAACATCTTCACAAAATCCATCAATAGAACAAAGAAAGCAAAGGAATACACCATCTTTGAATGGAAATACATCACATAGTATTCATCTTCAATATCTTCATAGTCTTCTCTCTCAATCTCTCATATACAATCACTCTGTTTGAGTAGAATTGGCTATCTCTGACTCTCTCTCTCTCACTCCATCAATAATACATCATATCCTCACTACAATCTCTCAAAATCACTCTCAATAATCCTTCTTAGGTCGTGGATACCCCTCCCAAGAGGTATGTCTGATATGAAGAGTCACCAGAGCCACTACAGTGTCCTTTCATAGCTCACTACTGTCACTTCACTCTAGTCTTCACTTGAGTCTTCAACAACTACTTTTTTCACTTCTTTCAGCTCTTTTGCACTTGTATTCACCTCTTTCCAAGGCTAGAAAACTTTCCCAAGCTACACTCTCATCCATCAGAACACATACAGAAGCATACAGAACAGTCACAGAACAGTACCAGAACAGAACAGAACAGAAACAGAGGCTCTACAGAAGACCTACAGAAGGTTACAGAAGGTCATCAAAACCACATAACTCATACTCAAACCATTCCAAACTCTCACAGACCAAAACAGAGCAAAACAGAACAAAACAGAAGGTATACAGAACCAATCAGAACCTATCAGAACATCACAGAACCACCAATAAACATCATGAACTTCCAAAACACAATCAATATCATCCAAAACACTCTCAAACCACTTCCAAACCAATCAATCATCTCATAAAATCAACCATTCAACTCTCAAAAACAACAAAAATCAGCCAAAAAACAAGTCATTTCAATACTCAACATATCCCCACACTTAATAAGGAAGCGTCCTCGCGACCCAGGAAAAAGGAAATACAAGTTCAGGGAAAAGCTCAACTTTGATCGTCAAGATCTCTTCAAAAAGAATCCATCCACCACGACCTCAACTTATAACCTGTATCTGATATAAAAATACAAAGAAAGGAAAACCCTTTATACAGTAACACCTGTTATCAAACTAAAAAATCACAACAAATTTGTAAAGGATATAAGAGTTTGCTTCTTCTTCATCTGCATCAGCTTCAACTCTCCAACCACGACCCCATCACCACAATTCTCCAAAATGTAGCTCGCACGAAATCCAATCCAATAGGAAACCACCACGTTCGTTTTACATAAATGAACTCACAACACAAACACTAATACAACACAACCATCTGAATGACTCCTCCAAAAAGAGAGATTTTCATTAAAAAGCATCCACCATACATTGGAAAGGTATCAATGAAGATGATCCCTCTTGAAAGATTGATGTTGTCGGAAACGATCCATAGACAAGGATTCATCTACAAAGTTTTTAGGAGGATTTTGAAAAAACTGAAGACAGCACATCCTTTCCAACAGGACCAGGTATCTGCTAGGCAAACAAAGGGTATGAAAATACAATATATCCAGCTGTTGGGAATCAATGCTCACATTGATATTCATGCACAACTTTGGAATAGGCTTGGAATCATTATGAGAGTGCCTATGCATATACGCCAGGTACCAAGCAAAGTGAGCAGTTAATCTCACTGAGGGATCTGCAGACTGTGAATACTGCTGAGCAAAATGAACATAGTTCTGATAAGCTTGACTGGAAGCTGTCCATTCTCCTGGAATTACTGGCCAATTGATCTGAGGTCCTGTAAGGGAATCATCCGAACTCCATCCCCTTCTTCTGGAAATCTGATTATCAAACCCTTCACAGTCACTAACCAACTGAGGTGGTTGAGATATAGAAGTGTTAGGAGAGGGTAGTGGAATAAGGAAAAGTGGATGAAGTGAGGGATAGGAAAAATCATAAAAGGAAGAAAAGGTTAAAGAAGGAGTGGCAGAAATTTGGAGGGAATCACTAAGGAAGGGTGTTAACTAATAAATAGGAAATGTGGAGGGTACATTAATGGATGGAGAAGAACAGGGTGGAGAAGGGGAAAATACCCTATCCTCAATAAAGGAACAGTATGTAAAAATGGAAAATTGAGGGAAAAATGAAGGTTGGAAAAGAAGGGGTAAAATAATTGTGGAATTAGATTGACAAAGGGAAAGATATATAGCATATCGGTGAGCCATTTGTTGGTAATAGAGGAGGGTAGGAATAGAAGGTCTTAAGAGAGATCGTCGATGATAGGCATAAAAGAAGGTAGCATCAAACGGATTATGCTTTGAAAGATAGGCTAAGAGATCCGTCCTCAGTTGATTAGTACTCTGGGCAAAGGTAGGAGCTGTGTTTTGTCGTTGATTCAGGACCACAGAATCAATCATGGGATGCCAAGAATTATCATGACAATCAGCCACTTTGGAGGAATAACTCTGAAACGTGTCAGCTATGCGCAACTCCAAATGATTGACATACAAAACAGCCTGTAAGACCACATCCCCCACATACCATGCCATATCCACCTCATCTGGAATTAACAAGTCTCCTCGTAGATACATGTATGACATCAACATGGTGTCTGGCGTGACAGAATCTTCAAACACCATCCTGACTACCTCTGTCAGCAACTCAGCAGACCAAGCCCCACTCCAGCCATCCTCTGGAAGAGGTAAATCCATCGTGGAAAGCTTCATGTAGAAGACCAACTTCTGTAAGTGGTAGTGGACAAAGAAAGAATGGTCTGGTAGAACATATTCCTGAAACTGCTCAAAGGTAGACCATAACAAGTCCATTCTGGACTGCAATCTTTCCACTTTATCTTGGAATAGAGGACACAAAGTAGCCTGTCTCTGAAGAGCAGCCAAGTCTTGCTGTGAAAGAGAAGGAATCAAGGGAACATTAGGGCTTGGAGGAACAGAGCGTGACTTTGCGAGTTGATCTTGCAACTGCTTGATTTGGGAGGCTTGGGATGCCACTGTGTCATTAGCAATCTGTAAAGCTGAAAGTTTGTCATCTAAGATAGCTTGGAACTCCTGTGCTTCGCTGGACATCCTCTCCTTCTCCTCTGAAAGGCTAGTAACCTGGGATTGAGCCTCTAGTAACTGGATCTTCAAAGAATAGATCTCATTGCTTTGGGTGGCAACCAGTTGGGTTTGCTGTTCCATTTGCTTAAACAAATCTGCTAGGGTATCCTTAGCAGAAGCTAACTCGGATGTTGCCTTATGCAACTGGTCCTTAGACTGCATGAGTTCTTCATAAAAAGACGCATACAGCTGTTGAACACAGGCTGTCACTGACAACTCAATGGAACTTTGAATATCTTTACAAAGGAAAGGAATTGCATCTCCTGAGACTAGACTGTTCAGGGAGGGAACTGATATGTCCAATGATCCTTCTCGATGTGCTCTGAACAGGTTATTACAAGTGAGAAACCCAGGGAGATCACTGCCAGAGGTAGCAGGGATGGGTACTGAAGGAAGTATAGTTGACCATGTAATAGAAGTCTGCTTCTTTAGTAAGTCTGTAAGAGGTGCTGCAATCAAAGCATAGTTTTTGATAAAGACCCTATACCATCCTGTCAATCCAAGAAAGCTACGTATTTCTTTGACGGATACTGGTATTGGCCATTTAAGCACATCTCTGACTTTGGCTGGGTCTACTGATATTCCTTCTGATGATACTATGAATCCCAGATATTCAATCTGACGCTTGAAGAATGCACACTTCTTCATTTTTGCATACAGCTTATGGGACCTCATTGTCTCAAGGACAATCCGAAGTTGAGGTTCATGATCTTCTTCTTGTTTAGAATAGACTAAAGTGTCATCGAAGAAGACAAGTACGAAATCATCAAGATATGGTCTAAAAATATCATGCATTAATCTATTGAAGGTGGCAGGTGCATTTGTAAGCCTGAATGACATAACCAAGAACTCAAAGTGCCCATAACTTGTATTGAAGGCCGTTTTTGGAATATCTTCTTCCTTGATCCTTATCTGATAGTAACCTGACCTGAGATCAATCTTGGAGAAGATCTTTGCACCTTGAAGACGATCAAGAAGCTCATCTATTCTAGGAATAGGATACTTGTTCTTGACTGTTGATTGATTCAACCCTCGGTAATCAATACATAGTCGAAGTGTCTCATCTTTCTTTTTCTGGAATAGTACTGGAGCTCCCCACGGTGAGTTGCTAGGCCGGATGTAACCCTGATCCAACAGTTGCTTGAGCTGTTCCTTCAACTCAATTGCTTCAGGTATGGACATTCTATAAGGTCTCTTTGCAATTGGTGCACCTCCAGGCACTAGCCTAATTTCATGATCTACTTCTCTTGGAGGCGGAAGTTCAATCAATTCCTCAGGGAATACGTCAGCGTATTCCTTTAGCCAAGAAGGTCCTTCATGAGACTCTTGCTTTTGATCTAACTTGTTGAGTTTGATCAGGTAAACGGGTAATCCTTTTCTGACTTCTTTTATGATCCGAGATACTTTGGCTAATTGGATTCTTGGCACTCCTGCCTCACCTTGAGTTGTGACAAATTCCCTTTCAGAGTTTCGAAAGGAAACTTGACCCTTTCCACAGTGGATGTGGGCGTCATTAGGCTTAAGCCAATCCATCCCGAGTAGACACTCATGGATACCTAAATTCATAACTCTGAATTTGACTGAGGTTTTCTTTCCTCCCAGAAAGAATTCCACCTTAGCAGTTTGCCTGGTACAAGTTACCTCACGACCGTTTGCCAATTCCACAAGCAGGGTAGGTGCTTCTACTGTGGCTATTCCTAATCTTTTTGCACATGCTGGTGAGATAAAGGAATGTGTACTGCCACAATCAATCAAGGTTTTGAAACCTTTACCTTGATAGTCCGACGGTGTCTGAATCACCGAGAACTGACGATTCGGCCCTTTCTTGTGTAAAGCAGCATGGACGGTCGCTCTTTCGAATTCTGCTTCCATAGTCGGATCTTCCTCATGTTCTTCTTCGCATCTTTGCCTATTGGCAATGCAGGCAGTTCTTCCTCTTCCACGGGTGGCGGCTCCTTGACCGCGGCTTGCACCTTGGAAAGGCGTTTGACGATGTCCCCCGCTGAGCTTGGGACATTGCCTCTTGAAGTGACCGGGTTCGTTGCAGTGGAAACATCGGAGGTTTCGGCCATTACTTTGAGTAGGAACAAAGTTGTTGACGTTATTTGTCCTTGCTTTCTTCCTTTGTCCCTGATTGTGACCTTGAACTCTCTTCACTTGAGGTCTGAATGCTCCTCTGTTCGGGTCACTATAGGACCAAGTTTTATTACCCCTTGGTCTAGCTTGCACCTCCTGAATTATAGGTGCCGCTCGAATGAGTGCATCCTGAAGATCTGATGGACGCATAGATTCGAGACGGGTATTTACGGGTGGATTTAAGCCCGCGCAAAATTTGGACACCTGCTGCGTCATGTCCATTTGTGGCGCATACTTTAAAAGTGAGACGAATTTAGAGTAGTATGCGTCCAGAGTGAGTCCTAGCTGTTTTAGCTCGTAGAACTCATTCATTTTCTGCGTACGATATGCAGGTGGCAAATATCTCCCCTGCAGGGCTTTCTTTAACTTCTCCCAGGTAACGGACCCCTCTAAAGTCCCTTGATCCCTGCACCATTGTTTCCACCAAAGTCTGGCTTCGCCGGTGAGTTTTAACTTGGCGAGCATGGCCTGATTGGTAGGTGCAGTACCAGCTGCTTCAAAGTAATCCTCCATAGATTCAATCCAAATTTCAGCATCAAACTGGACGAATCTGCCTCTCCCGTCAAACTCGGGTGGCTTTATCTGCTTGAGGAGGAACTTCTTCTCCTGGGTCACAGCAGTTGTTGATGTAGGGGGCGAATTTGGAACCTGTACCTGGGGTTGTGCCTGGATAAAAGTTTTCTTAACGTTATTATATGATAATTGATGTTAGCTTATCTTTAGTTCAGCTATCTCGTAAATAATGAAGCTACTTAACTTTTTAACAACTCTGATGCACAGCCAGATATTGATAAAAGAAGTCTTTATTTATATTTACATGGGCGTAGCCTTATACAACGTCTCGTGTGATGATAATCCAATCATTACATTCAGTTTGGGGAGAACAACGTTGTATTGCATTTGTCTACAGGAACTGTGTAATAGTAGGGTTTTGGGTCATGGATCTTTAGGAATTGATAATTCATTGGAAGTTCAGGATACCCTTTTCATTGGAATCCATACTTCTCATGGCGGCCCAACACTTTAATCCTGTCGACTGGGATTACACGGGTTACTTCCTTATATACATATGAGTTCATTTCAACCCTTCGACCTTGAATATGTAAAGTCGAATTTACGTGAGCTTCCACAAAAATGAACAGCTTCACGACTTTCAAGTCTTCGAACCACTTGATCCTCTTTAGGTTGGTCTGTAGATAAGCAAACCGGTGGGCGGCTATGTAGTAGATTCCTGAAGACCCTGTCCATCTTCGTTCTATGTATAAAGGTGATGGATTATAAATCTGCTCCAGGATGTTCATCATCCCAATTCTTTGTCTATAAAGCGGAGAATGCATTGCAGTCATAAACATGACCCGAAACACCAAAAACTTGTTCCACGCTTCATAGTTCTGCAAGATAGCATTGAAGATGAGGAAATGTTTGGACAGCAACAATTTCTTTATTTCATTTTATTGAGATCTCATAAAAACAATTCCGTTGTTGGTCGGCTCTGATACCAACTGTAACGTGTCCCCTAGTATCATCCAGGACACGTCTTAGCAGTCCATCGGAAAGGATGTCTAGAAAGCTCCGCCCGGCACTCCCATGGAATGTTACGGGTTTTGCGATCTAGTTCTTCCCGCGTCTGCCATGTAGCGGAAGTATCCTGGCCATTCCCACTTAGGATCGACCGGAATTAGGGTTTTCCTAATGGGTCATTAGCTAACAGCAACTAGCGTCAGACCCGAGCGAACTACTTTACGCAGAAACGCCAGGTCCGAAGCGGATTCACGCTGCACTTGGTTCAAGGAGAATGGGAAACGAGAGGGATGCAAAGCTCAACCTCTCCGCCATAAGGCATAGTCCCATTCCGTTCCCCTAAAACAACGTAAATCGGGTAAGACGTAACTCTAGGTCATCGTTCTCGTTATTCTTTTTGATGATGATGATCATTCCGCTGTTCTTCGAGATTTTTGAGAAAAGTTCCCGGCTAACCGGGACCACCCAACCGTAGGACGGACCCATGGCCCATCCTCCGCACTTTCCTCGGTTTGTTTTAGTTATGTAATTATCTAACACATTAATTTGACATATAACAATCAGCTTCTTTAATTAAACTTGTTAAGCACTGGTTCCTTAACGTAATCTTATCACGTGACATAGAAAAACAACATCAAGCAAGTTCTTTTAACATTTCATCATTTTATCTTTGAAATACAAGGAGTTCCGCCCGTAGGCTTGTCCATAATCTGCCCGAAGGCTAACCAGTAATCTCCAGGGATCACTATTCCAAGCTACCACCCGTCAACTAGTATGCGGGCCTCGAGATCCAATCCCGAGTCACGTTAGCCTCTTGTGCAGGACCCGGAAGGCGAGGGATTTACGGCCAGAGCCCCCCCTGGCACCCAAGCATCCTCCTGCTCCAAGTAGAACTCAACGGAGAGACCTCTCGCGGCGGGTTCGGTCCACGTTCCCGGCGCGGTCAACAACCCCCTTGGTTAGGGTCAGGCAGGCAGTCGGGGGTAACTGAAGCTGCCTCTCCCTTCAGGCCTTTAACCTGAAGTATAGTTACTTATTTAATTTGTAATTCATAATTCAAACAGAGCCCTAAAATCTCTAGCAAGCACAAACATTTCCATTAATCAACCCAGTTATATGGCAAACTGCTAAGGAAGTGTTCTTTCCTTTTTGAGTGTATCAGCACTCGTTCCCAAGGTGTCTTGTAACTTGGCAAGATCTCTTACATTCCGGTGTAGGGCATACCCAACTTGGTTAACCCTAAGGTACCTTAGATATGCTAGTTTCTGGTTTACAACTTTCCTTATTTAGAAGGATATCCAAAAATACGTCTTTTTGCAAGATAACTTGCGTAAGGATCTGCCGTCCTTGATGAGGGTTTTTCCCTTTTCTCCTTGTGAATCAATCACAAGACTAAATGATTTCATACATGTTGCGCAAGTCCTGCGATGGAATAATCTGTTTAGATTCTTTAAGCTGACGTATGTCAGGCCTAGGGTTTCTTCATTTAAGAACCTTAGGGACAAACCCTAGTTTCTTATCTTTATGAATTTATTGTCCCTACAGTAAGGAAAGTAGTCAAGTGTTTAGGGTATGAATGTTTCTATGTTTAGATTGGTTTAGTTAACTTTTGGAAGGTAATATTAATCGTCTTGTCACGGTTTTACTATCCTTGTGACAATTTACTTTCTCAATCAATACAGTTTAATTTGGCATATAGCATAATGCCAAGGTGATACAAAGAGCGACAATACTCCTTGGGACAAAAAGGCCTAGCTGTGAAATTGGTGTATACACACTTTATTAGTCCCAAGTCCTCAAATAGCAGGGGAAAAGTGTTAACAGAGTGTCATCCAGCAGTCCCCTTTTACATTTTCTTTCCAAATGAGTTCGTATATCTAATTTTTATACTTGTTAATTCCTAACATTTAACTTCCGTTTTCTTTAAAGATGAACTCATGCCAAATAACAACAATTTCCTTGCTAAGATGTGCAACTAGCAAAGATAACTCCCTAGTAATTTGAGCATCGAAAGAAACCTTTCTTGAATTTAGCTATTTACCATGAATCATTGCGAAAGGAATAAGACTAATGGTGCAAGATATAATTTCTACACTTTAGGAATATATTACTATAGTAAATGGTTAATCTTGCTTGTAATTTTATAATGCTTGATGCAATTTGAAGAAAGCTAAATTCTATACATCGTCATTCCTAAGCTAAATTCCTTTGTTACAAATAACTCGAACAAATATATCCTATCCTTAACATTTTTCCTTTGCATGATCGACTTAAAACCGAATTAAAGCCAAGAAAAAAAAAACCTGGTTTTGGGGTGAGATATCCACATGGATACCGGGGGCTGACCCTTCCGCAGCTACACCTTGGACTTTCTTCGGCGGCATCGTAGTTCGAATGAGAGATAGCCTTTTTCTCTTTCGTCTAGAATTCCACCGTCTCTTTGGATCCAAAAAAAGTTTATGGGGGACTGTGGTTTTTGCAACCACGGAACCCTTGTAGGATTTTGACTTGGGGTAGACGGAATAGAAAGCACTTATTCTCCTTCCTTCCCTTTCTTTTATCTTTTTCCCACTCTTTCTCCTTCACTCCTTCTTTTCACTCCCTCTACCTTCCCTCCCTATCTTTTCTCTCACGGCTACTTTTCCCCTACGGGATATCATACGAGGCCATGATGATGAATTGGATTTTTAGGACATGGGAGTGTGTGGACACCGGCTTGTTTGATAAAACTAAGAACACAAAGCTCAACTAAGAGAGCACTTGCACAAAAAGATCTAAAAAGTGAATGAAGGAATTAATGCAAGAGAATGAAAGTCTGCAAGGTAGCCTAAGGACAAAGTAGGCCTATGGGTGTGACTTGAGTAGTCTAAAGAGCTAAGGGGGGGAAAGAAACAAGGGCTTAGGGGGAATTAAAACCGGGAGGGGAAACAAGGGGGCTTAGGGGGGAATTTAAACCCGGGGAGGGGGGGGGGGGGGAACAAGGGGGCTTATGGGGATTAAAACCAGAGGGGGGGGGGGGGAAACAAGGGCCTTATGGAACCCCAAGGGGGGAAATTCCAGGGGGGGGGGGGGGGGGAAACAAAGGGGGTTTAAAAAAACATAAGGGGGGGGTGAAAGGGGGGCTAGAAGGTTCTTTTTTTTTTAAGGGGGGGAAAGGGGGCTTATAAAGCCCCCTTAGAAGCTTCCCCCCAAGAAGCTTCTACAGCTTCAGAACCACGTGGTAGGGGGGGGAAAGAGAACCAACACCAAAGGCGGCGTTCTGACGGCGGCAGGGGCATGGTTTACGACTGCCTAGGGCGACGGATTACGACGGCGTCTCCTCCTTCAGCAATCCGGCAGGGTTGTCTCTTCGGCCTCTTCTCTCACGGCTCCGCCTTCATTTCTACAGCGGCCCCCCCCCCCCCCCCCCGCCTCGTTTAAATAGTGGAAGGGATGGGGATCTTTCCTCACGGCGTGTCATCACGCATGGTCCCCCTCCCTCCTAAGGCTCCACCAAGGAGCTTATAGCTCCTTCTTTTCCCCTCCCCCTCCAGCTCGTCAGTCGGCTGGAGGGATAAGGGGGGAATAAAAAAATTTCCATAAATCTCATTTATTTCCTTAACGTGGAATATTACAGGATACTAGCGACGACATAGTCACATGTATTCGACGGCTCGATAACACCTTCACTCTATTTGCCTGTAGCTACGAATGACTTGACCTAGGCCTCCTTGATGAAAACACCGCAGATGATGTGAGGTCTCTACCATGCTCATGACAAGAATATGAACTGATCTTCACCAAGGCTACTTTAATCGCTGGGAAGATTATTGCAACTCGGGTTTCATGGGAGCAAGCTGAAAGGAAGATTAATTACCTCCTTCAAACGAAGCTATGTTGAGATCACACTCTATGAACTAGACAACCTTGATTGTCTTGCATAGACTGATTCCATTGGTTCACTCTACGAATGCAATGGTAAAGAGTGGAATGTCAAATCGTGACCAACGCAAACCAACAACGTGCCATTAAGACATTAGAGTACAATTCTACTTATGCTGCCTCCACATCTGTTCGGGTACTTGCTCTCACTCATAAATGCATGCTTGAAGATAATGTGATGCTACATCCGTACATAGATCAAGTCCTTAGCGAAGAAGAGCTTCATATTGCTAGTCAAATCAATTCATCGGACCTTCTTATTGATGTTCTAATCTATATTACCCATATCGATAACCATCCATAGGATATGGAACATTACGCTACCATGAATTACAATCCACACTTCTAAGAGTGATGGTTGCAAACATAGTTGCTATAACCCCTTGCGCAATCTTAGAAGTATTGCAGTTCATAGGGGTGAGGAGGGGTTTGCATAAACTTTGCTTAAAGTTTGTAAATTGGGCATGATTTGAATCATTTTTTGACTTTTTTGATATGCGAAAATTTCATTGTGTGAGACACAAAGCCTTAAGGTAGGAATTTCGATTTTCTTTGTGCTTGTGCAAGGTGTGAAGCTTTAGTTTTTCTTGGCAAATGGTATGTATATGTGTCATTCTTAACAAATTCAATACTTCTTGAAAACTCATCACAAGATGTTGTTAAACCTTGAGTATGGTAGGACAAGGAGACAAAGCCACATGTGAAAGGATGACCAAGTCCCAAAGATTGTTTTCCAAAGGAGAACAGGTAGACTACAAGCTGAGTATAGAAGTTCAAGGTTATTGCCACTTGTAGTATAAACAAATTCACAATCTAAAAGAAGCGACTGCCAAAAATCTAGATGCTAGAGATTTAGTAGACTAATGCGAATTGCATAAGTATATGGAGAAATTTGAAGGGAAGATAAATTATTAGCAATGCACAGAATTTCTCACAATCTACAATCCTGACAAGCATAGTGGATTGATTACAGTGAACAACAACCATGGATAAGAACAGGTGGAGATCCTTCTTAATCCAATGGTGGTGCACAAAGTTTTGGGTCTACCAGATAAGCAAGAGAAGCGACCAAAGAGAGACGTCTATGCAATGCTAGGGATGGACAAGCAGAAGGTTTTCACCAATGATGGCATTAGGTTGGAGGACATCCCGGATCCCTCAATTAAGATTCAAACTAAATTGATACATGCCCTATTCTCTTGAAATAGGTACAACTCCCTGATGAATAGAATCCATGTCACAATGCTAGAAAGTATGATTGCTTGGGCAATGGATAATAAAAATCTCAATATCCACATCATAAAAACCATCCATGATGTGGCAAAGGCATTGAGCTTTGACGCACAAGTCTAAGAAATCAAGATCCGTGTGAGCAACAAGCAGAGAGGCAAAAAGGAGGAAGGAAGCAACCAAGGCTACTCTGGTAGGATTCAATGGGGTATTAACAACCATTATACAAGAAGTCATCGGAGAATCACATCCAAGAGCAAAACCATGAGTACAGGAACCACAAGGCATAGCAATGTAGGAGGTGTCATTCACTTGTACTGAAACTCTAGAGTAGGGATCCTCGAAGGAGCAAGAGCAAGAGGAAATCAAGAGATTGCAACAGGAGGTAGAGGAGAATGCGAGAAGACTTGCTAGATGGCAGAAGCTTCAAACCAAGAAAGCACCCAGTAAAGAGCTGCAATTGAAGCCCCCATGACAAGCTCAATTGGAGAACAAGAAGCGACTTAGCATGGGCGCATAACAACTGATATTTAGGCTCAAGCCATGGCACTAGAGTAACCACTTGAGTTGAGGAGCAAGAGGTTCCAAGATCCACAGTACATGAGGCTAGAAACCCAGCAACAACAATAGAAGTCACAAGCTGCAATCCATATCTGTTAGAAGAAAAAGAAGGGGAAAAATTTGTCATTAGGGTATCAACCAAATGAGAGAACGGCTTGACAGAGGAGGAGAAAGAACTCGAAAAAGTGAAAGAAGCCTCCAAAAGAGAGGAAGGCAAACGATGGACAAAACAACAAGAGGAGGAGCGCCTTAGAAAGCAAGAGCAGGAAGATGTAGCCTTAGGGATTCGAAGATCAGTAGAGCAATCCTCAAGAGTAGAAGAGTTGGCTCTAGTGATTCTCAACATGGGAGGGTCTTCAGAGATAGGTACCAGTGCAACAGGACTTGTAGCTAGGCCACCAATCATCTTAGGCACAGGGAAGGCTCCACTAGAAATGCATTTTCCTTCACTTGTAGTCGTAACATCACCTGTCCTAGCCCCACAGTAGATGATTTGGCTAGAAGTAGACTAGAGAGCATGGCCTATTAGCATGCTACACAAATTACCGCTCCCTCACAGGCGAGATCAGAAGAAGCCGCGGCCAATAGTATTAAATGGATGGTAGTTATGGATGCAGAGTTTGGTCGTCAAAAGGTGCCTAAAATGTTAAGAGTGGAAGGGTTCTCAGCTTCTTTATCCATGACTGCCCTAAGCCCAGTATGATGTTTGGAATAGCTATTAAAAGAGCTAGAAGAGCATAAGGATCAGCTAGATGATGAGAGGAAGCTAGCCTTGGAAGCTTTAGAAAAGCAAAAGAGAGCCCATGCTACTTATCGACAACAGAAAACAAGAGAGATTTTCAGTTTGAAGAGAGAATTGGCTGTAGTAAGGGAAGGCAATGACAAGGAAAAAGGATATAAAGAGTTGCAGGAAAAATGTAAAGTAGAAAGAGAAAACCGTGGCTTGAAGGCCAGTATGCCCAAGCCATGAAAGACAAAGCTAAGTTAGAAGTAGAACAAGAGGAGATGAAGAAGGTCCAAGGACAACGAATAAGGGAGATGGATGAGGCAAAGCGAGCCAAAGAGGAGGCCTAGCAAAAGACCCGCCAGCTATTAGAGTTGGAAAATGAGATAGAAAAATCTGGACATAACTACTTCCAACTCCAAAAGCAATTAGGCCATGAAGTGCAACAAAGAAACATCCTTGCCTAAACTTGGCAAGAATAGCAAGCCATGCTAGAAATCCTTGCTAAATGGCAAAACCAAGGGCTAGAGATAGCAAAGGAAAAAGTGAGTTAGTGGGAAGAAAAGAATGTGAACGCCTTGTAGAACATGGCCACTTGTTTAGCACAAGTGGAATGTGAAAGAAGCTTGGAAGTAGAAAGAGCTAAGACAATTGAAGCAATGATGTAGTTTCGACAGCTAGGTTTTATCAACACACTACTTGAGGTGTGGAAGCCATGTGAGGATGACACGATGGACAATCTCAAGAAGAAGTTGCAACTCATTAAGTAGGCACTTACACACAGTCTAGGGTGAGAGTTCCCCAACGAGAGTACAACATGATCAAGTAAGAATAGGTGCAGAGGCTTAGGGAAATGGGGCTCTCTACTACAGACGAATTGAAGATGATTGGAATAGCCATCACTAAAGAACCCGCCCAAACTATGGAAGTACCACTATCATTACTCCTTGCGCTTGAAGTAGACTAGGAATAGGAAGAACATGAGCAATGGGAATTCCCACAACCAGAAATTGCCACAGAAACAGAAAGAGGACTTACCCCTCCAAGAAATATTACGGAAGCCATGTAGAGAAGAAGAGAATGGGTGGAAAGAAGTAAAAGGAAGCTCACTGCTACTACTCAACCAGTGCAAGATATACCCTTTCCGTAGAGAGGGGAGTATCTATCGATCGGTTGGGATAGAGAACTCATCACTTGGGAACAATGGGAGGCTCAGGAATCGCCTATGCAAGTTGCTTTTAACTTTCCGTGTGGGCTGAAAAATGTGCTGTCTTTGATAGTTGTGCAGAAGGTAATTCAAGTGTCATTAAGGCTAGGAAAAAGATGGCTAGAGAAAAAGATTTAGAATCCTGGATTGTGGCAATGTGAATCAGCAGATTATTGACATGACAAGGTGTTTGAGGTGTCATGAACCGTGAAAGGTTACGAGTCTCAATCTGCCTGGAGAACCAACATCTTGGATAACAAGATGGAAGCATGGGTGGCCTTTTGCAGCTCGCTACCGTCCAAAAGAGAGAACCCCACTTACATGCCTTGTTCTAGGCAACAAGGAGTTGACTACAACTTTGCAAGGCATGGCAGGTACGATTTCCCTTTGATATACAATGTCAACGCAAAAAGGGTAGAAGGTAGTCTCAAGTTTTGAGAGAAGGACTTGATCCCTTTCTTCAAAAGATTCGTAGAAGATTTCTCTTCTTGCCCAGACCTTGCCTTCATCATGACGTGCAATTATTTAATATTGCTTTTTCAACTGCTCATTTTATAGGCTGCCTCTCCTCCCTCTCATTCATCATTCATACATGCTCATTGCATCTTGCTAGAGGGGGGAAGATTGGGAGCATTCTGGTGATTGCCCACTGCCCGTGCCTTTGTATGCACTCTTGTGCTTTTGGTACATGGATCATTCCTTGTACGACGGTCGGGATACGCCTTCACCTAATGCTCTTGATAACGCTCTTGCTAATCTTGATTATGTGGTTTTGTTTTGATAGTCCCTCGCAGCCACCTTCCCCTCCTTCTATCGCTTTAGTTCATTACTTTTGAGTTCATGTGCTTTTGTTCTTTTGTTCAGTTCTTTGTGGTATAACAACTCTATTTTTTTCCTTTCGTTGTTCCGCATCATTTTGACATGGTATCTAAGCTCAAGTGTCTTGGTTTTCGTGCTATACTGTGTTCTTTGACTACTGCTTCAGGTTGATCACTCCTTCCAACTGCTTTAAACCTTGCGCTTTGCTGCTGTCCTGATCCGGCTGGCTTGGATGCCTCATTACAACCACGATAGAAAAACAAAGACACAGATAGTGATGCTCAAAACTGAAACCCTAAACACAAAATGCAAAACTCAAAGTGCAAAAACACAAACACAATGAGAGAGAGGAGAATTTTGAAGTGAATGAATCAATGCTATGAATGAATGTAAGAGTGTATAGAATGCTTGAGGGCAGAGTGGTGAGTGTTAGAGAGCGACATCCATCGGCGATGGATCCCAAGTGCTGTAACTACTAGTCAGAGATGAGAGAGTACTGAATAATGAAGGGTAGCAGGCTGGTCACCAAAACATTGTGGTAGGAGGCTAAAATCTGGTAAATGTAGTAGTGTACCACCAAAGAAGGCTGAAAATTGATTACCCAAGGTAGAGAACAGTAGTCAAGTGGCAATAAGAGAGGTGCTACTAATGTAGGGAGCTTGTTGGATAGCAAAAATGTAGGTATTGCAAAAGTTGCCTAGTGGGGGAGATGGCAGCAGCCTATCACTTGGCAGCGAATGTTGAAAATGTAGGCTGATCAGGTGCTGTAGTGATGCAACAAATGGAGACCTCCAAACAGCAAGGTGATGGCTAGAAACAGGGTGCCTAGGGTTGGATGGTGATGGGCTACATAGATGGTTGATGGTTGAAATGTGTACGGTAGAGTGAGAAACTTGCACAAAAGGATAGGCTGAACGGTGGGTAGTTTGTCTATTTATAGATGTGGATGGACCCTCCCAGATTAGGGGGGTTTACACAGAAACTCTCTCGAACTGCTCCCCGTTGTAGGGTTTTCCATTAAATATGCATGTTTTGGGGCTGTTTAAGAGGCCGGCTAGCATGTAATGCATTTGTAAGCTCAACACCCCCTCCTAGGCTCAAAATAGGGCTAGAAAGGAAGGCCAACCAAGTTTTATCCCAAGGCATTCCACCCCAAATCAGGTAGGGCATTAGACAAAGGGTGTATAGTGGTTGCCCAGTGGCCTACGAAGACTATAGAGGGGATGGTTATCTTACCAAGGGAGTCCAAGTAGTCACCCTAGAGAGGACAAGGCATCGAACAAAGGATGCACGTTGGCTAGCCACTACCCAGTGGCCTACCAAGTCTTGCAAAGGCGGATGGAACCACATTGAATCTTTTTTTTGTTTGGTAAAATGTGTGATTAGAGATGGTTTGCGGGTGATTAAGTAATTGTGCTTATATAGAAGAATGAAAAGGGATGGTTAGATCCAACACACCTTAAAACAAACAAGCTAACCCAACCACCCAAGGGTGTCAACCACAAGGAAAAAGAGTGATGAAGGAGTAAGGTGGTGGATTGGAAGAACCGCTGGTGGAGACAGCTCAAGATCTGCCCCAGGGGTGCTTTGATGAAGCACTCGACTGGAAGAGCAAGGTAGAAGACATCGCCATGATAGCATCAAGAGAGATTCTACATGATTTGCCTTGGAAGGAAAAGCCTCCATATTGGTAGAAGAGCAAATCTCCTAGGAAGACGAAACCATGATGAGGAGTGATGTGCATCCCATGTCTCCAGCTCAGTAAGGACCGGTGCAAACTTGCATGTTAACCCTATGTACTGAAATACAAAATCCTACGAGAGAGATTAGAATTTGTAAAACAGAGATTAGAAGTGAGATGCTTCAAAGCAAAATAAAATAGAAAGTAAAGCTAAATGAAAGAAAAATGCAATGAGGGTGTATGTGTGTGTGAATGCAGTGGAAGACTTAAGAAGGAAAAACTAAAGATAGGGCCACCATCGTGTACATCTATTAGTAGGTCTTTGCTAATGAAACGCCTAATGAGGTGGAGAACTAGTCCTAGATGCAAAGAGTGCAATGGATGCAAAGAGTGCGATGGGTGGGGAGCTAGCAAATCAATCAGCTAATCCTTTAGGAGTATTGAAAGATATAGGTTGTTGAGGCTATTTGCATGCCACATGTCTAGTAGCCATTGGGACATATGGAGCAACAACAAGAGGTGTAGCCTCACTGGATTGTCCAATAGGATGGGAGGCAATCACAACGGTCTACTGGGGTTTCTTAGGAGGTAGACCTTGGGCTTTGGTACGATACCTTGTCCACATGGCCCGATCTTTGGGAGTGTACGCAAAACCTATTTTTCTTAGGGAGTTGTTGCCAGATGGGTTTTGTTTCTTTGGTTCCGTTGAAGGAAGGGGTATCACCCTTGTTTGGGCTTGCCTTTTCATCTTGTGGATTCTTGTCACTTCCGGTTTTCCCTAAAGAAGAGGCAACCAGACTCCTCTTGGAATATGAGTATGTGGAGGATTTCTTGTGGACTTGATTGTATAGCCTTGCGTAATGCAAAAACTAACACTCAAACTCATAGAAGGTCGGCAATTGGGGAACAAGATAATATGTTGAATGAAATGCAAGTATTTTTCAGGTAACTTATTAAAAAAGAATGTAACTTGATCATTGTCTGGCTTCGGAAAGCCAGTAATGGCAAACTCAGCAAATAATCACCAAAGAAGGCTGACAATTGATCACCCGAGGCAAATAATTGTTAGGGAACAATAAGAGGGTTGTTTGCTGATGTAGGTGGGCTGCTGGATAGCAAAAACACAGGTATTGCAGCAGTGGGAGGGATGCCAGAAGCTTGTCGTCTATCACCAAATGTTGAAAACGCAAGTTGATCGTGTGCTATGATGATGCAACAAATGGAGACCTCCAAACAGCAGGGTGATGGTTGGAAACAGACTACCTAGGGCTAGATTGTGATGGGCTGTAGTTGGTGATAGCTAGACAGTAGATGGTAGGTGGCTGATGGCTAAAATCTGCCCGGTAGAGTGAGAAACTTGCACAAAAGGATAGGCTGAATGGTGGGCAGCCTGGCTATTTATAGATGTGGATGGACCCTCCCAAATTAGGGTTTACATAGTAACTCTCTCGAACTACTTCCCATTTTAGGATTTTTAATTAATTAAGCATGTTTTGGGGCTATTTAAGAGGCTAATCAGCTTGTAATGCATTTTTTAGCTCAAAAAATGAGTAGTTGGAGTAGTTGTGGAGGTTGGTTGAATTGTTAAGCAATCATGGCTGCAACAAGGGCTAGTGGGAACAATGGAGGTTGGCATAAAAGCTATAGATGACATAGGCATGATAATAACGATGGCCCTAAAGATATATAATGGGGAATGAAAATAGGGCTTGGGTGGGCATCTGTCCTACCCAAACTAGAACTTTCAATCTTTAAATTGGCCTTTTTGGAGCTGTTTTCAAAGGGACCTTATGGATCAATTTAAAGTTTATTGGGCCAATTTAGTCTTGTTTAATATTGGGTTAGGTTATTGTTAGCCGCCATTTTCCTTTGTCAGTCTGTCATCTCTTGGTTGTGAGCTCCATTAGAGTCTGACGGAGACATTGGTAGCTATGACTGTGGTTCCCTTTCAGTTTTGTGTGTATTTCCTTCTCTTATGAGTTCTAGATGTGCATTTCTATGTTTTTCTGGCAGCATATGTAGGCTGCGATCAGCCCTTGTATGCTCTGAGCTGCCTTGTTGCTGCCACATCAGCATTTTTTTTGCAGCATTTACTGCAGTTGGCCAGATTTTATGCAGTCAGACTGCATATTTTTTGCTTATTTGCTAGTCGGGCTGTTGGCTATATATAGCCCACACTTAGCAGTAGAAAGATCATCTTCTTCTTCTGTCTTGTGCAGGTTGCTGCAGGCTGCACACTGTGTCTCCGTCTTCATCTTCTGTGCTGCCATCATTTTCAGCCTGATTTGGTGCCCTACTGATGTTTTGGGCTGCAGGTAGGGACTGATCAGTCCATTGTATTTAGTTTCCTTTCCAGATTCAGTGCAGATTTCTCTTCCATTCATGCAGTCTTTTCTCTCCATGTTCGTGTTCCTCTTCCATTGCGCTCTTTCACATGGTATCATCGCCTAAGTGAGGACAGAGGTTTCCTTCAAAGAAGACCACCCTATTGTTGAAAGCACAAATTTTCAGCCTGCTGTTACTACTGAACATAATCGATACAGGAAACAGGAGAATATGAAACCATATCTGCTCTTACACCATAACAATCTCACTTAAATTATGAAAACCTACACAAATTAGTGATAATAGGACCAATAGATACTTCATAAGAATCCATTTAAGTAGTAGATCATAATTCTCCTACATTATCAACGATTTCTAGAACATCTATGTTTTCAAGAGATTGGGCAAGAAGGGTAGGGCTTGGTAAGGGATGTTGGCAATTTTGGGGTGATTGCCAAAGGTGTGGGAATGCTCACTAAGGGTTGGCATGGCACACAGAGGCTTGGCTTGCTGAAGTGCACAGAAGCACATGAGGCACAGTGGTGGATGATTTTTTATAGGTGCAGAGATCTCTATTTGTTGCTGCATTTCATTTCGGTTTGGTTCTTTTTGACCTGGGCGACCTTCTACATGTGTTGGGCAGCTTGAGACAAATGTTATCTACATCTCTTCTTGGCTGGACATCTGCGTTTCTTGCAGATTACTACGTCAATAAGTACTTTTATCATTCATGTACCTTCAAACAAGCTATATCACCCTTTGCATATCTGCATTCAATCGGCCAGCCCTTTTTGCCCGGCCTTGTGTGCTCCTTTCGGCATTGGATACTTTGCGTCTACCTTGTTGACGTCATTCTTCTTCTATACAGCAGCCTTACATATCCCGATTTCTCAAGGACACCTCTTATTGGTTGTTTTTTATCCTAATGGCAGCATGTTCTTTGTTTCCTTGTAGGTACTTCTCCATGTTGGAAGAAAGAGGAAGGCCTAGCCAGGAAGTCATGGCTGAAACATCCAAGGCCCCGAACTAGGTAGGACTTGTAGATCTTGGGTATCAATAGGTGAGATGGCATGGCGATGTCAACCACCCCAAGAAGGAAAAGGGTTTTTTCGACAAGGTGTGCAAAGGACCACACGATGAGTAGAGATTCCCTTTGAAGTCGGAGGAATGGGATCCTCCTTGGAATTAAAGAAAGATGATCCCCCTTTGAATCCCCCTCTTAGAGAGATAGGGAAATTAAAACCTCATGTATCATGGCCTTTGGAGTGTTTGAGGACAGAGACCTGCTTGGTGTGCAGGAATTGGGATTGAGCTCGAGGGGGAGTGTTAAGATATCGAGCTCCACTTGTGATATGCCAGGGTGACCGTTGTGCATTTATGTCACCGACTTGTCAGTTGCAGATGCGGTTGGTACACCGCCCATGAATAATAGCTACATGATAGCTATCCTTATCTACTCTAGTTCGTGGCTTAGTTAGTATGCCACCTTAGCTAGTTGAGTTTGGTTTGAGACCCATATATAGGGTTCTTCTATTTCTGAAATGGGTTGCTCTTGTGGAGCCATAGGTGGGCAACAACCTTTGTCTCTAGTCGGAGCGGATTGCGGAGCCAAAGGAGTCTAATAGTTGTTGTCTCTCGAGGTAGTAGACTATCGAGGAGATGGTATCTAGCAATCATTCTCTCGAGATGGAGTGGACTGCAGAACCATAGGCAGTGGAAGCCATTAGACCTGAAAATGGGTGGGGGAAACCTCGGTATGGCATGGTTCTGGTCTCCAAGAGGGGTTATTGCCTCGTGGGGTCCTAGAGCCTTCTTTTACTCATAGTGGCTTAGTGCATATTGGGTGTGTCTTATTACCTTGAGCATAAAAAATTGATAGTCGATGTAGAAAAATGACCTTTGTGGCCCAGAAGGAGAGAAAGACTAAAAACGCAGGCTGTAGGAGAGAGAAAACAATAAACGCAGGTAGTGGAGAGAGAATGTCTGCTGCGATAGTAGGGAGGAGAGAGAAAACTAAGCAGGCGGCAGTTGGAGAGTGATCAGTAACAGTCGCTCTGCTATAAACAGTTGCAAACTGTGGGTGGAAGGTTGGAAATAGGTGCCAGATTGTAGATGATAGCAAGGGATAGTTGAGATTGTGTTGTCCTTCGTGAAAGGGGTATGGGCAGCAAGTTGAAAACACGTGAAACCTGCAAACACGAGATCTAGATTGAATGGAGGGCAACATATCTATTTATAGAAAGTTTGGGCCCTCCCAAGTGGGTTTGTGCTTATGGGACATAGTTCTCTCTGGGATCGCGTTTCTTTTAAATAAACAAGGCTATTTCATTAATTAAGCATGTTTTGGGGCTGTTTATGTGAAGCTAATGCATTTTTAGCTCAACACCCCCTCTCAGGCCCAACAACGGTGCCACGAGAATGAAGGCTCGCCATGCCCTTTTCCTTTATCTTTTACCCCAAGGTGTCCCACCCTGAAGTAGCTAGAGCATCAGACAAAGGGTGTGTGTCGCCTGCCCAGTGGTGCATGTTGGTTGTCGACGAGCGGCCTACCAAGCTCTACAAAGGGGGATGGAATCAGCCTATGGACTTTTTTTTTGGAGGGCTTTTTATATTTGATAGATTTAGCATTAAATGAGGTTTGCAAATTAGTTTTCTTCCTATTGAGTATCCGTGCCCCAATATGGGAGCGTGATAAGGGATGGTCAGACCCAAGGACTTCACAAAACAAGCATACTATCCCTACCATCACTAGGTGTCGGTGAAGAAGGAAAATGACTAAGTTGGAACTCAGCAAACATGGAAAAGAAAAGAGAAGAGAGAAGAAACTTTGATGAATGGAATGATGAAGACTTGAATCATGGAGTGAATGTGATACAAGGGAACAAGGGTGCCGTAGCACAAGGAAGATGATGAAGATAACCACGAACCACGAACCGCAATGTCCTCCTGAAGGGGTGTGAGGGTAGTGGAGAGGCTGGAGAAAAGAGGTGACGGACTGAATGAATCAGCCGTGAGGAATGAATGAGAGAATGACCTATAAATAGGCACAGTCAATGTCTAGGATGGCGCCCCTTTTTGGGGCTGCAAATCCTAAATCCAAAATATAGAGACACGTAAACACAAACTGCGGGCGAAGGGTTTCTGAACACCCCCTCTCAGGCCCAAAAAGGGAAATAAGAGAAGAGTGATGTGGAGATGTAATGCTACATGCTGAAGAATGCTCATGTAGCAGGTGTCACTTGGACAATGTCCCTCGTGGGAAAATTGTTCACTTACCTTCGCCCTAGTAAAAAAATGATGAAAACATGCAATGCATAGGAGAAATGTCAGACTTTGTGTGGTGCCGAGAACCATAAGGATATGCCCACACTCGATCTCGGGAGGTGGCTCCATGCTGACCAAGGGACGAAGAAGATCCACCCTGTAATTTGAGAATACTACCTAAAAGGAGACCTTTGAAGATAGCCAGGAGACTGGATGAACTGTAGAACTCGAAACTCAACCTCGGGAGAGAAGCCACTAGCTCCGTGACTTCATGTTAGAAGGAATAAGAAGGCCTAGCCATCAAGTCGCTACTAAAGACCCAAGGGCCCTGATCTAGGTAGATTCTCTAGATCCTAGGTATGAGCAAAGGAAATGACTGCTCAAAGGAGAGCCACTCCTCGAAAGTGAAAGATGGTGGTGTGTGAAGAACTTCATGGGACATAGGGTCTCTCTCTGAATTGGAAGGAGTAGAAGTAGGAGCCCCCTATGAAGCCGAAGAAGAATTGGAACCCCCCTCTAAGGGGGAAGTATGAAAATCCCTCTCTGAATCCCAGTTTGAGAGAGAAAGGGAATCCAACTACTCATTGCTCACGAACTGTGAAACATCTGATGACAAAGGAAGTGCCGTCGGTTGTGCCGAAGAAGGTATCTGGGGCTTGGAAGAAGAAGCCGGAAAGCACCCAAAAGTGGCCTCTCGAACTTGAGTGGAAGAGGGTGGAGAAGAAGGAGGCTCAGAATGAGCCAAGGGTGGGGAACAATTGCGGGCTCTTAGGAGAGTGGATTGTGGAGGAGATGTGGGCCGTGGAAGCCACTGTACTCGAAAGTAGATGGGGGGAACCGCCTCCGTGTGCTCGAAAGGACTAAGTGCGCGTCGGTTGCTGCTTATTGCCTTGAGAATAATATTCTGATAGCCGATGCAGAACGATCTCTGTGGCCCAAAAAGGAGAGGTGGCACAAGGAGTGCCTGGTGGAAGACACATATACTCCAGAGGGGTAGGGAGCAAAGGTCGATGTCAACAGTCTTCGGTGGGATGACCGTTCCTGCCACAGTAGTAGCACCCGGTAGAAGTTAAGAAGAGTGCTAGGGTTTGCACTGAGGACACACAGAGTGTACGACTACAACAGAAACACAAAGACACAGACACAGACACAGAGGGCAAAACTCAAACCCTAAACACATATACTCCAGAGGGGTGGGGAGCAAAGGTCGATGTCGACAATCTTTGGTGGGATGACCATTCGTGCCACAGTAGTAGGTTCTATATTTCAAGGGAAGATAAGGTAATCCATCTTTCTTGTAGTTGTGGCAACTAGAGCATCCTACAACCATGACTCGATCAGTTGATCTAACCATTGTAACCTCCTCATAGATGTATCAGTTTAATTTGACATGTCACCCTCTAGTGAACATGTTTGAGTTTACTCTGGCCTCATAGAAGAGATAAATCTTGGCAACCTTAATGGCTTCCATCCACCTTAACCTCTTTAAATTATTCTAGAGGTAAGCAAGCCAGTTTGCGTCAATGTAACAACACCCTCCACTTAACATCCGTCGCATTTTGTAATATAGGGTTGAAGCCCAGTAGAAGTTAAGAAGAGTGCTAGGGTTTGCATTGAGGACACATAGAGTGTACGACCATGACAGAAACACAAAGACACAGACACAGACATAGAGGGCAAAACTCAAACCCTAAACGCAAAACTCAAAACTCAAACCCTAAACACAAAACTCAAAACTCAAACACAAATAGAATAAAGGAGAGAGAGAACACAACTCTGAAGTGAATGAATGCTGTAAATGAATGTAAGAGTGTACAGTGTGCTCAAGGGCAGAGCAATGTCGGAGTGTGATATCCATCGAAGACGGATCCCAAGTCTGTGACCACCAGTCGGAGTGGAGTGCTGAATAGTGAATGGCGGCAGGCTGGTCACCAAAACGCAGCAGTCTGAAGGCTGGAAACTGGTAAATGCAGTAGTGTACCACCGATCAGGGGCTGGAAACTGTGCACAGTCTGCTATAAACAGCAGGCTGAAATAGTGTCTGAGAGTGTCAGGGCCTGCAATGCTGAAAACGTAGGCTGGCTGACCCTGGAGATGATGGACAGCAGGTTGAACAGCAGTCTAGGACAGTTTCGAGCAGTCGCCAACAGCTGAGAGCTATCGCCTACAGCAATGGACAGGCTGAAGATGATGTGGCTGCAGTCGATGATGGTTAGACAGTAGATGGAGGCGGGCTGCAAGCTGGAAACTGGGCGCCAACAGCAGCAAAGGGTGTGTGGGCTGGTGTAACCTGCAAAACAAGGATCATGGCTGAATGGGGGCAGCCTGTCTATTTATAGATGTGAAAGGGCGCCCCAAAAATTAGGGTTTTCATTAAACTTTCTCGAACCGCTCCCCGTTTTAGGGTTTCCATTGAACTCTCTCGAACCGCTCCCCGTTTTTAGGGTTTTACTCTAAAAGAGCATTTTTAGTGTATTTTGGGGCTGTTTAAGAGGCTAATCAGCAAGTAATGCATATTTTAGCTCATTACACCAGCCCACATACCGTTTGCTGCTGTTGGCGCCCAATTTCCAGCATGTAGCTCACCTCCATTTGTTGTCCAGCCATCATCGACTACAACCACATCATCTTCAGCCTATCCATTGCTGTAGGCGACAGCTCTCAGCTGTTGGCGATTGCTCCAAACTATCCCAAACTGCTGTTCAACCTGTTGTCCATCATCTCTAGGGTCAGCCAGCCTACATTGCAGGTCCTGACACTCTTAGACACTGTTTCAGCCTAGTGTTTACAGCAGACTGTGCACAGTTTCCAGCCCCCGATCGGTGGTACATTGCTACGTTTACCAGTTTCCAATCTCCAGACTGTTGCGTTTTGGTGACTAGCCTGCTGCCATTCACTATTCAGCACTTCTACACTCTGACTGGTGGTCATAGACTTGGGATCCGTCTTCGGTGGACGTCACACTCCGACATTGCTTTACCCTTGAGCACACTGTACACTCTTACATTCATTTACAGCATCCATTCACTTCAGAGTTGTGTTCTCTCTCTTCCTTCTTCTGTTTGTGTTTGAGTTTTGAGTTTTGTGTTTAGGGTTTGAGTTTTGCCCTTTGTGTCTATGTCTGTGTCTTTGTGTTTTTGTCGTGGTCGTACACTCTGTGTGTCCTCAGTGCAAACCCTGCTAAACTCAAAACTTAAACACAAACAGAAGAAGGGAGAGAGAGAACACAACTCTGAAGTGAATGAATGCTGTAAATGAATGTAAGAGTGTACAGTGTGCTCAAGGGCAGAGCAATGTCGGAGTGTGACGTCCACCGAAGACGGATCCCAAGTCTATGACCACCAGTCGGAGTGTAGGAGTGCTGAATAGTGAATGGCAGCAGGCTGATCACCAAAACGCAGCAGTCTGGAGGCTGGAAACTGGTAAACGCAGTAGTGTACCACCGATCAGGGGCTGGAAACTGTGCACAGTTTGCTGTAAACAGCAGGTTGAAACAGTGTCTGAGAGTGTCAAGGCCTGCAATGCTGAAAACGTAGGCTGGCTAACCCTGGAGATGATGAACAACAAGCTGAACAGCAGTCTGGGACAGTTTGGAGCAGCCGCCAGCAGCTGAGAGCTGTCGCCTATAGCAATGGACAGGCTGAAGATGATGTGGCTGCAGTTGATGATGGCTGGACAGCAGATGGAGGCGAGCTGCAGGCTGGAAATTGGGTGCCAACAATAGCAGAGGGTGTGTGGGCTGGTGTAACCTGCAAAACAAGGATGATTGCTGAATGGGGGCAGCCTGTCTATTTATAGATGTGGAAGGGCGCCCCAAAAATTAGGGTTTCCACTAAACTTTCTCGAACCGCTCCTCGTTTTAGGGTTTTACTTGAAAAGAGCATTTTTAGTGTGTTTTGGGGTTGTTTAAGAGGCTAATTAGCAAGTAATGCATATTTTAGCTCAATATCCTCTCTCAAGCCCAAAACTGAGCCGAAAGGTTAGGCCAGCCATAGTGATGTTTATGTAACCCAAGGCGTTGTACCCCAAAGCAGCCAAGGCATCGGACAAAGGGTGCACGTTGGCTGCCCAGTGGCCTACCAAGACTACAGAGGCGATGGTTATCTTACCAAGGGAATCCAAGTAGTCACCCTAGAGAGGACAGGGCATCGGATAAAGGGTGCACCTCGGTTGCCCAGTGGCCTACCAAGCCCTACAAAGGCGGATGGAACTACATGGAACTTTTGTGTGTTGTTTTTTTTTTTGAATAAGTGTGGTAAATTTTATGGGATGCAACCGATTGAGGAATAGTGACCCAGAATACGGGAGTAGGGAGGGTATACCCAACACATCACAAAATAGTACAAGCTAACCCATCCACTCAAGGTGTCGATAACGAGGAAAAATAGGTGATGAGGTATCCATATGATGAAGAAGGATGGTGGTGTGGTAACAATAGCCGCCGGTGGAAACAACTTAGGATCTGTGCAAGTGGTGCTTTGCACAATGAGATGCAAAGTATGCTACATGGTGAAGAATGCTCATGCAGCAAGTGCCACTTGGACAATGTCCCTCATGGGAAAATTGATCACTTGCCCAAGCGCCCTAGTACAAAGATGATGAAATCATGCAATGCAAAGGGTAAGGTACAACAGGGGGGAGAAGCCGATGTCGAAGACAAAGTGCTGAAGCCTGTAGAATACCAAGAAGGGTAGGAATCCCCTCTCAACCTGGATGTAGATGCCGAAGAAGGAAGAGGAGCCTGATGTCGGTCTTCGTGTGGTGCCGAGAACCATAAAGAATGAAGAGGAGAAGAAAGCATCCCAGCTAGAAGAGCTAGGTAGAAGTCACTGCCATAATAGCATCAAGAGAGATGCTGCACGATCCGCCTCGGGAGGGGAAGCCTCCATGCTGGTAGAAGAGCAAAACTCCAAGGATGATGTAATCATGAAGGAACGACACACATTCCCAGTCTCCAGCCCAGGTAGGACTGGGCAAACCTGCATGTTAGCTCGACACTGAAAACAAAACCTGCAAAGGAGATCAAAGTCTGCAATCATAGAGGTCAGTAGTGAGATGCTCCAAAAACAAAACAAAACAAAAATGAAAAGCTGACTGAAGGAACAAGTGCAAAGATGCAAATGTGTATGTGTGTGTGAGTAAATGCAGTGGAAGGCTTAAAATGTAGAGACAAAAATCCTATGGGCTCGACTCTAAGAGTGCAAAAAATGAATGCTAGACTAACCTAGGGTATCCGAAAGGACTTAGAGACATGCTAGTTTAAGAAGGTGGCCACCATCGCGTACGTCCAGTAGCAGGGCTCTGCCAAGGGAACGCCTGACGAGGTGGGGAGAAAGGTGAGATAGATGCATGAAGTGCAACGGGATCGGTACTTGCAGACCAATCAGAGCCAATCCTTCAGGAGTAGAGAAAGGATGGCTGCTGAGGCTGTCCGTGTGCCACATGTCCAGCAGCTGCTGTGGGGGCTGGAGGAGTAGATGGGGCAGCAGCAGAAGGCGTAGCCCCACTGGACTGTGAAGTCGCAGCGGTCTATTGAGGCTTTTTAGGTGGAAGATCTTGGGCCTTGGAGCGACACTCCTCGTCCACATGGCGTGCTCTCTGGCAGTGTGTGCAAAACCGGTTTTTCTTAGGGAGTTGCTGCCAGATAGGTCTTGATTCTTTGGTTCCATCGGAGGAAGAGGAGTCACCCTTTGATTGGCTTGCCTTCGCATCTAGCGAGTTCTTGCCACTGGTGGTTTTCCCTCCCAAAGAAGAAGCAACCAGTCCCCTCAGCTCTGAATAAGGCTGTGATGAGGATTTCTTGTGGACTTGATCATGCAGCCTTGCGTAACGCAAGAACTGACACTCAAACTCGTAGAAGGTTGGCAATCGAGGTTGGGAGATGATGTGTTGAATGAAATTGAAGTATTTTATGGGCAACTTATTCAAGAAGAATGTAACCTGATCGTCATCTGACTTCGGAGAGCTTGTAGTGGCGAACTCGGCAAGTAACCGCCTATAGTCAGCCAACTTGGCTTTCAGATCATCCCCTTTCTTAAGAGAGAACTCTTGAAGCTCAAAGTCGAGATTGATGCGCCGAGTACGATCACAAGCCGCATAGCGGTCGAGAAGGTGACTTCAACGCTCTGACGCGAGCGGGAAGTGCTGCAACTGAGAGTGAAACTCAGGAAGCAATTCGTGCATCAGCTCAACATTGGCTGTAGCATTGCGGACTCTCCATTGACGGATGTAGTCAGGGTGAGCTAGTCGAGGGTCCGGCATAGGCTCTAGACGAATGACGAGGTCCCAAAGACCTTGAGACTCAAGCACTTGTTGCATGAAATTCGACCAAATAGTAAAATTTGACTCGTTAAAACGTGCCTTATCCGTGAAGGCATTCTTGGCCGTTGCAACAGGAGTGGTAGTGCTCGGAGATGGATAGTGTGAAAAAGTGTAGTGGGGATAGGATAGGGGAGTGGAGTACACTTGGGAATGGGCCTGAGAGTGCCCACCAGGCATGCGGGTAGTGTGCAAGGTGGATCCATAGGTAGGGATGGGCTGACTAGGCATGGGCATGGTAGCCACATGAGGAACCCAAGGAGGTGGGATGGGAACATGGGGAGCAAAAGATGGGAATCCCTGCATAGGTGTAACCCAAGGAGAGTGTGAAAACGCACCATAAGTTGAGGATGGAAACCCCTGCGTATGAGTGGTCATGGGAGATGTGAAGTTGGGGATAGTGAGGAGGATGCCCATCACAGTCGACCCAGGAGTGATGGGTGTGCTCATTTGCTGAAAGGTGAGAGCACTGTGTTAAAGGGTGGCATTCCCCCTAACGAAGTACCATGGTGCAAAGAGATAGAGAATGGGGTGGAGAAGGAAAAGGTGCTAGGAGCGGAGATGGAAGATCCAAACCCTAGGGTGTGTGATGCAGATGTGGAGTGTAATCCAAGATTTTGGAAGATGATGAGAGATGATCAAGGTGTGATATAGAAGAGGGTGGGATGGGAGGGAAGTGAGAAGTGTGTGTAATATGCTCAAATGAAACAGAAGCTGTAGATGTACCTGAATTTCGTCTGCTTCGTGAGCCCCCTCTATTGAAGTTCACATATGCAAAGCCATCCAGATCCTGTACCTTAAAAGAAGAAACATGTGAGGGTTTTGATTCATGCAACACAAAAGAATTGTACAAACTTGACATTGGACCTGGCGGAGATGATAAAGATGGATCGCCAGACGTTTCGAATGCCGTATGTTCTCCATGATCGGAAAGTTGGCCAGTCTCACCAACTGGTCCGAATGTGGTAGCAAAACTGGTAGGAGGGGTGTAAACATCATTACACTTGTTGCAATAGTACTCCTCAAAGTCCTCCTCTGTCATGTTAGTGAAATCTGGTGAAGGTGGAGTGTCATCTTCCTCACCGAGTCCATAATGCCGTCTCAGGGCCTCCAATGATGGAGAAGCCTGATAAGACATCATAGGAACTGGAGAAGAAGGTGTCTGGGACATTGTGATTCGGTTACGAGTCGTATTGTGTGCCTCGCACAAAGACTAGCCGCAGGATACTCTTTACAAGAGCACCGGCTCTGATACCATGTTAAGAAGCGTGCTAGGATTTGCACTGAGGACACACAGAGTGTCGACCACGACAGAAACACAAAGACACAGACATAGACACAGAGGGAAAAACTCAATCCCTAAACGCAAAACTCAAAACTCAAACACAAATAGAAGAAGGGAGAGAGAGAACACAACTCTGAAGTGAATGAATGCTGTAAATGAATGTAAGAGTGTACAGTGTGCTCAAGGGCAAAGCAATGTCGGAGTGTGACGTCCACCGAAGACGGATCCCAAGTCTGTGACCACCAGTCGGAGTGTAGGAGTGCTGAATAGTGAATGGCAGCAGGCTGGTCACCAAAATGCAGCAGTTTGGAGGCTGGAAACTGGTAAACGCAGCAGTGTACCACTGATCAGGGGTTGGAAACTGTGCACAGTCTGCCTGTAAACAGCAGGCTGAAACAGTGTCTGAGAGTGTCAGGGCCTGCAATGCTGAAAACGTAGGCTGGCTGACCCTGGAGATGATGGACAGCAAGCTGAACAGCAGTCTGGGACAGTTTGGAGCAGTCGCCAGCAGCTGAGAGCTGTCGCCTACAGCAATGGACAGGCTGAAGATGATGTGGCTGTAGTTGATGATGGCTGGACAGCAGATGGAGGCGGGCTGCAGGCTGGAAATTGGGTGCCAACAACAGCAGAGGGTGTGTGGGCTGGTGTAACCTGCAAAACAAGGATGATTGCTGAATGGGGGCAGCCTGTCTATTTATAGATGTGGAAGGGCGCCCCAAAAATTAGGGTTTCCACTAAACTTTCTCGAACTGCTCCCCGTTTTAGGGTTTTACTCTAAAAGAGCATTTTTAGTGTGTTTTGGGGTTGTTTAAGAGGCTAATTAGCAAGTAATGCATATTTTAGCTCAACAAGACAATCTGTTGGTGGAGACGCCATGGTACTGCTGTGGCAAACTGGAGAAGGTAGGGTGGAAGGGAGAAAAAGGATATCTCCCAATGCGCAGCAGAAATGATAGAGAAATCAAATGTTGATGCCGAACCCACCATTGGTCTTTGTCTTCTCTGCTGAGGAGGATCTTTCTGGGAAAACGCAGCCAAGGAAGGTTGGATCTGATGTAGATGATAGTGCAGGAGAGAGAAAGACTAAAAACGCAGGAAAAACCAATAGTACCAATCAGTATGCTGAAATCAGCTTCGAGCAGTGTGTGATAGTTTGGAAAGAGGTGCCAGACTGTTGTAGACAGCAATGGCCAGCTTGGACCGCGATGTCCTCCGCGCCCGGGGTGTGGGCAGCAAGCTGAAATACCTGAAATTTGCAAAAACGAGATTGTTTTTTGAATGGAGAGTGATCAACAACAGTTGCTCTGTTGTAAATAGTTGCAAATTGTGGGTGGAAGGTTGGAAACATGCGCCAGACTATAGATTACAGCAAGGGATAGCTCAAACTGTGATGTCCTTCGTGAAAGGGGTGTGGGCAGCAAGCTGAAAACACCCGAAACCTGCAAAAACGAGATTTTGATGCAGCGGAAGAAGAAGAGAAGTGGATGCCGAACCCGCCACCGGTCCTTGCCATCACTGGAGGGGAGGATCTTTGCCGCTGTTTGAGCAGATCCCAGTGAGACAGTAGGGTTTGTGGAGAGGAACACGGAGTGAACTCGGCAAACATGGAGAAGAGAAGAGAAGAGAGAAGAAACTCTGATAAATGGAATGATGAAGATCTGAATCATGGGGTGAATGTGATACAAGGGAACAAGGGTGCCGTAGCACAAGGAAGATGATGAAGACAGCCACGAACCATGAATTGCAATGTCCTCCTGAAGGGGTGTGAGGGTAGTGGAGAGGTTGGAGAGAAGAGGTGACGGACTGAATGAATCAGCCGTAAAGAATGAGTGAGAGAGTGGCCTATAAATAGGCACAGTCAGTCTAGGGTGGTGCCCCTTTTTGAGGTTGCAAACCCTAAACGCAAAATGCAGAAACACAAAAAACGAAAAATGCGGATGAAGGGTTTTTGAACACCCCCTCTTAGGCCCAAAAAGGGGAAAAGAGAAGAGTGAGGTGGAGATGCGATGCTACATGCTGAAGAATGCTCATGCAGTAGGTGCCACTTGGAAAGTGTCTCTCGTGGGGAAATTATTCACTTGCCCAAGCGCCCTAGTACAAAGATGATGAATACATGCAATGCATAGGAGGAATGTTGGACCTTGTGGGGGGCCGAGAACTATAAGGATATACCTATACTCGATCTCGGGAGTTGGCTCCATACTGACCAAGTGACCAAGGCAAGAAGAAGAGGAGGAAGAAGATGTAGAGGATCCCTAAGATCCAAGATTTCCACCTGAAAGGTAACCGGCAATAAAGAACAGTAGACAGAGTGAAGTGGACAATCTGAAACTCAACCTCGGGAGAGAAGCCACTAGCTCCGTGCATCCATGCTATAAGCAATACAAAGGCCTCGTCACCAAGTTGCGACTCAACCTCCGATTTCTCGATCTAAGTGGTACCTGAAGATCCTGGGTATCAATAGAAGAGATGATTGGTCGAAGATAGCCACCCCAATAAAGTAGAGGATGGGTGAAGAACTTCATGTGGAGTAGGTTCCCCCTCTGAGGTGGGAGGTGGAGGAGCCTCCGTTGAAGTCGAAGAAGAAGTAGATGCCCCCTCTAAGGGCAAAGAAATAACATTCCCCTCTGAAGTAGATAGGAATCCAAAAACTCATGGATCACAAACTCCAAAATGTCTGATGACGAAGGAAGTGCAGCCGGTCGTGCCGAAGAAGGTATTTGGGGTGTTGAAGAGCTCCCATAGATAGCCTCTCGAACTTGAGTAGTCGAGGGTGGAGAAGGGTGGGGCTCAGAATGAGCAAGAGGTGGGCAACAGTTGTTGTCTCTCACTGGAGCGGATTGGATAGCCGAAGAAGATGAAGGAGTCGACCAACCATTGTCTCTCGAAGGAGCAGACTAATAAGGAGACCGTATCAAACAATCACTGTCTCTTGATGGAGCAGCAGACTGCAGATCCGTAGGTCGTGGAAGCCACTATACTTGAAAATAAGTGGGAGAAGACTGCCGCTAGCATTGTGACGATCTCGAGGAGGTCGCAGCGCCAATCGATCCTTCATGGACTTAGTGCACATCGGATGCATCTTATTGCCTTGGGCATAGTACTCTGATAGCCGATGCAGAACGATCTCTGTGGCCTAAAAAAGAGAGGTGGCACAAGGAGTGCCTGGTGGAAGATGCATATACTCCAGGGGAGTGGGGAGCAAAGGTCGAAGTTGGCAAGCATCGGTGGTGTGTTCGGTGATACCACAGTAGGAGCACCCAATAGTCTGGTCATTTGTTGGTAAAGAAGCCATGGATACCAGTGTGCCTTGCTAAAGAAGGAAGAGGTTAGCCACCATGAACCACGAACCGCAATGTTCGTCTCAATGGGTGGAGGGCAGTGTGAAGCACGAACCGCAATGTCCACCTCAAGAGGTGGGAGGGCAGTGGAAGGGCTGGAAGTGAGTTGCTAGTGGGAGGAGGATGCGACCAGTAGTAAGAGGTTGCAACCAATAGAAAAACGCAGGTGAGGAGAGAGAAAGACTAAAACCACAGGAAAAAACAGCAGCAGCAATCAATATGCTGAAATTAGCTCCGAACAGTGTGTGATAGGCTGGAAACAGATGCTAGACTGTTGTAGACAGCAATGGCCAGCTTGGACTGCGATGTCCTCCGCGTCCGCGGTGTGGGCAGTAAGCTGAAATACCTGAAATCTGCAAAAACGAGATTGTTTTCTGAATGGAGAGTGATCAGCAACAGTCGCTTTGCTGTAAATAGCTGCAAACTGCAGGTGGAAGGCTGGAAACAGGTGCCAGATTATAGATGATAGCAAGGGACAACTGAGACTGTGATGTTCTCCACGAAAGGGGTGTGGGCAGCAAGCTGAAGGCACTTGAAACTTGTAAAAACGAGATTTTGATGCAGCAGAAGAAGAAGAGAAGTGAATGCCGAACCCGACGCCGGTCTTTGCTGTCACTGGAGTGGAGGATCTTTGCCAGTGTTTGAGCAGATCCAGCTCTGATACCATGTCAAAAGATGATGTACCAGCGAGACAGTAGGGTTTGCGGGGAGGAAGATGCTCTCACAAAAAATCTTGCAAAGGCTCAGCATGAGCATTGCATTCGACTAGTGGGAGTTGGTTAAAGGTTTGCTCATGACCTTTAAGTGGGAGGTTGTTGGGTGTAAAGGCCCTTCGCTACACTTCCTGTGTATATATTTTACTTGTACATGTGACCGCACTCTTGCGGGTGTAAATGTACCGTACCCTAAAACATAAATACATTCTTTCATTCTTTGTGTGTACCACACTGGTACACACCCAACTCAAGTCTCTACTCTCTTTGCACTCTCTACTGCTGAACACACGTATGAGTGTGTCTCATCATCGGATGCTGAGGAGTTATCTTTAGAGTCTCTTGATGAGCACTCCGATGGTATCAAGAAGAAAAACAGGAAGCTAGAATGCTCCTGTTGCCACACAGACACCCTGTTGGCCCCTAAGTCAGGCGCCCCTTGCGGTATTTCCTTATTTTTTATAAAGAGAGAAAGTACAATGGGCTGTCTTTCACCTATTCTGGGTGAAATTTGGCAGCATAACAGTACAATTACTGACCCAAAACAAGTTGACCAGGAGGGGAAACTCTGCCCAAGTCTGAAACTTCTGGTTGGAGTGCAGAATTGACCATTTCAGCCTGCTATAATTACTGGTTCAGACCTGTTTTGAAACCTGTTTTCAGCCCATTTTGTTCCCTGCACTGTTCTGCATCATCTGTGCCAAGTGCCCCTTGATTCTGACATCAATTGGGCTCTGAAATAACCTCTGAACAGTCCAGAATCAGTACTGATATAGTGCTGTTTCAGGCACTTGCTTAGTGAGGTTACCAGCCTCACCTGTTCCTGTTGGGGGCAGCAAACAATTGCTCCTGTTCCTGGAGAAAGGAGGCTCTTGCCTCATGCAAAAACAGCATATTCCCACACAACTGTACATGAATCAGCAGTAAAGCCCTTGATTCTGAAGCATAACCATACTGTCAAGAAGAGAGAGAGAGAGTAGGGAGCAAGCTCAGCCCTCTGTGCATCATAGACAAGATAGGCAAGCTCTCAAATCTTCTCCATCAGCAACTGTTCCTCCTCTCCTTCACAAATGAGCCCCAATACCCAAAAAACTGCACGCCAGCCCCTCTTTAAAGAGGTAAGTGCACAAATTTGTGCCAAATGGCAGCACTGGAAGATATTTCCCGTTCTAACCTTCCGGTCTAAAATTCTCCATCCTCTGTTCAAAATTTGACCTCGGCACAGACCAGAGGATTAATCCTCGTGCAAAAACAAAGATAATGACGCGAACAGATTCTGGGATCCGAAAATAGTAACTCCCTAAATTTTAGGAGTTCCTTCCATTGCATCCCACTAGTCTTTTGACCATCTTTGTAGACTATGGCTACATCCAAATTTGTAATGTAGCTCAACTGAAAGTGAATTTCCACTAATGACCCTGCATGGACTAATTACTCTTGGAGATTTGTCCATCTTCACTTTGAACTAGTCTCTTCCAGACTAGTTCTTTAGCACACTTGTCCATATACACTTTCACAAGTCTCTTCCAGGCTTGTCAATCTACAGTGCCATCAGTCTCTTCTAGACTTGTACTGGACCTTAACTGTCCAGTCTTGACTCACTGGACATTTCTGTCCGTTTCACATACTGGCCATGCAACTCAGGCGTTTAGATTTCAAGAGGGATCCTTCCAAAAAGAAAAACCAAATAAAGTAGTAATAAAGAAATCAACAAAAAGATAATAGTTGTCACAGTCTTGTGACACAATGTCTAGGATGGCACCCCTTTTTGGGGCTACAAACCCTAAACACAAACCCTAAACGCAAAATGCAAAAATGCAAAAACACAAACTGCGGGTGAAGGGTTTCTCAACAGAAGGGAGCCAAATGCAGTCCTCTAGGCAGTAGAGTATAGAAGTAAATGGTGAATGGTGAAGGACAGTTGTAGAGAGAGTAGAGCACAGTCCTTAGGTGTTGTTAGAGTGAAGGAAGAAGAAAATCAGCAACCACCGGCTTCAGATGATGTAGGACTTGAAGGGAATATGCCCAATGAAGGGATTGACATGCAATCCTCTTGGTAGTAGAGTATAGAAGTAAATGCTGAATGGTGAAGGGCGGTTGTAGAGAGAGTAGAATGCAGTCCTTAGGTGTTGTCAAAGTGAAGGAAGAAGAAAATCAATAACCACTGGCTTTGGATGATGTAGGACAGTGGGGCGGCTTGCCGCAGGCTGAAAATGTAGCCTCAAGATGATCACTAGCTGCAAAACTCAGGTCAGCCCTCAGGCAAAAGCCACGTGTGTTGTTGGAGAAGGGACCAATTGCAAAAACGCTTGTCAAATTTGCACAGAATCTGGTCGCAAGCAGGGGGAAATCTATTGCCAGCCAGCCTAAAGGATGTGGACAGCAGGATGACTTGAACTACTCCAAAATGAAGCTTGCAAATGAGGAGATATGGCACTTATCAACAGATAGTAAGGAAGAATACTCCACAAACTGTAATGTCCTCTGAGGCGGGGTGTGAATAACAATGGAGAGGCTAGGGAGAGGAGAGGAATGATGGATGATGAGAGAATGGATGTTAGAGAATTTATGAGAGTCTGTACTGTGTTCTATTTATAGGCATTGGGCAGTCTTGGGTGGCACCCTAGAATGTGGGTGCCCAACCCTTTTTTGGGGCTCTAAGTGTGCAACCAAAAGGAATTAAAGAAAAGAAATGAACTAAATTAATGGGTTTCACAATGTCGAGAAGTAGTGTTGGAGGAAATACCCTCACATTCGTCTAGGAGCGAAGGGTGGATCTACATTGGAGCCTTTGTTAGCCTCTACTTCATTACCGACTATTACCATTGAGTTGTGTTTCTACACATTTACTTCTTGACTATCTCATCTTTTGAGCAACCTAGGCTCATTGACAATGGTGCATCAAGTCATATGACTCCACGAGGTGATTTGTTCCAGGATCTCCATCCATTAGAGGGTATCATCATTGTTGGTGACATCTCTTTAGTGCCTCTTTGTAGTGTTGACACCTTGCATGTATTGTTTGACGTCCATTGAGCTTTGTTTTAGAGGCCCTACATGTTCCAGACTTGGGCTTCCCTCTCCTCTCTAGTTATGGCCTTACTAGACTTTGGACTTGGGTTATCTTTACCAAGCAAGTTGTCTTTGTTGAGGATTCTTCTATAGAAGTCACTATTGTGATAGGTTGGTCGGAGAGGGGACTACACATGCTCCATTCTCTTTCCATAATGCAAGGCTCTCCAAGGCAATTGTCTTTAGCTAAACTCGCTCTCGATTACACACCATCTCTTCCACAGGTTCCATCCCATCCTCCATCATTTCCTTTGGTGGTTCCCTCATACCTCCCATCCCTTTCAAAGAGGGACGATATCAATGATGGGATTGTGGATTCTATGACCCTTTGTGCTTCAAAGTGGAGTTCGTATTAACTTGAGGAGTTTCTTTAGGGATTATAGTCTACTTTGGGCCTTTCTTTCAAGTGGTGACCTCTTTCCTTCGTCATCGAGATACCATCCCCTACTGCTTGGCCCTTGGTCCTTGTTATTTCTATGCAGCTTATGACACCTTCGATAGCTCCTTGCTATTGTCTCACAATTGGGTCAGAGGTTTGGCTCACCCATCCCCGGCTTGTGATTTCAGGGGTGAGCCATTCAAGGCCTCTCTGTGTCCATTGGTCTCTGGTGGCCTTCTGTTAGATCAACCTTTTATTTGCAGAGGGGGTCTTGCTTCTTGTCTGACACTTCTTGTCATCCTTAGATTTGCATCTTCTTTGGCCCTCCACCAAACCTAGGATTTGAGAAGAGGTGTTAGCCGACGTGTGTTTCCCACAACACATGTACATACCCCTCATCTCCTCCCCCCCCCCCCCCAAACCCCCCCTTCTTGGCAATATGTTCTCTCCCTCTCTTTCCCTCTCTAATTTTCAAATTCAAATTTCAAGCTCAACTTTCAAGCGCTATATTCTCAAGTTCTCTCTCCTCAAGCTCTCTACCCCCACTCCCTCAAGATCTCCTTTGCCCTATCTCTGCCCTATCTCCACTCTAAAGCTCTCCATCCTCTCTATCCTCAAGCTCTTAATATGCGAACTCTTGGCATCAAATTTCAAGCTCAACTTTCAAGCGCTATATTCTCAAGTTCTCTCTCCTCAAGCTTTCTACCCCCACTCCCTCAAGCTCTCCTTTGCCCTATCTCTGCCCTATCTCCACTCTAAAGCTCTCCATCCTCTCTATCCTCAAGCTCTTAATATGTGAACTCTTGGCATAAAGTGTCTAAATGTTTGAAGCATATTATTTTAAGTCCCAACATTAAGTATAGGCTTAACATTATATCCTTTGTGCTTCAAAGTGGAGTTCGTATTAACTTGAGGAGTTTCTTTAGGGATTATAGTCTACTTTGGGCCTTTCTTTCAAGTGGTGACTTCTTTCCTTCGTCATCGAGATACCATCCCCTACTGCTTGGCCCTTGGTCCTTGTTATTTCTATGCAGCTTATGACACCTTCGATAGCTCCTTGCTATTGTCTCACAATTGGGTCAGAGGTTTGGCTCACCCATCCCCGGCATGTGATTTCAGGGGTGAGCCATTCAAGGCCACTCTGTGTCCATTGGTCTCTGGTGGCCTTCTGTTGGATCAACCTTTTATTTGCAGAGGGGGTCTTGCTTCTTGTCTGACACTTCTTGTCATCCTTAGATTTGCATCTTCTTTGGCCCTCCACCAAACCTAGGATTTGAGAAGAGGTGTTAGCCGACATGTGTGTTTCCCACAACACATGTACATACCCCCCCATCTCCTCCCCCCCCAAACCCCCCCTTCTTGGCAATATGTTCTCTCCCTCTCTTTCCCTCTCTAATTTTCAAATTCAAATTTCAAGCTCAACTTTCAAGCGCTATATTCTCAAGTTCTCTCTCCTCAAGCTCTCTACCCCCACTCCCTCAAGCTCTCCTTTGCCCTATCTCTGCCCTATCTCCACTCTAAAGCTCTCCATCCTCTCTATCCTCAAGCTCTTAATATGCGAACTCTTGGCATCAAATTTCAAGCTCAACTTTCAAGCGCTATATTCTCAAGTTCTCTCTCCTCAAGCTTTCTACCCCCACTCCCTCAAGCTCTCCTTTGCCCTATCTCTGCCCTATCTCCACTCTAAAGCTCTCCATCCTCTCTATCCTCAAGCTCTTAATATGTGAACTCTTGGCATAAAGTGTCTAAATGTTTGAAGCATATTATTTTAAGTCCCAACATTAAGTATAGGCTTAACATTATATCCTTTGTGCTTCAAAGTGGAGTTCGTATTAACTTGAGGAGTTTCTTTAGGGATTATAGTCTACTTTGGGCCTTTCTTTCAAGTGGTGACCTCTTTCCTTCGTCATCGAGATACCATCCCCTACTGCTTGGCCCTTGGTCCTTGTTATTTCTATGCAGCTTATGACACCTTCGATAGCTCCTTGCTATTGTCTCACAATTGGGTCAGAGGTTTGGCTCACCCATCCCCGGCATGTGATTTCAGGGGTGAGCCATTCAAGGCCACTCTGTGTCCATTGGTCTCTGGTGGCCTTCTGTTGGATCAACCTTTTATTTGCAGAGGGGGTCTTGCTTCTTGTCTGACACTTCTTGTCATCCTTAGATTTGCATCTTCTTTGGCCCTCCACCAAACCTAGGATTTGAGAAGAGGTGTTAGCCGACATGTGTGTTTCCCACAACACATGTACATACCCCCCCATCTCCTCCCCCCCCAAACCCCCCCTTCTTGGCAATATGTTCTCTCCCTCTCTTTCCCTCTCTAATTTTCAAATTCAAATTTCAAGCTCAACTTTCAAGCGCTATATTCTCAAGTTCTCTCTCCTCAAGCTCTCTACCCCCACTCCCTCAAGCTCTCCTTTGCCCTATCTCTGCCCTATCTCCACTCTAAAGCTCTCCATCCTCTCTATCCTCAAGCTCTTAATATGCGAACTCTTGGCATCAAATTTCAAGCTCAACTTTCAAGCGCTATATTCTCAAGTTCTCTCTCCTCAAGCTTTCTACCCCCACTCCCTCAAGCTCTCCTTTGCCCTATCTCTGCCCTATCTCCACTCTAAAGCTCTCCATCCTCTCTATCCTCAAGCTCTTAATATGTGAACTCTTGGCATAAAGTCTCTAAATGTTTGAAGCATATTATTTTAAGTCCCAACATTAAGTATAGGCTTAACATTATATGTACAATATTTTTCCATTGGACATAGGCCCAAGATTTATTAGTCCGATTAGTACTGTACTAGTATTAGACAATACTAATCGGATGCCGTTGGATGTGACAAACACGTTTTGATGAAAGATAAGCCAATAGTAGATAGATGTAGGCCTCATCATATGCCTGGAAGTGCAAACTGAATGGATTGTTCTGAGCAAGAGAGAAAGGGCCTGATGCTCTTGTAGCAACCATTGAGTGCATGGAAGCTGATGGACTTGAATGCTCTGAGCAAGAGGAAAAATGCTTTATGGAGAAAGGGCCTGATGCTCTTTTTTTTGTTTGGGGGGGGGGGGGGAAACAGGCAGGTGGGGGTGGGGAGGTGTGCAGGAGAGATCTGGCTTGGCTCTTTGCAAAAATAAGACTACATTTTCGTAGAAACAGATTCTCAACAAGGATCTGATTCAATCGCTACTAATGAGGACAGGTTGACAGGGCTTGCATCAAGTTTGTCTGCATACCATACCTTGAAATGCATAGCCTTGTTGCTAGCTTATTTGGCCATCTTCTTCATGTTCACATGATAATTTAGGTGCTTTGCAAAGGTTAGCTGTGGTATTTTCTGTAATTAGAAGGTTCCCTGGGAATAGGTATACAAGGATCTGGTTAGTTTGCTGGTGTAAGCATATGGACATGCCAAATAAAGAATTGGTACATGGGTTTTGAGGATGTTCGACAAATGCATTTGAATCAAAATTTCGTTGGGATTGTGTGATTGCCTGTGGTATGTTGTTGTGTTTTCTGTCCTGAGCAATATGGGGTTTTGTGAGCTTAAAGAGGCAGCATATCAGAACCTGGATCAGAATCTGTTCTTGGAAACCTATGGACTTTTCAGGAAAGATGTCCATCTCTTTTACAGCTAGAATGTATAATTTGTATACATTTCAGCCTCTTTGAAATTCCATTAAGTGATTCTTAAATTTCCTGAATAATGAGCAGTTTTCATGCATGTTGTATGTATGTTGGTGTACAAGTTGTCATTTTTTTATACTGTTTCTTGTACAAAAATAAGAAACATTGGTCATTGATAGTTCTCTATCATGCAAACACATTTTTTTTCATATGGAAATGCCTGAGAGTATTTTATGACTCTATGAAATATGATTGTTGTGGTTGGTAGGTCTCTGAAGAACTTGACTTGAAGAATTTCCAAGTCAAAGGTACCTTTAAAGCCCGCTGTTAAGTAGATGATTTGAGCATGCTTTGTAATTTGAAATGTCTTTTTAAAGTTGCTGAAATGCTTCAAGCTATTATGCACCCAACAATTTGAAGATGGATTTGCGTTTTATAGTTGAAGTATAGTGACATGTATTGAAAACTAGCTTTTGCAAGGGTAATATGCTGATCCTTGTGTTTGAATGTGTATTGGACAGATGAAAAAGCTATGGCTACTCAGATTGCTGCCAAGCAGGAGACCATGGGTAAAGAAGGGTAATGGGATTTAGTTCATTTTTCTCAGAAGTGTATTATAGATAGCATGATGACATGTCCTTGTGCTCTTTCAACTTACAGCCAAGCTAAAGATAAGTAGATAGTAATACCCGTACAGGAAACATTATCGGTATCTCTGACATCACAGCTAAGATGAGTAAATAATGAATTGGTACATGCTATATCTTGTAGTTTTTGATGGTGGAGGTTTTCCTGTTCAGTATCATGTTGAAGTTAAAAAGATACGGATTGGCTGGAGTTTTATCATATGGCATTTTGAACACGGTATACTACCTTGGAACATTCCTTTTTGCCTGGTATGCTTCTATGTGATAAAGCTTTTAATAAGTTTATTTGAAGGATGTAAATCCAATTGAAGCTAGATATGATCTGTAACCATTGTACATTGTTGTTTGCTCAGGTTTGTCATCTCTCCAGCTCCAGGTGGACTTGGCTATAGAGCAGCTGCTGAAAGGTTAAAGCCTTAGGGCTATGATTGTGAAAAAAAAAAGACAAAATTTCATCTGAATTAACGGTAGCAGTTTTCATATAGTAAATTCAATGTCATTTTGATAGGCTATGACTGAATAAGAGATTGGTGCTTGAAGGCATATTGACATGCATTTATTGTCATGGATATTGTGTGAGGAGTATGATGGAGAGGAAATGAGATAAGGCACAGAGAGGGAGGTTAAAGGGGCTTCATGGAATCCCAAAAGGAACTACTGAAAATAACTAGGAAGCAAGATATAAAGCAATGAAAGGAAATGGGATCCAGTACTTTTGTGATTCTTGCTGAAGCTTGCCTTTGGAGTGTACAACATCAGATTATAATATGGCTAAGAGGTTGGTGAGGTTGTTTGCCTCAATGCTTCCCCTTTGTCATGGTTAGATGGAATGTAGTTTGCTGTATCTTCTGTGTAACGGGAGCTGGTGGGTTGACAATGCTCTGGGTGTTGGGAGGGTTGGCCACTCTGATTAAGTGCAAGTGAAGGTCGTGGAAGGTCTCTGGTGTTTCCTAGTCGTGCAAATGCTGTTGATAGTCCTGTGGCTAGAGGAGGGCTGAGGTAGTCCAAGCTGCTGGATTGGCCTTAGGCTGCCTGCATATATTGCTGAAGTTTCAATAGGAAGTGAAACTGATCTGGAATGTTGGCTGGTAGGATGAGTGAAAAAGCCGTGAAAACTCCGAAAGTTTTAGTACATGGGACACCTGCAGAGGTAAGCTTGTGCCTGAGGCAGGCAGGATGGGCTCACCATATCAATTGTTTTTGTAAAGGTGGTCAAGTGTGGCTCCAAAATAACTTACATTGCTTCAGTTATGGGGTATGTGTATGTGCCTGAGTTGAAGCTTGGGTCTTTATGGTCATGGGACTAAACTCTCTGTGCAGCAGAAGGGTCAGTCCTTCATACCCCTATTTACCTAGGGTGGAGTCAGGCCTATGTGGGTCGTCTCTTAGAGCCTACCTGTTCACTTGGGGTGGAGTTAGGCTGACTTGGGTTGTCTCATAGAGCCTGCCTATTCACCTGGGGTGGAGTTAGACCTACTTGGGTTGTCTCTTAGAGCCTGCCTCGTAAAGTTCTCTCTTGGGGCCAAAGAAGTGGGTTGCTTCTAGGAGGTGGATTGTTATGGCCTCTTTTAACCTTGAGTAAAATTGTGATCAAGAGGTGCAAATGAAGAGAATTTTATTTTGGAAAAGAGAAATCTATTAATGACACCTTGGAGAAAATCACTGAGGTAAATACAAAGTACAAGGAACTTTGTGAAGAGTAACTAAGTACGGATCCTTTTCAGATGCTGTTTGACGATAAGAAAAGAAGTGCTCCCCTGAATGTCCTCATAGCCACATGTTGGGACCTGTAACAGTGGCCCAAGCTTCAGCCCCCCATGTTGCCATTATGGACTCCGATGGAGTACTATGTTGAGAGCTCTCCTCCAAACCGCCCGGGCTTTGGGGCAATCCCATAGGCAATGTCTGTGTATTTCATTTGGCTCATTGCATCATGCACATGCCACTAGGTCCTTGCCATAGCCAAGCCAAGTGCCAACTTCTAAACAAAGAGAGAGATCTTCCTAGGCCTCAAGTTGTCATGTAGCCTCCTCCAAAAGCTATATTAGGAACTCATTAGAAATTCCCTCTTTGTGCCAATGGGGGGCGATTGGCTGTGTCCTCCTCCCCAACCTAGTAGTGTAGCCAAAGAAGGTTATGTCACATGATGTGTCAAGGAAAGGGTCCTTTCACACCCACTGTCCCGGATCCCACTCTAGTCCTTGTAGAGGCCTCCTTTGGTATGCCCAATATCTCCATCCATCTACAAGACAAGTGACTGCATTTGGGTCTATGTGCCACTTCCTCTCAAAGTGTACTACTACTTTGATCCTTTGCATGGAGTAACGATTGAGTGCTATATGGTCAAGATCTTCTCGTTAGAGGCGGCTATCCTTCTCAACTGTGAAAGTGAATGTCTTGTCTCCGCTAGACGCAATGAAAGCTAGAAGGATGTCCCCTCTAGAAAAGAGAATAGTCCAAAGTTTGGGAGGGGGCTATATCTGTTTGCCAATCTGATGGAATCCGCTCTGTCACGGCCTCAATCATCGCCCTAGCAACCCTTAGACTTGTTGAGCAACCTTTCCCATAGTTCATTTTTGTCCCTGTGCTTTAGGGTTTCACTTAGTGGACAGCCCCAAAAAGGGGTTGGGTGCTCACAGTCTGGCACCACCCTAGACAGCTGGTGCCTCACTAGACAGTGTTTTTGCCTATTTATAGGCCACCCACCTTCATCCTCAGTGGGTCTCTCCCACACCCCATCAGTCTCATCAGACACTCTCTCTCCCATCATCTCTCTCTCTCTTTTTCCCTCCCCCCCTCTTCTTCCACCATTGTCATCTCCTGCTGCTAGGCATCAGCCTCCACCATCATTTGGGCTGCCTTTTGGTAGTAGCCTCCCTCCTCCTCAGCCGATGCTTTCCTTCCATTATTGGTGACATCACCTGTGTGCTCCTACACCTTGTGTTTGGAGTCCACACCCTTCTAGTGTTAGTTTCCACTTGCCTATTGTCATCTTCCACCCTTTAGGCGTCACTCCACTTGTGTTTGGCTGCTTGGAGGTGTTCTCTCCACGTGGCTTTTTCATCATTGGCTTGGCGTTAGTTTTCTATGGGAATTGATGCTTGCGTTTGCTTTTTGATTGCTCCATCCTCCATCAAGTGTCACTCCTTTGGCTAGTGTTTTCATCATCAGAGGTTGTTCATCCTTGCATTTGGCAATTTTTGATATCCCTTTCTTCAGGCAATAGTGCACCAGTCTTAAGTGGCATCCAACATGTGCATTATGGCTGTTCGGGATGTTACCTTCATGAACCACTCTTCGTCCTGTGTTTGCAGACTTAGAGGCTTCTTCGGCAGTCTTCCTGCTTGAGGGCATCTTTTGCGCTACAACACCCTTGTATCATATGCACTTCATTATTCCAAACTTCCATCATCTTATTCATCTAAGTTTCTCTTCTCTTCTCAGTGTTTGCTCTACACACTTTGTGTTTCTCCTTGCAAACCCTATTGTCTCTTTGGTTGCTTAGTTATTTCTTGACATGGTATCAAAGCCAGAGGTGCTCAGTGAGTTGCAAAGATCCTTGATCAGTGTATTGGGTGCTCCTCCTACGGCAAGAGCGGTCATACCCTCAAAGACTGTCGACTTCGACCTTTGCTCCCTACCCCACTAGAGTTTATGTGTCTTCCAACAGGCGCTTCTTGTGCTACCTCTCCTTTCTAGGCCACAGAGATCGTTCTACATCAGCTATGAACTAACCATATTCAAGGCAATAAGATGCATTCAACATGCACTAACTCCTCATGAGCAGCCAGAGGTTGTAAGACCTTAGGAGGCGATAAGTCCTCCTGGAGACCATTGCACTGCATGGAGGTTTTCCCCACCCATTTTTAAGTCCAGTGGCTACCACGGCCCACATCTCCACAGTCCACTCCGTTTGAGAGCTTGTGACTATTGCCCACCCTCTTCTACTCAGGTTCAAGAAGACACTTCTGGGCATTCTGCAGCTCCCACTTTTGAGCCCCAGATATCTTCTTTGGCACCACCGGGGGTACTTTCTTCATCATTAGACACCTTGGAGTCCATGAACCGTGAGCATTTGGATTTCCTATCTCCTTTAGAGGGGGATTCAGGAAGGGCTTCCATTACTTCTTCAGCTTCAGAGGGGGCTCCTCCGTCTCCGATTAGAGGGGGACCCTACTACTCTTGAAGTTTTTCACGCACCATCTTTTACTTCCGAGGTTTGGCGCTCTTTCGACTAGTTTTACCTCCATTGAAACCCAACATCTAGAGGATCTATCTTTGATCGGGGCCCTTGGATTTTCAGCAATAACTTTATGATCAGGCCTTCGTATTCCTTCTAGCATGATGTAACAGAACTAGTGGCTTCTCACCTGAGGTTGTGTTTCAAGTTTACCGCTTATCTGGTCTCTTGACTATCTTCATTGGTCCCCTTTCAGGTGGTATTCTCAAATTATAGGGTGGATCTTCTTCTCTTCACCTCACTCCTCTTTTGTCCTTCTTTTTGTGCTTGAGAGGGGGTGTTGAGCAACCCTTCCCATAGTTCATTTTTGTCCTTGCGTTTTAGGGTTTCACTCAATGGACAGCCCCAAAAAAGGGCTAGGTGCCCATAGTCTTGCGCCACCCTAGACAGCTGACTCCCTCATGTTGTCACCCCACTAGACAGTCTTTTGCCTATTTATAGGCCACCCACCTTAGTCCTTAGTGGTCTCTCCCACACCCCATCAGTCATCAAACACTCTCTCCCATCATCTCTCTCTCTCTCTCTCTCTCTCTCTTTTCTTTCACCATCGCATCTCCTGCTGCCAGATGCTAGCCTCCACCATCATTTGGGTTGTGTTTTGGTGGCAACCTCCCTCCTCTTCAACTGGTGCTTCCCTTCCATTATTGGCGATAGCTCTTGTGTGCTCCTATACCTTGTGTTTGGAGTCTACACCCTTCTAGCGTTAGTTTCCACTTGCTTGTCGTCATCTTTCACCCTTTAGGCGTTACTCCTCCACTTGCGTTTGGTTGCTTGGAGGTGTTCTCTCCACCTAGCATTTTCATCATCAGCTTGGCGCCAATTTTTTGCGGCAGCTGGTGCTTGCATTTGCTTCCTAGCTGCTCCATCCTCCATCAAGCGTTACTTCTCTAGCTGGGATTTTCACCTCATCAAAGGCTGTTTATCCTTGTGTTTGGCAGTTTCTAGTATCCCTTTCTTCAAGTGAATGTGAACTAGTCCTCGACGGCATCTAGCATCGGTGTTTGGGTTATTTGGGAGGTCACCTTCATCAGCCACTCGTCAACTTGCGTTTGTAGACTCTGAGGTTTTTTCGGTAGTCTCCTTGCTCCAGGGCATCTTTTGTACTATGGTAACCTTGTATCAGATTCATTTCATTATTTCAGTCCTTCATCTTATTCATTTGAGTTTTTCTTCTTTTCTCAATGTTTGTAGTACACACTTTGTGTTTCTTCCTTCAAACCCTATTGTCTCTTTGGTTGCTTAGTCATTTGTTGACCATGTCTCTACCATGGAGTCTTTTGTGATAACTCTTGAAATGCAAACCAATCCCCCACTTGTTGGGAGATAGAATGGTATACTTTGATACAATGTCAAGAGATGGTAGGGTTTGCGGGGAGAAACACAGAGTGTATGACAAACGCTATGACGAAGAAAACTCAAAAATAGAAGAATAATGAATAGTGATGAACACTAAATCATGCTGAATGAATCATGTTGATACAATGGAGCGAAGCTCGAAGATACTTGCACTATCTTGATTGATTAGGCAGCAATACCTAGAAGGGATCTGCACTATGAAGGGAGTGAAATGTAGTCCTTTAGGTAGAGGTGTCGATGGCAAGGAAAAGGGTTGCTCCATGGGGGGGAGTGAAACGCAGTCCTCTGGATATTGGAATGCTATAATAGACATCAGAAGATAAAGGAGAATTGTAGAGGGAGCGCACGATAATGATAAAGATGATCTGCTATATGAGTCCAGAAAGGAGTGAAACTAGAAAACACAGCAATGGAGATAATGAAGGACAGGCCGCTAAGCTATATGGAGTCAAAAATGCAGCAATTTGGAGTGTATGGAGCTGATGGCAATGTGAAGAAGATCTCTAGAATGAAATTGCTTGTTGTTATGTTGTCACGATCAATTGGACAACACCATGAGTTGAGATATCCGCTAGGGTAAGGGTGTGGACAACAATGGTAGAGGGTTGAGGCTGAAATTGTGACGGGCGAATGATGAAGAAGGAACGAAAGAGTAAGTGTAGAGTGAAGATGGATGAATGCTCATGCCCAATTTATAGGCACATGAGTCACTAAACTCTCTAGGATGGTACCCTAGGTAGTGTCGAGACCCTAATGAAGGATATAGGTAATGCCCTTTTGGGTTTGTAAATGGAAGCCAAAATAAGAAATAATGGAATACAATGCACTTAATGACTTTGGTATCTCAACACCCCCTCTTGGGCTTACATCTATAAATAGAAAAGCTGCTCACCATTGAATCCATCCTTGTTTTGACAAGCTGGATGGTACCAACTACCGGATGTGGGCATACATGACGCAGCATGTGCTGGACCTCAGTCACATGGAATCACCATTTTTGGGTCCCTCATTCCCCATCCCCATTCCCATTTCCCGTTTCATGCCTATTGCATGTGACTATATAGCCACATGGAATGGCAACTTGTGGCCATTCCCATTCCCATTCGATTCCATGTGACTGTGGTGCTGGTTGCAAAACAGATATGGGGATATGTATCTGGCACAAATGTTAGGCCTGGAAGCCCTATTGTACAATCAGTTTTTTAGGGACATCCAATGGTTCATCTACTTTTTCTAGTAGTTCATCAGCTCTATCTCCAGGTGCTCCTCCCAATGCAAATTAGTGAAGGACCTTTGGACTACCATACCAAATTCAAAGTAATGGACATGTCCTGGCATTCTCAATCACACACAGCTGGAATCGGCGCTCTCTTTACTCTCCCCCTACACCCGCACTGGAAGATTGGTTGTGGAACAGATTCTCCTTCCCCCCTCATCCTACACTAGCCCTTCTCCGATAGGGTACAGAAGAGCCCCTGCTTCACGAGCTCTAGCCTTGCTTCATGAGCTCCATCCTTGCTTGCGTGTGCATCAAACCCTTCCGGTATGCCTTCCGCTGCTGTCGGTAATGCGAACACTACCTTGCATTGGGTGAAGGGGAGAAGCTGCATAGAAGAAGAAGAAGGCGTCTGCCTCCTCTCGCCCTCCCTTGGCCTCCTCTCGCCCTCCTCTGGCCAAGGAGGAGGAGCTCTTCTATGTACTCTTGTTGGACCTACCTGAGCAGGTCTTTGTATTACTGTTGGACTTGCTTGAACAACTCTTCTGTGTGTACTACTCTTTTATTTGGATCTTGTGTCCTTAATTGTTGTACATCTTTTTCTACTTTACTTATGGCAAACTCATCTTATCAACCCAAATCCAATGTTATGTCTACTTTGCTTATCCAAAACTAATGTGGAGCTGCATCCTTCACCTCGTTAAGTAGTGGATTGATATTGTAACTAATGTGTTTGGGCAAGTTGCACCCTTCACCTCTTAAGCAATGGATTGATATTGTAACTAATGTGTTAGGGCTTAATTCTCAACAAATAAAGAGCTTTGCATTTTCATCCCATTTTGTGACACCCCCTTTTGTCTCCAAGCTAACAACAACACATGCTTAAATGTGGCTCTTATATCTTATATGTGTGGGTCTTAAAAGCAGAATGTATATCTAGGAGAGGAAGACAAATAAACAAGAAATGTGGATCCAAATTTGAACTTCATCACATACAAATCTACAACTTCTTCACATCTCATCTACTTTTAAATCCATGATGGTGAGCTACATTCTCTTTTTTAATTCCAATTGGCTTCATATGTGGCAATTATAATCTACATTATATGAAGTTTGAATATAGATTTAAGGATTGAAACTACATCAACATCATAAAACATCCCATAATGCTACTTTCACTGGATCAAATTCTAGGTGTTTTCTAGATCTAATTATATTTTTATTTTATCCTGTCATGTGATGCATATAGGCTCTTGATATGACTAACGTGAGATGCATAAAAGTACAAACACCACCTCTTGGTCCTATACAAGCCTCTTCCTTGCATTGGAAAAACATAATTGATCCCCACTCAAGGTTTATGTTCTACGTATTACTTATATACCTTGGGATCGTGTTCAAGACTTTGTCAATGGGGAGGAACAAAGAGAAGGTATGTTCACAAACTTTCGAAAGCATTGGGCAAGCTCAAGAGTAATGGGATTCTTGCCAAATTCAAATGAGTCGAGCTATTGACAAATGACTATGTAAGTTCTTCATAAGTGTATTTATGCTATCTACTATATAGAAGGAAGTCCTGATGAGTTTTATGTAAACAATGTCATGTTAATGCATAGGTATTGGTGTGCATATGGTTCTAAAGATACATGTGGACAAGTATCTCAGCCCCTCATGGTACGTAAGAGACGGTGTGCATCAGGTGTAAATGCATGTGGATGTATATGTCACTTTAGTATTAGCCAACTATATCTATGGCCCCATGTTACTTGGATAAGCTATATCCAATATGAACACATAGACGCAGTTGGCGAGATATGCCATGGTGTATTTTTTTCTGGTGAGAGAACATCTTTCGCACCATGGTTATCCATTGACATGAAGAAGTGGATAACTAAAATGCTACACAAGGGTTTTACACCTTCACAAGTTTTGACTCATCATATTACTTTGGTGTCTCAAAGTGCAATGCAAGGTCACTTTCGTCCCATTAGGGATGCATTCTTGACCCTACGAGACATCCTCAATGTAGCAAGCACATTGGACTTTCTCACATTTCAAACAGATGTAGATGATGCAAAAAGTGTCCATAACTGGGCATTAAGTAATCAAAGTAACACCTTCATTTACCATCCATTTGGTGGAGTGGCTAATAGACCTTTCATACTCAGTATTCAAACGGAATGGCAACTCAAAATGATGAGCAAATGGGGCCATAATAGTGTCTTGGCTATGGACGTGATATTTGGTACAAACAAATACAAGGTATTGTTGGAGATTGAATCCACATATCTATAGATCATTACACATGATTGTAGCATGAATCCACATATCTATAGAACATAACAAATGATTTAGATGTTAAAAAGCATCCTTGTAGCACGAATCCACATATCTATAGGCCATTACAAATGATTTAGATGTTAAAAATAGCAAATTTCAAATAAAATAACTTTAGGATATACCTATGCAATGTCCCCATTGGTCTTTAAAGTACTTTAAGAATTCTATCTCCGTCGAATACACATCATAGAACTCTTGTAGAAGTTGCAAACCTTCCTCTTCTCTATTCCGTGTTGTAATTGTGGGTGAACCATGCATATTCATGATGCGTCCAAGGCGGCGAAACATAGCTGCTCGGGTGCTTGGATCACGTACTTTTTTAAATCAAATTCTTCAACCAGCTCCTATGAACATGCCATATACATAGGTATATTGGCACACCAAACACCTACCTACAAATAGATAAAAAACTATTTAAGTTCACATTGCAAATGATACTCAATGTAATGTGCAATGGAAAGGAACTTACTAGATTGCATTGATTTCAGCTTGGGCATCATCGACCATGAAAGCATTTGGATCCCAAGACTTAGTGTGATCAAGCATCCGATCACGTAGAGCCCTAAGCCATGAGTTGATTGATGGGGTATCATTGTAAGAAGTGATAGCCCATGCAAGTGGCACACCATTCATGAAGGTGTCAAATACAAGTATTGTATATAAGAGAAACTGCAACATAGTAAAATATTTTAGAAATAAAAACAAACAAAATCCCCAAACTGAATTTGAAATAATTCAATCTCCAACGATACCTTGTATTTGTTTGTACCAAATGTTGCATCCATAGCCAAGACACTATTGTGGCTCCATTTGCTCATCATTTTGAGTTGCCATTCTGTTTGAATACCGAGTATGAAAGGTCTATTAGCCACTCCACCAAATGGATGGTAAATGAAGGTGTTACTTTGATTACTTAATACCCAATTATGGACACTTTTTGCATCATCTACATCTGTTTGAAATGTGTACATTGAGGATGTCTCGTAGGGTCAAGAATGTATCCCTAATGGGACGAAAGTGACCTTGCATTGCACTTTGAGACACCAAAGTAATATGATGAGTCAAAACTTGTAAAGGTGTAAAACCCTTGTGTAGCATTTCGGTTATCCACTTCTTCATGTCAATGGATAACCATGGTGCGAAAGATGTTCTCTCACTAGAAAAAGATACCATGGCATATCTTGCCAACAGTGTCTATGTGCTCATATTGGATATAGCTTATCCAAGCGACATGGGACCAGAGATATAGTTGGCTAATACTAAAGTGACATGTACATCCGCATGCATTTATGCCTGATGCACGCCATCTCTTATGTACCATGAGGGGCTGAGATACTTGTCCACATTTATGTTTAGGACCATATGCACACTAATACCTATGTTTTGACATAACATTTTTTACATAAAACTCATTAGGACTTCCTTCTGTATAGTACATAGCATAAATACACTTATGAAGAACTTACGTAGTCATTTGCAAATAGCTCGACTCATTTGGTTTTGGCAATGGTCCCATTACTCTTAAGCTTGTCCAATGCTTTCGAAAATTTGTGGGCATACCTTCTCTTTGTTCCTCCCCATTGATGAAATCTTGAACGCGATCCCAAGGTATATAAGTAATATGTAGAACATTAAACCTTGCGTGGGGGTCAATTATGTTTTCCCAATGCAAGGAAGAGGCTTGTATAGGATTAGAAGGTAGTGTTTGTACTTTTATGCATCTTACGTTGGTCATATCAAGAGTCTATATGCATCACATGAGAGGATAAAATAAAAATATAATTAGATCTAGAAAACACCTAGAATTTGATCCAGTGAAAGTAGCATTATGGGATGTTTTATGATGTTGATGTAGTTCCAATCCTTAAATCTATGTTCAAACTTCATATAATGCAGATTATAATTGCCACATATGAAGCCGATTGGAATTAAAAAAGAGAATGTAGCTCATCATCATGGGTTTAAAAGTAGATGAGATGTGAAAAAGTTGTAGATTTGTATGTGATGAAGTTCAAATTTGGATCCACATTTCTTGTTTATTTGTCTTCCTCTCCTAGATATGCATTCTGCTTTTAAGACCCACACATATAAGATATAAGAGCCACATTTAAGCATGTGTTGTTAGCTTAGAGACAAAAGGGGATGTCACAAAATGGGATAAAAAAGCAAAGCTCTTTATTTGTTGAGAATTAAGCCCTAACATATTAGTTACAATATCAATCCATTCCTTAAGAGGTGAAGGGTGCAACTTGCCCAAACACATTAGTCACAATATCAATCCACTACTAAACGAGGTGAAGAGTGTAGCTCCACATTAGTTTTGGATGAGCAAAGTAGACATAACATTGGATTTGGGTTGATAAGATGAGTTTCCCATTAGTAAAGTAGAAAAAGCTGTACAACAATTAAGAACACAAGATCCAAACAAGAGAGCAGTACACACAGAAGAGCTGCTCAAGTAAGTCCAACAGTAGTACAAAGACCTGCTCAGGTAGGTCCAACAACAGTACATAGAAGAGCTCCTCCTCCTTGGCCAGGGGAGGGCGAGAGGAGACAGATGCCTTCTTCTTCTTCTTCTTCTTCTTCTATGCAGCTTCTCCCCTTCACCCAATGCAGGGTTGTCAGACGGCTCTGAAGAAGACCATAAAAGCCAGAGAAAAAGCAGTAAAAATAAATGAGCACGAGCGATCCTTTCACCTCCCAGCCTTGCCTAGTTTATTGCTGGCCAAACCCATCGTGATCTGATTGCCAGCCGTCAAACCTTGGTGAGTCCTACTATTCTTGGACTCTCTTTGGTTCTAGGCTCCCCTAAACCCCATTCGGGCGCCCAAGACCCCGGACGGTCATCCTCGTGCATGTTTCCCTTGATTTACCTTAATGTCACATTTCCTTCCCCTTAAGAATCGGTTTCGTCCTCGAAAACGATACTTGGAAGGTCTAACTGTAAATTGGGAAACCTTTTCTTTAAAGTACTTACTCGCTCCCATGTTGAGCTTTCTTCTGAATAATCTTTCCACTTAACCAAACATTCTTGATAAATAGTATTCCTTGTTCGTCTATTACGAACATTTAATATTCTTTCTGGTTCATGTGGATTAGATTGGTCATTTAATAGCTCCACAATATCATCATTTAAGATTAGATTATCCAAATCATCCAGCTTCTTCCTTAATTTACTTACATGAAAAACTGGATGTATTTTACTACCAGCAGGTAGTTGGAGCTTGTAAGCCAATTCTCCCACCTTTTTAAGTATTATGAAAGGACCACAATACCTTGGTGAAAGCTTTGGACATTGTCCCTTTTTCATAGTTTTAGTTTGTTTAGGCATCTTAAGATAGACTAATTCTCCTTCTTCAAAGGAGATGTCTCTCCGATAAGGATCTGCATATGCTCTAGCTCGATTTTGAGCTTTTTTAATATTTTCTTGAGCAAATTTTAACATACTATTCATATCCTCCAAAAAATCCTTAGCTGCCTGAACCTTTTCCTGCATAGGACTGCATAAGGAGCTCTGGGCTGAAATCCATACATTAACATAAATGGACTATATCCAGTGGAAGAGTGCTTGGCACTATTATATGCAAACTCTGCTATCTGTAGATACTCTTCCCAATTTGTTTGCCTTTTACTTACATATGCCCTAAGCATATCTTCAAGGATTTGGTTAACCCTTTCAGTTTGCCCATCAGTTTGTGGGTGATCCGCCGTACTCATGCTAAGTTTAGTATCCAACTTCCTAAATACCGCATGCCAAAATTGACTATCAAATTTTCTATCCCGATCAGAAACTATATTTGCCAGAAGGCCATACAATCGGTATATGTTCTCTACGAACAATCTAGCCAATTTTGGTGTTTTAACATCAGTTGAAGTTGGAATGAACCTAGCCATTTTGGTTAACCTATCCACAATCACCCACACAGAGTCGTGCCCCCTTTGTGTTCTGGGTAAAGCAACAATAAAGTCCATGGAGATACTCTCCCATTTTCCTGAAGGAATCTCTAGTGGATGGAGAAGTCCTCTCATTTTCAATCTTTCAGCTTTATTAACCTGGCATTTATTACATTTGACCACATAGTCAAGGACGTCCTTATTCATTCCAGGCCAATAGAACTGCCTTTTAATAAGACTATAAGTCTTATTAACTCTTGGATGTCCCGCGCTAGGGGTATCATGACACTCAAAGAGTATCTGGCGCCTTATTTCTATATCTTTCGGGACACATACCCTACCCTTGTAGAGTAAATAACCATTATCAATGGTAAAATTCTTCCACTTGAATCCGGTTTGAGCAACCCCTAATGCTCCATTTCCTTGTTGAACATCCTCAGATATTCCTTCCTCAGTAGAAGCACTTTGATTTGGATCCCCATTTTTTATCGCTTCCCATATGTTGGAATATGCCGGATCAACCTGGCATTTCCCTTGTAAAGATTCAAGCAAGTTGGAAGTGAACTGAGTAAAACTCAATTCATTAATGATGGGCATTCTGCTGAGTGCATCAGCTACTATATTATACTTTCCTTTTCTATATCTTATCTCATAGTCGAACTCTTGGAGGAGTTCGGCTCATCTGGCTTTACGCCCGTGTAAATCCGGTTGATCATTAAGCCACTTAATGCTTTCATGATCCGATAAAATCAAAAGTTTGGCACCGTACAGATAGTACCTCCATTTCTTCATTGCATGTACTATTGCATATAGCTCCCTCTCATAAACAGAATAATTCTGTTTTGCACGGTCTAATTTCTTGCTTTCAAAAGCAACTGGTCGACCTTCTTGTAATAAGACCGCGCCTATCGCCTTATCACTGGCATCAACTTCAATCACAAATGGTTTATTGGGATCCACTATTAATAATACTGGAGCTGTAGCAATAGCTACCTTAAGTTTTTGAAAACTTTCATTTTGGTCTGTTCCCCAATTAAAGCTCTTTCCTTTCCCTTTAAGTTGGTCTGTCATTGGAACAACTATTTTGGCATAATCTCAAATGAATCTACAATAAAATCCAAATAAACCTAGGAAGATCTGCAGCTCTTCCAGGTTCCTTGGAGATGGCTATTCAATAATTGCCCTTACTTTTTCTGGATCCATGTTGATTCCCTCTTTCGAGATAATATGCCCCAAATATTTGACCTCTTGTGCAAAGAATTCACATTTAGTTTTCTTTGCATAAAGGGAATGCGTTCTTAACAGTTGAAATACTAATTGTAAGTGTTCCAAATGTTCTTCTCTTGATTTACTAAAGATCAAGATATCATCCAAGAAGACTACTATAAAATGTCCTAGATAGGGCCGTAAAACACTATTCATCAGCTTCATAAAGGTAGCTGGTGCATTAATGAGGCCAAAAGGCATCACCAAAAAATCATAATGCCCGTATCTAGTACAAAATGCTGTCTTGGGAACATCTTGTGTCCTAATTCTTACTTGGTGATAGCTTGATCTTAAATCTATCTTTGTGAAGAATTTTGCCCCTTGTAATTGATCAAAAAGATCTTCCATTCTGGGCATAGGGAATTTATTCTTCACCGTTATTTTATTAAGTGCTCTATAGTCAACACAAAGTCGCATAGAACCATCTTTTTTCTTTACTAATAAAATTGGTGAAGCCCAAGGTGAATTACTGGGTTGTATAAACCCTTTATCAAGGTAATCCTTAATTTGTTTTTCAACTTCTTGGTGCTGTGTTTCACTTAACCTATACGGTGGTTTAGAAATAGGGTGTGTATCCTTATTTGTGTCAATTTGGTGATTTATATCACCCCTATCTGGTGGAAAGCCCCTTGGTAAATCAGAAGGAAACACATCTTTAAAATCATCTAACAAACTACTTAATTCATTATTTATATTCAACTCACAAACATAAGAAAATTGTTGCTTTATATTACAATAAGTAAAAGTATTTTGTATAGGAAGAGACCATAACATATATACCTCACAAACTTCCTTCTTTATCAGCTTCTGAACTTCAGTAGAACACAGCAAAGGATTATCAGATACTTCATGTTCACCTTGAATGACAAAAGTCTTACCATCCCTTTCAAATTCCAGTGTATTATGATGGTAACTACGTTTTAAGGATGGTTCCAATCCCCATAGCCACTCCCTCCCTAGAACAATATCAGCTCTTTTCATGTTCATAATTTGGAAATCAAGTTTATCTTTATATCCTTGAATCTCAATTTTCAAATTGGATACCATTGTATCCCATATTTTATTGTCTTGGCCTTGCATCATACGAACAACATATTGATGCCCACTCTTTTGTTGGGGAAGTTTCAATTTTTTGACAAGTGCATAATTTATAAAAGTATGTATAGCAGAGTCATCAATCATGACTCTAACTCTCTTTCCAGCTATCAATCCATGCACTCTAACTAAATCATGTGGCCCAAAGGTAGGCTGCCACATAGAGGTTGACATACAATACTTGTGTTGTACATCCATATGCAAGACCTCTAAAGATTTATACCTTTCATGCCCCTTTAATTCTAAGGTCTGCACTACATGGATTTGTTTTTCTTTTCCCTTGCCCTTGTCCTTATCCTTTCCTTTGTCTTCCCCCTTTTTCTTTTGAGGGCAATTCCAAGCAGCATGGTTAGGGGATAGGCAATTGAAACACAACTTTTCTTTTTTGGCCTTATCAAAGTCATCAGGACTTAACTTTGGCCTCACATATTGTTTCTTTTCAAAAGGTTGTTTTTTACCCTTAGAAAATTGCATTTTTCTTTTAAATTTGCCCACAAATTTTGAGGTTTCCAATTTCTTAGACTTGGGCTCCGTATCAGTGAGACTAGTGAGTGTACCTGGACGCATACTATCTTCATTGATTAATGCAAATTTAATTGCCTCTTCCAGCGTCTTAGGTGAACTCCTTTTTACAGGCTTTATCTAGTCCCCTAATGAATCCTCTTGTTTTTTGAAATTCATCTATTCCTTCCAATTTGAGGATTATCTCACGATATTCCTCCAGATATGTCAGCAGGGGTCTTCCCTTTTGTTTGACATAATCCCAATCTTCCCAATTTCTTTCCATTTCATTTTCAGGAAGGAATTCTTTTAAAAAGATGGATTCAAATTGAGCCCAAGTTTCAGGTATTTTATTTGCCTCCTTTAAAGTTCGCCACCATTTATATGCTTTGGGCCCCGAAGTTAAACTAGCCTCCAGTGCTTGGAGATGTGGTGGAGTATTTTTAAGTTTATGTAAATCTTCCCATTTTTGGAGGAAATTAAAGATTGTATCTTTATTTCTGTCTTTTTCCTCCCCGTGAAACTGAGGGGGTTTCATATCCTTTAGAACTGGATTATCCCTCAACTTGTGGTGGGGTTCCTTAGGATCTCGCATAGTCACATCTAAATCTTTCGATGAAGATGGGACATCCGAGGTTTCTATCTTATTTTTATCTCTTTCTAACAATAAAGTTAATTGAGATTTTATTTCAGTAAGTGTTTGAGTTAAAAATTCCATTTGAACCCCCTGAGCCTGTACACGAGCAGTAAGATCATCAAATTGTTCTCGTGTAGCAAAAAATTCTTCCCACTGTTCTTCTTGCATCTCTGGTTCATCTTTTTCTTAAGGATTACCTTGATAAAGGGTTTATACAACCCAGTAATTCACCTTGGGCTTCACCAATTTTATTAGTAAAGAAAAAAGATGGTTCTATGCGACTTTGTGTTGACTATAGAGCACTTAATAAAATAACGGTGAAGAATAAATTCCCTATGCCCAGAATGGAAGATCTTTTTGATCAATTACAAGGGGCAAAATTCTTCCCACTGTTCTTCTTGCATCTCTGGTTCATGAGGATCTACCATAGGGTGGTCCCCAGAACTGGAACCTTCCATTACTCTCTCTTTCCCTTTTTCTGCCATTAATACACTAGAATTGGAAAGCAAAGATAAGAAATTTGCATACAAAATAAAGTACTTCCCTGGTTTTAATGGCAGGCAACTGTTGCTGGTTTGTAAATAAACCCGAAGAGTAAGGAACAAATTTTATCTTCCGAACTAAGCCGGTCACGTAGGAAATGGAGCTTCTTTGCAGAAACGACTAGTATTCAGCCCCCTTCTTAATGATCACGTAGGCCATCAATGCACCTTTCCTGAACTTGTTCTCTGCTCAGCTTGTACTTGTTATGCAAGTGCAGTCGGGCTGGCAAGAGGAATACCAGACAAATAAAGATAGCGTGCAGTCGGCTGGTCACAGAGAGACCAGAGAATAGCGTCAGTCTCACGCAACTGGAGGGCCGGCCTGCGGGAAGGGGAACAAGGTGTGGTCCGTTGATGCGCTTTAAGACGGGGCTCGAGCCAGGATTCGGCGCACGATTCAAGATACGGCGTTAGACATAAAAGATAGCTTCCCCGCCAAATGATAAGTGACGTGGTGAAATTAAACGTCACGTCAAATTTTATATGACGTGTCACCAGGGTGTCGGAAACGAACAGCTTCACGAGACCCGTTGGCTCTGTCTTCTCGTCGAACAGCTTCACGGATCCACGAAACGAGACCCGTCGGCTCTGATACCAATGTCAAACGGCTCTGAAGAAGACCATAAAAGCCAGAGGAAAAGCAGTAAAAATAAATGAGCACGAGCGATCCTTTCACCTCCCAGCCTTTCCTAGTTTATTGCTGGCCAAACCCATCGTGATCCGATTGCCAGCCATCAAACCTTGGTGAGTCCTACTATTCTTGGACTCTCTTTGGTTCTAGGCTCCCCTAAACCCCGTTCGGGCGCCCAAGACCCCGGACGGTCATCCTCGTGCATGTTTCCCTTGATTTACCTTAATGTCACAAGGGTAGTGTTCGCATTACTGACAGCAGCAAAAGGCAGATCAGAAGGGTTTGATGCACACGCAAGCAGGGATGGAGCTCATGAAGTAGGGCTAGAGCTCGTGAAGTAGGGGCTCTTCTGTACCCTATCGGAGAAGGGCTAGTGTAGGATGAGGGGGGAAGGAGAATCTGTTCCACAACCAGTCTTCCAGTGCGGGTGTAGGGGGAGAGTAAAGAGAGCGCCGATTCTAGCTGTGCGTGATTGGTGGTGGCCCTGGGCTGTGATTCTGTTCGACTTGACTGCCACACTGGACACAGACCATTCGATTGCCACGGTAGACAGGGAGGACTCCATGCTGCCACGCTGGCAGAAACGACAAGCTTCACCACAAGTTTTTTACCGTGAGCCTGTGAACATAGGTGTCCCTAGCTTGAACCCACAACCTCTAGGTTATGAAGCATGAGCTTTACCATCGGGCTGTCACTTTGGGGACATGATAAGCTTTTGATAACATCAAGGCAGTTTGTATCATGACTTGCCACTGTCTAGAGCTTGTTGGCCTTAATAGCTTCCTAATGTCAACTGGTGGAAACAATAATCATACCTTCATGTTACCTCACCACATAAGTTCTTGTATTTAAGTTGTCGTCATTGTGATATTCTATTAGCTCAAGAATTTTGGTTCCTCACTTTTCTAGAAAGGTGATTCCATGGTATTACAAGTTGGGAGGAATAGAAAGACAAACTTACAGATGACAGAAGGCACCCTATGCTGTGATGGAGTTCTAGGTTGGATACTAGAAATCTCTCTCGTCATTCTTTTACAACATGATGCTTAGGAGCTTATTGCAATCGATGTTTTTGCAACTAACAAACATTGTTTAAACGTATTCGTCTAATTGCAGCATTATTTAATTGCTGATTTTCAATGTTGATTTGCTTAAGCAAATCCTGCTTCCTACAAAAACTACTTGCATTTCTAAGAGATCTCCGTAAAACAAAGTCTTATCATTTCAAAAATTGAGAATGAACTTCTCAGTTCTGGTCGAGCAAAAAGAGAAACTATATTCCATTCCACAGGAGTAGCAGCTAAACTTTTACACTATTGTATGCAGGTTCATCAAACTGTTTGCCTTGGTCTGGGCAGGTAGCCAAGTTACCAAGGTGTTAAGGGCCGGCTGGTAACTTTGTTTTCTTCAATGTTTCTGCTCGTGAATAACTGTGTTTTACCTCTATTGAGAGTTCTTGGTGTGATTTGACAGTGCTCTTGCTCTGGCTCCAGCAATTGACCACGGTCTGACATTGTTTACAAACCATTTTAAGTTCAAATCGAGGGGCCAGGTATGCTAGTTGCAGTCTTTTGAGTTTAAGTGCAGTAAATAACTGGCTGATCGTATTGGTATCTATTTGCAGGCTTTTGGCATGATAGTTGCCTCATGCTTTGGCCTTGCTTTCATACTTTTTTTGATCATGACATTTTTGTGGGCATGACATCCCAAAGAGTGCACTGATTTTCAAGCTTCAGGATGACTTCTGTTGTAGCGAGATTTCATACGACTTTCTGGCCTCAATAGAGACTTGTCAAAGGAAAAAAAAAGGAAGAGAAACTGAAGCTCCAGTCATGTAATAGCTCTACATATCCATACGAGCAGCTTTAATCCCACATTCCAAAGAATTAATGGGATGAAATTGGAATCACAAAATGGCTCAAGATACTTGAAACAGCATCACAAGGTCCTCATCTTTAAGACGTCTCTTTCAAGTCTTAAATCATCACTTGCGCCATTTAATTCTCATTCTACCAATTGGCATCATTGGGGCTTAAGAGCTTGTTTAGTATGTTTGGAGATTCATCATGAAATCACTTTTCCTTGTATTTAATCACCTTCAATATGATGGTTACCAAATCCAAGGGATTTTAGCAGAAATTCAATCCTAGATCATAATACAAAAATGTTGAGGGAAGTTGTGAAGCCCTCTATTCATAAGGCAATCAATGAGAAAGCCTTAAAAATGAACACAAGTACTATATACTACTTGTTTAATCTCTTGTCTTGTTTAGTCTCTTGAGCATGGTTATATCCTCATCAAGTGATACAAAATGAAAGTGCCTATGACTATCCAGGGGTGTAGGAGGGGATGGCATTTTAGTATTAGACGGATGTTGGTCGGTGCTCTCCATGGGTTGTGCTGTTGGTTGTCTCAGCAGATATTCCTACATGTTAGTGGAGCCAGGATAGACAGAGGACTCCATGGTCTAGAAGAGTGGACCAAACCCATCTTGAAAGAGGAAATTAAATGGGCGTTAGATCTCGTAAAAGGCAGGGCTTTGCAATGTAGCACTTGTCTTTCTCGGCATTTAGATGGCGTAATCCGCATGTGCAGTTCGTTGGGATTGCTACTGCTGTTTCCAATCTGACTGTCATCCACATGCAATGGGTGGGATGAGGTGTTGAATCCAATAGGTCGTAGTAACCAATCATACCGTCTGTCTATAAGACCCATCGTGCATGTGGAGAAAATAAATGATTTGGGTAGGTCATCTTTGTTTGGAGTGGAATTTGTGTTGCATATGGATCCTTGTGGCAATTATGGTACAAATTTGGAAGAGGCATATAGTTCACGATGGTTTGACAAATGACTTTTCGATGGGATGTTTAGAAAAGGGGAAAAAATTAGACCTTTTCCCCACTTTAAAGCCTTCATGGGGTGAGTTTGGAGAAGTTATTTTGGAAAAACAGGGGGAGAGATTCTTTTTCGGACTAACAACTTTAACTAAATATTAGGCCAGATTCATTAGTTTCATAGATTTTGACTCCTGCCAGGTCGAATGCTGTATACAACCTTGCATATCTCATACTTGCACATGTGAATGAATACTTGCAATTCTAATGCAGATTGAAGCAGGCGGACTTAACTAGTATGAAGGTGACAAGCCTTGCTTTTGTCATTTGGGGATGAGTTTCGTGGGACTTTTTGAGTCTTCATAACAGAGCACATTTTGTTGTGCGCTGAAGAGCTCGACCTTTATTGGCACAGTGGCTCAATCATTACACGTGAAGGATCTTTGGCAAATGGGGCGCCCAACACCAGTACAGCTATCGAGCCTGGCTTTTTGGGTTCTTTGCCTCTGCGCTTGTGATTATCCCGATATCGCATCTCACGAATGATGTGATGGGGGAGCTCAAGCCACTCGTATCGATGAGAGCTCCACCACACTGGAGATGATCAGAGAGCTGCGGTTCATTATTCGAGCTTATGCCCAACCTGTAACATAAAAATCTAGGCTTTCTTCTTGTTGGGGAGCCTAGCCGGAGAGCTTGTTGCTGCCTTGTTGGTGTCGAATCAAGTCTTCGTTATTCGAGCTTATGCTCAGACTATACATGGCAATCTTGAGCTTTCCTCTTGTCCGCCTAGCCTGGTTTTTAGAGCAAGCCCTAACTGCCCTTGGTTTGAAGATTGCAAGACCCTTCTCAAGGGATTTCACTCCTTGAGGCAGGATGTGAAAATTTTCACTCTTCAAAAGAAGAGTTAGATTCAAAACAAAGTTAGCGAGTACCCTCAACTTAGTACAATGTAAAGTCTCTCGAACTTGGCCCTTCAAAAGTACTACACTTAATTTTGTCCTTTTCAATGAAGGATTCTTCAGCAACATTGTCATCAAATTGACTGAGCCATGGCAAAATCGTTTTTCCATCTTTTTGGCCATCAAATTTTGTAAATTGACTAAGTCTAAGAGCCTAGTATGTCTTCAATATCTTCAAAAATCGAAATAATTTTTTGCACACTATCTAGCACGTCCTTGGCAACATGTAATTTTCTCCAATCTCTAATATAACCATCTACTCACCAAAAGCACAAAACATGAGGATAAAGATACAGGAAAGAACTGTAGTGCTAAGATATGGTAGTAAATGGGTATAACACTTAAGAAAACGTTCTAGCTTTAATAGAAACGATCATTTATATAGTTTAGAGGTTCTTAAGTAGTTTTTATCAATTGGAGGACATGGATCGCACCTTATGTTCAAGATGTGATATGATAATTGGCTAAAGACCTGTTTTGGCAAACCACCTTGGATTGAGGTTGCAAATTGTGCACTAGGGCTATGCCCTATGCCATCCTTCTAATAGCCAAAAATGTGCACAAATGTTTTGTTCTTTGTGTTTAACAAGAGTTACCTATGATGAAGCAAAAGATTGGATTATCTTAGATAATCACATCACCATCATGATTTGCTCTATTTTGATGGCCTATAGCATGAGTTGAGTGGTCCGAAAGATAGACAGGCATAAATCCTCAATTTAGGAGGCTCTTAAAAGTGAATCCTTGACATTAGACCATGCCCTCATATTGATACCATTCTTTAAGAGGGGAAGAACATCACGAGGGAAAATTTGAATTAAAATTAGCTTGATAAAAACAAAGATTAGCATCATGATAATTTCATTGAGGGGGTTTAAGTAAGGGTCATTCTAGGATTGTGGTAGGCTTGAGGAGGGGTCCATGTCAACACTACATTTTTAACCCAAGAATCCCTTTCTTTCATATTCTTAGTTGGGCCTTACAATGATAAAAAGAGGGCTACAGTTTGAATTTTGTTTTTAGCCTTTTTCAAAAGGAGAATGCCGCATTATCAATCTCTTTCTAGGTTGCCTAAAATATTGACCTTTTCGGATTTTCACATCTATACTCTTATTCACTTACAAAAGCACTTTTAACTTCTTAATTGAGAAATCAAGCTTGTTGAAATTCCAATTTTCTATCTTGCACTTAGCTTCACATGAAGACACTATCATAACCTTGGAGAAGAAGGTGGACTTGCATATTGATGTTCTTGAGGAGTATGGAAGCTTGTAGATTTATCATCAGAACATGGTCAAACTACAAGTTCTTTTGCTCTTCAATGAATGTCCTAAGAGTTAATAAGAAATGTGGATATGTTATCCCAAAGAATCCCAATATATCCTTTCATAATGTTTCAAGCTCTGCTGTCTTTAGTCGAAGATGGTTTGCAAGCATATCTAGGTTATTATCCATGAATATTGATGATGATTTTTAAGCTAATTTAAGAATTGTCAAAAATAGCAACAATTAAATATAGCACTATAAGAGCTAAGAGGGAAAGGTCAATTTGCATGCCAAAAGTAATTTTTGAAAAAAGTTGAAAATTTTGAGAACTCTAGCGTGTTACTTTATGCACGATGTGTCTACTAGGTGAGTTTGTAATTTTTCCATCCCCATTACTTCTACATATGGGACCCTTACATGTTTGTAAAAATAAAGTGAAAGCTTCGCTCACTCCCATGCAAGTTGTAACATGATCCAAGATTAAACTAGAAGATGTGCAAGGGATGAGAAGAGTATCGACAAGTTTGTTTACTTTTACCTTAAGACAGTGTCTGCAATACCCAAAGTGGAATGGGAAAAAGAGGGATTAGAGAGTACCCAACCTAAAGTGGAAACCATAATCTAATCTATATAACATGTAAAAGCAAATAGAGAACTCATTATTGTATGTACAAACTACTAAGAGTCTCTTCTTGTTTGTCTTCTTGCTTGCTTCACGATAGCTTGAGTGAAGGAGAGAAAGTGAGGGAGTGAGTGAGGGACTCAAGAAAGAGGAGCTACTCATCATTATGCCTCCTCCTCCTCTTCTTATTCTTCTTCTTGCCATCTTGCTATCCAAACAACAAGAAGGTGAGACCATGAGAGTGAGGGATTGGGTGAGGGAGAGAATGAGAGATATTGTGAGTGAGGGAGCAATTGGGAGGAAGTTCCATTCTTCATTCTTTTCTTCTTCTTATCCTTCTTCTCTATTCTTTGCTTGGTGTTGGAGTGGCAGAGATAGTCAGATCAAAGGAGGGAGTAGTAGCGGATCAAAAGAGCTACACTTAGATCATGAAGCTCATCAAAAACCTGTGAGACAAATTAGACTATAACAAGTGTAGAGGACTCTGATGATTCTCATTAATAAAAAAACAAGACTACAAGCTAGCCAGTTGAGAGATTTGTAATTAGCAGTTGTAATCCAATCCTTATGAATGTAAGGCTAAGGGGCTAACATGCAATGATTGTATGGTATGTCCCAAAGCAAAAAGATGCATTTAAAAATAGAGACTTAATGCATAACACCTAGGGATTCTCAAGTTAAAGATACCCATTGTCCTTAGTCAACCAACTCCATCTTTAAGCCCGTATCCCTTCTTTCCAACTTCTTGTACATACACTTAGAGAACATCAATGGTAGAACATGCTTAGGGAGCCTCGACTCACCTATTAGAACTCTTACCTTGAGTTACTTGCACTTCTTTCCTCTACACCCTATTCACTCCAGTACTAGAAGATCAAACCCATTAAAAGCAAGGTAGAAAAGCCACTTTAAGAAGAAATACCACTCATGCCACGATTATCATTTAAGCTAGCATTCAAACCAATAGAGACCAAGTCCTTCAAGAACTACGTAGGTTAGACTTAGAGTTTGTCTACTCTCTTGTTTTTCCTTATGCTTTTCTTTAGGAAACACCCTTTTTTCAACAACAAATCTTTTTCCTATTACTCAATCAATGAGGTTTCCTTGCCACATCAATTGCTATAAGAAGAATCCCAAGAAGGTGTCTTTTAAGTACTACACTATAAGCATGTGTATTATCACGAGGATGTGTTTTTAAAATGCTTAGCTTGCCATTATTAAGCTGTGCACACTTGAATTGCAAGTTAGTTAAGTTATGGTGATAGTCTAAGCACCCTAAGTCTACATTGAATGACATTGGCATAAGTTGTATTAAGTAATGATGGACAAGTACTTATAGGTATTTGGCATTAGTGTGAAGATAGCCATTTTGAGGTAGAGAGTTGTTGGAGAGAAAGAGATTGGCCATCAAGGAGTTGTCAGGAATAAGCCAACTATTGTCCATGGGCTTTCCTACCAAGAGAGACCAAGTTTGCAGTAGGCATAACTTTTGGAGATGCCTAAACTATTGGTAATAGCATCCTAAGTCTCTTGGCCAGCATATAACCTCATCTAAGACTAGGATTCAAGCATATGCTCATTGGTACAAGCTCTGGATAGTAGGAAATAGGTTATTTGGACATTTTTCAATGACAAAATTTAGAAAATTCCCACTTCTCAGATTTTTCTCTCGTTCTCTAATATTCTCTCATCAAATTTTAACATATTTGAGCCCTTGGTGAAGGGAAGTGGTGGTGTACTACTGTCAAACCCTAATTTATAGCAAAAATTAGTGTTTTCTCAGTCATCTTGGAACCTGTGCACATGAATTGAGGACATGATAAGGGCTTAACAATTGTAATTGAAGAAATTGCACTCGATTTGAAGGGTAGCTCCATCCCCATTTGCTTTGGCCCACATGGAAGAGTCCAAGAATCAACTTTGTGCCAATTCCTTTGTCAAATCAGGGGAAAAATCAATCATTATTGTTGTTGATCATTTACGACATCTCATTAAATTGAAGATTGAAGATCAATCTATATCTCAATGTACTCCAACTTAGAGGAATACAAGTTAAAGAAATATCGCAAGGGGTGTTAGTTGGACCAAATATGTGTTAATTGTCCAAGACTAATCAATTAAGTGTGTGATTTCTAATTTCTAAATTTGTTGCTTGCTATAAGTTGTATTAAATCACATCGAGTCTCTTGAATTGGTGGGCTCGTGGCATTTGATTGCAAGCTAGAATTGCTGCACATTGTTGAGTTTGTGATCCATTGAGTGTAATTTAGCAAAAGAATGTCATCGTACTCATTGACATGGATTCACGTCATGATGATGCATCACAGCTTGAATCTTCACAAAGCATTGGGGGAAATGCAATGCCAAATCATGGAATGGGTATAGTCTTATGGGAAGCATGCTAAGAATGTATGTTTTGACCAAGAAGTGGGTCCCTCAAGGCCTCAAAATATTGATGACTAGCAAGATGAAGATGACTATGATTATTGGTTTAAAGCCCAATTGTGGACAAAAAATTGACGTCTTTGCAATCCAATGAGTTTTGGATAGCAAGACATGCATGCTAATGGGGGGGCATTAGGGATACTTTAGTGGTGGATCAATTTTCCATACAATGGCTAGTTAAGGACCATCTAGTGGGCCACATTGGGAATACTTTGGTGGATAAATTTTCCATGCAATGGCTAGTCAAGGACCAACTATGGATATGTATAGCCTCAATCCTTATGGTATGTAACAAGTAGTGTATGGATTGCAATCTGGGTATGGCAAATGGAATGCAAAACGCCTTGTATAGTAATGTTGGCATGATACTTAGGGCACAAAGTGGCATGTTTGGCAATGCATCTAGTAACCCTAGTGTGTTAGGGGCTCATGGGATTAATGTTGGTTATGTCTTTACTTCTTAATGTGCTAGTCATGATGTAAATATAGCAAGCTACCAATTTATGACAACTTGGTGCAAAGTAAAAAGACTATGATGAGAGTGGCAAAGGGGTGAAATTTGCAGTGTTTAGTGGTATGCAACACATATTGAAAGCTTTGCCTCTTATTCAATACTTTGATGTGGCCTATTCAAGAGGAAATTTCACAAGGTCATCGAAGATCCAAAAGACAACCACTCTTTGAATGTGCTACAATAGTGATCAACTCTCTTCTTGCAAGGTAGAGCACAACCAACATGGTTTTGGTTTAAGAAATTGTTTGCTTCCACTTGGTTGACAAGTACCTTTGAAGTAGATGTCATGACTACCTAGCATAAGTTGGATGCATCACAATGAAAGAATCTTAGAGTGCAATAAGAAGTTTTGGGAGGTATTACTACTTGCCACTTCTTCTCATGATGCTTCCTTTTCTAAGAAAATAGAGAATATTGTTTGTGGACTACTCGAGGAATTCATATTTTTGCATGAAGAACACTATGACAAGCATGTCACAACTCATAGAGGCTACATGTACAACAAATGCTTTATAGCATGAAAAGTCTATGAGCTTAAGGATAATTAAATGATGAAAAGTTGTCCAGGTTGTCTTCTAAGGTTGAAAAGAGAGGCGACTCAAAAAATAAGACTAAAAAGAGGCAAAAAATGAAAGGAAAAACTTGGAAAATAGCTACCCCCGATGCAAGGAATTTATGGTTGCAAATGCATATTTTGAATGTGAGCAAGAGGGGCACATGGGTAAGGACTATCCCTACAAGAAGCAGGTTGACCAGGGGGATAACAAGGGCAATTCAAAGGAGGAAAAGCCCAAAATTTTAGCTAGTTTAGTTCTCAATGTGCTTTACTGATCACCCTAGTGACAATGAAACAAAACTTTATAGAGTATCATGGGGAAAAGTAAGGGATTAGCATACGTTGATATTCTGTGATCCTAGTGCACGAGTGAGTTTTATCTCTATAGGTATGGCTATTTGTTCAGGCATTTGAGAGGATGAGATGGGTCCCATGGGTAAGATTGGTGTGGCATAGGAAGGGCATATAGAGCTTGTCACGCCCATCATTGGATAATTTTGTTTACACATTTAGAGCTGTGGATAGTGAAGATTTGTTCATATCACCATTGGAGGGTTGTGAGGTATTATTTGGTATACCTTGGTGTCATCATGTGCATGCAATGATTAACACCTATGACAAAGCTATAGCCCTTCAATATAAGAGCAAGAGACATCCTTTGGATGTAAATTGAAAGGGGAATATGTCCCTTTGTCTTAGCCTTTTTCGTTTTAAAAGTAATGAAAAATCAAATTTCAATAGACACGTTTTACAAAAAAAAAGTTAATATTGAAAATGTTAGACACATATCCATATTTTTAACATACTTGTCAAACAAACCCTTGATGGCATGATTTGGGTAGCCCATCAAGTGATAGTCCTATGGGACACCGTCCAAAACTCCCTTGGAATATCGTAGACATTGTTGTCTAGGCTTGCTTGAGTCTACTTCGTAGAAAATCTCTGCTCCACACTTATGAGGATCAACTTGAAACAAGGATCCTAAACAATACTAAGATTACTTAACAATTTATCTAGTGTCGATCTTTCAGCATGTTGCTTGTGCAAATCAACTCGAATCAAACTCGACCCGTCTTGGACTTGGTTAAAGAGGGTGAGAAATGAGGGGAGTTAATGCATCAACTCCTCTACCCATTAGGCAAAGTCTTACCTCGACCTATTAAATGTGACATGAGGTTAGGCTCTATAATACTTTTTCCCTAGGATAATTATTGTTAAGCTCTTTCTTGAAACCTCCCAAGGCTAATGCTTTTGAAGGAAAACTCTTGATTTACTGAGACTACCCAACCATAGGATGAACCCATCGAGGATCCACCTTCCCACTTCCCTTTTAAGAGGAAAGTGCTTAATTATCTTATTACCTAGCATGATTAATTTAACACATATAAAATAGCTTCTTTAATTATATTGTTAATATAAGGGATTTTCACTTAATTTAGGTATAAACTCAAAGACAAGGTTAATAAATTTTTTAAAAATAATAGCAAAGTATATTTTATCATCACTTTCTCCAAGGTGTAACATTAATCCAACATTTCGTTCCTTACACACCGAGATCTATTGGGGGTAAAGGCACATGTGCCTACACGACCCTCTATTTACTATACACACCATGACTGCACACCTATAATTGCACGTGGCGGATGCCCATCGTTGTCACTTTATTATTTATTCTTTCAGTGACTATTGAATAAGGGAAGGTTGGTCACATAGTGTGAACGTTGGAGTTCCCACATCTCTCTCTCTCTCTCTCTCTCTCTCTCTCTCTCTCTCTCTCTCTCTCTCTCTCTCTCTCTCTCTCTCTCTCTCTCTCTCTCTCTCTCTCTCTCTCTCCATCCTCCATAGCTCGTATCTCTCTTGCTCCTACTTGCTCATACTTCCACTCACATTTCACCCTTCAATTGATTTCAGAGCCTACCATTCAAGGAGCTCAAGGATCTTCTTCATCATTTGCTTTAGCCTGGATTCAAAGCTTCAACTTCAAGCTTCATAGAAGCCACATCTCGAGATATGCATCAATCCTATCGATCTTTAGCTCATTTAAGATTATTTTGACATTGTTACAGACCTTTCCCTTGATCATTTGAGCTCCCAAAAGTGAGCCTTGTGCTCAGTTGTAGCAAATAGAGTCCTAAGATAGCACCCCACAATTTTCAGTGCATTTTAGGGGGATACCCTATTGCTCCCCTTCCTGCCTTTTACTTCTTCCCTCTTGCTTGGTGCTTTGCCTATTGTTTGGGGGTCCTTTTGGCATCCTCTAGCTTTGTTCTTGGCATTGGTTGAAGAGTTTTGGATCAGCCATTGCTCTATGGTTTAGGGCAGGTTGTTGTACATAGTTTGGATAGCAAACAATGAGCTTCATAATGCAAGTTTAATGCTTCAGTGATACTATTTTGGTGCTCGGGTGTTATGCTTATGCTTTGAGATGCTACTTGAATTGTTTAGAGCTTTATTAGCTTAGTTTTGTAGAGGTTCATTACTATAATAACAGTTTGGGAAACAAGCCATTAACAATAAGCTTCATGCATTTAAAGTCCACATGCTCTATGGATATGCCACTTGAATATATTTTGGAATGCTTTGGCACTTGGTTTGGCACTACATTGGATGTCTTTGAGCTTTGGCTATATGCTTCAATGATTGACATTATGGGTTGAAAACTTATTTGGGTCCAAATGTATCGGTTGATATCTATGGGCACATGGATGTTATGTACTTGATGTATTGAGATTTGCATTGCTCTTTTACACTCTGAATACGCTTTATTGGATGCATTTTTTGAGATATTTATATTTAGTTTGATACATTGCATTAGAGCTTTGGATTTTCTACATAGTTGAGCTTGATTTATTGAGACAGTGGGACTCTTGCCTTATCTGCATGCTCTCTTGGATACTCTTGGATGTAATTATACCTACTAGTGGGCTGATTTGATTTAAATGCTTTAGACTTTGGCACTTACCTCTATCAACAAGATTTCATGATGTATACATGCTTCTTGGTTATGTATTGAGCTTCATTACTCTATGCTTAGTCAATTGTATATTTGACAGGTCTTTGCACTTGATCTTAAGATCTCTTATATACATGATGTCTATGCCTATGGGATGTATTGGTGATTGACTTCCTTGACAAACTTTAGTATCGGTTGTATGCTTATTTACTGCTAGTTGCTTTTATATATCTCAACTATTACTTGGATATTCCTAGCATTGGGAGCTTGGTATTTTTAAATTATTTTTTCATAGCAGTCTTAGTCATATTGCTACATTTATTACAATGGTTCTATAATTACAGCTTTTAGCATTGTCTTGGAGAGCAGCAAACATTGTACTTTGATAGTCTATTGCTTACAGTTGATGGAAGCTCTATCCTTTGGTATTCACCCTATTTCCCCCTTCTTTTGGCTGAGTTTCATGGCTAATTTACAACCATTTACAAAAACCCATTCTCTTGGATTTTGCATTGGTATATTGTCATTATGGTTGGTTCTTTGAATGATAGTGTTATTTTCAATATTGAAAAGCTTAATGACATAAATTTCACCTATTGAAAGATGCAGGTATGGTAGAACTGGTCCCAAAGAAGCAGGCTAGGATGTTGAAAACCAAGAGTGTAAAGCTTGAAGGCATAGATCAAGATGATTGGGATGAGTTGCATCAACTATATAAATCCACCCTTCTTATACTATCATTGTTTAAACATGTTTATTTCAATGTTGTTGCACCTGAGGATAATGCATGGCAATTATGGAAAAAGATATGTGATCTTTATGACAAGCAAAGTCATCCATCACATATGTATTGGTTGAAATATCTTGTGGACCTTTGCATAAAGAAAGGGACTCGTGTGTCTACACATTTGAATGAATTTCATTTGATTTTCAGTCAATTGACTTTATAGGGCATTGAGTTTAAGGATAACCTACCTCCCTTGTTTTTTCTTATAACACTTTCTAGGTCATGGGATACTTGTCTACAACTGTGCATGCTAATATACCTAAGGATGGCTTGAAAGTCCAGGATGTTAAGGGTGCTTTATTCAGAAAGGAGATGAACAGAAAGAATGTAGATGTAGCATGCATTGTAGATGTAGCATGCACTTCTCATTATTTGATTGTTAGGGGACAAACATGATAGTAAGAGTGGTAATGACCACCATGGTCGAGACCCACAAAGAGCTTAGGCTTGCACGAGCAATCTTGTAGTAAGTCTTATTGTAAGTCCTCTCTGACACACCATTTCTATGGGAAGCAAGGTCATATTTGGCCACAATGCCATAAGATACATGATGATAAGTGGTAATGATTGCCATGGTCGAGACCCACAAAGTTCTTAGTCTCGCGTGAGCAATCTTGCAATAAGTCTTTTTGTAAGTCCTCTCTAACATGTCATTTCTATGGGAAGTAGGGTCATATTTGGCCACAGTGCCATAAAATGCATGATGGTAAGTGCAAAGAGAAAGGCAAGGGAAAAGTGTAGGAAAAATCTAGTGATTGCATCATTATTCCTAGTAAGTCTAGTATAAAGATTGAAGAGATAAAAATAATGCAACAGCCTAATTCAGATGATAATTACATCTTAGTAGCTTCCTCTCTTGATGCTTCTCAATTGACCAATGCTTCATCTACAACATATTTGCAGTGTGTTGGTTGCTTGATTCGGAGGCTTCTTTTCATGTTACCATGCATAGTGATTGTGCAAGCTCAGAAAGTTATATGTAGCCATGATATTGTTTTCCATGAGGAAAAGATGCAAAAGTAGTTTGATGTGGTAGTTGAGATATGTAGGGTGATCTTTTAGAAGGACCTCTTATTGCTATACAACAAGATAGACAACCAACAGCTGATGTTCCAATGGCCAATGATCATGATGTTGGACAAGATGTACAAGCTCCACAATCTATTTTGAGATGGTCTACTAGAGATAACCGATCAGTTTTCTTGTTGAGAAATAGACAAATGATGTATGCTCCAAGAAGAGAGGTCTTGAATCCCATATGCACAATGAGGAGAGTGGAACGACCCAACTTCTATAAAGCATTGTACTTGGCTGTCACTTTCATAATGATGAATGCAATATCATGATGCTTTCCTCTTTCAGTTAGTGTCATTGTCAGTCCAATACACAAGATTGTCTTTATGAGTCCAAGCTTCCATCTTGGAACCTAATTCACTTGTGTAAGAGTTGTCTACTCATTGTCTATGTCAACATGAATTTAGTCTTCATCTGCCAACCTCGATAGCTCTTGCCATGCTCTAGATCTGATATTTGAACATTTCTCTCTCTATGGACTATGCTATGGTGACAAATTCTAGTGAGCCCCTTACTTATGAGGAGGCCATACACAAAGGTGATAGATACTGTTGGAAGAGGATCATGTGGTCTTAGGTTTGATGGTTTATGGAGACGTTCATGTAGGAACCTTTGATGAAATGAATTTGATGACATATTGAGAGGCAAAGCTAGATTTGGGAGTAAGATAAAGGTCATGGAAAATAATATAAGAATGAAAGATGAGGAGAAACCTAATAGGGAAATGGTAGAGAAGAAATTGTTGAGAAAGTAATGCTAGGTGATCTGGGAGTAAGAGAAAGGTCATGGAAAATAATATAAGAATGAAAGATGAGGAGAAACCTAATAGGGAAATGGTAGAGAAGAAATTGTTGAGAAAGTAATGCTAGGGATAGGGAAGCAATGGTGATCTGGGAGTAAGAGAAAGGTCATGGAAAATAATATAAGAATGAAAGATGAGGAGAAACCTAATAGGGAAATGGTAGAGAAGAAATTGTTGAGAAAGTAATGCTAGGGATAGGAAAGCAATGGTGCTAAAGGAAGGTGGCTTGTGCGAATGTGGCATCAGTGCAACAAGAAGGATATGCAAAGCATAATATAAGTTGGTAGGATTGATAAAATGATAAATGGAAGTGGTTACAAATAGTGAAAATAAATAGAAGGGACTAGGGTGAAGGCTTAAGGTAATGGCAATGTGTGGTTGAGGAGTAAATGAATTAGAAGTGAATTTGAGAAGCTTTAGAATATTTAGGTGTGGATGGAGAGATATACTTGATATTAGGGCAAAATAAGTGAGATTGGTGGTTGAGTGATGATTGATAAATAACATCTTCTTTTGTAAGGTAGTCAACTAAGAGATTGGCCCTTTTCATTGATGTGAGTGGTCTTGTGAGATCAGGTTCTTGCTTCTTGGCCATTAGGAGAGTAGCATATGCATAGATTGATGGAGCATCCAATCCCGTAGTTAGTTCTCCAACAATACTAAATGAGACCTCCTTATTGTTGGCACAATGAGAGTCCTCAATTTGAGTCACTAGTTGACCAACTTATTGTTGAGATGGCAAGCTCAACACGTGCGGACATTGACGATAGACCGCGTGGCTAGATAGGTCCGCACGTCTACACTTAGCACATTGGTGGTCATTATGATACTCACATGGCCACTGACTTATCACTTATTATATTTAGCTTGTTACACCTACCTACAGCTGGCAAAGATATAGCGCCAGTCAATTAGTGTAGTCAGTTATGCATTGTTTAACTTAGTAGGCCACTTTCCTTTATGTTGTATCTTATCTATACTTTGTGTACATAGTGTGTGTGTGGAAGAAGAAGAAGAAATAAACAAGAAAATGTTTTGGCCTCCATCTCTCTTCTTGTGTTCTTGAGTGAGCTTTCTCTTGTGTATACAGTTTGTATTTGGCGCAGCAGCTCAAGTAAGGTCCCCCCACAACATGATTCTTGACATGGTATTAGAGCCGCGTCACTAAGAGAGGTTGATTTTGAAGGCTAAAGTGAAGGACAAGAAGCAAGGTTCGAGCAAGCAAGCAACGGGTAGTAGGAAGCTCTCCCATTCTTTCACTCTCTCTCTTGGATAGTGCCCATGGAGGCACTGGAAGTAGGGTAGAGTGAAAATCTTAGATTGCTGTGAGATTTGGTGTGCGAGTAGAGTACTGTATATTCTGCAGATAAGCCATTTAGGGCTTATCCACAAATCTTTTTGACATCTGAGGCCGTTTCAAGCCCCGTTTTAGAGCCACAAAGTTGCGGACAACAGTTTCAATGTACACTGTGATTTCGGTTGTATTGACCGAAAGTGGGTGCACATGTTACATATTTCAAATCTGTAAATTTTGAGGTGTTTGCTAGAAAGCAAACATAAGGTTCATATGCAAACAAGTTGCAAATTACATGTACTATTGAGCAATCAATGAAAAAGGTTGCTTGGGATATTGTTGTGCACTTGTTTTGAAAGGCTACAGAAGACTAGCTTGCTGTGTTGTATCCTGTTTTATGATAATGATAGAGAACAGTGGAAATCCCATTATTGAGAAGCTCGACAAGAACAACTACCCTTCATGGAAGTTTCGTGTGACGAACTTCCTCATTGGAAAGGGCCTTTATGAGTTTGTTTCAGGTGAAGAAAAGAAGTCAGAGCTAGGTATACCTCCGACTATAGATGCATTAAAGGCATGGAAAGAGTGGAATACAAAAGACAAAAAGGTGAGACATATTAGGAATGCAGAAACTTCACATGTAGCTTAGACAATTTTTGAGAACATGTTTTCAGTAAATACAAAGGCACTAAAGATTCAACTCAAGCAAGAGTTGAATACATTGAAGAAAGGGAAAATGTCTATCAATGAGTATGTGTTGAAGGTGAGGGGCATTGCTGGCTTCTTGAGGACTCACGGGATAAAGAGGCAATTTACTTGCAAGTATACCCCACAGCAAAATGGGATTGCAAAAAGAAAAAATAGGCATATTACAGAAGTTGCACGAGCATTAATGGCTGAAAAGAATATGCCAAAGTATTTTTGGTTTGAAGGTGTCCATACTGTTGTCTATATTATGAACAAAACTCCCACAGGTGCAGTTCATGGGATGACTCCCGAAGAATGTTTTACTGGCAAGAAGCACGATGTATCACACTTGAAGATATTTGGCTGCGTTGCATATATTCTTGTGCTAGATGAGCTATGGAAGAAGCTTGATCCAAAGGCTAAAAAATGTATTTTTATTGGATACTCTTTAGAGCAGAAAGGGTATCGTTGTTATAACCCTGTCTCATAGGTGAGTTCAGAGTGAGCATGGACGTTATTTTTTATTAGATGAGCAGTTGATATGCACCTGCTGATGATGTATTAGATGATGATAATGATCATGATAGCTATGTGCAAAAAGAAAAGCAAGAATCACAGAGTCTTAGTGGACCAGAAACATCATCTCGTACTACATCTACAGTGAGTTCTTGGTCTAGGAGACTAAGGAGTAGCCCCACATCTTCAAATGTATCTATAAGTGTTGCAGGCAAAGACAAAGGAAAGAAGAAAGTGCTAGATGATAATGATACATCTACTAGTCATTTGGGATTTGATGGAGATTCTAGAGGTTCAGAGAGTTTGGATGATGAGCTTGGTATTCTTTCAATCAAGACACCAGGTGTATAGAGAGCTCATTGTAATGTAAAGGCTCTATTGAGTGATCCAGTGGTACGTAGGTCTAGCAGGGTCAGATCCCCTGTTAAAAGATTTGGCTTTGAAGGTTATGCAGCTCACCATTATGCTTATATGATGAAACTAGTTGAGGATGTTGAGCCCACTTATTTTGAGGATGTTGTTGGTCATGCTCATTGGGATGCAGTAATGGATGAGGAGATGGCTGTATTAGAAGCCAATAAGACTTGGAATTTGGTACCCTTGCCTAAGGGTAAGAAAGCTATTGGCTATAAGTGGGTTTACAAAGTCAAGCATAATGCAGATGGTTTAGTTAGCAAATATAAGGCTAGGCTGGTTGCAAAAGGCTATGCTCAAATATATGGCATAGATTATGAAGAGACATTTAGTCTAGTTACTAGGATGGCAACTGTTAGATGTGTGATTGCCTTGGCAATAGCCAAAGGTTGGAGTTTGCAACAAATGGATTTAAGAATGCCTTCTTGTATGGTGAATTACAAGAAGAAGTGTATATGGAGTAGCCAGTAGGTTTTGAGGATTTAGAGCATCCCACATATGTATGTAGGTTAAAGAAGGCGCTTTATGGGCTGAAGCAAGCACCTAGAGCATGGTCTGACAAGATTGGAGAGTATCTTGTCAATATTGGATTTTGTATTTTTGATGTTGATCACTCACTTTATGTGAGAAGGGGAGATGCATGTTTGGTCATTATAGTCATTTATGTGGATGACTTGATTATTACAGGTGACAGTGACAATGGGATTGCTGAAGTTAAGGACTTCTTGAAGAAGAAGTTTGAGATGAAGGATTTGGGTGAGCTGAGATACTTTCTTGGTATTGAGGTGATCAGATGTGATGATGGTATATGGTTATCCCAAAGGCAGTATGGCTTGGATATGTTATCCAAGTACGGTATGACAGAATGTAAGCCTCTTTCAGTACCATTGGAGAAAAATGTGAAGTTGAGTGCCGACGTTGGGGATGAGATAGAAGACCCTACTATGTTCAGGAATAGTAGAGAGTTTGATTTACATGACTATCACAAGGCCAGACTTGAGCTATGCTATTGGCCTTGTCAGTCAGTTTATGCAGATGCCTAGAAAGCCTCATTTGGATGTAGTTAGACGTATATTGAGATATGTGAAGTCCACTTTACATTATGGACTTTTTTATGAGGCAGGTAAGGATGTACAAGTCTTTGGATACACAGATGCAAATTGGGCTAACAGAAGATCTACTAGTGGATTCATGTTTTCCCTTAGTAGTGCAGCAGTTACATGGAGCAGCAAAAAGCAACCTACAGTTGCTTTATCGAGTACAGAGGCTGAGTATAGAGGTGCTGCTATGGCAGCATGTGAGGTGGTATGGTTGCAAAAGTTATTAGGTGATTTGGATGTGTAGGGAGATGGTCCAATTGTCATTCATTGTGACAATATGAGCAACATACAGTTAGTTAGGAATACAGTGTTCCATGCTAGGACAAAACACATTGACGTGCACTACCACCTTGTGAGAGAGAAGGTACTTGCAAGAGAGATTGACTTGGTATATGTCAGCACACAGGATTAGATAGCTGACATCCTCACAAAGGTATTGAGTGCAGAGAAGCTTCAAAAGTTCCAAAGCTTACTTGGAGTTGTAGAGATATAGTTGAGCTTGAGGGGGAGTGTTGAGATGACAAGCTCAACGCGTGCAAACATTGATGATGGACCCCCTAGCTAGATGGGTCCGCACGTCTACACTTAGCACGTCGGTGGTCATTATGATACTCACATGGCCATTGACTTATCACTTATTATATTTAGCTTGTTACACCTACCTACAGCTGGCAAAGATATAGCACTAGTCAATTAGTGTAGTTTGTTATGCATTGTTTGACTTAATAGGCCACTTTCCTTTATGTTGTATCTTATCTATACTTTGTGTACATAGTGTGTGTGTGGAAGAATAAGAAGAAATTAACAAGAAAACATTTTGGCCTCCATTTCTCTTCTTGTGTTCCTGAGTGAGCTTCCTCTTGTGTATACAGTGTGTGTTTGGCGCAACAGCTCAAGCAAGGCCCCCACAACACGATTCTTGACACTTATATATTACCTATTTTGGTAGTCAAGATAAGGGGCATACTTGGATTGCAATCATTGTTTGCATGAGAGAAGAATAATAACAATGTACATGACATAGGTCATTTGAACGTGCTTGCAAGGATGACAACATGGAGCATGATTGAGAAGAGGAAATGAACTATTGCAATATGCAAGGGTACTTAATGTCAATACCCTTGATGTCAATTTCTTCCTTGGATTGAGCTTTTAGATGCTTGAGTGGAATTTTGCTAGTCACTATGAGCTTGGATGCAAATGCAATAAATTGCAAACTCAATGATCCAGTATATTGATTAAAGCACTCATGAGCAATTTAGGACTAAACTAATAATGTATAGCTCCAAAAATATAAGGATTTAATGACCTAGGGTGGCACCACTCTAAGGATGCAATAAGGTAGGAAAACTTACACTACTATGTCAAGAGACACGGCTAATTTGATATAAAAAGATATGGTTTGAGGTTTAGTGGGATGATGAGGATAAGCTTGATCTCAAAGCTTGTGCTCTAATACAATGGATAAGCTTTTACATCATAATGCAACAATGAGAAGGGGCAAGAAAATCTTTGAAGACAATGATATAATGTACAATGAGGATTATAGTTTTATTTGGGTAACTATTGAAAGAATGAATGAACTATGTAAAGGTCAGGACAACATGATTCACAAACTCAAATGATACAACTCTACTCTTAGCTATGCGGATGAGTAAAAAAGATCAATTCCACTTATTTTAAATTTATTACAAAGAGATAATCCATCGAAAAAGAGAAAGAAACTATGGTATATGAGCATGTGAGGAAAAGAGAAGAATAGAAGTGCCAATTTTCAAGTTTCTATAGGTAGGAGTTATTCCACTATGGTTGTGGTCCATGACAGAGGCATCACTTAGGGAGGTAGTTGTTGAAGAAACTCCTTAGCTATGTGATTTTTCCAATATTCTTTGATGAGCATGTTGATGAGATCAAATATGAGTGAAGGATAAGAAGTGCGAGGGACATGCATAGTCCTCTTGTTGGATATTATATTAGCTTATATGAACATGGCGGAGGTCAAGTGCATCATAATGGTTGTAACGTTGAGCAAGATACATGGCTTCAGCCTATGTTTAATTCATTGAGACTGAGAATCATTGAGGTTTAGGCTAATGTGAACATGATTGAGGTCAAAGGCATTACAATGGTCCTATCACTAGGAAAGATACATGGATTAGGCTTGTGTTTAGTTCATTAAGGGTTTAATTCATTGAGGATACTTGTCCTTTCTTCAAACATAATGTGAAACAAGAATATATTCCTTATGTCCTTCAAGTTTGATATTGCCGCGGGAAGCGAGGAACACTGCATCAAGGGAGAAATGATCTGGCTTGGAGCAAATGGGAGTAAGAACAAAATCCTTGGATGAAAGTACCTTGTGGCATTAAAGAGATACTACAAATGTAGGTTGCTAGGTGTCCTCACTCATAGGAAGAATAGTTAGTAGGCTTGCAAAGTCATGTAGTACTTGAGGAGTTTATTGTATTATTCGTATACCTACTCGTTTGTAAGGTGCAGTTGTACTTTTCCCTATCAATTATCTACAAATGGGACACTATATTTTTGTTTAAAAAAAGTGAGAGTTGGGCCCTTGTGCAAATTATCATACTACATTAGGTCAAAACTAGAAGACCCACAGTGGATGTGGAGATAATTGATAGGGAACTTCTAGTTTTGACCATGACCACAATTCCCAAATTGGAATGTAAAAAGGACCAATCATGAGAAAAATAGGCTAAAGGAAACTCTAAAAGAAAACCCTAATGTATAATATGTAAGCTTGAAGAGAAGCCTCATTCTTATGTGTGCATATTTTTTGTCTCCATCTCCTTGTCTACAAGATTTTATCCTCCATATCTTGAGAGTGAGGAAGAAGAGAGTGAGTGAGAGTGAGGAACTAGTGAAGGTGAAGCTTTATTTTCACTCCTTTATTTCATCTCTTCTCCCCCTCTTGCTTCCATAGCTTGAAAGGGTATGAGGTTGAGTGAGAGGGAGTGTATGAGAAAGAGAGTGTGGGACACCAACAACTGACCTGTTAGGGAGAATCTCTTCTCCATCTTCTAATTTATCTTCTTCTCTTAGGTTGGGATAGTAGTGGCTTGCAGTTGGAAGAAGATGAGACAATGGCTTGAAGGATATCATTTGGATTGTGAAGCCACCAGTGAACCACTATTATATTTGGACTATAACATGGGAGAGAGGTAACTAGGTGAGTCTATTGCAAATTCATAATTTCAAGGGAAGTGAGAGGATATTGCATAAAGGATTTGGAGCTAGAGCATGAGCTGACTATGCAAGAGATAGTTTAAACCATTGGTAGTAGTTACAAACTCTTAAAAAAGAACAAGAGTTTGACAATGTTCCACTATCAAGGGTAACACAATAAATTTTTTGTTCCATTTCCAAAAATAGAAAAATTGAACCTAAACCTACCAAAAATTTCTCATATTTTTATCATTATGAAATAGGAGGTGTTGTTATACTTTATAGGAATGAAATGGTTAGGTGAAAGTGGCTTTTAAGGAGCAAAATTTGAGCATTTTTTTGCATTATTTAAATACAACTACCTTATTATCCAACTCCACTTAAGTAACACTACCCTTAATGATCGAGATGTTGTTGTTATAACCACAAAAGGGGTGGAATCAAGGATTCAAGTGGCTTATATGATAAGAGGGCAAAGCCTCTCAATCCCTAGAGTATTACCTACTGCAATGTTGGCAGGTTATAACCAACTACAAGCATTACCTAGTAGCTCCAACGGATAGATGCAAGGACCCTTGAATCAAGGGATCCCTAATTACCTACTCTTGGGATGACTAATGTAGTCTGGCTAGCTAGCCAATCATCATAATAATTATGGAAACTCTCAAGGGGATGGCTCAAAGAAAATTTTGCAAAGAGGAAGAGCCAACCTTGAGGCCATACCCAATGGGGTTAGTTTAGTTAAGAGACTTTCCTGCTATTGGAAACTCCACTTCTAACAATGTTAGAGTTGTTTCTAGTGATAAGAAAGCATAAGAATGTCATAAGGCTGACCCTAGTACAAGAAAGTCTAGCCCTAAGTAGAGTACCATTGATAAGAAATTACTCACTCAAATACTCAAGTGGGTCCTCTTAGACTTGATGTTGAGCTAGAGGAGCATACTATAAAAGATAAGCACAAATTGAAAGCCAAGGAGGTTCTTAAGGCCCTTAGAAAGCTGAAGGAAAAAATGGTGTGGAACGAAAAGAAGGTTATGTTTAGCATTCACATTGAGGTGTGGAAAAAAAATAAGGCTTTGTTTAGCTTTTTGGAGTTTAACCTAGCTAATGCCTTATGTGAGATCAAACTGGATATTAATATCCTTTAGTTGATCCATTTGTCACCTAATGTTCGTAAGGAAATTTTAATAATCCTACAAACAAACTACATTGTTGTCTTTTGGGGCCAATCAAATTAGAATCTAATCAATGGGTGGCTAGAGCACATTGAAAAGCAGTTCCCTAGGGTTTAGGCTTATGTGCAGGGTATTCTCATAGATATTATAGTGGTAGACACAAGCTTTTCTATGAATATTATGAGCAAGATTTGTTGGGCAAGATTGGCAATTAAGATAATACCACCACCATATTGAAGATGGATGACAATTTAAGACAACTTGAAGTACACGTTTCCCGATTGCTAGTGACTATTGCACACATTGAATGCACCCTAGACTTTAGGTTCATGCGATTTGTTGGGAGGCCAACTTATCAGCTCTTACTTGGATGACCATAAATATTATATGTTGATTGCTTGGTTGATATCCCAATTGATTGTTTGATTTTGGACACAATTTCAAGAGACTGATCATTGACATTTACCCAAAGCATCACTTGAATAAGAGAGCTCTATCTCTTCATAGAGTGAAAGGAGCTTGAAGGAACACCAATTAGGGAAACCCCTAGTTCAAACAAATCTAATGAGGGTTCCGCCACAAAGGAATGGTATCAAGTCATTTTAAATGATCCAATCAAAGCCAAATATTGGACTCATGATGTTGTTATGGTGGTTTTGGATCTAAGGACTCCACATGATCCCCGTCCGATCAAACTTCTCACCATGTTATCTAAGGTAGAGTGTAATGACTATGTGTCACTTCTCCTTGAGTTCAAGGATGTGTTTGCATGGAGCTTCCATGAGTTAAAGGGGATTCCCTCTACTATTAATGTCACACATTCCTGCTAAATGACGATAGTAAGTAGCTAATGAAAATGATTAGAAGGATGACATTTGATATTAGAGAGCCTCTCTTTGAGGAACTGATGCATCTATGAAAGGTTGGATTGATTTTCCTTGTAGAGCATGCTAAATTGTGCTCGTTAGTAGTGATTAGAAAAAAGAAGAACAATCTAATATGCTTATGTGTGGATTTTAAACAAAAAAGTACTATTATCCCTTATCCTTTAGCAATTAGATCTTGGATTAGTTTAGTAGGATGAGAGATGTATTCATTTATGGACTTCTCTATAGGTTACAACCAAATGACCATAGTCAAAGAAGACAAGTTGAAATAGCATTTATCATAGTCTTTGGTACTTTTGCATACCACATAATGGTGTTTGATTTATGCAATGCCTTGGGATCTTGGTAGAGAATGGTGAATATGACCTTTGGTAACATTTCACCTGAGGAGCTCCTAGTACTTATAGATTATCTAGGAGTTGCCACATCTCAAAATCAATAGCTCAAAGTATTACATAAATGTTTTGAGTATTGTCAAGAGTATTGCATTGCACTAAATCCATGAAAGTGTATATTTGGGATGCCTTATGGTTTATTATTGGGTCATGTTATAAGTGGAGTTGGCATTGCTACTATTGACCCTAAAAAGGTAGCCTTCTTTGTAGTAAGGAGCCCACCCACTATCCCTAGGGATATTCACATGTTTATCTCATCAATCAATTATTATTGAATATTCATAAACACATTGGTTGAATAGTTATCACCATTGATAAATTTATAGTTGCATAGTCATGTGTTTGAGTAGGTAGAACCTTGTAAACCGGTGTTTGAGGATGTGAAGCTAGAATTATCACTAAGACACCAATTTGTAAGGCTCCTAAAAGAGGGAAATTTTTCTACATTTTCATAGCTATGACTATGTGCAATATTCGTCTTTGCCTATCCTAGATGTGGGAGGTGCACTTGTATCAAACTATTTCTTTCACAAGCCAAAAAATTCAGAATTTATGAGGTTTATTATAGTTAACTTGAGAAGGTATGCTTGGCCATGGCATTTGCTACCAAAAAGTTTAGGCATTATATTTTTCATGGGAAAGTGGTATTATTTACCAGGTGAAGGGGTTATGATCACTGTAAATAAGCTTTGACCCCTTGACTAGCTTGTGAAACAATTGATTTCACTTCAAGAATTTGACTACAAAATTTGAAGTAAGTTACCAAATTTACAAGAAATTTTTGAATGTCTTGCGGACTTTAGTGAGCTTAAAGAAGAATGGGTTGACAATAGTGACTGTGAGGACTTTTATAAGATTGATGCAACCTCTATTCCATTGTGGTATACCTCTGTCACATATTATATATCTACAGGAAACCTGACTTAAAATTTTTGTATGTTAGAATAGAGAAAGATTAAGCACCAAGCACTTTGCTTTACCCTAATTGTGAGTATCTTGTATAGAAGGAGAGTAGAAGAATTGTCCCATTAGTACCTGAAAAGATGTCATTTATTGTAGAGAAATGCTATGATTAGGCATACAGAGTTCATTTTTCCTAGAAGGCCTTGCATGGTTGATACTAGTAGTCTACGATCTTCCAAGATGCATTGGCACATGTGAAGCATTATGACGTTTGTGAGAGATAGGATGCCAAGAGGATTGTAAGTGGCTACTCAATCCCATTTTAGTGGTGTTGCCTTTTGGAAAGTGGGGCATTGAATTTATTAATCCACTTCATACTTTGTCAACATCACGTAAGTGATATATATTACTTCACAAAGTGGTTTGAAGCCCATGCTACTATGAAGGATAATGATAAGGAAAATGAAATTTTCATTGTGGAAAAATTTGTATACCATTTTGGTCGACAAAGGAGATAGTTTCTTACTATGGACCTCATTTTTTTATATGCCATGTTGCTCTCTTGAAGGTTGTATTATATGCCTAGACAACCACATATAATTTCTTATCTCTATCACATTAGCCTTCTAACATAGTTTTTTATAAAATCCCCTCAAGCTTCTTATTGGTACTCTCACTTGACCATTTTCATAAGCTTCGAAGATTAAACACAATAAAACTACTCCATATAACCCCCAAGAAAATGGTCAAGTGCGAATACTAATAAGCAGCTTGTGGGGATTTTATAAAAAACTATGTTAGAAGGCCAATGTGATTAAGATAAGAAATTGCATGTGATTGTCTAGGAACATAATACAACATTCAAGAGAGCAACATGCCACACCCATTAAAATTAGTGTATGGAAAGGAATGTATCTTGCCTTTAGAAATTGAACTACCTTATAAAGTTTGCATTGGATCATTCTTTAGGTGAAGAGGAGGTGCTACAAGAATGGCTTACTAACTGGCTCTCACCCATCACTCAAGAAAACATAAAACCAGGGTACCGAGCAGCAAAGTATATGCTTGGAGCTTTGCTCCTCACCATGAAACCTGCAAACAAGCCTCTCTTGCCATGAATACACACACACAAAAGACTCAAGACACACCCTCACCAATCAAGAAACAAGATCAGGAGGCTCCTCCTCTTCCTCTACACACTCAAGATCCATAGTTGCAGCACACAGGAAGAGCAAGAAGAAGGATGGACAAAGAGAGTTTGGAAAAGAAGGAAGAGAGAAGTTAAAGAGGCACCACAATCTGCCGTGCTCCAACCTCCTCAACCACTTTTTCCCAAGAACCCCAATTGCACCCTTTTGAACCTTTATTAAATCAAATATTTTTGACCATACAAAAAGACTAAGGTTGAAGCCCTTATGTGTTGCATGTATTCTAGGCAAGATTCCTAAGGTTTTTAAAATCAAGGAACATATGCAATGGCTTTTATAGCTCCAAGCCAAGCATTTACAATGGTAAAAATATATATCAATGAAGTACAACTTAGATACAATATCACAAACATTTTTGATAAAGTGAATAATTTGTCAATGTAGATCCCAAATCTTTTAGCCTTTTTGATGACAAAATTGGAGGCTATCACTTACTTCTCTACCACACCTAGATGAGATTAAGTTGCAAGTATTATTGCATCAAGAAAAGTGAATGAAAGCACTTCATAATTTTTGTGCCAAGAGTATACTTTTGAGAAGGGATAATTGGTCCTACACTATGATACGTGATGTGACCTATTTTGCTAGAAAATTTGAGCCCAAGTGGGATGGGCCATATAAATTTGTACACATAGGAAAAAATGGCTCTACAACCTCCTAGCACATTTCATGGGATAGAGTTTAAAATTAAAGTGAACTTTAATAAGCTTAAGCCCATTAAGGTCAAAAACACTTCAAAATTGCACTTGTAAGAAAATGATTAAGTTGTTAACTAGCTAAGGTTTTAGAATAATGGACCCTCCAAATTTGGCCATTTAAATGCGATTAATGAGAGAATATATGGTTCATTTAGGAGGTCCACCATTGAATATATAAGGTCTTACCTCATGTTAGAGGTGGGTTTTCAACTATTATCCATTCTTTTTGAATGGTTAACCATTCTACCATCACATTTTCCACCAAAATCACATTTATTTCATTTGTTTATAGTCATTTGTATCATCATTCTCTCCTCCTCTCTTGTGTTTCTTTCTTCCCATAGTAGGTCATACTTTGCCATAAGTTTTTCCACCAAAATCACATCCATTTCTTCCTCTATAGTCATTTGAAATACCATTCTCCCCTCTTCCATTTGATCCCTTCTACATAATAGATTATATGCTATTATTATATTAATCAATATCTCATTAGAAAGTACAAGACCATGCAACTATCAGCTTATTATCCAAATGCATTAGTCATATCCATCTTAGAGAAGTCTATTTTCATCAAGCATTACTAGATAAGAGAAGGGTAACATATTACAATTAGAAGGAAGGAAGCACTTTGATTTATGATAGAAATATTGATTCAAACAATTCTTTTGCTACGAGTAAACCTCCTGCATTTTCAAACATTCATTGTCCATTGTTCATTGCTTAATCTATCAGGAGGTAAAAGAATATTAACCTAGTAATAGATAAGACTATTAGTGGCATTATGTATCATATCCACTTTAGGACTGAGAAGATCACATGTGTGCATGATATGTTAGAGGATGTTGAAGGAGCAACTACTTATTAGATATTAGCATTGCTATATGATTTTCAATACTTGAATGGTGGCTTGATGTCATGGGATGATGCTCCCTTAATTTTCCCATCCTTACCAATCTCTTAAGATCTCTTCCCTTCTATGAGGAGAAATAAAAATGACTTGACTCCATTTCTTCATCTCAGAACATACAAACTGAAAATGTATAGATTAGGGATATGTGGATACTTTTTTGCTAGTATGGGCTACTCTCTCTAATCATAAAAATTTGGCCTTTTAGGGTTGAAAGCATTACTACACTATTGCTACATTGTCTTTGTATATCTTTCTACTAATATTTTATATCTCTCATTTCACAAAAAACTGTATATCAAAATAATCATTGTAACTATACATCTCTTTTACTCTTTAGTATTCATGATCTTATTTATTGTTTGAAAATGTATTAAAGAGTATTACTAGGATGTTATACAAGTTCTTTATATGCAATAACACGTATTTTTTATAATTTACTAGATTTGGATAAATTAAACACAAATCTTGTAGTAATAAAAAGAATCATTAGCAAAATAATGGCTGAAAAAAATATTTAATTACTCAATACTTGTTGCATATATTTTTGTATCTCAAGGAGACAATCTCTTCAAAAGGATAGTCTCTTTTAGATCCAAATTGTGCAAGGATAGATAGAATAAATAGCAAAGGATTGGCCAAAACAATTCCAAGCTTTATTATGCTTAGGATACTTCAAACTATCTGCAATAATATTTTCATTAAGTGATGCTCCAAATTGACTATAATAATCTCTATAGCAAGTCAAATTAACTAAGAGTTTTATAATGTCTCCTTGGATAAGCTCATTAAAAACATGTATTCTTCTAAGTCATGGGAAAATTGGTATACCTCTATAGTGAAAACGAAGCACAATTTCCATTTTAGTGTGGATAATAATTTTAACTATTTGTTTCTAAATACTTGTTAAAGAAATCCAAAAGTGTTACATAATTGGGAGGTTCTTAATAATATTTTAAGAATTTGTTAAGCTCATTTGGTATTCTTAAAGTATTTTGAGGGCATTCTCATAGCTAAAATGAATTTGGAAAAACACATAAAGAATAAGAACTATCTCCTGTATTGTGAATAGGGGGTCTAAGTAATAAAAAATGTCTTATACGATGTGAATAAGGTGTTTAAAGCTTTAAGAGTATGGTCAAAATTGGGTCAAATAGTATAGAAACGTTAAGAAAAGTATTTTTTATGAGCACTTAAAATTATTTTTAAAATTAAAAATATCTCATTATTTGAAAATTTTATAATTTTTCAAAAAAATTTAAAATTTATTTCTTAATGTCAAAATATTCATAAAGATATAATGTATAAAAAATCTTTGGAGAAATAGGCCTCACTAATAAGTCATGAAAAGTGTTTTCAATATTGAAACCCCCCTTTTTGCATTGTATTAGCAAGTCTTATTTTTAATGCTTTTTCATATTTTCAAGCTTGATAAATATTTTAATATGAAAAATGACCTCAAAAAATATCAAAGGATTACAATTTTTTTTCAAATCATGGCATACTTTTGTTTTTTAAAATTTAAATTGTTGGTAAGTTTAAGATCTTATAAAAAATAAATATCCTAATATTACTACACTATCAGACCTCATTATGACTATACCCATTAAGCTGAAACAAACTAGGAAATTTGAAGATTTCAAGCATGACAAAAAAGAATGTGAAATGAACATGAAGAATAAGAAATCTAATATAGTGTGAATAGGTGGGTTGGCATCATGTTTAAATGCCTCATTTGCATTGTATTAGGCATCTCTTATTACTTAAACCCCCTATTTGCATTGTATCGAATATTTATTATTCTTCATTTTTTTCAGATTCTTTTTAGCTATGATAATACTACTTTATAGCAAATGAGCTTAACAAACTCTTAAAATCTAAGAAGAAAAGTATACATGATGGTGTCAATAAGGGAACTCAAAGAGAGAGAGAGAGAGAGAGAGAGAGAGAGAGAGAGAGAGAGAGAGAGAGAGAGAGAGAGAGAGAGAGAGAGAGAGAGAGAGAGAGAGAGAGAGAGAGAGAGAGAGAGAGAGAGAATGCAACCATGAAAGCCATGGGAGCTATGTACAAGGAGTTGAAGATGAAGAGACTTGTATTATTACTGAAAGCCATGGGAGATATGTACAAGGAGTTGAAGACGAAGAGACTTGTATTATTACTGAATGGTCTTGAAAAATGAGCCCCTTACAACTTATATACCCTACTAGCATGGCTAGTACTATTTTCCATCATTTTTCATTTTCCTCTACGTTACAATCCATCCCCACCTTAATGTTTTATCCTCAAAAATCAAAATTGAAGGACTTATTGGAAGATATTACAAATGGTAGAATGGACAAGGTACTCTACATGGATCTCATGGAAATGACCTAATCTTTAAGGATCCTCTAAAAGAATTACAATTTTAGAGTTGAGAATGAATTACAATATGTGTGCATCCATAATAAAACATAAAGATGCAAACATGAGCCAATATTCTTCAATTAAGAACTCCTCCTAGATGTAGACACTATGTTGTTCACTACAACCCCTATTGCGCAAAATTTACAATAAGTTTTGATTAGCTAATCCAAATCAAGCGCTCTAAATGGAGCTCTCTTTAAGTATTTTCAAGTCATATAACTTTTGCATCTTTACCATTATATCATAATCAAATCTATCCCAAAAGAGAGAGGTATCCTACAATGAAACATAGCCCGCTAGCTTACACAATCTCTTCCACAAAGAATACTTGAAGTTAGAGAAATCATTCCAAGAGTAGTGTGGGTCTAAGCATAGGTCAAAAATCAATCCTTTATCCACAAAAATCAAAAGGAAAGCTATTATTAAAACCATCAGGTGGATCATAGAACTAATCCATGTCATCTCCATCATTCATGGATTCATAGTCAAGATCCTCAAGCACCAATATACTATTGACTTTAGCATTGTTATATTTACATTTTGAAGGGTGATCTGCATTATACTTCTCTTTGCACTTAAAGCAAAGTCCTTTCTCCTTAAAATCCTTATAAACCTCCATTAAAATTATGTTATTATTAGGAATAGAAGTAGGTGGTGACTTTATTTTAGCATATTGATTCCATATCTTAAGACCATTGGAGGTCTTGAAAGATGCTCTTTTCTTAGTGGCATTGCAAGGTCAGTATGTAGGAATTTTAGGGACATAAGCTTGTGTTGTAGGCTTTCTATTAATATTATCATTTTGTCCTTGATTTGTACTGGCTTCTTTCTATCCAAATGAATGCTAAAAATTCACATCCTTTTTGTACTTGCAAGCACACTTCTCTACCAACTCTATTCCTTGAAAGAGAGTGCAGGGCTTTTGTACCATGACATCTACTTATAAATTAGGTTCTAGCCTATAAAATTACTTATGAAATTTTGCACCATCACTCGCACTCTCTATATATATGGTTAGTTTGAAGAACTAGTTGGTATACTCCCTTATTGATAAGCTCCTTTGGTCAAACTGATACCATCCTTGCCAGCTTCTCTTTTTCTATAGGTGAGCTACATACTTGGGCCATTTGAGCTTTGAAATATTTCCATCCATGGATTTGCTGTTTTTTCCTCTTCATGCATCTCCACCATGTGTGTGCAAAGCCTTTCAAACAGAGGATAGCAAAGTGGATTCTTTGGTCATCTAATCATGGATAAATGTGAATTATTGTTGAACTTTAGACTTATATGTACTCTTTTTATCAGCCAATTGTAAAGCCACCAAATGAGATATTTGGGCTATAAGTTTATCCAATGATTCCTTATTTGATTGTGCAATATGATTTTTATCCTTCTTTTTTTGAGAGCTAGAGTGGGCCATTTGCTCAACCATTTGATCAATCTTGGACACCAACTCAAGATATCTCATTGAATGTCAGGTTTCATGATTGTATAACGTTGCGTTGAGAGTATTACATGCTCCATGCTCTTATGAACATTCATAATAGTATCCTTGAGTATTCTCAGCCATAGAGTTTGTACCTTGTTGCTATACATCCTCATTTGCCTTGCTTTTACCCCTATTTCCTGCCATTTTCAAGCGCTATCCACTAGACCTACTATTACTAAAATGGTAATAACTTTTGATTATCCTACCCAAACACGAATTTTTCAAATTCAAATCAAAGATAACAATGCCCTCTTCAAGAGGAGCTATGAAGTTTTTGTTAGACTAATGATAGAAAAGATTGAATTCACATATTGTGATTTGCTGGCCCTGAATCCACCTAGTCCTTGAAAGGTTAGGGGATTAGGATCTAGGGTGTGGCTTAGGGTGAAATCTTTAAGCCCTAATCATAGCCTTCCCCTTGTTGGTGATGTATGAATAAATTACTTTATCTTTTGCATGCTAATTAAGAAACAAGCACATTTAAAAAAATTCCCAAACCGACATCAACCACTTTTGCATCACCCTTAGTAGCTAGGCTAGTCCATTAGCAAGGGCCTCAAGCTCACTAAGGTGGACATCTCATGTATCTAGTACAGTCTCACATTGTGCAAGGTCAATGCATGCTCTATGCATGCCACAAGGCTTCGTAGATCACTCTAGGCTCTTGATCCTTCTCGATGGTCCAAAGTGTGGCAAATAAGGATTTGTGAGCTTGGTAGTAATGTTGTCAACACATGCATCAATATCCTATTTTCCTAGAACTTTCATGCAAGTACCAACTAGGTTAGCTCTGCAAGCTTGTCCCCCTACAAGGGTTGAGATAGGAGCTAAGAAGAAGAGCTACAAGAGAGAAGGAAATCATCTCTATGGAGGAGAAGAAAGGAAGAAGGATCATGATCTAGAGGAAGAGCTCCACTGCATATAGCATCAAGCGTGTAAGATATGTTCCACATCCACACTTGTTGATTGATTTTTCCATGAAAGCTTGAAAATTATATGTGCTCCATCTTATCTCCATCTCTTTGCAACATCCTAATCTCTTCATGTGCTCAAGCAACCACTCCTATCTTGATCTCCCATCCTCTCCACAACTATCTCAATAGCTTCTACATAGCCTTAGGCGCACAGAAATCTAACAAGAGGGAGAGTTCCACCTCTCCTTACCACAAAAAAGCAAACCAAAAATTGAGGAAAAAATCCTAGATCACTTGCTTTTTGATCCAAGCACCCTAAATTTCAACCATGAATTCATATAGGGTCTCTATACCAGGTGCTCTTTTATGAAGGGTGATCACAACTACACCCACACATCAGAATGACTAAGTATTGAGTGCCTAAGCACCACCTCTAGATAAGGAACTAATTGAGACTACAACCATGACCTCATACTTAGCTATGGCTACAATTCAATGACTTGGATTGCTCCTAAGAAAATCCAATACTACTAGAACTACTAAACATAATAGGATTGCAAATATTGAGCATGATCATCCTAACCAAATTGCTATTGTGATTACCTAATCACAATTGTAGGGTCACACTCACTACAACTCTAGTGAGCATGAGCCTAGCTATAGGAAGAGATGTTTGACCCTAAGCACACCATCTAATAGCCACCACTAGAGCTTTCAATCACTCCCCATACACGACTTGCTCTACTTGAACTATCTAAAAATCCTAAAAAGTGACCAAAACTATTGATTAACTACATGACATGTAAGCTCTGAATAACTCGAGCTAACCATTCAATGATTATGACTTGCTTTACAAGTTGCTACTTAATCCATAAGCTAAGAGCACTATGTTGACTTGAAATTCCCTAGTTAAGTCATCTCTTGGACTCGCAAAAGCTCCTAAGATTATGGGAGGATTCATTGTATTTATTCCAAAATTTGCAATCATAGCTACCCATCCTTGAACCATAGCCTATAGCTAGTCTAATAATTCAAACCCAAATTGCTTGTGGCTATTATTGATTGTAGCTAGGACTTGGAGTAAGTGATTAAGTGCAAAGGATTGCTTAATGTCACCAAAAGGATCCCTTAATTTTCAAAATTGATCTTAAGCGCACAGTGCCATTACATACATAGACAAGTCTTGCATTGATCCAGGCAGCCTTCTGAATTAAAGAGGAAAGATTGGATTGAAAGATCATGCATTAAGTTGTGAAACAAGAAAAGAACAACATAAGAAAGCTTAAACCCTTTGCAAAAAATATACAACTAAGTCTCAAACAACCTAAGGGCATTTATAAAGTCATGCTTTGAACCTTGAAAATAAAATACAAAAGAGGAAATCTACAAATAGTACATTTGACCTCTAGAATTTCATCCTCTCCCACTTATAATAATAAACATCATCCTTCTTTGCAAGACCACAATCTAATACATTGACAACTACTAAACCCTACTCTTTATTTTTGTTCTCCTTTGGTATGCAACTTATTATTGTCATTAATAATGTGACCTTCATGTTTGCAATAATGACAAAAAAACTTATTCTTCTTATCTCCTTGGTCACATTTTCTACCAAAATTTTGTGCATAATTAGGCTTGGACTTTTAGCCACCAATAATATAGGCATTTTCCTTGCCTTTATAATGACTTGTATGAACCCCTATATGTTACACAAAATGATTTGGCCCAATTTGTTCTTCTTGCAATAGCACTAAAATTAACTCATCAAATGAAAACACATGAGGGTTGCCATTGATGATGAACCAAATGGCAAACGAAAAACTTTGGTAAGTGTTTAATAACAAAACATTGGTAAACTGAGGTGCCATTTGGCACGATCTCATTAATTATAGTAAGCTACTACTTGGGATCCCTAAGTTTTGTTAGAAATGTATCCATGGCATCCCCCTCATTTTTATGCACAAATTTCAATTTCTTATGCTACTAAGCAACACATTCCCATTATGCACCAAAGAGTCTAGAAAGTGCATATCAAGTCCCCTTAGAAATTTTACATGATCAAATACAAGTATAATTGTTGTTTTTACAAATAGACCCACTTATGCATGGAATCATGTGATCCCATCTAGACCATGTTCTATATGAAGGCAACACTTTTGCTAAAAAATTTCTAGGACTTGCCTCATCCTTCACTATGCCTTTAAAATTAGTAGCTATGGTAGTAGTTGCAGCAAGAGACTCATGTCACTTCTCAATACCAGTAGTAACATTCCATAATCTTTGGTAGCCAATATACATTGCACCATTTAGGTCACTATGGATAGTTGGTCCTATCAAGCTTTTCATTAATTGACAACAATTTTTTGAGTTATCTCAAATGAATCGATAAGTTTCTCAATGCACAACTAAAGTATAACCAAATCCCAAAAGCAACATTCATGGTTTCAATATGGGGCTTCTTGCTATAGCTGACATACCTATGATACAAAATGAAAAATGAATTAGTAAATTACTCAAAGCACAGCTAAAGTATTTCCCAAATAACAAATGCAATATGCATGGTTCCAACATGGGGGTGATACCTATGATGCAAAATGACAATTTAAATATAAAAAAGATCATTTTGAGATCAATAAGAATGATTTTGTTGACCTTGAAAGAAACATGGAGAACTGGGTGCAAGATTTAGTGATCAAAAAGTAGCAAAATGGCCAAAAGAAACAAATAATAGTCATTGCAATGATTCCAAAAAACACTCAAATTTTGCTTTTGGAAAGTTTAAAACATGCCCAAAACATGTTTTTCTTTTGCAAAATAGACCACAAAAACACAATCTGAGACACAATAGTTTATATAATAGATACACACTTCTAAAAGACATAGCTTTGCCTAAGACACAACAACCAAATGATTTTGACACCCATTCAAGAGAGGCTTGTGGTGGGAGTAGAATAGAGGCTTTAATGCCAATTACTTAGAAACCATGAAAAAGGGTAAAGCAAGAATGCAAATAGTGATGGAGGAGCAATGAAGGAGCGAGGGAAAGCTCACAACTCCCTATTCAAGATGAAAGAGAGGGAGTTACAAAAGATAAGTGTACATCTCTAAAATAAACTAGGATAAAGTGTGTTCAAGGTTGAGCAACATAACCTTTTATTGAGCCAAAAGACCAGGCGGTTCAATTGACTTCTATCGCTCTTTGCATTTTTGGTTAACATTAACCCCCCTCCTCAAGGAGTGTCAAACCCATGGCACTCAGTATTGCAAGAATTCACCATAGCTTTGCACATAATTGATTTAAAATAATAAAATAACTAATTGCCAAATACTAGAATTAAGAGAGAAGAGTGCACGAGAATTATCACTAACAATTATTTTTGGCAATCCATGCAACCTAAAATTTTCCTTAACAAGCAATCTAGCAATGTTGGATGCTTTGAAGGCAAGGTGAGCACATCCCCCATGTATGTATTTATTAAATTTTCTTCTCTTGGTGCTCAAATTACAAAAAAATTCCAAAAATAGACCTACACATTTCTCTTCCTTGCACTGCTTATCTTTTATAATTATTTTCTCTAAAAATGACCTATCTTTCCTAAAAATATGATCTAAATATTGATCCTAATCTAATCAAGATATAAATCAATAAAATAATAATTCTATGCTTTTATAAATTATCTCACAAATAATCACTAGCACTTGTACTCATATAGCCATCATGCTAAGAAGCGTGCATCCAAAATAAAATAATGCATGCTACTCGAGTGCCCAATAAATATCCCTTGCACACCATAAGCACTCTTCAAAAAATAATATATTTACTTAATAATTTGCTACATTAAACATAAGTCACATTAGTCCTTTCCATTTAACTACCAAGCATGAGCCACTAGCATCAATGGACAACCAAAAGGAAAGGCTAATTAAAATCATGTAATAGTAAGATAGCAGTATGAGTCAAGAAATATTTTAAAGAATACCTACAATTCACAGGTTTCATGGTAGCCATGTCTTGAACTTGAAGTGGTATGTGTTGTGGTTCACTTACTTCCCAGCTTGTCTTAGGGCTTCATTGAGCTTCCCTTGGGCTCCCCTTGTGCCCCATTTACATGAATATAACCATCAGTAGGCCCAACTAGTCAAGTGTGATTTGCACCTACAGAGAGCTACCCTACATCTGACATCATTACTAGTCTCTCTACCTCATGTGGCTCTTGGACACTTGCTCCACTGAGAACCATTGGGCATCCTTCTAGCATTGGTCATTGATATTGAGCATTATATTTAAGTCTTCAAGCTTCAGCTATTGAGTGTGCAAACATAGCAACATAATGTAATATCGTCCAAGACAGCACTTACCTCTTTGTCTGGAGGTCACTTATGTTTTCTTAGAGATTTCCTTGCTATAATAATAGTGCTAAATGACATTTATCTAGGAAATACCTATGCCTATTGCTACTTGATGCTATCCAGGATATCTATTGGATACATTGATGTATGTCATTGATGCTACATACTTATTTAACATGCTCTTAAGCTGAGGTTGGAGCTTGGATGATTTGATATTGGTAGTCATTCATTTCATTAGATGCTATTGGATACTACATTTACGAGCTTGAAGATCTTTACTGGGTTTGATGCTCCCAACCTATACTACATGTATCTTGGATGTCTAGATGTTATGCTCCCAACCTATACTACCTGTATCTTGGATGTCTAGGTGCTATTCTCTTGATGTACTGAGCTTGTTGCTCAATTGGCATTCAAGATTTGCTTTAGTGGCTTTATGTATGATATGTGAAATCAAGGGAAATAACTTTAAGTCTATATTACCATGCACTGTGATATACTCTCCCTAAAAATCAAAAGATATCGAATGAATGTGGTAGTCTATATCAAGGTTATACTAATAGTGAAAAGACATGCCTAATATAAGATTAAAATTTTGTAAAGAGGCAAGAAGAAAAGTACATTGTGAGTAGTGATGTTGTTGGTAGTGGTTCTATTGTTATTATTGTTGTTGTTGTTGTTGTCGTTGTTGTTGGGCAATTTAACCCAACAATTTATTCATAGCTAGCCAAGACCCGACCACAATGATGACATGTTAGTTTAAGCCTCTTACATTGAAAATTGAGATTTGTATTTTGAAACTTTACATTAGGTACTCCATTTGTTGGTCCATAGTACCTCTAGTTGTGGAATTTGGCAGATGAAAAGGCAAGACAACATTTGAACAGAAAGGAATGAAAGGATTTTGTAGATTGTGGTTACTCATATAAAAACAATTTTAAATGAATTGTTGAGCATGGAGGATGTGTGCAATAGCTGAAATTTTGTTTTAGCATCGTCTGCATGGGATATAGCAACTTGTAAAGAGGAAGGTTTAAGATCATGAAACTTAGTATGTATACTTGACTATCTTTGTATTTTTGCTAGAGTGTGTCTTTTAAAACTTCCTATAGCATATGCAATAATAAAAGTTGTTGCTAAAACCTCTCTTAATGTAGATAACTACATTGCCACCTTCTTGCCATGGAAAATTTGCCCAATTTCTTCAAGCATTGAGATGAAATTGAGGAGGTAGTAAAGAATTCTTGAAATCATTTTGGAATGTAGCCCATAGGATAGGACAATTAGCACTTTGATCGAGTACATTCCACCATAGGGATGCCTTTTCGAACAAATAATTTGTGGCACACTTGAGCTTATCCTTCTTAGGAAATAATTCTTGATCAAAATAATCATTAAATTGGCTTGAACGTGATAAAATAGTCTTGTTGTCTTTCTTACCATCAAATTTTGTAAACTAGAAAGACTTGCAACAGCTGATGCATTTCTCCTTTGGGTTTGTTATGCATCGAAGACACCATGAAGAATGCAAACAATGCGATCATCTTTGTCTTGGATAGACGCCCTTTGTTGTGCTTCCCACTCTTAGAGGATGCAAGTAACCTTGATCAAATTGTGATGTAAAAGATAAATTTATTGCTAAATGGTAATCTTCGAAAGTGGAGATTTAGCATTCAATTCTTCAATGTTAGAAGGCTCTGTCATCTTCAAGAAATAATACTTTTGTGGTAGGAATAAACATGATGAAGAAATTTGCAAATAAATGTAGCATATAAATAAGCTTTGAGACTATAAGAATCTTCAAAATATCATTCAAAAAATATTGTAGGGGTTCCAAGAGCTTGCAGATAACTTGCAATTAAAGTTATTAAACAAGGAACTCTTTGTGTTTGAACTTGAATGAAGAAGGGAAAATATACATGGGGATAGCATTTAAGGTAGCGAAAAGAACAAATTTTTTTGTGTGTGAGTAGGACCATGATTTCTGGTTGTTATCGACCCTTTGCTACACAAAAATAGTAACTTGAGAGGTCTCACTATGTACTAGAATAAGACTTCAATGTCCCACATAAGAGAAGTGTTGCTTAGGGGGAGTGTAATAATAACATTAATGGAAAAGGGGGTTGTTATAATGCCCCCCCCCCCCCCCCCCAAGAGTAAAATGACCAACAATACTACCTTGGAAATTTAAAGAAAGCTTTGAATTAATAAAGGTTAGCTAGGTTAAGCTTATAATAAGATTATGTATGTGTGATGATGCCTAAATGTTGTCACTTTCTATAGCATGTTTTTAGGGGTTGCTACCTACTATCCTAGCATACATGATGACCCATTGCTAATCTCAGCAGCACTGGTGTGATGATCTAGAGTTGTGATTAAAATGTTGAGTGGTTTTGAAGCTTGTATGGCAACAACATTATAATCCTAGATTCAAATTAGGCTCTCTCCCATACGCAAGGCACCTTAGGAGAGAAGGCCGCTTGTAGGGGGATATTGAAGAGCAACATGTCCAAAAGAAGAAAATCTAGGAGTATAATGTTTTATGGAAACAACATTATACTCCTAGATTCAAATTATGCTCTCTCCCTTAGGCAAGAAACCTTAGGAGGGAAAGCCACTTATAGGGGGGCATTGAAGAGCAACATGTCCAAAAGAAGAAAAGCTTGAGAAAGAGGCCATTGACAATGTTTATCTCACCTTGGAAAAGATGAAATTTACATCTCCCATGTGCAAAGCAATAAACTACTATGTAAAAGCTTTATTCCATAGTCACTTCAATGATGTTTGATAATGAAGATAGTGATCTTGATGATGAATGGAAACCTTGATCTTGGTGGTAATCTTGAAAGTAATGTGCAAACCAATCACTATACTCTAACACCAATGTTATAGGAATTCACCATAGCTTTATGCATAATTGATGAAAAATAATAAACCAAATAATTGCCAAAGAGTAGAGTTAAGAGAGAAGAGTGCATTAAAGGGAGAAGCTAGAGTAAGAGCACAGGCAAGCAAAAGTACCAAAGGTGTGAGCTATGGAGGACGGAGCAAGAGAGCAAGAGAGCAAGAGAGAGAGGGACTCAAGATGTGGGAACTCCAATAGTCACAATGTGTGATCAGCCTTTCCTTATTTAAATATCACTAAAAGAATAAAGAATAAAGTAATAATGATGGGTGCTTACCACCTACAATGTACAAGTGTGCAAGTATTGTTAGTGTAGTGAATACATGGGTGGTGTAGGCATATGTACCTTTACCGCCAACAACCTCCCACTTAAAGGAAAATGTGCCCTTTATGAGGAGAGAACAAGAAAAAAGTGACAAAGTACAAATGTATATGAAGTACAATAGAATGAGAAAAAATGTCGTTTCATCCAATACCCATAAACTTCCTAAGGCAAAATGCTCTTGTGAGAGACTTTTAGTGAGCAAATCTAAAAGATTTTGGTCAATTGAGATCTTGACAAGCTCAATGGACTTGTCCTCAATGACCTCTCTAATAAAGTGATAATGCACCTCATTATGCTTTATCTTTGCACATAGAAAGACTAGGGATTATTGACCAAATGAATAGCATTCATTGAATCAGAATTAATACAGTATAGGGACCACATCACTAATATTAAGGTATGTGATCAAATGGCCTAACTAGATAGCCTCCTTGCAAGCCTTAATGCTTGCAACATATTCTACCTCCATGGTAGATAGGGCTATGCATTCTTGGACATCTAAGAAACAACACCTCTAATAAAGGTGAAGACATAGCCAAAGGTGGATTTCCTACTATCTACATGTCTTGCATAATTAGAGTCATTGTATTCCCCCAACTCCTAATCTTGGCCACCATAACATATGCACATATTGGCAGTGCCCTTAAGGTATCTCATGATACCCTTCAAAACATCCCAATGCCACCTGCAAGGTGTAGTCATATAGCATGCCACAACTCCCACTACAAATGCTATGTCACGACAAGTGGCTATCATGGCATACACCAAATTGTCCACTGCAAATGCATAAGGGATCTTGGCCATTTCATCCTTTTGCTCATCAGTAACAATCGGCCAAACTAATATTCACAACATCAGAAGGTAAAGGACAGCCAATAGGCTTAACATCTTGCATATTAAACTACTCAAGGATCTTCTAGATATACTCCTTCTATGACAAGTAAATGAGCCACTTAGAACGATTGCACATGAGGTGCACCCCAAGAATAGCGAGGCATGTCCAATATCATTCATCTTAAAGCTCTTCTTGAGCTAACTTTTCAAGGCATCCATCTCATCATGAATGTGTAAAAACATGGATCTAGAGCATGGCTATGGTGGTTCAAAGACGGGAAGAAAACTCATGTAGACATTGACTGTCACACAAGTGAATTAGGTTTTAAGATTGAGACTTGAACTCATAAACACAATCTTGTGTGTGTGGACAATGACACTGACACTTTACTGATAAGAAAAGAGTACTATCATTTCATTAAGAAAAGGAAGCAAGTACAATGCTTTATAGGAAAGTAGGAAACTGCAGTAGGCACCATTGTGCATATGGGATAGGTAAGCCTGCATGTCCTTGGCCCTGAAGCTCCATACAAAGAGGCTGTCAATGAGTGTGATTGCTGAATCTCAACACCCCTCCTCAATCACAACTAGAAAGGCACAAAGTGCGTAGAGGCTGTAATGAGAACCACCTGCAAAGTGTGGGCACACCACAAACATGGTAGACACCAGAGGCTGTCGCAGAAAAGGCTAAGTGTGGGCACCAAAACATGATGGACATCCAGAGGCTGTAACAGGGGCCTCACAAAGTGTACAGGGACTGTAGTGCAAGTTACATGAGGAGTTTACAAATCTTATGGCAAGAAGCATTAGAGCAAGGAAATACAAGGCTTTTAAAACAGTCTATCAGAGTAATGAGAGTAGAAGGACTGATGAGTCTTGTCCTTCTGATCCTGGTGGTCTTCATCTTCATCTTTTGGTCATGGTCTTCTTCTTCTTTCACAGCTGCAAGATAGGCCTTTTGGGACCTCTTTCTAGCATGATAGAACTTCTCAGTGTGTCCGGTCCTTTTGCAGAAGTCACAGAAGAGCGGTTCCTTTTTACCTTTGTATATGTTGTTTACATATAACATTTGTTCATCCTTTGAAGTGCTAGGCTCTTCTTTGCTTTTAAGTTTCTTTTCTTCCTCTAGCAGAGAGGCTTTAATATCAACAAGTTGAGGATCATGCATATTGGTTAGAGTGGTTGATACATAATCATAGGCAGGAGGCAGACTTTTTAACAAGACACCAATACAAACATCTTCATCCATTTTTAGCTTTATTCCTACAAGCTGAGTAAGCAGGCTTTCCATTTAGTTCAGATGGGATGCCAGGGATGTATGAGGCTTCATATCAAGTCGAAAAAATTCAATCAATAGACCATACTTAGACGACTTTGACTGTGCACCAAATAAGGTATCTAATTTGTCCCAAGTGTCATGGGACGTGTCACACGCATCCACATGATGGATGTAGCTGTCATCCAATTCCAGTTTAATGATGGCTTGTGCCTTGTCATCATTCTTCTGCCAAGTAACTGCAAGGTCCGCATCTCGAGGTTTATTCTCTTTGCCATTGGTAATGGCCCAAAGACCCTTCTTCATCAGAATGAGCTTGATGCGGGTTTGCCAGGTGTGAAACCCGACTCCCTTGAACCGAGCATTTGGAGAGTCTTTTCCCATGTTGGATGGCTGGAGCAGCAACAAATCAGCTCCAAGATTCTCAGATTTTACAAGTGGAGCAGATTACAATGTGTCAAGAGACACAAGTAATGGTAGTGTGAAAACACACTACGTAGAGACTTGATTTTGAGCTTGAATCTTCCTTGCTCAGGGTCGTCGATCCTTCTTCAATCTTCTCAGGTCCTTCCCCTCCTTGATTTGGTGCTGGGACAGTAGATCAGAGTGGCAGTGGGTTGTTCCAAGTGGCAGGAGAGAGAAAAAGATGAGATTTTTGAGCTTTGATGAAACTAGCTATGGCTGACAGTTTAGGGTTTCAGATAGGGGCCTGGTTTTTTGCAGATTGCAGGAGCTATGGTTGATTATTTCCAAAAAAAATTTTATGGAAATGTAGCTCTTTCCAAGGCCTATCAAAGCCCTATGATCTTCGTCAGCATCGTGACGTGTGTAGGCGGAATTCGACGTACGAACAGCAACGGCACAGTCTGGACAACGACGACGAATTTTTGCAATGCCAGGGCTGTCGGTTGCCAATATGCCTTTGTGATGTGCCAGGAAGGAGCGCAGGAAGTCAAGGAATGATGCTCTAGAAGAGAGCTTGGGAAGATATTGCCTGGTTCAAGAGATCTAAGAGCTTCAAGGAGGCAGGGTCCTGCAGGCTATGGCAGCCATTGAAGCTTCATTGAAGGTAGAGTGAGTATGGAGCTGGGAGTGAAGTCATGAACTCAAGCCGAGCTGAGGAAAGATAAAGAAGAGCTGGAAGAGCAGAGACGAGGCTAGGCCATGCCCAACTATGCTCTGATACCATGTAAAAACACGGATCTAGAGCATGGCTATGGTGGTTCAAAGACGGGAAGAAAACTCATGTAGACATTGACTGTCACACAAGTGAATTAGGTTTCAAGATTGAGACTTGAACTCATAAACACAATCTTGTGTGTGTGGACAATGACACTGACACTTTACTGATAAGAAAAGAGTACTATCATTGCATTAAGAAAAGGAAGCAAGTACAATGCTTTATAGGAAAGTAGGAAACTGCAGTAGGCACCACTGTGCATATGGGATAGGTAAGCCTGCATGTCCTTGGCCCTAAAGCTCCATACAAAGAGGCTGTCAATGAGTGTGATTGTTGAATCTCAACAGAATGCTCTCAACATCCAACATATCATCCACATAGAGGACCAAAACCATAAGGCTACCATCATGGATCTTCTTTGTATATAAATATGAATACACATCATTGCGGGTATATCCATGTGAATGTATGAAAGCATCAAACTTGTGGTACCATTCCCTAGGTGTCTACTTAAGGTTATAAAGGCTCTTTCTCAACTTGTGCACTCAATGTTCCCTGCCTTTTTCATCAAAGCCCTTAGGCTATTGCATATAAATCCCATCATGCAAGTCCCAATGTAAGAAAGTCGTCTTGACATCCATGTGATAGAGGTCGAGATCTAGCTGTGCAACCAAACCCAATACCAAGAGTAGGGTAGTCATCTTGACTACAAGAGACAAGACTTTATTAAAGTCAACACTATGCTCCTATTTAAAATGATTAGTTACCAAGTTGACCTTATAAGCTGGCTTAGGGCATCTATGGGTACTCTTCAACTTGTACACCCACTTGCATAGCAAAGCACACTTTCCACTAGGCAAAGGAACTAAGTCCCACATATGTTTTTTTTGTAGTGAGTCATACTCCAGCTGTATGGCTCTCTCCCAAGGGTGACTATCACCTCTGCATATGGCCTCATCATAAGTAAGAGACTCACCAACATCTATCACCATAGCATAATTCATGGAGGGTGCAAATCATCAACCTAACATCTATCTCTAATAGACCATCTCAAAATAGGCTATAAGGCTTATGCATCCTATCTAGCATCGTGATCCTAGGCTACTAGAGTATCAACTATTGCAGGTTGTCTAGCTAGATGTAAACAACTGGAGGCTCCTCTTGAAATATCACATTGCATACCTTAACAATATGCTCAAGTTGCTTATATATTTTTTTCTCATGTAAAGAAATACCATGGCTATGAATGTCCTTCCAAACTTGCAGATCCCATTGATAATAGCCTATCCCACTCCTCATCATAACCAAGAAAAATGTGTTTCACAAACTTAGGATCTAGCTTATTATGCTTATTCTTGGAAACATGGTAGAAAGCCTCACAACCAAACACATGAAAATGAGTATATGATGGAGGTTTTCCAAATCATACCTCCTTTGCAACTTGATAGTCAAGAGCAGTGCATAGGGATCAAGTAAGCAAATGTATGGCAATAGTAACTACCTTAGTCCAAAAATACTGTGGTGAGCCTGCTTGGCTAAGCATGCTATGGATGCTCTTGAATTATCCTATTCATGTGCTCAACCATACCATTATAGGGTGGGGTGTACAGGGTGGGTTAGCTGACACTTAATATCCATATCATCACAAAGATACTCAAAGGCTTTAGATACGTACTCACTCCCATTGTCAGATCGTAGGCATTTCAATCTATATCCAAACTAGTTCTCAACAAAAGCAAGCCAATGTCAAAACACTGCCAAGACCTTCAATTTCTACTTTATGGGATATATCTAGACCTTTTTGTTGAGACATCGAGCTCCACTCGTGATACGCCAGGGTGACCGTTGTGTATTTATGTCACCGACGTGTCAGTTGCAGATGCGGTTGGTACACCGCCCATGAATAATAGCTACATGATAGCTATCCTTATCTATTCTAGTTTGTGGCTCAGTTAGTATGCCACCTTAGTTAGTTGAGTTTGGTTTGAGACCCATATAGAGGGTTCTTCTATTTCTTTGTACTTGAGTTCTTTTAGCTTACACAACTAAGAAGAGGAAAACTGTTTTCAGCCTCCACCCTTGTGTGTCTTCCCCCATTATGCAAGCAAGAAAGCTTCAAGCGAGACTCCTTCCTTCTCTCCCACAATCTTGACATGGTATCAGAGCCTTGTTCGTGGTAAGGAGCTCAAGAAAGCAAGCCAAGCTCGCGGTGTTCTGGTAAGAGGAGCAGTGTTGCTTTCATTTTCTGTTTTGGGAGCAGATCTCTGCAGGTAGCACAGCCGGAAATTGCAAGAGTGCATTGTCTCAGGTTGAGACGCCCTTCGCGGTGAAGCAAGAGGGCAGTATATGCTGCGGGAAAGAGCTTTAGCTCTTGGCGACCTTGTTTTTTTGATTTGAGGCCATTTCGAGGCCTGTTTTGGAGGCGGAAGTTCTCTGCACGCACTCAGAAAAAGGCCCAGTTTTATGCTGTGCAACCACTGTTCTACAGGTCAGTGAAAAGTTACTGTCGAAATCGCATCGTATGCTTGTGCGCAGAGACATTGGGAGTTACAGAATCATCCCTGTTGCTTGTTGATGCAAAATCGTCACTAGGAAGTGACTGTGTGGTTAAATACTACTTTCGCCAGTTTTGCAGATTTGCCCTTGTGAGAGTGAAGCTGAGTTTTTGCAGTGACAGAATTTTTCGCAGTGTTCTGTAATGGCGTCTGATTCTCTCTCACAGATTGTCACTGAAAAGCTTGACAAGAACAACTTCCAGGCATGGAAGTTTAGAATGACGAATTTCCTTATGGGAAAAGGATATTGGGAATTTGTTGCAGGAAATGAAGAAGAACCAGTTCTTCCTGATGTTCCCAATCAACAGCAAATGCAGGCATTCAAAGCATGGCATGAGAGAGCGAGGAAAGTTATGTATTGGCTGTCTATCAGCATTTCAGACTCTATGATTGTGCATATTCAGGATGCAAGTACGCCAAAGGAGGCATGGGATACTTTGTCAAAAATGTATAGCACAAATACGCAAGCCAGGAAAATGCAGCTCAAGCAAGAGTTGCATAATGTGCAAAGAGAAAGTATGAGCATCAACGACTACCACATGAAGGTGAAGAAGATTGCAGATGCACTTGCTTCCATTGGGTCACCAGTGGAAGATGATGATTTAGTTTCCGTGACCTTGAATGGTCTAGGAAAGGATTATGCGCAATTTCGGACATCCATTTCCGTCCGTGAAAGATTTCCTGATTTTGAGGAGTTGATTGCTCTTCTAATTTCTGAGGAGCAGAGAAATGGTGGTGCATCTTCTTCAGGAGGAACTTCAAAAGAAGCTGTCTTCTACTCAAATGCTGGAAGAGGTAGAGGCAGAGGTAGAGGAGGCCGATTTGGAGGCCGTGGCAGAAATCAGAATATGCAGCAAACTCAAGAAAACCAGTCCTATGGAGGAGGACGTGGTAACTCTAGAGGCAGGGGGAGCCAAAGAGGTCGTGGTGGATGGCAAAGAGGCCAAAATGCAAACAGTAATGTCGAATGCTACTACTGTGGTAAAATGGGTCATATGGCTAAAGACCGCTATAAAAAGCAGAATGACATCATGAATGGAAAACTGCAACAAGGAAATTATGCATCCTCTAGTAGACAGGGTGATGACAGAAATGAGCATTTGTTTATGGTGCAGCACATGAACAATTCTGTGACAAGTGCAGAAGAAAGCAATGATGTATGGTATGTTGACTCAGGTGCATCAAACCACATGACAGGTCATGCAGAATGGATGGAGGATGCAAGGAAAATGGAAAAACCAGGATTTGTGGAGACTGGTGATGATACTGCACATCCTATTGTGCAGATTGGAAAGATTCCCTTGTCTATGCAGGATGGGAAAAAGAAATACCTGTCCGATGTATTTCATGTCCCGAATATCACCAAGAATCTGGTTTCTGTTGGTCAAATGGTTGAACAGGGCTTGCAGGTCAGATTTAATCCTCATGGATGCTTTGTTGAGGATATGAAAAATAAAGGTCGCTTGATAGCAAAAGGAAAGAAGAAGGGCGGAATGTTTACATTGGATGCAGACATGTCTGAATTGAGTGCAGCAATGTTTGCACATGGGACCGGTGTAGTTGCAGATATTGATATCTGGCATAAACGCATTGGTCATGTTAATGTACAGCGACTTAAATCAATGCAGGCCCAAAATATTGTTGCAGGATTGCCAAAATTCAAGGTTGCAGAAATGCATAAGGTATGTGAAGCCTGTCAGTTTGGAAAACAGGCAAGGAAACCATTTCCTAGACATGTTCAAGAGAGTGAGAAGCCATTGGAATTAATCCACTCTGATGTGTGGACTACTAAAGCTGCATCTCTTGGAGGCTGTCATTATTTTGTCAGTTTTATTGATGACTATAGCAGAAAAATTTGGGTGTATTTTATGAAAAAGAAAAGTGAAGTTTTTGGGCATTTCAAAACTCTTAAAGCTATGGTTGAAAAAGAAACAGGCCTGCAGATAAAATGCCTAAGGTCAGATGGAGGGGGAGAGTACCTCTCAAATGAGTTTGCAAGGTTCCTGCAGGAGCATGGCATAAAGCAGCAATATTCATGCAGTCATACCCCACAACAAAATGGAATTGCAGAAAGAAAAAACAGACATATTGGAGAGGTGTCTCGTGCCATGCTCAATGAAAAAGACCTGCCAGATTTTTATTGGGCTGAAGCAGTTGCTACAGCAGTCTACATAATGAACAGGACTCCCACTGCAGCAATACATGGAATGACTCCAGAGGAGAGGTATACTGGTAGGAAACCAGATATTTCTCATTTGAAAATTTTTGGTTGCATTGCCTATGTACATGTGCCAGATGAGTTGAGATCCAAGTTGGATCCAAAAGCTAAGAAGTGCATCTTTATTGGTTACTCTCTGCAGCAGAAAGGGTATAGATGCTATAACCCTTCTACTCGTAAGTTTACAGTGAGCAGAGATGTTGTTTTTTATGAGATGAGTAGCTGGTATAAACCAGTAAATGTGATTGATGATGTAGATGCACAAAATGGTAATGCTGCACAAAATTCACAGCAGCAGTCACAAAATATTAGTGGACCTGGAGCGTCCTCTAGTAGTGGTTCACATTCTTCACCATGGACAGGAAGATTGAGATCAGGAGAATCTTCTCAAAGCAATGCAGATAGTGGTATGCAGGTATCACGAAAAGGAAAAGAGAAGGTTGATCAGCCCATGTTTGATGTGAATGCAGGTCACTCTTATGTGGATGGTGAATCCAGTGGCTCAGAACAGAGCATTGATGATGAGTTGGGTATTCCTTCTATTGTTACACCTGGAGTAAGGAAGACCAGGGATGTTTTGAGAGCACCTGGGAGTGAACCTACTTTGCGCAGGTCTACGAGAGCTAGGTATCCTGTGGATAGGCTGAAATATGATGGATTTACAGCCATTCACTATGCATATATGGTTAAAGTGATACAGGAACCAGAACCCACTTCTTTTGAGAAAGCCATGGGAAAAGAAAAATGGGAGAAAGCCATGGATGAAGAAATGGATGCCTTGGAAGCAAATGCTACATGGGAATTGGTACCTTTGCCTAAAGGTAAAAATGCAATTGGCTGTAAGTGGGTTTATAAGGTGAAGCACAATGCAGATGGTTCTGTGAACAGATACAAGGCAAGATTAGTAGTCAAGGGGTATGCACAAACATATGGCATTGACTATGAAGAAACATTCAGTCCGGTTGCAAGGATGGCAACTGTAAGAGCAGTCATTGCTATGGCTGCATCAAAGGGATGGTCTTTACATCAGATGGATGTAAAGAATGCCTTCTTGCATGGTGATTTGCAAGAAGAGGTCTATATGGAGCAGCCACCAGGTTATGTGCATGCTGTTCATCCTGAGTTTGTTTGCAGGTTGAAGAAAGCCTTGTATGGCTTGAAGCAAGCACCTAGAGCATGGTCTGACAAGATAGGACAGTATCTTGTCACTATTGGCTTTCAGATTTCCAAGGCAGATTTCTCACTTTATGTGAGAAAAACAGAGAAAGGTATTATGCTACTTGTCATTTATGTTGATGATTTGATTATGACAGGTGACAGTGATGAAGATATCCTTCATGTGAAAATGCTATTGAAGCAGAAGTTTGAGATGAAGGATTTGGGAGAGCTGCGTTATTTCTTGGGCATTGAGGTGATTAGATCAACAAGTGGGATACAGCTCTTGCAGAGGCAGTATGGATTGGACATGCTGTCCAAATATGGGATGACAGGCTGTAAGCCTATTTCAGTTCCTTTGGAGCAGAATGTGAAGCTGAGCGCAGATGCAGGTGAGCTTCTGGAAGACCCTACTATGTACAGACTCATAGTAGGAAGCTTGATTTATATGACTATTACCAGGCCAGATTTGAGCTATGCTGTTGGATTGGTAAGTCAGTTTATGCAGGCTCCAAGGAAACCGCATTTGGATGCGGCTAGACGCATACTCAGGTATGTAAAGTCCACATTGCAGTATGGACTATTTTATGAGACTGGGGTTCAGATACAGCTGCATGGATACACTGATGCTGATTGGGCTGGTAGTATTTCTGATAGACGATCTACCAGTGGATATGTGTTCTTTTTTGGAAGTGCTGCAGTCACTTGGAGCAGCAAGAAACAGCCTACAGTTGCCTTGTCCAGCACAGAGGCTGAGTACAGGGGTGCAGCAATGGCTGCATGTGAGGTAGCTTGGTTGCATAAGCTACTTTATGATATGCATCAGTCTACAGATGGACCAGTTGTCATTTATTGTGACAACATGAGTAGTATACACTTGGCAAATAACCCAGTCTATCATGCTAGAACAAAGCACATTGAGGTGCATTATCACTATGTGCGAGAGAGGGTTTTACTAGGTCTTATTGATCTAGTTTATGTCAGCACAGAGGATCAGGTAGCTGACATATTTACGAAGGCATTGGGCGCAGAGAAGCTGCGCAAGTTCAGAGACCTGCTTGGTGTGCAGGAATTGGGATTGAGCTCGAGGGGGAGTGTTGAGACATCGAGCTCCACTCGTGATACGCCAGGGTGACCGTTGTGTATTTATGTCACCGACGTGTCAGTTGCAGATGCGGTTGGTACACCGCCCATGAATAATAGCTACATGATAGCTATCCTTATCTATTCTAGTTTGTGGCTCAGTTAGTATGCCACCTTAGTTAGTTGAGTTTGGTTTGAGACCCATATAGAGGGTTCTTCTATTTCTTTGTACTTGAGTTCTTTTAGCTTACACAACTAAGAAGAGGAAAACTGTTTTCAGCCTCCACCCTTGTGTGTCTTCCCCCATTGTGCAAGCAAGAAAGCTTCAAGCGAGACTCCTTCCTTCTCTCCCACAATCTTGACACTTTTGTGAGTAATCATCAATAAAAGTAACAAAATACTCCATGCCACCTAACAACTTGTAAGGCATATGTCCACAAACACTCAAAATAAACAAAAGCCAGAGGCTCACCCATGTGCGTAATGCCAGACTTTTTATGTGAACTACAAGTCTACATGCCATAAAGCCAATGACCACAAGAATCAAAACATTTATAGTCAAGGTACAAAAGATACTACAAACAAGTAAGCATTTTCATTTCCTTTCATGGCATGTGCCCAAGGTAACAATGCCATAATGGTACATGTGGTACTACAACCACTACCAAAACATGGTCGATAGACCCAAATATAAGTAAGGGATAAAGAGTACCATACTTGGTATCTCATGCCATGATAAGGTTTTCTGGTTTAATTTTCCATGAGTAATCCCCAAAGGATACAACATAGCCTACATCATCCAACTATCCAATAAAAAATAGACGTTTAGCCAAAGCCGAAACATGGCATACATCATGCAAAATAAACATAGTACCTAAAGCAAACTACAGCTAAGGACATCTCTAATACCAATAGTATCCAATCTAAAAAATCTTATCATATTGTGATAGGAGTGAAACCACTCTCGATGAGAAGTAATATGAAATGAAGCCCCTAGATCAATTAGTCAATATTGAACATAGGTGGACAAGGCATCAGTCAATTGCAAAACATCAAGAGAAGAAGCTGCAAGTATGTAATCATCATAAGAATTAGCTTGCATGATATTAATCTCTTCAATCTTGATGTTGGGCTTGCTAGGTACAATGCTACAATCAGCATTCATTTTCTATAATTTACCCTTTGCCTTTTCCTTGCACTTGTCATGCATTTTATGGCACTATGACCAAATATGACCCTACTTCCCATAATAATGACAAGTCAATGCAGACTTACAATCACAAGACTATCCACATGGCTGAGAGTGCAATGGTTGAGACTCTCTCCCTTGGCGGTCCATTACCGCTCTTACCATTATTGCTTCTGATTGAGAGTGCAATGGTTGAGACTCTCTCCCTTGGTGGTCCATTACCGCTCTTATCATTATTGCTTCTGACTATCAAGGCATGAGAACTATAGGAAGCATCAATATTCTTTCTATTAACTTCTTCATTCAATAGTGCACCCTCTACATCCTACAATTTTAGCCCATTATTCAAGTATATTTGCACACATACTAGAACAAAATATGAACCATAATGTAGGCAATATAACCAGCAAGAACAAGGGGAATATTATCCTAAAAGTCAATCCCCTGTGAAGACAAGTGGCTAAAAATAGAATGAAACTCGTTTAACTGGGCAGACATGGATGTCTCCTCCTTCATAGAAAGATTTGAGAGTTGCTTCAGTTAATACATTTGAGAGACAGGGCTCTATTTGTCATAGATATTATGAATCTTATCCCATAACTCCCAAGCAATCCTCCCTTCATAGACAACATTATAGAAAACCTACTTAGAGAGTGGAAAAATGATTGTAGATTTACATAACTCATCCAATTTAGCCTAATCCTCTACATTAAAGTGTTTAGGCTTTATACCCTTATGTCCCAATGGTTCAATCTGCAATTTTTGCACTGGGACCTGCTAGATTTGTGCCTTCTAATAGCAAAAGTTGGTGCCACCCAACAACTTAATATTGAACTGTCATTTTATCCACCAACCATAATGCAATAAATGAAAGCATATTACAAGATAAATAGGCTATTGTAACTGACAACAAAATAGTCCAAAATCACAACCAATACATTGCTTAACAAAGGAGAGACTGTAAATAGCAGGGCTATCCACTAACTGCCAAAGAGTGACAATCAAGTCAAAGCATTTTGCCTCATAAAAGATGCATAAACCTACAATTGCAGAATGCTAAAAATAATGACAGTAATAAATCCAAAGCTAGGTGTAAGCAATCAATTGATCAAATCCAATTTGCAAACTACTCGATATATCTTGCAAGAAGTGGGGTATATACAAACAACTAGAAATCATCACTGAGCATGCAATTAGTACCGTGAACTGTCAAACCCAATGTGTTAGAGTGGGATACATCTAATAGGCATAACTATGATGTATATAGTAGGTCTCAAAGATAGCAGAGGAGAACTGCTAGATACACAATTGACTAAGAAAATGTAAAGAGGCTCAATACATAGCCAAGTAGGATGAATACATCACTAACAATAGCCTCATAGAGATAGATATTAGGCTCAATGTAAAGATTGAATCATCCATTTAAGCAAAAATTGCAATCAAAGAGCATTCAGAGAGCATTGACATAACTCGATCAAGTCCCATGGTCTCATTGAAGTAAGTTCCAACTGAATACCGAAACTATGTAAGCCATTGAAGCAACCAAGATATGTAACAATAGCCAAGATTAATGCCAATAAGCTCAAAGTCGAAGCTCAAAAGCTTCAATAGCGTATCTAGGTGTAGACCATTAATTGCATACATCAAGAAATCGAATGAAGTACCCAAATGGCATCCAAAAGCAATTGGCATAACTTCCCTGTGTAAATGCTTCCTACCTTGTTATTACAGAACTCAAATGATAGTGAAAACTAAGCTATTTTGAGCTCAAATCTATCCCAAAGCATTCCAAGACATCAACATAACATCCCCCAATGATCCGGTATCAATATGCAAGCATATAATCATTAGTAGAGCTCCAAACAATGAGGTGTATGATGTCCCTTTGTGTATTATAGTATGCTACCCTATTCATACAAGGAATGGCTAAATGTTATAAAATCTGAGATACACACTCGACTTTCTTATATACTTAAAATATATATGGCAAATATTATGTTGGTACAGAGGGAGAATAGATGAGAGAAAAGAAAGATGTAGAGCAAAAGGTAGAGAAATTGGCAACACTAGGGACTGGAAGATGGGCCAGTCCCCCCCCCCCCCCCCCTTGTGGAGTTGTATTATTGACAAGGAGCAAGCTCCTCCGCTACACATAAGCCAGTTCTTACTTGTAGATCTTGGAAACAAGATCACGGTTCTTTGCACAGTATACAACCGGCTAACACTTGCACAACTTGGAATTTGGCACCTTTTGATCCTTCTTCAGTCTCCTTCTCTCCTACACAATATGTGTCGGGCTCTCCTCTTGGCGCTTGACTTTAGCAGAGCTTCCGCAGCACTTGCACCTTCTCTTCTCCTCTTGGAACTTGATTTCAGTAGGGCTTCCACAGCACTTGCACTTTCTCTTCTCCTCTTGGATACATGCAAAGTGATGCTTCCTTCACCCTCCCCCACACCCAAAGAGAGCACCCTCCTCTTTTATAGGCTTTCAAGAGCTTCTCTTCTTGGAGAGAGAGTTGAGTTGTTCTTCATGCAAGATGTGGTTGTTCCACTCTGCAGCACTAATTTCAAGACATCTCTTTATGCGTTGTTTGGATGAAAAAACGTCCAACACGAAAGTTGTAGATCTCCCTATTTTCGATAACCCATGCAGCCCGTTTTTAGAGATCATTTTTCTATCGTGAGATATTTTAAAAATAGATTTTTCAAAAAACAAGCTTTTTAAACTGTACTCTTAACTTGTGGTGCATGCAACCACTTTGAGTCATAGATAAGGAGAGTTCATTAGATTGCCTTGGGCCTCAACCTTAAGATTGAATTCCACACAAAAGCTTGTGTCATTTTAGACCTTAGAAAGAGAAAATCACTTTTCTCCTCACTTCTAGAGGATCACATCCTCTCGTCTTTCTTAGTGAGAGAATTCCCTCTCTCGTCTTTCTTAATGAAAGAAAAGACCTTAAAGCTTGACTTGTAGGGGAGAGGATGACCCTAAATGAATGCAATGCTCATTACACACAAGTAAAACATTCCCAGGCATCCCTGGATGCACACATAAATACATAACACAATGCTAGTACACTTCCTCTTCTTAGAACTCAATCCATCTTCATTTATGTGTAACTCCTTGGTTCTTGTCTACGCTCTTACACTTGGCAGACACTTCTTTCCCCCTTCATAACTTGTACTAACTATACCAGATATCCCCGTCACAGTGCTTTGATCACCCCATTAAGTGATACACTAGGAATATTGGTCTCTAAATGGTCTCATGGCCATGCTAGATCATCATCAGCACTTAAAGAAAAGTGAGTCATTAATTTATTGATATGAATTTATTAAATAGAGAATGCGTAATAACCAATCAATTTAGTGACACTAACGCTTAGATGCTCAAAGTCAATACTCAATGCCACAAGATCACTTTCGGGAGTGATGCCAAGTCTTAGCAAGGTTTCCAAGAGCTCACAAGGACAGGAGGAGTGTTCAGGAGGATGAGAAATGGGGCAATAGTAGAAGGCACAATTCACACTACTACTACTAGTGTTTGTATTACTACAAATGGCCTAGGTGCTAACACTTGAAGCTCGAGGGAGCTCAATAGGACTTGTACAATGCCTGGAAGAAGACTTGATCACTCAGGAGAAAGAAAGGTATCAAATGTATACCTTGAGGGAAGAAGCCATGGCTGCCTTGAAACAATGAGCTATAAGTATTGATACAAGCTAAACCAAACTAAAGAGAAGCACCTCAAACCAATGTTTTGATACCAATTGAAGGGAGAATCCTAAGTGAGAGTGTAAGTAAGCAGAAGAACCAAAGGTGTGAGCTGTGGTGGATGGAGAGAGAGAGAGAGAGAGAGAGAGTCAAGATGTGGGAACTCCAATAGTCACAATGTGCGACCAGCCTTTCCTTCTTCAAATATCACTAAAAGAATAAAGAATAAAGTGGTAGTGATGGGTGCCCGCCACACCTACAACATACAGGTGTTCGAGTAGTATCGGTGTAGTTAATACAGGGGTAGCATAGGCATAGGTGCATTTACCCCCAACATACACAAGAGACCAATTGGGTAAAATCTTCATGGGTGAGAACATTGTCCATACATGTATTTATTTAATTTTATTCTCTTGTACTCAAAATACAAAAGGTATCCAAAAAATAGATCCACACATTCCATGTCACTCACTATCATAAGTAGCATGCTTCAGCTTATACCAAAGACATGGAATGCTCGGAACATTAGGATATTGTTCTTGAGGAGTGTTGGCCTTTATTGATAAGGCATGTAATTGGGTGCATGGTTGAACTGTGATCAGTGACGAAGTTTGTGAAGAGTCTTCATTGTTGGTGGTATTGTTGGTGGTGCCCTTGATTGAGATTTCCTTTTGAGTGGATAAGCCTTGTAGGGGCATAGGGTTCTAGGTCCTAAAAGTGGAAGAGTCATCATTAGCAAATAGATTGTGGCAGAGCAATCTTCACTATCTTCTATACCTACAAGAAACAACCTCTCCCCCTAGGAGATGGATAGTTGGTTTCATCCTTGTTTAGAAAGGAATGGTCGTTTTTAAGTTGTTTGACTAATTGTGGTTGTATCAAATTATGAAAAAAGATTCTAATTATATGCATGCCTTTAGCAGCCAGATGGGATTGAAGCATGATGCCATTTGTAGGGCCACCTTGGATACTGCTAAGCTAGAGTTGTATATAAAATACCTAAGGTAGTTGACCACCGCTTAGGTATGCATGGTCATTCGTATAGGAAGATTCTTCCTTATGGTGGGCGAGAACTAGCGAAACATTATAATCTCAATCCCAGTCCTAGGATAGAGAAGTAAACTTATATGAGCCCAATATGGTTTAGCCATGGAAGGCCATGATGAACAAGGTAGAGTGGAATTCCAATTTCTTGGGTTGGTTTGCTCTTTGAAGTGGTTGTAAATATGACAATAATATAAACTACCTTGTTTTCTCAAAAGAATTGCTTTGATATTTGTACGTAAGCACATGTCAATGAATCCCGTGTAAAGATTAACTAAGAAAGCTGTTTTTATATGTTTCACAGTGTGAGTAGTATGCTTGTTTAGTTAACTAAAACACACATTGTTAAGAAAAGTGAATGGATGGTCTTCTCGAAGAAATCGTCCTATGAGGAGGATGGACATGGTTAGCCAAGTGGCTCTCCCCAAATTTTAGAAAAGGGTCAATAAGCATGACTATTCCTAGGATTGAGTCTTAGCACTATTTTGGGGGTTGGTGTGAGACTATGCCATACAAGTAGACGGGTTGACATGCAACTCTTCCTTGTTTCTCACTCCCATTGAACCAAGTGTGGTGCTTGCTCACATCAAGTCTTTGATGGCTCACAAAAATGTGACAGTGATGCTAGATTACTAATAGAGATCGTAATTATGTCTTTAGGGACCCACAAGTCGATCTTCGTGGAATGAGGTTGGACACTTCCCTTGCAAGGTAGACCTAAGGAATACCTAATCACTAAATTTGCATGCTCATAGTTAGCATAGATAATGGCAACTAGGATTGAGTCTCTAAATGACTACCAAACACCTCCCTATGAATTAGGGTCAGATATATTTCAACCTTCTTGAAGTGCCCTTTTCCTCTATAGAAACAATGCTTTCCATCTTCATCCAAAAAGCTTTCTTGCTTCAATGACTACATTCATACAAAGAATCAATGAAGTCGTCTTCTAACTAAGTAAATACATAAGTAAGCATGTCCACTCATCATGATATTTGCAAAACAACCTATACATAGTTTGGATCCTCAAGTGTGAGACAATACTTTGACCTAATAAATTTTTAACTTTCCAATGGAATTTCTTCCAGTGATTTCCAATGATTCACTAAAAATTCGACTCAAAAACTAAGTTTAGCATTGTCCATGTGAATGCACTTGAATAAAACTTAAAGGAATCTAAATTAAATTTTATGCATCATCTTGGAAAAAAATGAAATAAATAACTTACTATTTATTACGCATTTTTTACTAACTATGAAAAATATAATTCACATGAGAATCTATCAAAATATTAATTCTTATGACTTTTAGGCTATGATAATAAAATAATTAATTTTTTATTAACATTACTAATAAAAATTTATCTAAGATTTTAATCAATTTTAATAAAATTTTTGATCATTTATAGGATTAAATAATTTTTTTATTTTTTAAGTTATTTCTAGGTGATTTAACTAATTTCTCAACAAAAGTACATCCTTAACTCCTAATCTAATCTACATATAATTCATTTTATTATTTTAAGTCTCTTTTAATTATTACATAATTATTTATATTTTTAAGATACTTATATTATAATTTCAACTTTAACCTATTTATTTTTTAATAATAATTTTGGTGTAATTTTTGTTATATTTCTAGTTTAAAAAGTTAATAATAATTCAAAATCTAGCAAAGATCATATACTTTTTAATTTTTTAATTTACAATAATTTTTAAAATTACAAAATAAATAATATAAATTATTCTCTTTTACTTGACCATCTTGTTCTTTTTTTGCCTCATACTAAATGGCTTTGATAATATGACTATTAGTACCAAAAATATTGTTTGCATGAATACCTTATAATACATGCCTTTGCTAAGATATGTGTTGGTGTCAAAAAAATATTGTCTATAAGAATACTTATAATACATGGCTTTGATAAGGTATTTGTGTTGTTATTTAAAAAATCATATATTCCTCACTAAATGTATGAAATCATTCTCTAGCAATGTATGTTGGTCTTTTTTCTCAATTTGGTACAATACTAAATTATTGGCTTCCAACAAGTGACAAAAGGCATGGTCCTTGTAATGTACCCACATGCAATCACCCCCGACACAAATGAACACTTACTCTTAAACCATCATTGCAGATACTCTAAAACATACTGGTTTCCAATCATGTGAAAATACACGTAATATTATATATAAAAATCATGGATTGATACATGGACACATATACACACTACAAGATACAGGCCCCATACCAACATTCAAAGCGACAAAAATGTTCACCAAAAAATTTGCCCCCGTCGTCACTAAACACGTCGGTATTAGCATCTCCATGGACCCATCGCTATTGTCGTCGCTATTTGCATCGTTATGCGATGCAAATAATGACGCAAATAGCAAATGCAATGCACATTACGATGACAATAGCGATGCGTGCAATAAATTTACGACGCTAATAGCGATGGTAATAGAAAAAATTGTGGCAGGTCAGCTCAAATGGATTACATGTAAAGTGTACAATGGTCATCAAAATGAAGGCAAAATATACTTGAACCCACAAGACTGATACATAAAATAAATACAAGATCGCTAAATGAAAGCTCATGAAATCATGGCAAGATACAAAGGATGATAATAACATAGTGCATAGAAAATGCCTACATAAATCATAGGACCAAAAAGGAAGAGGATGTGCACTTCATCAATCCAAGTGCAAGCTATAGATCCTCGCCATCCGAAAGCTCGTCTCAATGCAAAGGAGCATCGAATGGACTCTGTAAAAAAAAACAACAACCACACATCAGTCCACCATACATAATGCATTTTAATAAAAATAGTAACTACAGACAAGAAAGATGAGTGACTTATTGGGCCGCCGCATGCATATAATCTATCTATCAATGCAGTGAGACCGTGTCTCTCTGCATATCGAGTCTCTAGGTCGGTGGGATCGCAATTTGTAATGCAGTGATGCAAAGAAAACAAAATACAACTGTTAGAAATACGATTGTCAGTACAAGCGATATTGCAAAAAAAATAAGTGAGAATAACAAAAGAAAAACTTAGAAGTCCTCCAAATAAGTCCTGTGGCTACCACTCCCAAGATGATGGACCACCATGCCTCCAGCCGTGCCCTCACTGCCTCCGTTGCTATCTCGAACGTCCTAGAGAATCTGTAGCCTCCTCCCTAGGTCTATGCCAGTCATCTGCGTCTAGCCACTAGAGCTTTGATCCACCACTCTTAAGTGCCTTGCATGCATCGTCGATCGTCTATGTGACATGTACATACGCATGCACTCCATCATCCAGCCTGTTGAAAACCTATCTACCACGGTGGGTACCAGAAACTCCTCATGTAAGGATACTACTATGTAGTCCTTGCTCCCCTCAGGTATGTTTTTCTAATGGTCCAAGACGTGCTTAAAAACTTGTTGGCATAACTCTCTCATACAAGCCATCATCCTCCTCCCCTCATCATTCATGATCACATCTCATGTCCTATCATCTACAAGGTATCCATATCCCTCTAGGGTATGTCTAAGATGTGTCCTCTTCCACCTGCAACCATGCTCCTGGGCATAACTAGGAGGCCCCTATACATTTGGTGTACCCATGGGGGTGGTATCTCTTGGAGTAGCACCCATAGGGGTGCCACCTATGGATAGCTAAGCAAAAGCTAGAAACATTAGAGGAGACATCTCCACAAGCGTGACAAATCCTACGGGTCATGCAACTCCACTAGAACGATGAGACAGAGACACTGCATTGGTGCCTCCACAAAAACTACCTAAGCCACCCTCTCTCAAACAACCTGCACGAGAGCGAGGAGTAGCACCTACATCTCGAGCCCCGACCGCGGGCGACTGTGGGCTCACCACATCCACATCTCTGTAGCATCCCCAAAACCACTCCCTCCATCGGGCTCAAGTTTGGAGCGTCGAACTCATCTACTGGAAACCAAAGCATCAGAGTGTGCCAATATAGATCTAACGGAACGGCTTAATGGTGTCTGAGGCAGCTCGTGGTCCACCATATCTGTGAATCGAGCCATCTGATCTGGAGACATATGTGTAAATATATCCTACAACTCCTCGTCACTCATCCCTCGACTCATCGCACTCTCCAAAATATCATCAAAGGTCACCTACACAGACAAAAAGTGATGTTAGCATAGTCAATATAAAGATTTAAGCAAAGCACAATAATATAACTTTGAAAAAAACGATGTTACTTAAAATGTATATTCTAGAGTATCCTTATAAGTGATTCATCAACAAATTGTGTAGGCAGATGCTGCAAGTATGACGTAGCCTATGGTCCCATGTCAATCTCCTAGCACAACTCCGCATAGACTGGAAGGTCTCGTGCAGGTTGTTTGAGAGAGGGTGGCTTAGGTAGTCTCAAACAACCATCGTTCCCACGGCTACAGTACCCTTTAAGATCTGTCATAATGGTAAAGATACGCCATTTTTGCATTTTATGGCATTTTTCAAACAATAAGGGGTTGTCTTTCATAACAATAGCAAGTTCATCATATTGATTTTTGAATTTTTAGCTTTGCACTTTAGCTTATGATCTTATGACCACTTCTCCCCACATTTGAAGCATAATCCTTGGGCATGCATTTCTCTAAGTTTGTGTGAGGAAGGAAGTTGATATTAGAACTGTTTTGGGACAGGTTAGGAGCATTTTCAACTCTTGAAAATTTGCCTCTTATCTCAGCCACATTTTTGAAATTTTGCCCCTATTTCTATGCATAATGACCACCCTATTTAGAGGCATAAACAATGGAAAAAGTTGGTACTTTGTTGTTATAACTATTTTGATTTTTATAACCCATGTTTTCTTATTTTAAAGAGTATCTTGATTGGCTAAAAACTTGCCCATATTTTGTAGGTTGATTGGAAATATTATTGCCCAAACTCCTTTGCTGAAAATTTTGTGTATCTCTCTTGTACTTCAAGGAATATCTTTCAGCCAATTGTATGGACTCATGTAAAGTTTTTGGTTGTTAAGCTCCTACCTTCGATGATAGGGCAGGGTCAAGACCAAAAATATATTTATTCAGCTTGTCAAAATCTAAGATGCCTTCAACATACATGGAGAGATTCAAGTAGGTGTTGAAGTGGTCTCTAACGAGCATTTCTCTTTGAGCACATGCATACCATCTTCTTTGGAGTCTTTATTTTTCCAAAGGGGAAACAAAAACATCAATCATTGCTTGCTTGAGCCCCTCCCAACAAGTGAGAAAGTTTTGCCCAATCTTGTGCATGTAACGCCACCGAGTATGGGTGTAACCTTCAAGATGAAGAGCCATGAAATAAATCTTGGCTTCTTCACTTCTAGGATAAAGGGCAAAGTACAATTCAAGCTTATTAATCCACTCCTCCCATTCCAAAGGTGAAGCATTATCCCCTTTGAAATTAGTGATATTGATGTTTTTCTTATACTCTTTTTCATAAGATGGCTATCCAAAGTATATTGCTTCCGTGACTCTTTTTCCAAGAGTTTTTTCTAAAAGTAGATGGCCCAAAACCATGGAATGAGGGTTGACCATTTGAAATATGCTTTTTGTTTGAAATATCATGGGCTGATATTATCTCATCATGTCTCCTACCTTTATGAACTTGATAATTGACTACATTTCATTTTTGTGCATTTGAGGGATGATGGTAAAAAGACTCGTAGAAGGGGTCGCATCCATGATAATCATCATTCCATCAATTGTTGTCTTGTTTCCCCTCATGTCTATGACTATCTTTTGGGCTACTAAACTGAGGCCTTGGGGTATGAATGCGATGGATTTGTGAAGGGTTCAAATCCTTAGAGAGGCCTTCATTCACATATCCCAACTCTTTTGAAAGTAAAAGGTAATCATTCACTGCGTGCACTTCATGTGTGTCATCCCTTCCTTGGTGTGTGCTATAAGCAATCCCAATGCTTAAATCTTCATATATTTGTTCAACATTATGGGCTTCATTTGTGTAATTTTGATTCTCTTTAAAGTTCCTTTCACTATCATTCAATGCTTCAATAATGGGGTCTTTCTTCTTATTCTTGGCCATTAGGAGATAGTGTTGTAATAGTAGACATTTTGTTAATAAATTTCATGTTTCTCTCAGAATATAGAACAAATCCCAATGCTTAATAACTATATGGGAAGCTTATTATATGGGGATATACCATATTTCAAAAGATATAGACTTAGGTTGGAAACATTGGGTGGAATGACAAACAATGTCCCCTTATATGTTGTTTGGGTACTGTCTCACTATACCTAGTGTCAAAAAATCAACAATAACTTGAGCTCCCAATATCAGATCGCCAAATTTTTTTTATTTAAATAAAATCTTAGGATCCTCTCTTTGAATGGAGCTATCAATTTCGATCAGGAAAGAATTTTCTATAATTGAATCTTTAGGTCTGAACAAAAGTTTCTTGCACCCTGTCCACCACTTGTAAGTACCCTGTTTGACCCTGTGGGAGTCCCCTGAGTGGAAAAATCCCTTGTAAACATTTGTAGTAACCTGAAGAGGGTTATGGAGCACCTATAGGGCTCAAGGATAACATGTAGATTGGTAGGTACATACTATAAGACATGTTAAATTGTGACCACCACGTGTAGGTATCCTGAGAGTAGGAGATGCCATGCACCTCTTTCAATCTTGTTCCAATGAAACCTTTAACCACTTGTGGTACCCTAAATAGGGCCGATCACTACTATATTACTACCAAACTCTGACAATGGAAATTTTTCCTACACTTAAATTTGAAAATTACACAAGCTCTGAGACTTGAGGGGTGTGCAAAGTTCCTCCTCAAGTCGGGTTATACACCCCTTCAGGGTCATAATCTAGAAGGAGGGTTACCTCTCTTTTGTCTTCGTGACTCACCTAACATCCACTTTTCCTCACGAGAATCAACATGGCGATTCTAAAGGCTAATCAAACAAGGATACTATGCATTGACGAAAAAAGCCTTTAATTTTTTTAATGAAATGCAAGTGGGTATTAGGAAATGACTAAATTGAAAAGGTTATGGATAGGGCATTACTCTTTTGCAATGACTCACTACTTTTACAATATTCTCACTTACCATTTTCATCATTATTTCAGTCCTATAGCATCAATGTTCAATCATCCAACAAAAATCCAAGTTAAGTGGGCAATGAGTGGCATTTATGCAACCAATTTAACATCAACATTTGAATGGATAGGAAAGAAAATTAATCAAGCAATCATAATCAGTCATCATAGGTTGAATTCTACATGCCCTTCAATGGGGATTAAGAGGATCTATTACACTCAATCTCTCTTATCAACAATAGGACTGGCTCAACAATTGGATGAAAAGAGAAATTAAGCTGAAAGTAATAGAATTACCTCTTTACTATTGATGAAGAGTAGTAGATGAATCCAACCAATCAATATTTAGCATAAACCACCATCGATGGACCAAGATTGAAGATCATAAGGCTAGCTTCAATAAAGCTTTGTCCCATATGATTGCTCCCATATAATTTCAGCTCCCGATCAATAAGATTGCTCCAATGCAATCAAGAGAATCCAATGATTTAATAGAAGTCTGCAATGGCTTGTTGGAGAAGATCCTTTGAGCTACATCATGGAATTCTCATTTGGCAATTCCAAGAATTTCGCCTAAGGTGAATTTAATTTTGCTTCCTAGAATTTGTTCTTCTAGAGTGTAAATTCTCAATAGAATCAAGGATTCCAAGAATTTTCAAGCATTGCCATGTTCAAGAGGCTAAAAATGCCTTCAATCTTGAAGAAATTATTCAATGTAAGCCCAATCTTAATGGAATACCTTCAACTAAACCTTCTCGAGGTTGTAGACAACAAAAGCCCCATGAATTGAAGCCTCAAGGAAGCAAATTTTGATGAAGATTGATTGATACCCTATTTTGTCCCAATTTGAGATGAGGAAAATGTTTCAATCTTGCTTCGAAGCTCCAATGTTTGCCTAATGTCAGTTGTAGATGCTTGCTTTTCACTTCTTGAAGCTAAAAGAGACCAAGATTGACTCCAAACTTCAAAAATTTGCTAAAATCTTCATGATGTCCATTTTCAGCCATAGCTAGGGTTATAAAGGAAGCTTCAGGGCTGAAGGAGAGTGAAAGATCAAGCATTAGACGGTAAGTACTTCATGTCAGGGTTGCCATTGATCAGCCAAATGAGGGAGAAGCTTGGATGGTAGAGAAGATTGTTGAATATCTAGGAGGAGATGAGCATGAAAAAATGGTGCAAACTATCCAGACCCTTCTCCTGCATCACATGGTCACTATTCTGTTGAAGGTCAAGCACAAGGGTAGTCAATAGGTTGCTCAAGACATCAAGAATCATTCCCTATAGGTTGCATGAAGAGAAATGGCCATGGCAAAGAGAAATGAGAAGAGACCTCCATGGCAGTTTTCAACAAGAAGCTTGGAAAGAGGAAAGAGAAGCTTACTCCAAAAAGTAACCACAGTTTAACCCTTCTAAACCCTATTTAGGCTTCATTTAAGTCCATGATCCTTCAAAATGGTCCCAAATTGACCAAGAACCACCAAAATGACCATGAATCCACTATTATTTCTTCAAACATTCTTCAAGACCATTAAATTTAGCCACGACTTACTACAGAGACCTTAACTAGTCACGATTTTTAACTTGTCAAATTCTGTGACTAATTCTTGTCCTCTAGTTACTATGTGCCATAAACTTGTAACCAAATTCACCATAAAAATGACCTTCCCATTGGATCAAAGATGTACTCTGATACCAATGTAAAGAAGTTAATTCCCACAATAAGCCATTAAATTGAAAATACAAAGAAATAGACTATTTAACCAAGAAACCATAGCCAAGATGGCTAGGCATGAAATGATATTCCCATTGTTGGCTGAAATCAAATGATGAGAGGCTGCAGCATGGTATGCACCCCAAGGTACGATGGCCAAGAGTATTCACCCTCTTAGACGGTGGAAGGTTGAGACCTCAAATATAAAATGTTGTAAAATGGCAAAAAGATGCTAGGCTAGTTACAACTTAGCCTTTTATACTTGACCCTAGTAGGCTAAATATTGGCTAAAGCATTTAGGAAGTTTTACTCTATTACACTCAAGCAAGTGCTTGAGCCATTAAGGCTCAATTTGAGGTTGCAATAGCCCATTTTGGCATTGATTTGGGTAGCCATCAATTGCTAAAAATGATGTAAAATAGCTTAGCTTTGGATGCTCGAAAAGAGGTTTTGGATAGTCAAAGAGATTGAGCAACACTAAAGCCTTTTAAGAGGAGAAATTATCATTTTCTTCCTCTCAAATATATGTATAGTAGATGAGAAAGTAAATATACATTTCAAGAATTCAATTTGGAGCCATTCTATCTATCTTTTAGTGGATAGAGAGTATGCCACAAAAGTCGTGGACAACTATGATAGTCCAACAACAATTTCATGTTTTTGTTGTAACTTTTACATACAAAATAGAATTGAGGTGTTTTATAGCTAAAAAAGAAGAGCACGATGAGAACTATATATTTGAGTAATCATAGAGTTGATTCAGGGGAGCTTTCAACTCTTTGTTTTACACAAAATAGAATAGTTTTGGTTTGGATAGTAAGCATTCACAATTAATGTTTATATTGAACCTAGAGGCTAGTCGAGTATGTTGCATGGTTATGTTAATACTTGGTATTTTTACTTGTGTCTGAATATGCTTATATTGAGCTCTACATCTTGGATTTGAGCTTAGTTGATTGTATTTGGGCAATGGCTATTTACTCTAGTGATTTCCACTTGTGGGCTTGAAGACTTATTAAAGGTATATTCTCCCGTATGTATATAGGATATATTTACTCTAGTGATTTCCACTTGTGGGCTTGAAGACTTATTGAAGGTATATGCTCCCATATGTATATAGGATGTATTTTGGGCACCCAAATCCTATGAGCTCTATGTATTGAGTTTTCTTTACTACTTGCATGTTCAATATTTTCTTTCAATGGGAGTACTTTGTACATTTTATGTAGAGCTTGGTTAATTTGAGTTAGTGGTGGTGGGTGACTCTATTATGCTCTCTTAGTTTATGCATATAATATCATTGCAAAGTTTATGACTATGAGCTTATTTACCTTTGACTTAAAAACCTTGTACCACTTATTACTAGTGGGTTGTCAATGGTGGATACATGCTTGATATGCATTGTGGTATTCATCTATGTACCTAACCCCTAGATGTTTTAATAGTCTTTGATACTTTGTGGTTTCTTCTAGACTGCTAGTTGCATTGTGTATCCCAATTGTTACCCAGATCTTCCTAGCAGCAGTGGGAGCTCATTCTTTTGCATATTTGCCTATAGTTTCATATTTATTTATTTATGTACTCTAATTTTATAATAGCCATGTTGACAATCAATTTTGAGCAATTTTTTTGTGAACAAACACTTATCTTAGCACTCTACTGTTTCTTGCTTTTGGATAGTAGTATATTATCTTATTCTTCATCCTATTGTGCACTTTTTTGCTTGGTTTTGGGGCTGATTTTTCGTTATTATAGTAGCCTATATTCTCTTTATTTGGTAGAAATAATGGCAAGTGCTTCGAAAACTTACAATAATAGTGCTATCTTCAACATAAAGAAGTTAGATGGCAATAACTTCCAATATTGGAATACTCAAATTTGGCAAGTATTGATGCAAAAGAAGCAAGTCAAGTCATTGAAGTTAGAGAGAATAAAGCTAGAACTTTATGATGCAGATGATTGGGAAGAGCTTGATGGGTTATATAAGTCTACCATCATTCTATCATTATCAAAGCAAGTATACTTCAATGTCATTGAGATTGAGGGTGGTGCTTATGCATTATGAAAAAGGATTTTTGATCTTTATGATAAGTAGAGTCCTATCACATAGTTGTATTGGCTTAAGAAACTCATGGACCTTCATATGAAGGAAGGGATGTCCATGTCTTCTCACTTAAATGAGTTTCATTCCATTTTTAGTTAGCTTACTTCACAAAGTCTAAAGTTTGAGGAGAATGTTAATTCTATTTTCTTGCTTGTCACACTACCTGAGTCTTGGGATACCTTCCGTACTGCTATGACTACGAACTCTCCTAAAGGTGGCTTTCAAGTTAAGGATATAAAGAGTGTTTTGCTTACAAAGAAAGTTTGAAAGAGGAATGTTAATGCAACCTAAACTTCTCATGCACTTACAATCAGAGATAGACAAGGTGATAATGGGGATAATAATCGTGGTAGAGACTCATAGCCCAACAAGGGTAAGTCTAAGTCTCATGGACAATCTACACAGTAAGTCTTATGGGCCTAAGTCCTCTCTTACTTATCACCATTGTGGATAGCATGGTCACAGAAGGCCCCAATACTATAAGATATACAATGATAGGTGTGAAAAACCCAAAGAAAAAGCACATGATAATGATAAATCTTTTGATGATCACAGCATTATTTTTAAGACCAGTGTTTAGATGGAAGAGATAAATACCATGGAGTACATGTCAAATAATTGCATACTTACTACTTCATCATTCGGTAGTACTACTCGATTGACTTCTTGTTGTCAGTGTTGCCTTCTTGATTTGGGGGCTTCATTTCATATTACCCCACATCATCATTCGTTCTATGCCTTCTGTATCATGATGTATGTCATATCTTGACTTTAACCAAAAGTCGTATCTCCACTAAATGGTTGGATGATGACATGTTTATTTTGGTGATTTTGCATGGATTACTTGTGGTAGTCTTGTTTTTTCTCCAAGCACCAAGGTTAGCAACCTCTATCCTTTGCTTGTATTTCAATCTATTGATCCCATTTTGGCTATGCTAATCTTCTTCATGTATTTGTTTGGCATCACAATCATGGGCATATGTTTCTTGAAGAAATAAAAAACTCACTTGTTTGGAGTGTTTGCCATCTCTTAACTACTCATGTTTTGACTCTTGTAATCATTGTCTATATGGCAAGTAGATATATAACTCTCATAAAAATTCTAGCTCTATGCACATAGGTGAGCCGTTTTCTCTTCTTCATTCAAATGTTTATGGTCCCATGCCACAATCATTAGATAGTGCTAAATACTTTGTGATGTTCACTCATTATTATTCATATAAAGGTTGGGCCTATCCTATTAAGCAAAAGCCAGAGGTATTAGCTACATTTCAATGCTCTTTTTACTATCGTTGAAAACCAATCTAAGTATAGGTTAAAATCTAAGGCCTAACGATGGGGGTAAATATATCTCTAGAGAAATTTTGTGATGAGAGGAGTATTAAGTGTCACTTGATCGCCCTTACATCCCATCCCAATGATGTTGCAAAGTGTATGAATATAACTATTTAGGAAAGAGGGTGTAGTATGCTTAGTCAGGTAGGCTTATCACATTACTTTTGGGCTAAGGCAATTACTATTTTAGTTCACTGATAAATAGATCCTCATGCGCACTGCTCTTGGTGGTAGAGTTACAAAGGAAGTATGGTCTAGTAAATCTCTCTCAAATGCATACTTGCATATCTTCATACGTGAGGATTTTTGCCATATTTTCTAATATAAACACAATAAGTTGGATCCAAAGTTTGTCAAATGCATCTTTCAAGATATGGTGACACAAGTAAGATAGGCTATTGTGTTTGGGATCTTTAGGCTTGGAAGGTTATCCAAAGCAATGATGTCATATTCCATGAGAAAAATGTGCATACGAGACCAGGGTATGTAGTTTAGATACACGAGGTGATCTTTTAGGAGGAGCCTCCTATTACAGTACAACTAGCCCATGTTAGATAGTTGTAGCAAATGTGCTAATGATATAGTGGCCCAAGATCCCCACATGTTATACAAGATCATGATGTTGGACAAAGAGGACAAGATGTATATGCCCCACAACCAGTCTTGAGATATTCCGCTAGAGCCTCACATTCTCCTGATCATTTTAAGCCCTCTATGCATTATGTCATGGTGACAGATTTAGTTATGAGGAGGCTATGCATAGAAGTGATAGTAACTTTTTAGAGAGGACCCTTTAATTTAAGTATAATTCACTATAGAAAATCGTATGTGGGATTTGGTTCCTCTACCCAATGGTAAACATGTATTGCCATGCAAGTGGGTGTACAAGTTGAATGTAATGTCCTGCCGCAGATGTAGGAGTCCCCCCCCCCCATTGATAAAAAATTAATCAAAAAATTTTTTAATCCTCTCCCCCTATCATCACCGCCGAAAAGTGGCGGGGGGGAGGAGACAAGAGGATGATGGTGGAGAAGAAAGAGGAAGTCGATGTGGATGGGAGGGAGATGAGGTTGACGACGATGCCGAGACGGCGGATGATAGCCAAACTAGAGTCGACAGCAATAATGCTGACGATGAAGACGGTGATGATGATAATCAAAGGGAGGGGAGGCCATGTGTTTACCACCCCTTGGGCACAACGGGCGAGCTAGGCAGCTCCAAAAAAAGCCCCATTGCCATGCAAAACTGGTGGTGGTCACCGCCACCACCACACCACCTTCTCCCCGCATCCCCCCTCCCCCCCAAAAAAATATTACCCTCCTCTCCCCTATATAAACCCCCCCTATCACAGGAGGGAACAGGTGACATTACCTCTTGCCATCCCCCTTGCTCCCGTGAGAGATAGAGAGATTCCTTGCTCCCGTGAGAGAGAGAGAGAGAGAGAGAGAGCCCTTTGCTGCCGTGAGAGAGGGAGAGCCTTGATACCCACGTATGCTGAAGGAGAGAAAGAGAGAGGCCACCTTATTCTCTTCCCCCCACTTTGAGCAAATGAGGGCTTTACCACCTCTTGCCCTTTTGGTTTTCGTGAAAGAGAGGGAGAGAGAGGGAGAAGAAGAAGAGAAGAAGAGAGAGAGAGAGAGAGAGAGAGAGAGGCACCATGCCTTTCCCCCCCTTTGTTGCCAAGAGAGAGAGAGTGTGTGTGTGTGTGTGACAGAAAGAAAGAGAGATAGACCCTTATAAGAAGGATATTCTCCCCTTCCCCTCCTTAGAGGGTGATCACCATGGTGTTCTTCTCCCCCCCTCATCCGACTGGTTATCCACAAGCCTAATTCCCTCCCCAAATTGGCCTCATTAGTCAAGAAAAAGGCAACCGAAGTCTTGTGGGATCACAGTTAAAGCGAAGAATGTCGAATGAGACAGAAATCCTATCATCCACAACAAGATCTTGGGCAAGGATGCCACTGCCAACCCAACTACGGTGCCGGTTGTAAGTAATGCATTTCCAAATTGACAGATGCTTGCTTGATTTTTCATGAGACACGCTAGGGCCGTATTATGCTACTCAAGAATAGGACATTGAAAAGGATAAATTGCATTGTAAGTATTTGAAGGATCAAATTCCCCAATTGCATGTATTAAGAGAAGTTAATTGCTTTCAAATACCATACAATAAACTCATAAATAGCATATAAGGCTTCAAGCATTGCCATTTTACCGTCCTCACAATAATAGGTGTGTTTCCACCACACCATTGGAATGGCATAGCTTGCACACTTGATGGAAGGCATGATAAGTGATTTAGCCTAAGGAAATTCATTTTTGAAGATCTAGGCCTTGCCCAAGCTCTTGTTAACAACATGAACCAATAGCTCATGTTTGGTAGATTGAAACCTTGATGTTAGGCATAGTTATTGCAAATAACAATCATAAGGGCTAAAACTAAGATACCTTGGGGACCGTCTTGCAACTACTACCTTCATCAACCCAACTCGGGGATTGGGCTACGTACCAATTACAATCCCAATCTTCAAAGGCAAGAGTAGAGCTCCGAGAATTGGGAAACCTTTAGTCGAAGGAAAGACATATGCTTTTGTACTTATTGGGAAGAGGGCTGGGATTATCAATCAATATAAGTGATTAATAGAGCTTATGTTTTGTACAGTGTTTGAAACCTTAGTCGAAAGAAGGGAAAGTTAAGTAATTCCTATGTAGAATCACTCTTTAATCCCAAGGAGGAGAGCAAACACGCGATGGAAAGGTTATCGTGACTATTCCTACAATGGTTGGAAAATGATACCTTTGTTTTTTATGATTGATCAAATAACATCCTAAATGCTTTTGCATTAAACTGATTGTTGGATGTGATTTGGATAATTATTCCAAGTGTTTTGTTTGATGGTAAATGCATCGCAAGGGTCAGTAATGACAAGTAGCCATGGGAAAATAAAGGAATGTTTCCTTGGAAGATGATATTAGGTTGATTGCCTTGATCATGCTTGATTCCTAAATGGATTAATTAAGGGAGGATATTTTACATGGGTGGATCATCTCCAAGATCAAACCGTGGATCGCCCCAAGAGGGCACTACTCAATTCACGAGCCGAAGGTCGAGTGGTGAAAAGGCCAACCACAAAAGTTGTGTCTCACTCCTAGGTCGCATGGGGTCAATGGAGCTCGGGACACCCCTTGCCGAGTCTGGAATGGAGCTATAGACTGCCGTGAGATATAGACTGCCGTGAGCACAATGTCTAGGGCATTGGAAGATCTTTATTCTAGATACTACATGGAAAATTATGGTGCCATGTGATTTGGACCAGGTACTTATGTTGGACAGAAGGGATACATAATTCTCATGTATGGATAGGAGACAAAGATTAATGTGAAGATAAGTTAAGGAATTTGCTTGAACTTGTTTGTCAATGGATTGCTTGCTTTGTATTCGTGTCTGTGTTGTAAATTACGCAAATGAACCCTGTTCCCTAAAAGTCTTAATTAAGGAAGTTGATTTTAAATGTCACACATAAATGTGATAGGACCTAATTAGATAACTAAAGAATGCCTATTGAGGGAAGCGGGTGGGCGGAACCCCCAACAGGTCTATCCTACAGCAAGGTGGTCCCAAAGAACTGGGAGGCTTCTCACAACGTTTTACCAACTTTTGTTCATTAGGTAAGGTTAGGTTAGAACTCGATTCATGTCGTTTTAGGGGATCGGAATGGGACTATGCCCTACGAGTAGAGAGGTTGAGCAGCGCATCCCTCTCGTTTCCCATTTTCCTTGAACCAAGTGCGGCATAGGTCTGCTTCAGATCAGGTATCTCTACGTAAAGTGGGATGTCCAGAATATGATGCTAGAATACTGTCGGGAAACCTTGACCCCTAGGGACTCAAGTTTCGAGTTGATCCTAGTGGGTTCCAGCCGTGGACATTTCGTTCTGAGGCAGACTCGTGAAACCCTAGGCGGCAAACCCTGTGATATTCCATGGGAGTGCCGAGCAGCATCGCTTAGACTCATCTCTTGATGGGCTACTAAAAACATACCTGGGCAGTCAAGAGGTGGGCACATTACATTGAAGAGCACCCCTAGTCAGCCTAAGCCAGCATATAAAATCAATTTGATTGCTAAGGGTTTTAAGCAAGAGAAGGGAGTTGATTTTGATTAGATTTCCTCTCTTTTGGTCAGGATTCTTAGTCTACATTTGCTATTGGCCTTGATTATATAGACAAATGTGAAAACTAGTTTTCTTCATGGTGACTTGTATGAGGATATCTATATGTAGCAACCTAAGGGCTTTGAGGAAAGGGGCAAGGAATACCTAGTATGTAAGTTGAGGAATAGACTTTATAGAATTAAGAATGCACTAGGGACTGGTATCATAAATTTGATGCCATTATGCATTCACGTGTTTACTTCTATAGTGATATGGATTTGTGTCTTTATAGAAGAAGTCCCATGATGGTAGTCTTACCATTTTGGTACTACATGTTGATTATATGCTTATTGTTGGAAGTGCTCATGATGAGCTAGATGCTTTGAAGACTTTGATCAAGAAGAGCTTTGAGATAAAGGACATAAGGCATACCCCTCAAATACTTGGTATGTGCATTACATGCAATCGCTCCAAGGGACTCCTCTACTTATCACACAAAAGGAGTATATTCATAAAGTCCTTGAGCAATTTCATATGCAAGGTAGTAAACCTACCATTTGCCATTATCTTCTCATGTAAAGGTCAATCAAGAAAATTGTCCCTAGTCAAACTATGAGAAGGTTATGATGGCCAAGATTCCATATACAAATACGGTAGGTATCTTGATGTATGCCATAATAGCCACTAGACTTGACATAGCATTTACAGTGGGACTTGTGGCTCGTTATATGGCCATATCTAGTAAGAGACATTGGGATACCATGAAGGGTATCATGAGATATCTTGTGAGCACTGTAAATATGTACATTTGTTATGGCGGTGAGGATACTAGAGTCGTCATGGACTACACAGACTCTGATTATACATGACATGCAAAAAATTGGAAGTCCACCTCTAGCTATGTCTTCACCTTTGCTATAGATGCTATTTATTAGATATCAAGGGTGGAGACTATAAGTCTCCCATTGGAATGTTATACCTTCCTTAGTTAGATGATGGCCATAGGATGAGATGATATCTACTCCTCATCCTAATGTACTTTTATGTACACTTTATACTTTGTCAGTTTTTTCTTGTTTTCTTCACACTCAAACTATTAACCCCGATACAAAGAAAGCACAAAGAAAGCAAAGAAAATTAAAAAGACACGAGACAAAGCAAAAAAAGGCGGTCCAACAGAAAAACAAGAGGAAAAGGGCCAAAAGCGCAAGAAGTAAACTCAAAAATCCAATGCAAGTACAAAAGGGGAAAGGCACATTTTAAATCTAAAAGCACACCCTAAATCCTTGAAAAAAAGTGTTAGGCTCCCTCCTGTGCAATTTGTAAATGTAGAGGAACATGGGTAAAGGCACATTTTAAATCTAAAAGCACACCCTAAATCCTTGTAAAAAAGTGCTAGGCTCCCTCCTGTGCAATTTGTAAATGAAGACAAACATGGTTAAAGAAACAATGTAAATAGAAAGGGAGTAGGGAAAGAGGACCTAGGCTAAAATGACCAGTCATGTAAAAAAGGGACAAGGACCCAAGAGGAGTAGGGCATGTATAAAAAGGCAAAAAGTGAATGAAGAAGTCATTCTTGTGTGTGGCCAAAACTAGCCCTCTTCTTCTTCTTCTTATTCTTCTTCATCTTCTTACTCTTGCTTGTGCTTGTGCTTGAGAGAGGGAGTGTGAGGGAGTGAGGGAGTGAGTGTGTAAGGGTAAGGAGCCATGGTGGAGAAGCTCTCCATCTTCTCCTCTCTTCTTCTTCTCTTCTCTTCTGTTCTCTTGCTTGTGCGTGGCAATGGAGCTTAGAGCTTGGAGCTTGAGGATTGAGCTTGCTTGAGCTTGTACCTCGAATCGTGGAGCTACCGAAGAGCATGTGGGAGAAGGCAACTCGATCAAGCATGAAGGTAAGTTCACTACACTCTTAGATGGGAGAGTACGCATGGTTATGTGAGAGGTAGCCATTGCACTTGGCTTGAAATGCTTGAAATAATAAGCGGTCAGTGGGTCTTGGCAGTTGAGCAAGAGGCTCCCACTTTTTGGTTCCATTGCCGAGACTAACAAATTCAAGTGCCATTCAATCTCTTTTGCAAGTAAGTTTTCTAGTTTTTTAGGTTTAGACACGTAGTTGGATCAACTTAAGTGCTTAGTTGTGATTTGGATGCATTTAGGTAGGGAAAACTCATGAAAAACATAGAAACAAACAATAGGGTTACCGTTGTAAAAAACAGGGTGAAACAAGGAGAAAAATGAGCTTCAATGCATTGAAAGAGGAAAGAGAGAAGAAGGGGAGTAAAAGACTGAAGAACAAGGGGTTTACAAAACAAGAGAGCAAAGGAAAGCTCATTTCTACATTTAGAGTTTGAGAGAGAGAGAGAGAGAGAGAGAGAGAGAGAGAGAGAGAGAGAGAGAGAGAGTTGGACAGGTTGTTGCAGGGCAGTAGGGAGGCAAGGAGAGCTAGACAGGTTGAGAGAGAGAGAGAGAGAGAGAGCTGGACAGGTTGTTGCAGGGCAGTAGGGAGGTAAGGAGAGCTTTGATTCATGCAACTGAAGCATTCGGGGCTATAGGTGAGTTGGTTTGATTGCTAACTCCTTTATCTTTGATCCTAGAGCTTGCCAGAGAGGTTGGAGGGAGTTTAGTGAGCATGGTGTCGGATTTTTGCCAAGTTGACACCCATTTTTGCTGCCACAGTTGGTTGACCGTTGAATTCCTAGAATCGGACTATCCGACTGCCCCAAAGTTGTCCGATTTTTAAAATTGGACGCAATCAGATTGTCCATTTAGACAAACTTTTACCAATCTAGAACTAAAGATAGCTTAACCATCCAATTTGGACAAATTGAGCTCGAACAGCCCAGAGTACAACGTCTGATTCTGGGAATTGGATTGAAATCCTACAAATCAGACAGAAAAATCAAACATCAATTTTTGGCAAATTCTAACCTTGCCATACCTTGTAGAGGCCAAGCCCTATAGAGCAGAGCAACATCCCTGGCGACTACTTTGCTAGCAGGACTAGAAATCGCACCAAACTCTAAGACCCATACTAAAATACCTATGGGTTGCTAAGCAACTCAACAAGTATCAGCCCAGCAATGACCCATATAGCTTTGTAGAGTAGTTCGAGTAAGTATGCAAAGTGAATGACCTCATCATGGACCTTGCTCTTCATGCCAAACAAAATTATTTTAATAACCTCAAGAGTCTCTTCATCAATAGGTTCCCTGAAGCAAGATACTATGACAACCTCATCGTCTGGTTAATGAATGTCAGTTAGAAGGATAAGGAGAATATCTAAGACTACATCATTCATGTATAGAGTCTCTTTATTAAGAGAATTCCAGCAAAAGAATAACCCAACAAACGAGAAATCTCCACAGTATTTATAAATGGAATCCAAAGTGAAGAGCTCTACAAGGCCTTAGTAGGCAATCTCAAACTTGCAAAAAGGGACGTGCTAGCTAGGGTCTTTGAAAAAGCCATATGCATGGATGACTTGCTCTAAGGAGAGAAGCTCTAAAACCACAACCCAAGATGGCACTACCTCTAGATCCTTAGAGAGAGCTATGACCATTAGCAAGAGAACTAGCGAGAATGCTCAAGACAAAGGAAAGGGCATCGACCAAAGCCAAGAGTTGGCGGATATGAAGCTAGAGTTGGCTAAGCTTCAAGAGATGATGAGAAGTCCTACACGACCTCACCTGCAATGCGTGCAGTGTGGAGGAAATTGCCTCTCAGCTGAGTGATTGGATCCCAGGTCAAGACCATACTCTAACTGCAGTAGGTTTGGACATGATGCGATGCATTGTAGATTGTCAAGACGATTCCCATACCCGCAACCATACAATCAGTCGTACTACCTAGGGAATAGGCCACCAAACTTTGGAAGGGGAGCTCCATTAGCTCTCCCAACACCCAATGACTCAAAGCCAGCCATCCCTACAAGGGACATCAATCCTATAAGGATATCTAGACCACTTGGGACCCATCGAGTGACACTCTGATATATTATATAGAAGAGCCGAATGAGAATGAAGCACACATGAACCCTTATGTCTCATACGATGAAGAGGGTAAACCCATCTTGATGGATTTCAAACTGATGTTGGTGATAGCATTAGGCAAGGGAAGGGGTAGAGGTCTAAGAGGACATCACAGAACGCATCACATGTTGGACTTGCGGTCACCCATGGCATATCTCATCTCACTGTCCCAAAAAAAAAGGGAGTGTTTACCGCAGCACAGAGGAGCGGGAAATGGAAAAAAGAGAAAAGAAGGAAAAGGCGCCTTAACTGGCAACTAGATCCTGGAAAAAATTAAATGCACGGGCATGATCCTCAAGAAGTCTTAGAGTCGCCCAAGGAGAGTAAAAGAATAAAAAGCGCACCATTAAGTGCGAAAACACTTCCAAAACCTTGTAAGAGAGCACCAGGCTCACTCCTGTGCAAATTGTATGCATTAGTTGGGGATAGGATAGACTAGAACGGTGGGAAATGAGAAAATGAGCCTAGGCTAATGGCCGGCCATGTAAAAAAGGGGATGACCGCCCATGAAAAATAGGGCATGTATATAAAGTTGAAAAGTGAATGGGAAGCTTATTCTTGTGTGTGAGAGAGGGATTGAGAGAGTGTGAGGGAGTGAGGGAGTGATTGTGTGAGAGTGAGGGATCTTAGAGAAGAAGCTCTCCATCTTCTCTCTTCATCTTCTCCACCTCTCTTCTCTTCTCTTGTCTCGCGCGTGGCTATGGAGGATGAAGCTCATGGGAGAGGGATTGAGGTTGCTTGAGCTTGCCTCAAGGATCGTGGAGCTACCGGTGTGCAAGAAAGAGGAGGGTACTCGATCGAGCATCAAGGTAGGCTCACTACACCCATAAGGTAGGCATTGCGCGTCGGCTATGTGAGAGGTAGCCATGGCCGCTCGGTTTGAAACACTTGAGCAATAAGTGGTCCGTAGGTCCCGGGGTAGAGCTTGAAGCTCCCCTCCATTTTGGTTCCATTGCCGGGACCGACGGAATCGAGCCTTGAGTGCCGTGCACATCAGATCGAGCATGGAAGTAGGGTTTGCAACCTGAACCAGTGCTCGAGATAACTAGGAGATTTAAGAGAGTATAATCCGTGAAACAAGTAAATATTTGGGTTTGTTGGAAGCATTAGATTAGGACTATTGTTCTGCATTTCTGTTTTCTGTATTGGCTGCACTAGATTAAGGTTAGATTAGGGTAAGAAAAGAGAAAACAGAGGTTCTGGCTGCTGCTGGAAACAGGAAAGCAGGGGACCAGATTCAAGTTTCTGGGTGAAACAGGGACAGGGAACTGGCTGTAAGGTTTTGCAGTGTTTTGAAAGGACCTTAAGAGGCTTGGGAGGCCATGACAAACCTCATTTCTTTAGTTAGCCTTGTGTGTGTGTGTGTGTGTGAGAGAGAGAGAGAGAGCTTCTGGTTCACAGGACGAGGAAACGCTACCCCGATTCTAGGCGCCATCGATTCGTGCTGCTCCAGGTGAGTCTGATGTTTTCCAATAGTGCTCTAATCAGATATGGAAAGTCTATGGTGATTGAGTGCAGTAGACATTAAGAAGGATTCAAACGCGCCGGAATCGCGCTCGCCACCGACGCAGTCAGACCAACTCGCAGTGGTCCAATTCCCAGAATCGGACCACCCGAGTCCTGGGGTCGGACCGTCTAATTCCCAGAATCGAACCGTTTGACTGAGAGAGTCGGACCAGACCTATCCGATTTCAAGAATCGGACCAACCCGATCAAACGTGCCACATGGCACTCGGACTGCCCATTAGAATCGAACCATCATAGTTGGACCATTGGAGCCGGACTCGGACCAGTCCATAGTCGAACCACTTCGAAAGTAGGACCACCCTCCTAGTCCGATTCCCAGAATCGGACCACCAGGGTCAAACGAGTCCCAGAATCGGACCAACCCCGTCCAACTGTTAGAGTCGGACCAGACCGGTCCGATTGCAAGAATCGGACCATCTGACTCCTAGAGTCGGACCAGCTCTGTCCGATTCCCAGAATCGGACCATCTTGCCAGAAGAAAAAGATAAGGATGTTTTGCTGGCCTTGCCATAGACCTGACCCCAAGACGCAACCCTGAACACCACCAAGACCCAGTTTGACCATTAGAACCTCAGAGACCAATCGAACTCAGGGTGCAGAAAGACCATAGAATAGCCAGGAACCGAGTTGAGAACTCAAATTAGGCTGGGAACGTGGGTAGAAACAAGGTGGAGTTTGCATTAAACGCTTTCTACATCGGCACTTCACTCTTGTGCTCCACTAAATTTGCACAGCAAGAAAAGAGAAAAGCCTGTTTTTGCACCAAGCACCACGAAAGCACTAAGCACAACGTGTGAGTAAGGATCGTAGCTGCTTTTGAATAATAAGGAACACACCAGGATATCTAATAACATTAAGAAACCCACCAGTAAGAGAAGACCCCAGGACTTAGACAGGTGCTTGAGTGCCCTACTAGTAGTACCTGGAGAAGACATGAAGACACGGGAAGCAACAAGATAGAGGAGTGGAAGCTACCGGATCTGATTGGATTCATTGACAACCTCGTGGAGCTGGAAGCAGAAACAATGTCAGGATTAAGAGGCGAACAAGGGGAAGACCAATTAGACTTAGGAGAATTTCCAACCTCGGTCCAGGAACTGGTCCACGACTACGATCTGCTCACCAGGACCGTGATCCAAGGTAGATCTGTAGAGGAAGTGGTAGCTAACCTGGAAGAAGAGAGAAGAGCTATCAAGAGAGTGCTGGAAGGCATAATTGCCTACAACCATGAGTAAAGGGCTAGAAGGCTGTAGCAAGACGTGGATATGTACGAGGCTAGACAAGTATTTGACCTAGCTGGGGCAGCCAAGTTCGGACCGAACGTAGAGAGGGAACGAGCAACAGAGGCTGGCATGACGTTGAGTGAACTAGTGGCAAAGTGACTCATGGACAATACATCCGTGGAACAGAGTGCTACTGCCCTAGCCACCGCACTACTATCAGGATTGGGAGTCACACAAGGGGCTAAAGGGCAGGCTAGAATTCCCATAGTAGCAAAACAACTAGCTCGATACGAACCTAGCAGTGACCCGTACAGCTTCATGGAGCAGTTCGTGCAAGTATGTGAGGCGAACGGTCTTACTGACCCTGCACAGCGAGCTCAAGCCTTCGGCCTATGCTTAGGCGACAAGGGGAGGACCTGGTACTCTAGTCTGGATGACGCAGAACGTACAAACTTTGCTCGCCTTAAGGGCCTCTTCATCAAGAGGTTTTCGGAGGCAGGGTATTCAGATAACCTCATTGTTAGGTTGATGAATATCAATCAAAGGGAGAAGGAGGATGTTAGGGATTACGTCACTCAGGTGCGCAGCCTCTACAAGAGAATCCCTGCCAATGAGCGACCTACCGGGAGGGCAGTGTCTATAGTGTTCATGAACGGGATTCGGAGTGAGGAGCTCTACAAGGCTTTGGCCAGTAACTCCACCAACGAGACGTGCTAGCTTGAGTCTTCGAGGAGGCAATACGCGTAGATGATTAACTCAGGGAAGGTAGCATGAGGTCTACCAACCGAGATACTGCAAGCCAAAGGAACCCTGAGAGATCAACCACCTTGGGGGAAAAAGCAACTGCTAGCGTGCGGGATAAGGGAAAGAGTGTAGACCACCACCAAGGGATAGCAGAGATGAGAATGGAGATTGCACGGTTGCAAGAGCTCGTTAGAAAGCCTGTGAGATCGCACGTACAATGTGTGTACTGCGGCGGCAATCAGCTCCCAGTTGAGTGCCAAGATCCTAGATCGTGGCCGTGCTCAAATTGCGGTAGATTCAGGCATGATGCAGCGCATTGCAGAATGCCGAGGAGATTCCCATACATGCAGCAGTACAACCCCCCATACTTAGGTAATAGGCCACCTAATTTCTTTGGCAGGGGAGCCCAGTTAACTCTTCCAGCACCAACTGACTCAAGACCTGCTGTGCCTAGGCTGGAGATGAACCCAACTGGTATACCCAGGCCACCAGGGCCTTTTGTGACTCACCCACCTAGCGATGCTCATGTTCACTTTGTGGAGGAGCCTAATGAGGAAGAGACATATGTCAATCCGTACATATCCTACGACGAGGAGGGCAACCCAGTCCTGTTGGACTATCGGCCAGTCCCGGTGATGGCTTTAAGAAGAGGACGAGGCAGAGGCTTTGGAGGGCCCAGCCAGGATCCAGTCATGTGCTCGACTTGCGGCCACCCAGGCCACATTTCATCACGCTGCCCAGAGCGAGAACAAGCTAACAAAGACAAAGTGGATCTCCGATGCGCAAAGTATGGAATCACACATCTGTTTCCTGACTGTCCTAGGCGAAAGCCATCAACCAGCTCTGCCAACATGCCATCGGTGCCTTTGGGGCTCTTTGGAGTGGAAACTTTTGGTAGTGAGGATACGCCCATCCCACTACATGCTATGACGTGAGCTCAAACGAAACAAGCAGGCATCTCTGTGCCAGGGCCAAGTAACCTTGATGCAACCTCAATGGGGAAGAAAAGCCGGAGGAGATGGAAAAAGAGAACCGATGCAAAGATAACCCTTAAAATCGAGGAAACGACTACGCTAGTAGCGGGAAAGAAGGTCACAGACGCAGAGGCAGAGACCTCGGCTCCTAAGACAGCAGAGCTAGGGAGTGCCAAGGTAGGGGAATACCCTCACCCCAAACGGCAACTCGAGGCTATAGCCAAGGTCAAGGAGTGGGTCAAGGATGCCCAAAAGCACCTCGAGGATGCTGAACCCATATTGGAAGACCCTATGGACGACTTCTCCAATGTTAGCACACCAGTCTCACCCTCAAAACCACAGGCTGGGAGCATGCCTGCACCACTAGGAGCAACTCAGCAGCAAGCCCGGGGGGAAACTTACCAGGGCAGACAGAATGCATGGCCTAGAACTGCTAGCCTCAGAGGAAGACAAGGGTCCAGTAGCCTCCTCACAACCTTGCTGTCCACTCCAGTAACTCTAAGCTTGGAGGATCTGCTTAGGCAAAATCACTCCTTGTGGCAGGAGTTAAAAGACTTGATCGAGGGACACACAGGACTTGCGGGTGCTGATCCGCAAGATCATGATGCAGTTACACGGATCCCAAGTCTAACTCTACACTCAAATCCTAAGTCTTTGCACATCAATGCTTTTTGGGAAGGCACTAAAATGCACGCAGTTTTGCCCGTCCTAGCCTTAGGAGACATGAGTCGAAAAGGAATTGTAGACACAGGCCCCGGTGTTAGTGTGCTAAACCATGCAGTCCTAGAGGCATGGGAAAACCCTCCTGTAGAGACTGCTAGATTCAATGTCACGTTAGCAAATGGAATGAGGGTAAGACCATTTGGGGTCTTAAAGAATTGGCCAGTAAAGATTGCCGGTGTGCAATTTTTGGTAAACTTCATTGTCATGAAGGGAGTGGATTATGACATACTATTAGGCCGACCTTGGATGAGGAATGCACGAGTCATAGAGGACTGGGGCAATGGATTGATTTTCCTAGGGAACAGAACTAGTGCAGTGAGGGTAGAGATGGATTCTTGGATGACGACACATGTTGACCTAGCTGCCATCTAGACTATGCTAAAAGGAGATACTCAAACGACCAAGCCCTATGGATCACTCGCTAGATATATTCCTTGCCCTGAGGATGAGAGGGATTGGATGCACGTTTTGGCAACCATTGACCTACCATTCTCGGATGAGGAAGGACCACATCAGCAGGCTACTAAAGCCGCACCCATGCCAACTGAGGAGCCAGTTGTGCCGCTCTGCATGATGGCAGGAAGCTCACTCAACCCGGGCAAACCAGCCTCGTCCCGCATCCCCAACAACAAATTAGAGCTTCAGGAAATCGTAGAGTATCTTACCAATAAATTGGATGCCAATTTGGCTGCTAATGACGAGCAGTCAGAAGGACAGGACCCGGATGATGAGGAGTATGAGGACTGTCACTCTACAGGAGAAGAGAGTGAAGAAGAGATAAACACAATAGAGTACGACATGGAGGGAAAAGCGATAGAACAAATCAGGGCAGACTTGAGGCCTAGGAAAGAAGGGATCAGTCGGAACAAAAAAGGAGTCATGCTAATGGAGTGTGACAGATCCTGGCTAGAACGCATAGGAGCCATGGATTACGAGCAAGCCGGAGTAGCACAACCATGGGTAATCCCAGTGCTCAAGACAGATGCACCTACGGAACTACGACCCCCTAGGGAAACACCTTCCTCAAGTGAGGAATGCGAGTTTAAGTCAGAGTTGGAAGTTAGCACTAAAAGTGATCCCGAGATACCGCAACCCTCTAAGGTCAAACGAACCAAGGGAGACTTGTCAGTCCACCTGAGGCGTAGGAGGCTAAAAGAGGAGGCCAGGAAGCAAGCGAGGGACTCAGAAGTGGAAAAGCAGAGGAAACCACAGGATCTGCCCAAATGGTTTACAAAATTTAAAAAGGGTGACAGAGTGGTGATTCTGTTAGGTGCAAAAAGACAAGGTCAGACTAGTGAACCGATCGAGGGACCCGCCAAAGTCAAAGAGGTTAACTTGGCTGGGAAAGGAGAAAAACCAAGACCGGTGTTCGTTGCAGATGACTTGGTGGAGGATGAAGAGACCAAACTCGTTGCGCTCCTGCAAGAGTACATTGACGTATTTGCCTGGACATTGGACGAACTTAAGGGAGCCGACCCTAGGGTCGTGACTCATAACATCCCAATGGTCCCAGATGTAGTGCCAACGAAACAACGACCTTACCCCATGAATCCCAAGCATGGCCATGCAGTGAAAGAGGAGATCGATAAGCTCATGAGGGCAGGTTTCATATATGAGATCGAGCACACGGACTAGGTATCACCTATCGTGATTGTCATGAAAAAAAATGGAAAAATCCGAGTGTGCATTAACTACAAAAAAGTGAACGCCGCTACGAAAAGGGATAACTATCCTTTACCTTACACCGAGCACATGCTTGAGAGGGTAGCAGGAAAGGAAGCCTACAGTTTTCTGGATGGTTTCTCGGGCTACAATCAAGTGCAAGTGCACCCCGACGACAGGCACAAGACTGCCTTTGCCACGGAATAGGGCATGTTCGCCTACGTTGTCATGCCTTTTGGGCTAATGAACGTACCTGCAACTTTCCAATGCCTAATGTGCACTATCTTTAAGGACATGCTTAGGCCCGAACTGGAAGTGTTCGTAGACGACCTATGTTTACACTCTAGTTGGGCCGAACACTTGGAGAAATTGAGAGCTGTCTTTGAAAGGTGTAGGCTGTACCACCTCTCGTTGAACCCCTTGAAGTGCCAGTTCTAGGTAAAACACGGATGCATCTTAGGGCACGTAGTGTCAAGGAACGGCATTGCTACTGACTTTTCCAAAGTCAGGGTCATTGTTGACCTACCGCCACCCGATAATTACAAGGGAGTTCAGTGCTTCTTGGGACACACTGGATATTATCGACGATTTGTGCTAAATTACGCACTAATAGCTAGACCATTGTACAAGCTATTGATAGTGTTTGAGTGGACGGAGGAATGCCAGCGCGTATACGAGGAGTTGAAAAAGGCTCTTACGACTGCACCAATCTTACGAGCCCCAGACTGGAACGTAACGTTTCATGTACACATAGACGCCTCTAAGTTCGCTATTGGAGCCGTGCTATGCTAGCCTGGTGAACATAACCTGGATTACCCAGTGAGTTTTGCCAGCAGGCAGCTCACAGAGACCGAGATGAACTATTCTACAACAGAAAGGGAGGGGTTGGCCATGGTATTTGCGGTAAAAAAATTTAGGCATTACCTGTTGGCCACTCCCTTTGTCTTCTTTGTGGACCATCAAGCCTTGCTGTATCTTGTGAACAAGCCTTGCGCTACGGGGCGCATAGCTAGATGGTTACTCCTCTTACTAGAGTTTGACTTCTCTGTGGTTGTACACAAAGGAAAGCAGCACTACATGGCTGACCACATGTCCTGCATAACCACAAGAGAAGCCACTGGGCAAGGCATGCCTGATGATTTGCCGGATGCCCATCTCTTTAACCTGGCTAGTGAATGAGAATTATTTAAAGCTGATCTGACGCTGTATTGGGCCGATGACATAGTGCAAGTGCTAGAAAATGGACTACCAGAGCGACCCATTGAGAAGGCCAGGCTGAAAAGACTTATCTTGAAAATTCAGCCATACCAACTGATAGCTAGCCAACTCTACAGGTTGGGACAAGAAGGTTTATTGCGCAGATGCATATGTGAGCACGAGATGCACGACGCATCGAACGAAGCACATGGCGGAATCGTTGGAGGACACTTTAGCGGGGACACAACAGCCCAAAAGGTGCTACAATCCCAGCTATGGTGGCCCACCCTCTTTCGCGATGCAGCTAAATTTTTAAAGTACTGCGATGAGTGCCAAAGGACCAAAGTGCCTGTGCAAAAGGCTAAGATGGAGTTGACCCCTGTCATAGCCTGACAACCCTTTGAAAAATGGGGCATCGATTTTATTGGACCTATCAGTCCTGCAGCACAATATTCCCAAGCTCGATACATCATAGTGGCGACCGACTATCTAACGAAATGGGTAGAGGCACAAGCCATGAGGAAGAATGATGCTAGGACCACCGCAAAGTTCTTGTGGGAGCAGGTCATTTCACGGTTTGGCTATCCAATCGAACTTGTAAGCAAACTTGTAAGCAACCAAGGCACACACTTCATTAATGAAGTGATTGCCCACTTACTCTCTACTTTCCTAATAATTCATCGGAAGTCCTCTCCCTATTACGCTCAGGCTAATGGCCAAGCTGAATCCACAAATAAAATCTTAGTCAACGTGCTTACAAAAGTCATGTCTACTTCAAGAAGTGACTAGGACAACAAGCTAATGGCGGCCTTGTGGGCCTATCGCACAGCTTATAAAACGGCTGTGGGACAAACGCCTTTTAGGCTGACGTACAGAACTGAAGCCATTTTACCCTTAGAATTCTTCATCCCTAGCTTGAGGCTAGCAGTCCAGGAGCGTTGGGAGGGAAGAGAGGCTTGGACCAACCGCTTGGTGGAGCTAGAGCACTTAACGGAGACCCGACTCCTCGCCACTCACTCTCTGATTTGTGAAAAGGCTCGACGAAAGATGTGGTTTGACAAGCATGTCAAGCAGCGAGACTTCGAACAAGGGGACCTTGTTTTGCTATACTCGGTAAAAGGACATAAACAGAAGATGAAGTTTCGAGGGCTAGGGCCTTTCAGAGTATGCATGATTGGTAGGACCGGGAATGTCGAGTTGGAGACACTTGATGGTGAAGGAATAGGCTTTTTTAATGGTAGCCGCATTAAGAAGTAATATCCTCCTTCCCATCCATTACATGAGCCACCCATGCTAGAACCCCCACTGAACGTCCGCATGGCTACTGTAACTGACCTTACAGATCAGGATGAAGAAGCAGTGGCACCGGCATACCTACGAATCACAGTCGTAGCAGGAGCAGTGTATTCTTTCGAAGCCTTGATTGATGAAGGTGCCGACTACAATATCTTGATGCATGACCATTGTACATGCATTGGTCAACCGAAACTATAGCCCACTAACGCTAAACTCACCCCGTTTGGGGGCACCGCTTATTCACTCCTAGGGAAGTGCAAGGTGGTCGTTTCCATCGAGTCTGAAAGTTTACTAGCCTTCTTCCATGTGTTACCTGACACTAAAGGTGCCGATAATGTGTCACTATTGGGTCGCACTTTCAAGAAGCAAACAAACTGTAATGTGGATTACAACCTAAACCGCATACATCTTGCTATCGACAATGTGCGTATAGTGACAACCTTCAACAAGGGCTGTCTTAATTCCCCCATCTTTACGAAGCCACCGGTAGAAACCCCTACGACCACGCTTCAGTCCGAGTCTGAGCAAAAGAAAACTACGGCCTCGTGCCGGGCTCTTGACCCCAGGCCGAAACCCACAAGAGCGCTCACAAGGCCAAAGAGTCCAAGTTTCTATGGGTGCCAAAATGGCAAAAACCACATCCAGGTAGACCATACAAGTATGATCTTAAACGTCAAAATTATCAACCGTCCCGACCTAAGAGGCAGTCTAGGCGCTATCGCCGTAGACACACAACCATGCCGCGCTGGATTTCCAAAGATCTCTTGCGGGCACAAGGATACTACGAGGGCAATCCCTGGATTTGGGTGCCTAAAAATGGCCAGCTAAGAAACTCATCTACAAGCAACCTCACCCTAATGAGGGAGGCTTGCACAAGTGGCACCCAGAACATAGTCAACAAACCATGGCCAGCTGTGGCTAGCAAGTCTCAGCTCATCTATCGACCAAAGCAAATGCCACAGGCCTTAAACCTACCTAATCCAGAGAACTTAAAAACCACTATGACTGCTCACTCAGAACCTAGCACAACCCCCATGCCCCCGGAGCTTCCTAGAGCACCTCAACGTGCTTCAGAGTGCAAGGCCCAACTTGTGACACCGATAAGGGAGTCACCACTATCTAGTCCAGTTGCACCACCCCCACCAGTGGGTCTTAAACCTTCATACGCGATACGACCTTTCCTCTCCTTGGCTAAGGACCTTGCCGCAACTTTTGGGGATGACTTAATAACCTGCATTAAAATGTTGGACGAAACTTTCACTACATTTGCTAGAAGTTATGAGAGGCTAGACCTAGGTCTTCTTGACAAAATGCTTGCTTCGAATGTTCGTGCATTGCCATGCACTTGGGAGGAATACGAACTTATGACCACTAAATTCCCCAAAATTGTTGCCGAACTGATAGCAAACGACAAAATCTCAAAGGATCAAGCTGCCCTCAGAAGACTTATCACTTTGTATCATAAGCCTCCTCGTTCTGCTCCTGAACAGGAGTTGCAAGAGCTCACGCAGATGGCAAGCTCGCCTTCCACGTTCTTGCAGCAGTGGTTTACGTTAAGGATCCAATGGGAGAAAAAAGGTTGTCGAATAATGACCAATGCTGAGCAACGCAGGGCAGTTAAAGACATTGAATATGACCCCACTTATGTGGCACCTATCTTGTTTAGGGTCTTGGCCATCACCTGTAATCAGCATTTGGACGACCATGTGCTCGCCCACCCCTACATTGACCAATTCCTCACTGCAGAGGAATTACATGTGGCCAGTCGCCTCAATACTGGAGACCTCTTCCATGATGTCTTGACCTACATTTTCCAAGTCTCCATCCAACCATCTACTCTTGATTGTCATGCCCAACTCGAATACAATCCAAGCTTCTATGATTGGTTATTGGCCAGGTAAGTCAACCCACGTGAAACAATGCTTACCTCGTCCTTCCTGTGCTAATCCTAGGAAGGATTCCTTGAAAGATCCCCGACGGAAGGGGAGGGGGAGCAATGTGAGCAAGAGCAGAGCAAAAATGAAAGTTATGCTATCTAGCTAGCAGATTGTTATAATTAGGTAAGTTTCTATGGAAGAATACTGCAAAGGAAAACAATAGCAATGGTCAAGCCTCTAAGCAAGTATACCCATTTTGGGCACATACATTTTTCTCTCAAACTGAGTTTTGATTAGAAATAAGCCGATTGTTAGGCATTAATGTTAGCATGGTGTGTTGACAGGTCACCACCATGGCAGGATAAGACAAAGGGGGCAAACTCCCATTCTCTGAAGAAGAGATGACCAAATTCAGCATCAGCATCGAGATGCGAGGATTCAGTCAGTTCACTTTCAAGTAGACACTGAATCTGGATGAGGCCATCCTGGAGGAACCTGCAATCAAAGACTTGGTGGACAGATGCCACCTCCACAAGTATGTGAAAAAGGTGGGGCAAACCGTGGATTACAGTATGTGTGCGGATTTCCTGAGGAACTTCGACAAGAGCAGGAACTGTGGCACTGTCATAGTAAGGACAGGGGAGTAGGAAAGAAGAATCGAAGTGCCCCTCAATGCAACAATCATAGAAAAGGCCCTGGGGCTCATGCCCAAGAAAGAGAGACGGCCGAGACGAGATGTTTACACCATGCTGGGGGTAAAGAAAGATGTGGTGCACACCGTGGATGGAATCAGCTTGGCTGACATCCCGGACCCAACAGTGAAATTACAAGCGAAGATGATCCATACCCTCTTCTCGAGCCAACGGTACAATGCATTGATGAACAGGATCGGGGTCCCGCTATTGGAGAGCATAGCAGCAGGAGTCCCTGGAGAGATAGACTGGAATGGGTTCGTACAGAAAACCATTCAAAGTTCAGCTGCCCTCCTCACCCTGGCGGAAGTAGCAGCAAGAGGAGAATCCCCTGCCTCAACCGCACGCTCCGCAAGGAAGAAACCTACGTCAAAGGCAGCTACAATCAGATACGGGGGTATCCTAATAGCCATCATAGACTAAGCAATAAAGGATGAGGGCGTCATGGATGAGGAAGCTGTGCATCAAAGCCCACCTCACCACGAAGAAGGGGAATCAAGCGAAAGAACAATAAGTGACAAGGGAGAGCAGGAGGTGCCACCTACACGAGCGAGCAAACCCGAAGAACAAAACAAGAGTGACAGGAGACAGAAGGAGAAGAAAGAGAAATTAAGGAAGGAAGAACGGGTTGACATCAAAAGGGCTCAAAGAGAGTCTCGAAGAGCTAAGGAAGAAAGGAGAAGGAAAGAGGAGGAGGAGCTTGCAAGGATAAGAGAGGAGTCGAAGAAGGCAGAAGAGGACAGGAAAAGAAGGGCAGGAGAAGAAGCCGAAGAGCAGCGACTGAAGGAACTGGCCGAATTGGCGGAAGCTACATGAAGATCTATGGAAGAGACCCATGGGGGCGGAGAACTCAAACCCGTAATCCCCTGCCATAAAGCCGAAGCCAGTGCAAGTGTGGAAGCAGCTCCAGTGGTCGTGGGCAAGGGCAAGTCCCTCCTACATCCACTTCCTTCCTCCTTTGTGCCGACAATGACTGAAACTACGACTGCAACTACCGCATAACCCACACCTCCCCTCGACACGGCACAGCTCATGACCATGGTGCAGATGCTAGTGAGCAAGGTGGCTGAAATCGTGCCTAAAACCAGATTGAAAAGGCCCACTACCGCAGATGCAGAGTCATGGCAAGACCCTAAATGACAAAGGCTGGAGGCATCGACCACCACGCCCTATACTCCCATGCCTGCTGACACTGACTATGACGCATATGTGGCCGAGCTACTGACACAACTGGACAAGGCAAAAGAAGAGAAGAGGGTGGCCTTGCTGGAGCTAGAGAAAGAAAAGGAGACATCAACGGCCCTCAGGCTAGAAGTCTCAAGGCAGGAAGCCGACAGACGGAGAGAAATAAAGGCCCTACAGGATCAGCTAGTAGAAAAAATGAAGAAAGCCCAAAACAATGAAAGCCACCTTAGACAAAGGCTAGAGGACGAGGAGCAGAGCCTAGTGGCGGAACAAAGGAACCTAAAGTTACTGATGCAGCAATACAGTGATCTACAACAAAGGGTCGCCCAAGTGGAAATGCTCTACAAGGGGGTTCAGGAAGGCGAAGCCACTGTTCCCCAAGAACATGCCACGGAGCCCCAATCGTTGCGAGAGCTAGAAGAATAGAACAAGTTAATAAGCGAAATCGAATTCCTGAAGAGTGAAGGGCTAGGAGTCTCAGCAGCTGAAGCAAAACGGCTACATGATGAAGTGCAAAGATTGCAAGATGCACTGGAGACCTCCCAGGAAGACGTAGAAGCCATCATGGCTATGGCCTTCAATCAAAAAAGGCTATTCCTCGCTAAAATCCAAAGCCAAGAGCAGCTAGTGCAGGAAAAATCAGAAATCCTGGCCGAGGTGCACCAAAGGCTCAGCATTGTCGATCAAGCAAGAGGGATTGCTGAAGAACAACTAGCTCAGAAATTAAGAGAAAGAAACTAGTTATGGGTTTTATCAAATGAGCAGCAATAGGTAGTAACCACCCTAGAGAGCCAACTGGAGGAACAAAGGAAAAGGATGGAGGAGAGAGCCATGGAGTGGGAAAGGAAAAACTTTGACAGGGTAAGGGACTTAACCGAATGCCTGGCAGTGGCAGAATGCAAAAGAATGCTTGCCGAAGCTAGGGTTGAGGCTGCAGAAATAACCACTAAGACCCAGCGGCAGGCCTTCCTCAACACGGTGCTCCACGTGATACAAGCTGAGGGCGATGATCTAGTGGAAAAGGTAAAAAGAAAGTTGGAGCTAACCACCCGAGCTCTAAGATACGGTCTTCAAGAGCGGGAGCTTCCAACAAGTACTAGAATCACCAAAGAGCAACAATTCTACTACCTATGCTATACATGCCTTTCCACTGCTGATCTCAAGGAGTTAGGTTTTCAGGAGCAGGAGCAGCCACCACCACCACCACCAGTCATTCCCCCTGTGGTTGAGTGAAATGTCGAAGAGGGTCCGGATTTTGAGCAAGATGATGACAAAGAGCCACAAAGGATGCCGAGTCCGCCTCAACCCGATATCCCATAGGAGGAACCTGCAGATGCCGATCTACCTGAACACATAGTTGCAGCAAGGAGAAGGAGACAAGATTTAGCTGAGGAGGCCCAATGCCGAGCATGCACACTTCCACGACAACTCCCTGAGGAGCCCATGCCACTGAGGAATGATACACATCCTGTAGACTAGCCCCAGGAGTTGGTCATCTGGCGTCAGCGAGAGTTACATAAGAGGCCGTTCGAGCTTTCATTTGCTTTCCCACGCTCTCTGGACCGGGCCCTATCTCTAGGAGTCGTAGCCAAGATCAAAGATCTGGCTAACGAGCTTGCAAATAGATGGATGGAAGAAAGGAGCATGATACTGACCAGGTGGTGACAAGAGCCACAAGAGTACTGGGAAGACAAGGTCAATCTGGTTCCCAAAACCGTCCAAGGCTATGAGGCACAACCGAAATGGCAAAGGAGGATTTGGGACACCAATTTTGATGCCTGGACCGCATTTTGTAGTTCACTCCCCGAAGAGCGTAACGATCCCATATACATGCCCTACCCCCGTAGGCATGGAGTGGACTATGATAGAGATTTACATGGGGATTATGACTTCCTGAGAATATATAATGTAAATGCTAGGAGCCCTGAGGAGTGTTTAGTGTTTAGGGTAGAAGATATACTTCCCTCCATAAATCATTTTCTTGTAGACTTTTCTTCCTGCCCCGATCCGGCATTTTTGACCACTTGTAATTACCTCCGGCTTATCAAATTCCTGCTACTCCAGAAACCCGCCGCAGAGGAAGCCCATCTCCCCCCACTCTTCTTCGATATTAACCTAGGAATAGATAGTAGAGCCATGACTAGGTTGATGATGCGGACTGCTCTCCTCCCTGCCTTTTGTCTAGAGCTCTTAGAAAATATGAGTGACACCCGCTTTGCAAGGTGTAATCACCCCTTCTTGTCCACCACTCCTTTGAGAGCTAAAGCCGGTATTAAAGAGTACCTACAAAGTCACGCATTCTTATCACAATGCTTGCGACCGCCCCGTGACTAAATCGGTGCCATATACCTTGCCAAAGGTACTCTCTCCCATTCAAAAAAAAAAAAGCGAATTCACTACTAAACAAGTTGACAAGGAGGACACTTCACATGTGCTTGCAGTCTTCCTTCACTATTATTGTGCACCACACTCACTGCATCTAGAGTCCTCTCTAGCCCCTCCCCCACTTCACACTTATGGCACATCAAGGGTAGGACTTTCAGACCTGTCACCCTAAGTCTTGCACCGCACCTCCAACGCCGCACGAACTGGGTCCTCAAGTGTGGGACATCACCAAGGGCTTTCCCAAGGTTAGACCCATCTCCCAGCTCCACTGGCACAGGCACCATGCACTACACAGTGAGATAGACACACCCCCTAGGAAGTGCACAACTTTTCTTGCAGGTTATGTTCGTGTTTCAAGAACTGGCTGCTTGGCTAAAGAAGATCATCTACTACATCCTCCAATGACAAGGAAATTTTCCATGAGTCGGACATGACTCCATTACTGCAACTTCAGGAGCTTCGCTGCGAAGGTTTAAAAGGCTGCCATGACTGAACCAAATCAAGCAGAAGGAAAACAAGTGATGGATCTGCCATTGGCATAGATCTTGGAACCTCATCGTCCAATGATTCATGCCCAACACCTCAAGATCTACAGATCGCTTATTGATTCCACAAGCCTGAAGACCTTCAACTCAAAACTAAAGACCCTCTACTCCAAGCCAAGGATTTTCAACCAAGGCCACGGCTTTTCAAGCCAAACAGTGTTCGGGGGGTTTCTCCAGAATAAATCCCTCCAATACCATCCTCCTAGGGGATTGCTTATTGCTTCAAGCGTTTCGGATACTCAAAAGACGATCGGCTACATAAGGGGTGCCATAACAGTGTGAAGGATGCCGAGTATCTTCATGGAGCCTAAAGCATGCCGGAATCTCTCTTGGTCATCGTCATCAAACTCCATCACCTCTCATTCACAAGCATCAGTGTCACCTACCCACCAATTCCACCTACAAGAGCATCATCTATCCCACTACTTCCCACCACAGTGCCATGGGACTGGCACTTCGCTAGGAGGGGGGTAATGTTTACCGCAGCACAAAGGAGCAGGAAATGGAAAAAAGAGAAAAAAAGGAAAAGGCGCCTTAACTGGAAACTAGACCCTGGAAAAAATTAAATGCACGGGCACGATCCTCAAGAAGTCTTAGAGTCGCCCAAGGAGAGTAAAAGAATAAAAAGCGCACCATTGTGCGAAAACACTTCCAAAACCTTGTAAGAGAGCGCCAGGCTCACTCCTGTGCAAATTGTATGCATTAGTTGGGGATAGGATAGACTAGAATGGTGGGAAATGAGAAAATGGGCCTAGGCTAATGGCCGGCCATGTAAAAAAGGGGATGACTACCCATGAAAAATAGGGCATGTATATAAAGTTGAAAAGTGAATGGGAAGCTTATTCTTGTGTGTGGCCAAAGCTCCTTCTTCTTCTTCTCTTGTTTCTTGCCTTCTTGCTTGTGCTTGAGAGAGGGATTGAGAGAGTGTGAGGGAGTGAGGGAGTGATTGTCTGAGAGTGAGGGATCTTGGAGAAGAAGCTCTCCATCTTCTCTCTTCATCTTCTCCTCCTCTCTTCTCTTCTCTTGTCTCACGCATGGCTATGGAGGATGAAGCTCATGGGAGAGGGATTGAGGTTGCTTGAGCTTGCCTCAAGGATCGTGGAGCTACCGGTGTGCAAGAAAGAGGAGGGTACTCGATCGAACATCAAGGTAAGATCACTACACCCGTAAGGTAGGCATTGCGCGTCGGCTATGTGAGAGGTAGCCATGGCCGCTCGGTTTGAAACACTTGAGCAATAAGTGGTCCGTAGGTCCCGGGGTAGAGCTTGAAGCTCCCCTCCAGGGAGCAAGCCAATTGATACAAAGCTGACCTAATATATTCAGAGTGCGGGATCACTCACTTATATGCTAAGTGCCCTAGGTGGAAATCTTCCACCGATTCAGCAATTGTGCCATCCATACCCTTGGGACTAGTTAGAATCAAGATCCTTGATGGTGAGGCCACCCCGATCCCATTGAATATCATGACCCAAGCTCAAACAAAGTAAATTGGTATCTCATTTCCCGGACCTAGCAATCTTGACACAGCTTCAATAGGGAAGAAGAGCCAAAGGAGGAGAAGAAAGAGGGCCAAGACAAAGGTAATGCTCAAGATAGATAGTGCCACCACACTACCCAAGGGGAAAAAAGTCATGGACACAAAAGCAAAAATGCCTGCTTCTAAGATGGCAAAAAAGAGGAGTGCTAAGATTAGGAAGTACCCTGACCCAAGAGGCGCCAATTATGGAAGTAGTGGATAAGGTCAAGGAGTGGGTGAGAGATGCCCAAGAGCACCTTAAGGATGTCAAATCCATCATCATGGAAGATCAAATCGATGAGCGCTCTAGTGTGAGCACACCAGTCTCACCTATGCAGTTAAGTCCAAGAGATGCATCTGCATCCCATGTAGCATTGCAGAGACAGAGCCCAAACACCACACGTAAGCCGACTGGTGACTGAGATCACGAGCAAACAAGCATAGAGTCTAATGAAAAGCAAGTAGTTGGCAACCTACTCATGGCATTGATATCAACCGCTATGACTCTACCTCTGGGAGAGCTTCTTAAGCAGAACCCAATGCTATGGCAAGGGTTGAAGCAATGGGTAGAAAGACCTAATGAGCTTGGAGTGACTCGCTTGCCTAACCACAACACAGTAATGCATATATTGATCTTAACCTTGAACTTGGTGCCTAAGTCTTTGCATGTAAATGCTTTTTTGGGAGGCCATAAAGATGCATGTAACCTTGCCTATCAATGCATTAGGAGATGCCACAAGGAAGGGAATTGTAGATATAGGAGTGAGAGTTAGTGTGCTCAACCATACAATCCTACAATCTTGGGGTAACCCACCTATGGAGACCACTATGTTTAATGTCACGGTAGCTAATGGGATGAAGGTCAGACTATTCAAAGTATTAAAAGATTGGCCCTTAAATATAGCAAGAGTCCAGTTCTCACTAAACTTCATAGTTATGAAGGGAGTGGACTACAACATCCTGCTAAGCCGACCTTGGATGTAAAATGCACAAGTGATAGAAGACTAGGGAAACGGTCTAATAATCTCGGGCAACAAATCGAAAGCTATAAGAGTCAAGAGAGACACCTAAAAAACCACACCGGTCAACCTAGATGCCATCTCCTCTATATTGAAAGGAGACTCACAAGATAGCAATTCCTATGGGCCACTAACAAAGTACATCCCTTGCCCCTAGGATGAGCAGGATTGGATACATGTGCTAGCTACAATCGATTTTCCATTCTCAGATGATGAGGACGATTATAAGCAAGTTTCCAAGGCATTCGGTGAGTCCCAAAAAATCCCACCATCTTAGCTATTGAAGAGTAGGACCCCACCATCAGCGCCACTCTACACGATGGCCAGGGGCTCTCACAATTGACCAACACCTATCCCCTTCCACATCCCATCTAACAAACTCAAACTCTAGGGGATTCTTAAATACTTGATGAGAGAGCTAGCTAGTAACCCATATATTAATCTCAAAACTCTCGAGGACCTCATGGACGAGCTGAAGTGGCAGTGGACCAAAGTGCATGATTGAACCCATTGTACAATTGGGCACTAATCACATATGAAAAGAAGGTTGAGAGCAGAAGCCTAAGAGATGAGGAGCAATCAGAATATGATAATTCAAACAACGAGTATAAAGACAGTTATTCTACAAATGAGGAAAGTGAGGAAGAGGCCGATGCAATCGAATATGATATGAACAGTCAAATAATCAAACAGATACAAGTAGACCTCAAGCCCCAGAAAGCCAATGTCTTTAGGATTCAAAGAGGAGTCATCATGACAAAATGTGACTGTGCTTGGTTGGACCACCTAGGTGTAATGGACTATGAGCAAGTTAGATTAGTTCAACCAAGTACCGCACCACTCTTTAGAAGAACTAAATTGGCCTTAGAGATGTGGCCACCGAGGGAAACTACTTCCTCTAGCGAGGTTTGTGAGTTTAACTTTGAATCGGAAGTGAGCTACGAGAGAGATCTAGAGATACCCCAACCACCTAAGACCAAATGCACCAAAGGGGGGACCTACCAATCCACGTGAGATGTAGGCAGTTGAAGGAGGAAAAGAGGAGGTATTCGAAGGAGTCAAAAGAGCGGCAGAGCAAAGAAAGCCCCAAGATCTAGCGAAGCACTTCACGAAGTTCAAAAAGGACAACAGGGTGGTGATCTTGCTAGGAGCTAAGAGGCAAGGACATGCAAGTGAACCAATAGAGGGGCCCACCAAGATCAAGGAAGATAACTTAGCCAAGGAATGTAAAAAGCCTCGACCCATATTCATAGCCAAGGATCTAACTGAAAAAGAGAAAGCTAATCTCATTGCTCTCCTACGAGAGTACATACATGTGTTTGCTTAGTCCTTAGATGAACTAGTAGATCTGAGGGTTATGACTCATAACATCCCCATGAATCAAGATGCAATGCCAATCAAGCAGCAACCCTACCCAATGAATTCGAAGCATGAACAACCATTAAGGAGGAGATAGATAAGCTATTAAAGGCTAGATTCATCTACGAGATTGAGCACACGCACTAGATGTCACCTATAGTGGTTGTCTTGAAGAAGAAAGGGAAGATTCAAGTGTGTGTGAATTACAAAAAGGTCAATGCTGCAACAAAGAGGGACAACTTTCCATTACCCTACATGGAGCATATGCTCAAAAGAGTAGTGGAAAAGGAAGCCTACAGTTTTCTGGATGGATTCTTTGGCTACAAGCAGGTGCAAATGCACGTTGACGATAGATATAAGATAGCATTTGTGACCGAATGGGGTATATTTGCCTACATAGTTATGCCATTTGGGCTAATGAATGCTGCAGGCACCTTTCATTGCCTCATGTGTGCCATCTTCAAGGACATGCTTAGGTGAGAATTGGAGGTATTCATTGACGATCTATATGTCCACTCTAGTTGGAGAGGACACCTAGATAAACTTTGTGCAATCTTTGAGCAATGTAGGCCATGTAATATTTCCTTGAACCCCCTAAAGTGCTACTTCTAGGTAAAACATGGATATATCCTAGGCACATGGTGTCTAAGAACGGCATTGCCACCCACTGACTTCTCCAAAGTCATGGTAATTGTCAATTTACCACCATCCACGAACTATAAGGGAGTCTAGTGCTTCTTGGAATACATAGGGTACTATTAGCAATTTGTTTTAAGCCATACATTGATTTCTAGACCCCTTTACAAATTGTTGATTGTATTTGATTGGACCACTGACGAATGCCAACACGCTTATGAGGAACTCAAGAAGGCTCTTACAACCACACCAATCCTATGAGTCCTAGACTGGAGCATAACATTCCATGTGCACATTGATGCATCAAAGTTTTTCATGGGAGCTATTTTGTGCCAACCTAGCCAACATAATTATCCTATGAGCTTTGCTAGCAAAAAACTCATAGATACGGAGATGAATTACTCCATGATGGAGAGGGAAGGTCTAGCCATGATGTTCTTCATTGTGAAGAAGTTATGTCGTTAACTTTTAGCTATGGCTTTCACCTTCTTTGTTGACCATTAGGCTTTGCTTTATTTAGTCAATAAACCTTGTCCTACAAGATGCATAGCTAGATGGTTACTTCTGCTACTAGAGTTTGACTTCTCTGTGGTTGTACACAAGGATAAGTAGCACTACTACATGGCAGACCATATGTCCCACATACCCATAGGAGAAGCTATTGACCAAGTCATCGTAGATGATCTACCAGACGCGCACCTTTTTAGCATGTCCGGTGAGAGAGACCTGTTCAAGGCCAATCTAACACCATATTGGGTAGATGACATTGTCTGAATCCTAGAACATGGATTTCCTGAGAGATCTATAGAGAAGGCTAGGCTAAAGTGCCTCATCCTCAAGGTTTAGCCATATCAGTATAGCTGGCCAACTTTACAAATTAGGACAAGATGGGTTATCATGAAGATGCATGTGTGAGCACAAGATGCATGATGTACTTGCTAAAGTGCATGGCAAAATCATGAGACGACACTTCAATAGAGATACCACAGCACTCAAGGTAATGTAGTCTCAACTGTGGTGGCCCACCCTATTCTGCAATGCAACTAAGTTTGTGAAGCATTGTGATGAGTGCCAAAGAATCAAAGTCTCGATCCAGAAGGACAAGATGGAGCTTACCCCAATAACAGCATAACAACTATTTAAAAAGTGGGGAATCAAATTTATCATGCCTCCTACATTGCAGTACTCACAGGTGAAGTACATAATTGTGGCAATGGATTATCTCACAAAATGGACTGAAGCTCGGGCCATTGGGAAGAATGATGCTAGAACCACGACTAAGTTCCTTTGGGAGCAGGTGATATCATGATTCAATTGCCCCATCAAACTAGTTAGTGATCAAGGCAGGCACACACTTTATTAATAAAGTGATTTCCCATTTGCTATCCACCTTCTTAATCATCCATAGAAAATCCTCACCATATTATCCTTAAGTTAACAGTCACGTAAAATCTACAAATAAGATCATAGCAAATGTCCTGGCTAAGGTAGTCTCCACCTCATGCAGTGACTCGGACAATAAGCTCATGGCAACACTATGGGCCTATAGGACAGCTCACAATAGGATAGGACACCATTCAAGCTAGCCTATGGGACTAAAGCAATCCTACTAGTGGAGTTCTTCATTCCAAGCTTGTGAGTGGTAGTATAAGAGAGATGGGATGGCAAGGAAGCATGGATGGAACACCTGCTAGAGTTAGAACATCTCTCTAAAACCTGACTCCTAGCAACTCACGCACTAATCTATGAAAAGGCAAGGTGCAAGAACTAGTTTGACAAGTATGTCAAACAATGTGACTTCAAGTAGGGTGACCTAGTGCTCTTGTACTCGCTGAAGGGCCATAAGCAAAAGATGAAGTTCAGGGGATTGAAACCTTTCAAGGTTTGTAGTAGCATTAGTCGAATCGGCAACATAGAACTCAAGAATCTAGAGAAGGAGAGCATAGGCTTCTTTAATGGTAGTCACCTCAAGAAGTACTACCCTCCAATGCACCCACTACACGAGCCTCGAATGATGGACTTGCCTGCAAATGTAAAAGTAGCCACCATCACTAAGATGGAGGACGAGGATAAGGAAGTAGTGGCACCTGTATACCTACGCATATCAATCAGTGGCCACAAGACGTATGCCTTTGATACACTCATTGACGAGGGAGCTAACTGTAATATCCTTACATACAATCATTGGACCCTCAGCCCCAATTGCAACCTATTAATGCAAAACTTAGCTCATTTTGAGGTCTTATTCACTATTGGGAAAGTGCAAGGTAGTGGTCTCTATCGAAACTAAAAGCCTAGTGATAATATTCTACGTGATGCTTAACACCAAAGTTGTTGGTAAGGAATCACTACTAGGACATGCATTCAAGAAACAAGCACACTGCAATGTTGACTATGACTCACAGCGCCTTCACCTTGCCATTCGCAATATTCGAATAGTGACAACTTTTAGCAAGGGTAGCATGGCTCCATCTAAGACCACAGCACCACAAGTAGAGCAACTTAGTGCCAATCTTGAGGAGGGGGGTCACAACTTATCCCGACCCACCATAACCAACCAACTACAACCACCAACAAATTCACCCAAAGATATTGAGCAACAGCTCGGATGGGTACCCAAATGACAATTGCAATCACCTAGAATTCAATCAACACGAAATCATAATCCTAGAACCTCACGCCCTAGGCCTATGAGACAAAGCTAGTATTATAGGAGTTGACAAATGGTCAAGCTACGATGGGTGCCCAAAGCCCTATTGCACACTCAAGGCTACTACAAAGATAACACTTCGATTTGGTTTCCCAAGACAACAAGTGGCAGCCATCTCCATAAGACTATAAACCAACTAGTTGTATGAGAGAGGAATTGACTCAAAAGGAACCGGATCCATCAAGCCCCAACAAGTCTATTGACCAAAATCGTGGTCTGCTATATCCGAACCAACTTCTACTATTCCAACTGCTCCACAAGTAAAGAGCAACACATCAATTGAGCTAAGACCAATTCATCACACAAGTAGCAAACAAACACCCCACATAACAGCCCATGAGGTTGGGATCAATAGTTAAGTTACCCAGCCCAACCAACCTCCTATAGGCCTTAGACCCTCCTATAAGCAAAGATTCATCCTTACTTTGGCCTCACACCTAGTCGTGAATATGGGGGACGACCTGGTCACCCTTGCATCAGACACTTGGATGCTACCTTCACCACGTTTGCCAAAAGCTATGAATGGTTGGATTTAGGCCTCCTCGTGACAAGCCATTAGCAAAACAGAAGTATGCTCCTTATCATGCACTTAGGAGGAATATGAGTTCATGTTTGTCAAGATTCTTGAGGTGGCCAAGGACTTGATTGGCAATGAGATTTCTCGAGAGCAAGCTTTCAAATAGCAATTGCTCACCTCCCATAGCAAGAGCAAAGTCTGTGCCACAATCTAGGAACTAGAAGAATTGAAACAGTTAACTGACTCTGACTTCTCCTTTTTGTGAAAATGGTTTGCTCTCCATCTCCAATGGGAAAAGAGGGTTGCCAAATTATGACCAACACTGAGCAGAGATGTGTAATTAAAACCTCTGATTATGATTAAACCTATGTGGCTCCTACCTCATTCAAATTATTGGCCATCACGCATAATCAACCCTTAAAAGAGCATGTTATGGCCCATCTCTATTTGGATCAACTCCTGATTGAGGAAGAGCAACACATCACTAGCAAGATGAACTTGGGTGACTGCCTAGCATTAGGCCTCAAAACATAGACTGTCATGCCCACTTAGAGTATAGTCCACAATTCTATGCTTGGCTCATGTAGAAATAAAGCACACCAAGCAAGTGCTTCACACCCTTAACCCTTCACCCTCTAATCCTAGGAAGGATTTTCATTATTTCCGGGGGGAAGGGGGTAAGATGGAAAAGAAAACATGACTTGAACTTCAAACCGAAGAAAGAAAACATAACTTGAACTTCAAAACTCCAAACCAAACTTCAAAAGCAAAAAAGGTTCAAAAGCAAAAAGGAGGAATAAAGGAAACTTATACTTGAAGAAAATCTTTCATGGAACTTGTGCCTGGAATGTGTGGATTGCTTGAAGTATAAATAGTTACCATTCCTTACTAGAACATCGCACCATTCCATAGTGGTTGTTCTTAAACTTTTACTATTTTGCAAAAGCTACACTCAAATGAGCTAATTGTAAGCTATTGTGCCATAACGGGAACTCAAGATGGCAGGCCAACTTCCGTTCTCAGAGGAAGAGCACAATAAGTATCAATTTTCCACTGAAACGCAAGTCTACAACTAGCTAAAGTACTACAGAATCAGCAATTTGGGAGAGTTGGTGAACAAAGAAGGTGTGGTGAGATAAATAGTCGACCGATGTAATCTCCACAGATACATAGAGAAGGTTGGCCAGAAGATTGACCATGACAAGTGCACAGAGTTCCTGAGAACTTTCGATACAAGAAAGAACAGTGGTATCACAAGAAGGAAGGCTCGCCCAAAAAGATAGAAGTTGCGCTAGCCCTGAAATAGTGGAGAAGACTTTGGGGTTGGCCAACACACAAGGAAAGAGACCAAAGAGGGACATTATGGCATACTGAAGATGTTGAAGATAAAGGTGCACACCAATGATGGGATCAGTCTAGCATACATCCTTGACCCCGATGTCTAGCTACAAGCAAAGCCAATGCATGCCCTGTTCTCCAGTCATCGACACAATACCCTCATGGCTAGGATCCCAGTACCGATGCTTGAAAGTATTGCAACAAGGTCCTTAGATGAAGTAAATATGAACATATACATCCATAAAATGATTGAATCATCAGCCAAGGCATTGTCATCTAGCCAAAGACCTGCAAAAGATGAGTCGCCATCCACCACAATCGAATCGGACTGAAAAACACCTACATCAAAAGCATCCATGATAAGGTTTGAGGGGTGTTGATGTCCATTATCCAAGAAGTCATGGGAGAGATGGAAAGGGGAAAAGAAGTAGAGGAGACACCGGAGAGATCTCCTATCCCAAAGCAATACCTCACCTTGGTCACAAAAATCATGTCAATGTCTCCAAAATAGAGAAAGGTGGGAAACGAATAAGTGAGCAAGCCACAGAAAGAGAAGGCAGATCAAGCCATAGGAAAGAAGGGAGCTCAACTCCAAGCACAGCAACAATAGGAGGGGTCCAATGAAAGAACCATTAGTGAGCAAGGCGGGGAGGGTTCGACCCCATCAAGCTAGAGGGAGTAGAAGAAAATCATGCTAAAAATCCCAGGCAAGAAGAAGGAAACCACAATGGAAGAGGGCAAAGCCCAAGTAGCCATGTAGAAGAAGAATCAGGAAGAAGAGGAGGAATGCATGCAGAAGGCAGAAGAAGAATCCTAAAGGATGGAGGAAGAATGAAGGAAGAAGTGATAGAAGGAGGAAATGCTAAGGAGAGAAGAGGATGAGCAAATGGCTCTCGCCACCATCAGACTGTTGGTCGCAAGCAACCCTCCCGCACATAGAAGAGCTAGCCAGGAGAAGCCTAGACGTCACACCTGGAACCAGCTCTGCAATGAGAAGCAGCTAGAGGACTTGTAGTGGAAGGCAAATGGACGGCCCCATTGAAACCACCCCTACCCGTTATGGTCGCCATCACCACCACTACACAAGAAACCATGGATGCAATAGTAAACCAAAGCAACATGATGGCTTGGGTACAATACCTAGTCAACATGGTGCAACAGCTTGGTCCAACACCCAATGGACGAAACCCAGTACCAAAAATGAAGAGGCTTGTCACTGTGGATACTGAATCCAGAAAAGACCCAAAGAAAGCCAGGGTGAAAGCCTCAAATATGTCCATAACCTTGGCCATGCCAGGGTCGACACAATATGATGAGTATATCCACAAACTACTAGGCCTAATGGAAAGAGTAAAATAAGAGAGGAAGGTAGCAATGGCGGAGTTGGAAACTAAAAGAGAAACATTCTCAGCCTACCAACCCGAAAAAACACACCAAATAGCCACCCAGCAAAGGCAAATAAGTGACTTAAGAAAGAGCTAGAACCCAAACATGTGCTAGAAGAAAAAAACAAAGGAGAAGGTTGCAAAAGAGCCCCACATCGAGGAAAGAGGAGAATAGGTGATATTGGAAGAGGACTTTTTGGTCCTCTCTTGCAAGTAGAAAAACAAGAAGATGCAAGAGTACCTCGACCAATTGAAGAATATCGGAGATGAGCTCACTGAAGTGCTAGAAAGGGCTAGGACCTAAGCCTATATAGAGTGCAGAAAGGAGAAATAACAAAAGGAACAACTGCTCAAGGAATTGCATGAGGCTAAGGCACAAAGAGATGAAGTATCAACCAAAAAATTGACAAAAATGGAAAACTAACTTCAAGTGGCCCTCCTAGAGCAAGAATGACTCGTAGAGCAACTGAACTGTCTCAAACAACAAAAATAGGAAATGCTCAGAATTCGAAAAGAGCAAGAATAGATGTTCATGACACTATCTCAATGCCAGAATTAGTGCATAGAGAGGATGAGCGAAAAGGCCAAGGCTTGGGATTAAAAGACCGCTAGAAGACTCAAAAACCTTTTCGAATGTCTTGCCTTGGTAGAAAGCAACCAAGTCATGGCACTAACAAGGGCAGAAGCAGTGGAGGCAGGTCTCGAGGTCCAACAACAGGCCTTCTTAAATACAGTCCTACATGTGATCCAAGCTGAGGGCAAGGATATGATAGAAGGGCTATGGAGAAAGCTACAACTTACAAGATGAGCCCTGAAATACAGCCTCCAATAAAGAGTATCGAAAGAGAGCACTAGCGTAAGCACGAAGCAACAATGATAGTACTTGAGGTAGGCTAGGCTCTCGATGAAGGAGCTAGAAGAAATAGGGTTTGGGGATCCAAAATAATAAGCTCAACCATCCACTGTAGCTCCAATGGAACCGCCAAGGGAAGAAGGGCCAATCTTTGAACACGGCCCCAAGATAAAGAAGAGCAGCTACCACAAGAGCAGAGCTCAGCACAACAAGTGCAAGTACAAATGGAAGAGCAGGGTGAGGAAGCCAGCCCTGAGAGGGTTGTGGAAAGGAGACATAAGCTGAGAGAGCAGGTGGAATTGGCACAAAGAAGACTCCAAGCAAGGCTAGAGCGAGTTCTTGAGGTCCAAATTTTGCAAAGAGAAGAATGTTATCCTGTGAAAACCAAGGCCGACCTTTTGAGTTCTCCTTCCACTACCCTTGTTCCTTAGATAGAGTTTTATCTCTAAGGGTGGTGGAGCAATGGGAAAACCAAGACTGACCCTTTGGGTTCTCCTTCCACTACCCTTGTTCCTTAGATAGAGTTCTATCTCTAAAGGTGGTAGAGTAGGTGATCATGCTCACACAAAGGCTGGGGAACATGTGGACAGAGAAACCAGTAAGACACCCCACAAGGTGGCAGAGAGAGCCCACAAATTATTGGCAAGACAAGGTTTGGGAGATTCCAAAGACCATTAGTGGGATACAAAGCCCAACCAAAATGGTGGCAACACGTTTAGGACTTCAACCTTGACACACTTGGATGGCCTTCTATAGTACCATACCAGACGAGTGCAACAATCCCACCTACATGCCATATCCATAGAGAATAGGGGTAGATTATAACCTAGATATGCATGGTAGGTATGACTCTCCAAGGATCTACAACATGAAGGTAGAAACTCCAAAGGAGTGCCTAATCTTCACCAAGCGGGACATCTGCCCATCCATCATGCACTTTCTCGACCAATTCTCATCCTGCCCCGACCCCGCCTTTATTACTACATGTAATTATCTTAGGGTACTTAGGATTTTGTTCAAGCAAAAGCCCGCGGTAGAAGAGACCCGACCCTTGCCACTCTTTTTTTATCTAAACACAGGAATTGATAGTTGCGCGATGGCCCATCTTATGATAAGAGTTGCGCTCCTACCTTCCTTTTGCATGGCCATCCTAGAATATATGAATGATAGCCGCTTTACCAAGTGTAGCCACCCCTTCCTATCAACGACATCTCTGAATATACACGTTAACATAAAGGGCTACTTATAGAATAGACCCTTCCTCACCAAGTTCCTTAGGCCACTCATAGTGTAGCTCCTGAATAGCATAAGGATCATGTCTAGCATGCTCCCTCCCCATGTATTAAGTGTCAAAAAAAAGAACAGAGAAAAAGAAAATAAAATAGGCAAAGAAAAGACAAAGGTGAAACACAAGAAAAGGAGAAAATGGGATTCTCATGTACCATCAGAGTGCCATAGACACTGCATCTAGGGACAATTATATACATAGCCCCTTCTCCCACTTCACATACTTTGGGCACATTAAGGGTAGGACATACCTAGGGAGCTCCCACTCACCTACGATTAGACCTATCTCCCTAAGTCACACCAACAGTACCTCCCCTTGTACATGAACTAGGTCCTCAAGTGTGGGACAACACCATGGGTTGACCCAACTCCCAGTTCCACTAGCACGGACACCATGCACTACACAATGAGGTAGACACATCCCCAAGTAGTGCACTTCCTTTTCCTTTTCAGGTACACTCAACAACCTGCAATCAACCATCGATATTGGAGGCCCCCATCACCCACCCAATCTATCCTAGGCCCCTACAACCTCTCATCCATTTTGTTATGCTTCTTCTCCACAGCCAATCTCCCTAAAGCCCCATCATTGACCCACATATGACAAATCTTCAACCACCCGAGCCCTCACCAACAAGTGCCATGGGACTAGCACTCGGCTCTCTAGGAGGGGGGTAATGTTAACCCCAGTGCAAAGAAAGCAAAGAAAATTAAAAAGATGTGGGACAAAGCAAAAAAAGGCGACCCAACGGAAAAACAAGAGGAAAAGGGCCAAAAATGCAAGAAGTAAATTCAAAAGTCCAAGGCAAGTTCAAAAGAAGAAATGTGCATTTGAAATATAAAAGCATACCCTAAATCCTTGTAAAAGAGCATTAGTCTCCCTCCTATGCAATTTGTAAATGTAGATGGGCCTGGGTGAAGGAACAATGTAAATAGGAAGGGAACAGGGAAAGAGAACCTAGGCTAAAATGGCCAGTCATGTAAAAAAGGAACAAGTGCCCAAGAGGAGTACAGTATGTATAAAAAGGAAAAAAGTGAATGAAGAAGTCATTCTTGTGTGTGGCCAAAACTTTTTAATATTGAAAATTTGAATATTACAAATTTTTCTTATTGAAAAGAGCAAGTAAGGCCAAATAAATGCAATGTTATTAAGCTTGAGGGCATGGATACTAATGTATGTGAAAAAATAGATAAGTTTGCACATTCCACTATCATGATGGTACTCCTAAATTTTTTTCTATTTTGACGTAAAAGACACTAAAGGTGGTGCATTTGGTGTATAGAAAAAGCTTGGTGACATGTATGAGAAAGAAAGTGTAGCTTTACAAGCTTATACTTACTTGGAGAAACTCTTTGATCTCTGCATGGGAAAGGGGGCTTCTATGGCCAACCATCTCAATGAGTTCAATAATATTTTTAGCTAGTTTACATCTCAAAAGATAATATTCCATGGCTCAATTAAGGCTATGTTCTTATTATTGGCCACCTTGCCTAAGAGTTGGGACTATCAGTAGAAAGTGGCTCAACTATAACACGCATGAATGGAGTTCATCATGCCTAAGACAATCACATTGTTTTGCAAGCAATGTTCAAAGACAAGTGTCTTACACAACCCAAAAACGAGACGGTAAGGAGTGCCTATTAGGGAATTAACTTTGTCAAATTACAACTTACAATGAAAATTTTTAACTCTTTATGACCACAACACAATCGACACACCACCATAAATGAACAATTATGCATCTTGTAGCTTTAAAGGCATTAAAAAACACGAACCAAGTAGAGAATCTAACACTTTGAACAATGTTTAAAACATGAACTTCAAAGAAAAATTTGCATAAAGTCCTCATACCTCTTTGGCGTTGTTACAACACTTCGAACCTTCAACATCCAAGTTTTTTCGAATTCAATCAACGTGAACAAATATCCACATGCTTATGTAGGACCCTCTTCTCTCTTCACTCTAGATACAAGTTTAGCTATCAAGGGAAGGGCCCTTAATGCTTCACTCTTTCCCCTTTATATAGTTTCTCTTCCTTCCATATACCAATGTTTAAAATTTTTCATTAAGCTTTTATTGTTTTGAAAACTTGAAAAGCCTAAAGGCTTTTTTAAAACTTTTAAGCTTTTAAAAGACTTTTATTCAATTCCTTCATTTTTTCTTTTTGACAAAATTTCTTAAAGCTTTGCTTTTCTAACAAGGTCATTGACTTTTGAATCGATGTCCCACGTTTCAATTGATGACACTGACTACATGTCATCTCCTTTTCCGTAACTGCAATAGTCAATAGCTCTCTCTAATGGCTTCGTAACTATGGCCTTATGATATTGGCTTTATCCAAAATCTCCTTCCTCATAGTAACAAAATCTGTAAACTAACAGTATTGCATCACACAAACCCCTACTTAGGTCTCCATACTACTAATCATTCAACGGTTATCGCTTTTAGATTCTTCAAAATATTGTCAAAATACAAGAGAATTGAAAGTCCAATTACTGGCAATTTTCTACCTTGTAATATCATACACTAGTAAGCACTAGCAACTACATGATGATATGACCTTGTGATAAATCAAAACAATTCTTGCCCTGTTATATCTCAAATTCGAAGCTTTTTTTATTAAAAAACTCCTTCTTCACCATCTTAACTTGCGCATTGTTTTTTCTCCTCAAAGAAGGGACAGCAAGTAGCCGAACCCATCCCTCCCCTTCATTGAATGAAACACCCCCACCAACTGTAGATATATCTAGATAGGTCAAACCAACATTCTCAAGATTATGAGCTATAGTTGCTTTAGACAAAACAACAAAAATTGCAAACATTTTTGGACTATTGAAACCTACATTATCAAGATTGCCACCAGGTGTTGCTTTTGACAACATAGTAGATCGATTGTCATCACACTCAACCACCCCATAATTTTTTCCACCTGCACTTCACTGTCCTCAAAAATGGTATTGCAAAATCATGCAAGATATACATATCTAACACAATCTCTAAAATCTTCCCGCTATCATCTTCAAGATCTATGTCTGGTACCTTATGAACCATTTTCAAAATATGCAGCAACACTTGCCTTTGAGAAATACATTGAAATTAGGAAGTGCACTTTCCAATGCCAAGCCTCCCAACAATGCAGAAAGGCTGGTGGCAACAACTCGTCCATCATTATATCCATAATACATCACCAAATGGCTGCCATATCCTATGTGAGGAATATATGACTAATGGCAGCTTTACATATAGCAATTCCAACAAACCCTCTACCTCCAAGTACAACTATCTGCATGGCTTGTAGCATTGATTACCAACACATTTGCTCTGCCATTAAGCTTTTCCATTTGTCCATTAGTTCCAAATCCACCCAATGTGGAAATAACAACACTTGCACTATTAAGAACCCCATCCTAGTCTGCATAGAACACATCATCTGTAATCCAAGTCACTTGATCCATCCATGTACTACCATAAAAAGGCCATCTTGTCTTGCTAAGAAAGACAACTTCAATCCCTTTGTTATTGATGGCATCCAAGGAAGAGAATGTGGTCAATGCTAAAAAAAACCTTCTTGAATAGGCTTAACAAACCCTGATTGCTAGCTTCCAATTATCCTCATCAAGAACCACATACTTTATAGCATTGAGATTCAACGCACCTTGCTTAAGTTAGTCAATAATTCTACCAGGTGTACCTACTATAACAGGTACTCCCTTTTAAAATTGCTTGATTTGACCGCCAATGAATACATCTCCACAAAACACCCATAGTTGGGTCTGATGCTTTAACCACCAAAAGAGCTTTCCCATAAGCCCTTGACATCTAACTATTCTCCTTTATGATTCTATCCAAAATCAGGATACCAAAAGCTTGAGTCTTCCCAATTTGTCTTCAAAACCCCACCCCCCCTTGAGTCTTCAAATAATTTTGTTTTCCATAGTTACCTACTTTTGACTCAGTGCAATTGTCTCCTATTTGAAAAAACATGTTTCAAGATACACAAATGCTCAGTCACATATGTGTTTCAGAAAAAATGTAAGTTGAATCCATGCTATGCAATCAAACAAATAATGCTCGACACAAAAAGATGGATGCACTGAAAAAATAGTGCCTAGCCTATCTACATGTGCCCGTGTGTCATGCAAAATGCAAACATAATTCCTTAATACATCCCTAACCTCACCTCTCATCACTCCAGCAAGACATATTGTACTTTGCTCCACTCTCCCAAATTCTCACACTCTCTCAAAATAATGGTCCTCAAGATGTTGACCAAGAAAACAACCCATTTCACAACTAATGGTATCATTCACAACCCTCAAAACTCACCCAACCACCTTTCCCACTCAACCAAAGATTTCTATGTGAATGTTGAATATCCCAACTCTCATGCATGTAAGAAATAGTGTGTGCACAATGAAGATGCTCTCTCAAGTGCGTGTGCATCTAAAATTTACTGCATATAGCTGTAGCGGCATCATGCCGTGCTAGTGTTCAATGATGGTGCAAAACATGCATCAACCTAACCCTTGGCATGGAATATTTGATAAAATTAGGAGACAACCCCTAAGCGCAGTGCAATGTGAAGTACTCATGAATCCAAAATCCTTGTGATGTGCAAGAGTATCACCAAGAAACTATACCTATTTCAAGATATTTGATGACTTTCAACAAACTCTAGCTCCAACCTGTATAGAAAACTCCAATACCAAACAAGGCTATCAAATTTCCACACTCAAAAGTATAATAATAATAACAACAAACAATTCCTGAACTAAACAAACACAAAAAATTCAACTACAAAACAACAAAACAAACAGTCACACTACAACTAAACTAACAAAAATCCTACCAAACTAATATTTTTCTAGGGGTTTTTAGTTTATGCAAAAATTCTTGATAACATTAAATTTGAAAGACTAAAAGGATAGTAAATACACACAGCATTGAAAAAAAAATGAATGCATGAAGGCCTTTCTCATCAATAGTATGTTTGCATTAATACTCCACTTCTCTAACCAACATTGTAACATATTTGTACCATAGTGCCAACAAACATATATGAATCAAATTAGCTTTCAACTAGTTGATACATAAGCCTTGCAATTGCACTTATTCCAAGATTGCTTCACTAATGGTACTGCACTTTAGAAATGTAGTTGATCATAGATAAGCATGCCTTGTCATTTGGCTCTTATACTACTACATGCTTTCAATAGGTACAAGTCAAGCTTGACATCTTTTTCTAATGTATCCTTATAACATCTTCAAGAGGTAAAGATTAAAGCAACATAGCACACATTAAATTGATAAAATATCTTGTGAAGATGAATTAAACAACAAAGCAAGATAGCTCAAATTAAATTGACCAACCAACTCATGAAGATTGAATTCAAGAAGCAATTGGGAAGTTACACCACATATAGGAACAAAGAAGTAGGTAGCATTTTCCCCTTAATCTAGCCAAGTACTTCGCATGTCATTAAGTCAAACATCTAGTACATTTCTACATCAATAATGGTATTTACTCAAGTTTCTACTTATTTGTTGATTGCATTTCAACTCCAAGCATTAGCCACAAATGAACTTATTATCATTACCTAGGTTTCATATACATCTCATAATTGGGAAATGAAATTGTGGGCATTAGTCTTTTTAACTCTTGTTATAAAATCTTCCATAGTGGCATCATCTTTGGCCAATGAAATGTTCTCCCTCACACTTGTGGCAAATAGTGCAAGTTCCTAGATTAGGAGTCCAATGGATCATAAGATCTTTCCCTAGCCAATGGATCGTAAGATGAACATTTGACAATGCAATTATGTGAGCTTGATATTGACCTCCTCTAAAAGAATTTCCCTAGCTAATGGAATATAAGATCTTTTCCTCAAAGCAATCATTGTGGATTTCCCATATCCACTTCCCTAACATTACTACCAATCAACTTTTAGACCTTCAACATTAACCTCATGTTGCAAGAAATCACCACCAAGTAGCTTTTAGACCATGCAAAATTTTCTCCACTTCAATTAGAAACAATCAAGCGTTTGTATTCATAGTATCTCTTGCTACATGATCACCATCAATCACAGTATCATGAGAGGGCATGGGCATGGACTCTCACGTTTTGATAAATATTGATGAAAAAGGCATGGACATGAACTAATTAATTGTGTAAACAAAGTTCTCAAAATAATCCACATAGATTGATCATCCCAAACATGAAACATGTGAAACTTTATGCATAAGGAATAGTTTTGAACAAATTCAAACTAGAAGAACACATCACATTTAGGTCATAAGCAATTGCACTTTACAACTATCCAAAGATTCACTTATTAATACAACATAGTACATTTTGGAAAGCTCAACAAAAGGAAGGGGAGTTGAACCCCTTCAACATAATGGCATGTTGACCCCTTCAGTCTATGGGAAGGGGGAGGGTTCAATGAGAAAACCACCCCCTCCTTGCTTCCCATAAGCCAAAACAAGATTAGTGCATGATTCTCTTGTTGGAATTGCATGAAACCAAAAAAACAACCATATCACATATGCTAAAATAATAAACCAAAATATGAAAATTGTGGATCCAATGCTATTGGAAAAGTATTACATAAACCTACTTTAGTATGGATTATACATTAAGTGTCTACATATTCATCTCTATAATTTTCATCATGAACATTTGAGTGACAATAAACGTGGCATCAAAGGTACTCTTGCTATATGGACCTTGCTAGATCGTCTGGTCTATCACTCCCTGACTCAAAATGACAGCACTCACACCTATGCTCTATAGGGGCCTCATCCACATTCTGTCCTCTTTGCAGCATATCCATTATATCTTCTATAGTGAGACTAAACATACTTCAATCAAGGTGGATGCTACTTGTAATAATATCTCCTTCTCACTATTTGAAGTGTTAAGATCAATCACTACTTCGTGCACCCAGTGTAAGATGAATGAATCTCCATGCACTATACACACATTGTGTAGTATCAAATGTTTTGCAACCATGCTCGGAACATTCATCAAGTCCATGCCACAACTCTTCAAAAGAATCCTAAATTTAGATTTTAGCATACTAAATGCTCACTTCACTTGCATTCTTGTATTTTTTTAAACCTCTCTTCAAGCTTTCTCTAGAACCTTTATATGGAGACAACATATACTACCTTGTTGATAATGCATAGTCCCTGAGCAAGTAAATTTTTTGAATCATTGAGACCTTTGCAAAAGCTTGCTTCAAGAAAACAATACAAAATCATGAATAGCATCTATTGAACCAACACCATAATCCCAAACATGACAGTCAGCCACCATGACCACCAAATGTAGCAATATGGAATGAAATCCCTTATGGTTGAAGTAGTCAGCATGGCACATTTGAGGAGCAATTGTTGGAATGTGTGAACCATCCCTTGCTCCTAGTATGAATGGAATATATGTTATTTCCTCAAGGCCCTGGTATATTTTGGTCATTGCTCTCTCATCCAACCACTATATATAGATTATGATGACAAGACTCCTTTACAACTAAGAAAAAATGACTCACTATATTGTATGTTGTGCTTGTGGCACAACCATACAAGTCCCCAATAATATCTAAACTAGCTCTAATTGCCAACCTATATATTGCAACACATACATGCTTCTCTATAGGACTTGCATTTTGCATGTAAGTGATTTGATGATGCATGAATGGAGCCAACTTGCTGCATATAAACTAGAATGTCTCTCTACACCCTTTTATGGCTGTGTCACTTCAAACAACACATTATCTTCTATATATTAAAGTATAGTTGTATAGATGTACATGAGCTTGATTATGCATATCCTCATCTACAACACCATACCATTTGCAAGTTTGTTGAGCATCATTGCTAGAGATTGAGTTGTGCACCTTGTCAGCTTTGTATGCATCATACACACCACCCTACTTCTTATCACATGCCTCACTCTTTATCAAAGTTAGAGTATGTTGCCACTAGCTTGTTTGCAATATTTAACCACATCCATATCCTATTTTTGTGGCTTGTTAGATTCATCATTTAAAGCACCACGCTATGGCATAAGTTGTCTACCCAAGAATTCACCTATTGAACTTGTTTACCAAACTCTATGTCATCACTACCTTTAGGTCCTTGACTTTCAATATTGTTCTTCCTCTTTTTGGCTTTATTATTATTAGCTTGTTGATTTTATTATTTTCTATTCCAATTACTTTTCTTTCCTCTTTGACCATTTATTGATGTAGGTGGTGTATCACAAGGATTTGGGATGTCTTTAAAGCTCATGCTGCTGGAGCACAAAGGTTAGACAAAGCATCCAAGGTTTGGCATTGACTCGTTATCATGGATTGGCTTTAACAAGAGAAGAATACATATTTGGAAGATTAGGATGCATTGTGAAAAATGTTGAAGTCGTAGAGGGATATATAGGGCTAAAGTTTTGGGAGGCTTACAAATGAGGCTGGTTGTACATTGCCATGGATGTTTGGGTATTGGACACTTTGAGAGGATTCTAACTTTATCAATGTTATGCTATCAAGAATCACTACATAGCTATTTTTAATTTAAACACCTAAGATGAGGGCCAAGTGAACCCATATAAATTTTAAGTGTATAAACATTTGAATGGATAAGAAATTAAAGAAGGGGTAGAAAAGATTGATCATATATCTTGCAAAATTTGCAACAATCATAAAAACAAAATTGCCCTCTACTTTATAAAGAAGAGGACATGAGAGAGCAAAGAGAAGAGGCCAAAGACTATAGGGAGGAGAGAGAAGGAGAGAGAAAGCCTAGAAAGATAGAGAGAGAGAAGGGCAAGAAGAGAGAGAAGGAAGGGAAGAGCCTCTTACACATGTTATGCCCTGGTCAATGTAACTGGGTATTTACTCATGGTTCCCATGTGATCTCATTCTTTACACACCATCCTAACCTTAAAGGATTTTCCCTGAAAAACAAAAAGCAAATAAGAGTCAGATTTTAAACCATATTTAGCACATAAAATCCCATTTCTCCCTATGGTTTAGGGTTTTGATTGCAATGGGTAGGTTAAGAGGTGTTTTCATGTATGTTTCTTCATAATGAAAGCAATAGATATGTAATAAAATACAAAAATGGAGATAAACTAAGACAAATACTCATGTTTTACCTCCATTATACTTGCACAAATATATCCTTAAAATTTCATAAATTTTTCACGCATAAAACTATTCTTTCTCTGTTTTCTTTGTCTTAAAAGAACGTATTTTTGATCTTTTTTCTTATCTTTTATGTAAAACACTGTATTTTTTATTTTTTCACATTCAAAAAATTAATTCAAAATTTGATCCATTGTCACATTTAATATCATCCCATACAAACATGATTTGATTACTCAAAATAAAAGAAAATATATTTTTTCACTTAAAATATGCATTTCAAGGTTTTAAAAATTAATAACTCATGATTACAGATACGTGTTATGCATTTTATAGTTTAAGATTCAAACAAATTTTCATCACATATGAATATCATTTGAGCTATAAAATGTAAAAAAGAATCCAACTTTTTTTTAGAGAAAGAGACTTACCTTCATTTTTTGTGTTTTGAATGTCTCAAGAATTGATTTTTTTTTACTACAGTAGCGGGGCTGCATAGTACCACTACTCTAATTAGTGTTACAATGAGATTTTTTTTTGGATGGGAGCTCCCAAGAGGAATTGGGACATATGGATATATATATAGATGATATACATGAAAGGGGCATTGGCACGTGGAACTAGGTTACCAATTCATTATAAATGTGGTCTCCACCATAGGCATGTTGGGGTAAATTTGCTATACCTTTTGATAGGCAGCCCCGAATGGGGCATGCCACATATCAAAATAGAGCTTATGATGAATAACTTTAGATCATGTATAAGCGCTTGGCTATAATTAATGCATGTACAAAATTGTTCTAAAATAGAGTGTTGTCTGCTTGCAATCTAGGGTCAAATGAGGCATATCTAGTTAGTAGACTTCATCCCATTGAGCCTCTCATAAATGGGAAAACTCCTCTAGAATGGTGGCTCAAATCTAAGAGGAATCTTCTAAGTGTGGGCCTTGCCATTTGATGAGGTATTCTTTGATGGATTGAGCCGTGAAATGCTTATCCCATTGCCCATTGATTGCCTCAAGGATATAATAAATGATACCTTCTTTAGCAAGCTTCATGCCCATAGATGTGAAAATCTCCTTCCAAAAGTTTCTCTTAAACTTTGCATCTTTGTCATACATTATGACCTATGGTAACCCATACAATTTAACTACATGCTTCATAATTTGAGTGGCCAACTAAGATGTAATATACTAAAACTTAGGGGGAATAAAATGGGTAGCTTTGGAAGCCTGTCTACTACCACATATATGATGTTCCATTCTTTCTTGATTATGGGTAGGTCTGTAATAAAGTCCATGGTGATATGCATCCATTTCTCCTCAGGGGTAGACAAAAGTTGCAATAGACTAGCTAATATAAAGGTATCATCCTTTTCCTGTTGGTATGTTAGTATAGAATGCATCTAGAAACAAAATCCTTGGCATACCTTCATGGGCCCTTCCAGCAGTGAAACCTTCTTAGCAATCCTATCATACGTCTTGAAGACACCCATGTGACCAACAATGGGCAAGAGTGCATGTCTTCCATGATATTTCGTGTGAAAGGTAAGGAGAAGTGTGGGGGATGACAATCTTGCCATGGGATTGTATGAGTCCATTCTTAAGCAGATTAGCTATTTTTTTTAAATTTGAATGATCTCTCTCTATGTTGAGGTGAAATGTCTTATACAAGGCCCAAACTTGAGTCCAAATCTCCCCTAATGCATATATCGGGAGCTTTCTTACATTACCCTAGGTTGTAGAGAGAGCACTTTAACATTTGTATTTATTTCTTCAAGTAGCAACCACACTATTTGGGCATTGATACATGTTAGATGCAGAGCTCAAGTAGTTATTTGAGAATCTAAAACTTGTGACTATAGAGTCATAGCAATCGATTAAGTTGATTAGACATAGTCAATTATAGAAGAGCTAGTTGTCTTGTTAACAATGGAGGGGCAATTGTTGTGGGAAAAGTGATTCAATTTCTCCTCCACCGTCTCTTGCTTCGTCTCCTTCTTCATCCTTGCGAATATTTTCCCTTTATCAATGATTGGCACCCTATCTTTGTTGGGAGGGTTATTTTTGTGGATTCTATTATGGATTCCTCTACATATTAGGAACTATGTGGCGGAATTATTCATTCAACAAGTAGGCTTCTTGGAGCTCCTCAATCCAATCACTATGCAACTCTGATATGGATGACACTCTGCATGTCCACATTCGTGACAATGAATCAACTACTACATTGTTTTAGCCCCTAGTGTGAGAGATGTTAATATCATAATTTTGCAAAGTTACCACCCATCTCTTCTACTTAGGAGTCAAAGTAGACTGAGTTAGGAAGCCTTTTCGTCAAGCTTAAAGCTCTCAAAAGTAATCACACCATATTCTTGCAACAAAACAACACATGTGCCTCTGCCACTAGCATTACTGAATATGGTGAGCTCTTTTGAGAAGTCAAGGCATAAAGAATAGGGGCTATAGTAAGCATTTTCTTCAATTGATTAAAGTTGGGATCAACTGTAGCATCCCAAAATAATGACCCTTTCTGTAGGGATCTATCAAGGGTGTTCTAATTGCAGTATAATGCTTGATGAATGTCCTATAAAATGAGGATAGACTGAGGAAACTACATAAGAAAGTGGTTTGGGAGAGCGTGGGCTAGTCCTTTATACATTATACCTTTTTGGGACTAACATGTGTACCATTTTCACTCACAATATGCCCCAAGTATTCCATTGATGTTTACATAAATATGCACTTGCTCTCTTTAGCAGATAACCTATACTCTCTCAAGACATCAAACACAATTTTGACATGTGCCAAGTGCTCTTCCAATGACTTGCTGTAAATAAGAATGTCATCAAAAGATACAAGCACAAACTTGAAAAGGAAGGGATGTAAGATTTTATTCATGAGACTCTAAAATGTTGCCAAGGCATTCATCAATCTAAAAAGGCATCACCAGGAAAATGTAAAGGCCACAATTAATCCTAAACATTGTTTTTATCTCATCACCCTCTCTCGTGCATATCTAATGATAGCTAAATCTCATATCAATCTTAGTAAAGTACCACACCTCTTTTAGCTCATCAAGCAAGTCTTTGATCGAAGGGATAGGATACGAATTCTTGATCGTGAACTTGTTTCTCTATAGTCAATGCACATGGTGCGTAGATCGGATGTTGTATGCGTACGTAACGAGCGCCGAAAGGTCTCCAAGAACAAAGAACTCTACTTTAATAAATAGGTTGGAACTCTATCCTAACCTTAATTTAATACGAGTGCGCCCTCTAAACTCATAAACGTCCATTGATTTAAATATGTATTTTACGAAATCACCCGCTATGGAATCACCCACTTGCACATTAAATTAACGAGACGCTCGAAAAGGACAAGCGTCCCTATCAACTTTTAGCACAAGGAATCCACCTTGTGTACGAGCCCCGGTAAATAAATATAATTTTATGGAATCCACCGCAAAACCTCACAGAATCCACCGTGGAATATGCCTCCTGGCATCATACCCCCGGGGTGGGATAGCAATTGTCCTCAATTGCTATTAGCTCAATGTGAGCGAGCAGTGAGGGGTAAGCACTTATGTCACGAGCGTGCATCCATTGGGCCTCTTCAACAGGATGATTTTTAAATTTCACCAAATATCTAGAATATCTACGGCCAGTTCTAGTTGTCATAAAGTCGGTATCTAAAATAGTTTATGGTTCAAGGATTTTAGTTTGTTCTTCTAACAAAGGAGGATTTTCATAAACAAAGTGGATAGGTAATTGGCCTTTAAAATGTCATAACAAACTGATATGAAAAGTGTTATGGATTTTCCAGTGTTTGGGTAGTTCTAATTTAAAGGCATTGTCATTGATTTTGTGAAAGGTCCATAAAATCTAGGAGCTAACTTTACAATAGGGTGTTTCTCAACACTTTGTAGTCTTCACTTTTCAATTCATAACCAAACATAATCATCAACTGTGAAATTCATAGCTTTTCTTTTCTTGTTTGCTTGTTTAGTATATGATTGTTGGGCTTTTGCAATCATATCTTTAACTTCATCGAAAATAGTAGCATGCATGTGGGTAATATCATTAGCAGCTTTAACTTTGTTTGATAAGAAAGTAAGAGGTGTAGACAATCTATATCTATAAATGATTTCAAAAGGTGTTTTTCCTGTAGATGTATGTGGAGTGTTATTGTATGCAAACTAAAGTAAATGCAAGTGTGTATCCTAGGTTTGTGGTTTTGAAATTGTGTATGCAAGTAAAAGATCCAAGATTGTGATGTTTGTAGCTTCTGTTTGTCCATTTGTTTCAGGATGAAATGCAGATAAAAAGTAATCTTTGTACCTAAGTTAGCAAACAAAGTAGTCCAAAAATTATTGCAGAATCTAGAATCACGATCAGAAATAATAACTTTTGGTAAACCATGGTTAGGAAAAACAATTTTCAGAAACAATTGAGCAGCTTGAGATGCAGTTAATGTTTTCTTGCATGGAATGAAATATGCATGTTTGCTAAATTGATCTACAATAGTCCAAATCATATCTTGATTAGCTTGAGTGTTAGGCAAACCAGTAATAAAATCCATTGAAATATGCTTCCATGGTCTTTCAGGGATTGGTAAAGGCATTAACGAACCATACTGCTTACCATGGTGTCGCTTAACACTTTGACAAATTAAACACTTGGATACAAAGTTAGAAACATTAGATTCCATCTGTGGCAAATAAAAATCTTCAATCAAAGTACATAAAGTGGAAATGATACCTCTATGGCCTTGATATAGGGGAAATGAATTTCGTGCAACACAAATGATCTAAAGAGAACAGTTACACATAACCTTTTCTCATAAAACATAAATCCATCAGCATAAGACAATGAATCAATTGGAATCCAGTTATTGTTAATTAATTTATTCCAATCAGCTTGAAAACCGGGGTCTTGGTCATAGGTATCTTTCATAAGGATAAGAGAATCAAAAGATATCACAGAGATATTATGAATAGTTGGTTTTCTACTCAAGGCATCGGCAACAACATTTTCTTTTCCGAGTTGATATTGGATAATGGATGAAAACTTTGAATAAAGGCAGCCCATTCAATGTGTCGGTTAGATATTTGTGGCTGACTAAGGAGATGTTTAATACTTTGTTAGTCAGTTTTAATCATGAATACAGATCCCATTAAATAGTGTTTCCATTGACGTAAAGCTTGTACTACAATAGCAATTATTTATCGTAGGTAGAATACTTAAGTTTAGAGAGTTTAAGCTTGCAAGTAGAGTAAGCTATGGGATGTGAATCTTGCATAAGGATAGCTCCTATTCTAGATCCACTAGTGCCAGTGACTACTAGGAAGAATGGTCTATTAAAGTCAGGGAGTTGCAATACAGGAGCATGGGTTAAAGCATGTTTCAGTAAATCAAAATGCTTTTGCTGATTTTCGAACCAATGATACACAATACCTTTCTTTAATAATTTTTTCAAATGTAATGCAAGTAATGAAAAATTTCTCACAAATTTTCTGTAAAAGTTTGTCCATAAGATCGTCTACCCTAGGGATCGGATATCTATTTTTGACAGTGATTTTATTTAGGGCACGATAATCAATACACATCCTATAAGTGTTGTTTTTCTTTTTAACTAATAGAACAGGTGCTCCAAATGGAGAACTACTGGGTCTAATGAGTCCTCGGGTTAACAATTCTTCAACTTGAGTTTGAATTTCTTTCTATTCAATTTGATTATGTCAATAAGGTGCTTTACATATTGTGCGTGCCTAGGATGTATCTGATTTTCCTTAACTTCAATTTCATTCACCCAATTTAAATAGGATTTGCTAATTTTTCTTAATGCACGTTTAGCATGTGTATGACTAAGCAATGGAAAATTATCAAAAGTGTGCATACCATGCAATGTGATTTGTTTCCCATGAGAATGAATCTTCATTGAATGCATGGGATAATCTATATCGAGATTATACTGATGACGCCAAGGCATTCCAGGTTTCACTAACCATGACTAACTCTGGTTAGGTCACGTCAACTAACTTGACTAATTAGATATCCCACACATGTACAAATGGACAATACTAAGATACTATCGGTCACACACAAGATAATGAGCTTGAAGTCTCAACACTCCCCCTCAAGCTCAAGATAAAACCTGTACACCAAGTAGCTGTCGGAATCAACCAAACTTATCTTTACCCAGAGACTTGGTAAAGATATATGCTACTACCTGCTCATCCGTCTTCACATGTATAAGATCCACTCTGCCTGTAAGAATCATCTCACGGATGAAATGGTAGTGTACATCAATGCGCTTCGTTATGGCATGGTAAACTAGGTTTGTTGCCAGAAGTACACTACTAAGGTTGTCACAAAATAAAGTCACTGGGGCATCCACCTGCATATCTAAATCAGCCACCATCAACTTAAGCAACCATGCAATTTCACATGCTGCCAAAGAAGCATCCATGTACTCTACCTTAGTACTAGACAATGCAATAGTCGATTGCTTCTTGCTACTCCAACTAATCATCCCACTTCCAAAGCTGAAGGCATAACCACTCGTAGAACTACGATCATATATGAGCATCCTGCCCAATCTACATCTATGTAACCAATGAGTTTCAGGGCCTTATCCTTCTCGTAGAACAACCCATGATCTACAATGGATTTTACATACAACATAATCCATGTAACAACATCCAAGTATGGTTTTCTGGGCTTCTGCATGAAGTAACTTATGAGGCCAACAACATAACTCAAATCAGGCCTGGTGATAGTTAAATAGATCAAGCTTCCAACCATCTACCTATACATAGTCACATCATCAATTTCAGCTCCAATATTAGTGTCCAACTTGACATTCTGATCAAGAGGTGTATCAAGTGGTTTACATTCAGTCATGCTATATTTCTTCAACATTTCCATGGCATAGTGTTTCTGCATCAGCCACATAAACCATTTTCAGCCTTGATCACCTCAATATCCAAGAAGTACTTCAACTCACCTAAGTCCTTCATATCAAATTCAGATTTCAACATTCTCTTAACATTACATATCCCAAAGTCATCATCACCTATGATTATCAAATCATCCACATAAATAACCAGCACTACCAAGCCTCTATCTAACTTTTTCATGAACAGACTATGATCAGCCCTGCAACTATGAATCCCAAACTTTGCAAGTAATTATTGATCCTTGCATGCCAAGCTCTCGGAGCCTATTGCAACCCATACAATGCTTTTTTTAGCTTGCATACATAATGCTGAAATTCAAGGTGTACATATCCTTTGGCCTAATCCATATAAACATCCTCTTCCAAGTTACCATTGAGGAAAGCATTTTTGACATCCATCTGCTACAATTTCTAGCCTTTAGCAACAGCCACTGCAATCAATGTTTGTATGCTTGCCATCTTGGCAACAAGACTGAAAGTTTCTTCTTAGTCTAGTCCATACTACTAAGCATAATCCTTAGCAACCAACCTGGGTTTGTACCTCTCTACACTGCCATCCAACTTTCATTTAATCTTATAAATCCATTTGTAGCCAATTGTCTTTTTTCCATCTGGCAATGGAACAAGATCCCAAGTATTATTTTCAGCCAAGGCATTTATTTCCTCATCCATAGCTGTGCACCAATTCTTATCCATCACTGCTTCAGCATAAGTGGCAGGTTCCTTAACTTCCATAACCTTCATCATATAAGCATAATGCTTCGTAGAGTAACCAATGTAAGTCAATCTATCCACAGGATACCTAATCCTCTACGAGCGTCTGAGCTGTGGTGCACTACTCGATTCCCCTCTCTCATGAGGCGAAATATACATGTTCTGCCTAGTACTAGGCATATACACAGTTGGAATACCAAGTTCACTATCTAGACTAGCAACTGAGTCATAGCCTGAAGTCATCATGCCATATGTATCCTCAAAGACTTTTTCTATCCCTTTGCTATCCATCACATCATATCTCCCCCTCACTGACATAGTGGTGTCAGTGGATGATGAGCCAAAGCTCTGCAACCTCCCTGTCCATGGAGATACAGGGGATGAGACAGTTGTAGTACTAGGACCTGGCAATGTAATACTTTGCTATGAACCACCTATAGAGGCATGGGCAGAAGGCATGTCAAACGGTACTATTGTAAGTGATGCATATCAAGTAGTCATCTCATCAAATATAACATCCTTTCTCACAAGTGTCTCCTGAGTAGAGAGATCAAATCATTTATATGCCTTCTTTTCATGCGCATAACCAATAAATACACACATGTGCTTTTGGATTTAGCTTATTTTTCTTCTCATTAGGAATATGCACATAAGCAATACACTCAAATACTTTCATGTGACTGACATCATGTTTGTAACCATACAACCTCTGAAAGGGTGTCACATCATGAATGCCTGCAGTGGGAGTTCTATTCAAGATATGCATGGCTGTCATAATAACAGCCTCAACTCAATAATAGAGTGGTATATTCTTCTCATTCATCATTGCATGAGTAGCTTCCATCAATACCACGTTCTTTCTTTCAGATACTCCATTCTACTGTGGAGTGTAGTTGCATGTAAGCTGCCTACGTATGCCATTTTCAGCCAAAAATTTGTCAGACTCATGTGATACATACTCCCCACCACTGTCCAATCTCAAACAAGAGATGTAGCAATCAAAATCTTTCTCAACTTACTTCTTAAACTACTTAAAAATAGCCAGCACTTCATCTTTTGTTTTCAATATGTACACCCAAGTATAACGGTTAAAGTCATCAATCAATGTCACATAGTATTTGGAACCTCCCAATTAGGAAGCAAAAAGAAAGATAAGAAGAAGGAGAAGAAGCACCATCGCAAAGAAGAGGAAGATAGCAGTAGTTCAGAAGATGATTATGGAAAATTCAAGATGCCCCAACCCGCCAAATACAAGGGAGAGAGAGATGGGTTGGTTCTGAAGAAATGGATCGCAGAGGTGGATAGGTACTTAAAGTATTCAAGAATTACCGAAGACAGGAAGGCGGAGGTGGCAGCCATTTACTTGGAGGAGGACGCTGCTAGTTGGTACCTGTTAGAACAAGAGCAGGGGTAAGAATCAGAACATAGGAGAAGCATATATTGATGGAGGAGTGCAAATTAGTGTGATTACTCAGGCTTGTGTTGAGCAGTTTGGACTTCGAATCATTGAAGGGTCAAAAGTTTGAATCAAGCTTGCTAATCATGCTAAAGTGAGGTGCTTAGGTATGATTTAGAATTTGGAAGTGAAGGTTTTTCGCGTGCAAGATTCGATCCTTCTCACCTTTCAACTGGTATCAAAGCTTGGCATTCTCTTGCTCGAGCTCAACTCAGTGCTTCCCGACCTTTGCATCAACTCGCTTCACGCATTGGGTCTCCATCCCGGCAGCCATAGCCAACCTCTTGAGCTCCCGACTCTCCCCGGCTTCCCGAGCTCCATCCCGGCCTTCTTGAGCTTCATCAGGGCCTTGCCCTTGAGGTATTGCTTCAGCATTTGCAGGCATTTGAGTGTATTCTTAGTTTGAAACAGGGCAGGAACAAAGGGCAGCCACTCTTCTTGAGCTCCATAGCTCATATCTTCCCTCCCCTTTGCATTGGGCCTTCATGGCTTGGTATGTGCCTACCTTGGGCCATCATTGAGCCCCCCCACACTCAACATTCAGCCACGTGATTAAAGCAGTACTCCAGGCCTCAACATGCTGAATATGGCGCCTATTTTCAGGCTTTGACCTCCACGTTTTACAGCTGAATGCTTTGTTGCTCATGGAGCACTCATCATTGGCCTATTTGGAGGGCATTTGAGCCATTTTTGGATGTCATTTTGATGCTTTGGCTTGACATTGAGGTTGGGAGCTGATCATTCTCAGTTTTGAAACTGTCATTCACTGCATAACAGTGCTGGAAACAGGGCAGCACCCCTGACACTGACATTTGTTGCTTATGCCTCATTCCATTGGAGCTATTTGATGCTCGTATGCGGTCTACTTCCTACCCGGATGTATTGGGGATGTATGCATTTGGTTTGACCACGATTTTGGCTTGAATTCGGGGCTGAAATCTACTGTTTAGAACAATAAATACATGTTGGAATAATAGTGGACTGAAGGTACTTTACATGCTTTGGCACTTACCTACCGATACCGGATGTATGCTTTGAGCTTTGGCATGATGTCTCTGACATTTGGGGATGACTTGGAGCGATTTTGGCTTGAATACGGGGCTGAAATCTACTGTTTAGAACAGTAAATACATGCTGGAATAACAGTGGGCTGAAGGTACTTTACATGCTTTGGCACTTACCTACCGATACCGGATGTATGCTTTGAGCTTTGGCATGATGTCTCTGACATTTGGGGACGGCTTGGAGCATATGTATGAGATTATGGGATGCTTTTGAGCTTCGCATTAGCTCCGTCTTCACTGGCATTTGGACCGACTTGGCATGCTCGTGGACCGTCTATGCCTCATGTCTCTGCTTGACAGTTAGGCTTTTGCATTACATGCTTTGATTCGTGACATATGCTATTTGGTTCGTGTATGCCATACCGACATTTGGAGCTTGGATTTGGATGTATTTGAGCATTCCCGGCTTACTTGATCACTGATCTTGGTTGCTATTTGGATGTCATTGAGTTGACCGAGAGCTTATTTGGGCTTATGTATTGCTTCATGGTTAATACGACCGGTGCTTCATGTATGTCATGCTCTCTTGGATGCGCTTGATGCATTGACAGGGTCACTTATCACTGGTGCTTTCTCTTGGGTTGTTTGAGCTTCTGAGCTCGCTTTGTACGCCTTTTGTGCTAGTGGGAGCATTTTACATGCTTGCTTGACCTTTGACAGTTGCATGCTATTGGAGCACTTACATATATTTGGAGCAGTTTATGTCTTGAGCAGCTACATACGCATTGAGACTTTGGGATCATACTCTGATCTTTATGGATATGCATTGATGTATTCTTGGTTCACAGGATGCTTATGAGCTGAGTCTCATATTTGGATCTTTCTCTTTGAGCAGACACCTATTTGTGTCAGGTTTTGGCAGTTACAGGAACACTTTGCCTAGAGTGTCTGGGGGTGTGCCTTTCACTGGTAGATGTTATTTTGACATGCTTCGGTGTTGAGCTCATGTTCTTTTCACTGTCATTGGCCTTGCTTATGTCCGTTTCATGCCGACTTTGGACCTAGCATTGTTTGCTTGACATTGGATCCTATTTTGGGACACTTTGCTCTCTAGACTGCATACCTACAATTTATTACAGCAAGCAGTTATTGGTGGACTGAGGTGTACTTTTCATGCTGAAATATCCTGATTTGGTGTACCGCACCTAGTACTAAGTGGGCAGCAACTTTTGGCACACTTTGCTCACCCTTTGGACCCCGTTTTGGTCATTTTTGGGCAGTTTCTGCAGTAAAACAGCAAGCAGTTTTGGACTGTTTGGGCATTTCTAGCCTGCATAATGGCGTCATCTTCGCATGATAGTGCCATCTTTAACATTACAAAGTTGGACGGTACCAACTACTCTTACTGGAAGAGTCAAATATGGCAGGTTTTGGTGCAGAAATCTCAGATTAAGCCACTTCGGTTGAGTGGGAAGCAGCCTGAAACTATGGACAATGACGACTGGCTTGAACTTGATGAGCTATGCAAGTCCACGATTGTATTGTCTCTCACTGAACAGGTACATTATAATGTATTTGAGGAAGCACAGAGTGCATGGGATCTATGGAATAAGATCAAGAATCTTTATGATAAGAAAAGTCCAGCGAGTCAGATGTACTGGTTGAAGCAGCTTATGGATCTGCGCATGAAGGATAATGCGACTATGTCTGCTCACTTGAGCCAGTTCCATGCTATACTGAAGAACCTGACTTCGCAGGATATCACCTTTGGAGAGGAAGTAACTCCTCTTTTCTTGCTTGGGACTCTGAATGAGTCATGGGATGTATTCCGCACTGCTCTTTGTGCCTCTAGTGCTACTCTAAAATTGGCAGATGTTGAGAGTGCTCTTCTTCAGGAAGAGGTGAATCGCAAAAACTTGGATGCCTCTCGTGGTAGTCATGCTTTGACAGTTAGAGGCAGGAATGACAGGTATGACCGTGGTAATGGCCGAGGCCGTGACTCGCAGAAGGGTCGGTCTAAATCTCGTGGCAAGTCGCGTAGTAAGTCGCGTGGGCGCAATGCAAATGTCACTTGTCATCATTGTGGGAAAAAGGGCAATATTAGACCACAGTGTCATGAGTTGCGCAATGAGAAGCGCAAGGATAAGGGGAAAGATAAAGTGCAGGAGAAGTCCTCTGATCGCAGCATAGTACCTGCGAAGTCCAGCGTCAAGATTGAGGAAATTAATGTCACGCAGACTGAGGAGTCCGATGGTGGTGATGAGTTTATACTTGCAGCTAGTTCTTCTGATGCTTCACACTTGACTGAGACATCTAGTATGTATGCACAGTGCTGGTTATTGGATTCAGGTGCGTCCTTCCATGTGACGCCTTACCGTGAGTGGTTTCACTCTTACCGTACTGTATCTGGATCAGTCAGACTTGGAGATGACATGTCTCTTGATATTGTGGGCTGTGGAGATATTCAGTTGCAGTTTTCCACTGGCAGTTCCTTTTTGCTCAGGGATGTACGTCATGTACCTACGCTTACGCGCAGTCTTATGTCTGCAGGACAGTTGGATGATGCAGGGTTTCATGTCTGTTTTGGGGATTCTGCCTGGAAAATTACCAAAGGTAGACTTGTGCTTGCTAGAGGCGCCAAGGCTAGCAGCCTCTATCCTCTTGTTGTATCTGGGTCTTCTGTAGACCATGTTTTGGCAGTAAGCTCTATCCCACATGTATCACTTTGGCATGCCCATTTGGGGCATATGTCTTTGAAGGGAATGAAAATGTTATCTAGTTTGCAGTATCTTCCGCCTTTGGACTATGCACGTTTTGACTCGTGTGATCATTGTCTTTATGGTAAGCAGAATAGGTCTACGCATAAGAAATCGGGTAGGCCACGCATGAGTGAGCCCTTGGCATTGGTGCATTCCGATGTTTGTGGGCCTATGCCTTGCATGTCTATGGGTGGCGCAAAGTACTTTGTTACCTTCATTGATGATTTTTCTAGGAAAGTGTGGGCTTATCCCATAAAGCAAAAGTCCGATGTCTTGGCAGTCTTTCAGCGTTGGCTTGCTCTTGTTGAGAACCAGACTGGGTATAGGCTGAAATGCCTTAGGACTGACAATGGGGGAGAATATGTCTCACGTGCTTTTGAGCAGTTTTGTGATGACAGGGGTATTAAGCATCAGTTGACCGCCCCTTACACCCCACCCCAGAATGGTTTGGCTGAGCGCATGAGCAGGACTATTCAGGAGCGTGTGCACTCTATGCTTAGCCATGCAGGCCTACCCCAGAGTTTTTGGGCTGAGGCAGTTAGTACGGCAGTGCATGTCATAAACCGATTGCCTTCCAGTGGATTGGATTTCCAGGTTGCAGAGGAAGTTTGGGCTGGTAAGCCACCCTCTTGTGCGCATCTCCGTGTCTTTGGATGTGAGGCATTCTGCCATGTGCCCAAGGACAAGAGGAGTAAATTGGATCCAAAGAGCATTAAATGCATATTCCTAGGCTATGGTGAGTCAGGAGAGATGGGCTATCGCCTATGGGATCCGCAGGCGTGGAAAATAGTACGCAGCCATGATGTCGTCTTCCATGAAGACAAGATGCACAGGCAGCCTAAGAAGGTGGTTGAGATCCGCAGAGTGATCTTTCAAGAGGAGCCTAGAGCTCCAGCACAGCCAGTAGTACAGCCTGCAGCAGTTCCTCCATAGGGCCAGGGTGTTGGACAGGCAGTTAGATAGGCAGCAGAGCCTGCGGTGAGACGGTCTGCTAGAGACAGACATCCACCTGACAGATTTCAGCCCTCTATGCATTATGTTTTGGTTACAGATGCAGGAGAGCCTTTCACTTATGATGAGGCTATGCGCAGGGGTGACAGTCACTCCTGGGAGAGGGCTATGCAGTCTGAGATAGACTCCCTGCATAAGAATGAAACTTGGGATTTGGTTGCCTTGCCTAAGGGCAAGAAGGCTTTGCCATGCAAGTGGGTGTACAAGCTGAAAAGTACCCCTGGACACCCCAAGCTGGCATACAAGGCTAGATTGGTAGCAAAGGGTTTTAAGCAGGAACATGGTGTGGACTTTGATGAGGTCTTCTCTCCTATGGTTAAGATGACCACCCTGCGCTTAGTCTTGGCTTTGGTTGCACAGCTTGACTTAGATCTATATCAGATGGATGTCAAGACGGCTTTTCTACATGGGGACTTGCATGATGAGATCTATATGGATCAGCCTAAGGGCTTTGCAGAACCTGGCAGGGAGCACCTAGTGTGCAAGTTGAAGAAGAGCTTGTATGGCTTGAAGCAGGCACCTAGGGAATGGTATCATAAGTTTGATGCCTTTATGCAGTCACAGGGCTATAGCAGGAGTGCTATGGATCCGTGTCTTTACACGAAGAAAGCCCATGATGGCAGTTTACTTATCTTGGTACTCTATATTGATGATATGCTGATAGCAGGGAAAGCTCAGATGAGCTAGATGCTCTTAAATCTCAGCTGAAGAAGAGCTTTGAGATGAAGGATTTGGGACAGGCCTCACATATACTTGGGATGCGCATTAAGCGCGATAGGCATCAGGGGCTTTTGTATCTCTCACAGCGGGAGTACATTCATAAAGTCCTTGAGCGCTTTCGCATGCAGGACGTAAAGCCTATTGGCTGTCCATTACCTTCTTATGTGAAGGTATCACAGGCCGATTGTCCGCAGACAGATGAGAAGAGGGCCGAGATGGCCAAGATCCCTTATGCTTCAGCCGTGGGCAGTTTGATGTATGCCATGATAGCCACTCGTCCAGATATTGCGCATGCAGTTGGTGTTGTGGCACGCTATATGGCTACACCTGGCAGCAGACATTGGGATGCCGTGAAGGGTATCATGAGGTACATGAAGGGCACAGCAGATATGTGTATTTGCTATGGCAGCCAGGATACAGGGGTCATGGGGTACACTGACTCCGATTATGCAGGACATGCAGATAGTAGGAAGTCCACTTCTGGCTATGTATTCATCTATGCTGGAGGGGCTGTCTCTTGGATGTCCAGGGTTTAGAAGTGTACGACTTTGTCTACCATTGAGGCCGAGTATGTTGCAGCCACTGAGGCTTGCAAGGAGGCCATATGGTTAGGCCGTCTAGTTGCTGACCTTGGGATTGATGCTACACCTACACTGCATTCGGATTCTATGAGTGCCATTCAGTTGGCTAAGAATCCGGTCTTCCATGCGAAGACGAAACACATTGAGGTGAGGTATCACTTCATACGTGGTGTCGTGGAGGACAGGTCTGTTGACCTTGTCAAGATCTCCACTGACGAGAATCCTGCAGATCTGCTCACGAAGAGCCTCACTACTGAGCGCTTTGCCTTCCTCAGGAGGTTGATGGGCGTTGGATGAGATGTCGCCTTTCCTCATCCCTTGTACCTATGTACATTTGTACTGTCTTTTCTTTCTCTTTTCTCTCTCACTAGGACAGATTCGCCTTTAAGTGGGAGGTTGGTGGTTGTAAAGGCGCCTCCGCCGTGCCGCCCCGTGTATTACTACACTGACAGTACCCGCCACTGCACACTGCAGGTGGCAGGCGCCCGTCACGTCACTTTATTCTTTATTCTTTTAGTGACAGTTTGAATAAAGGAAGGCCCGGTCACACATTGTGACTGTTAGAGTTCCCATTTCTTGTCTCTCTCTTTCTTACTCTTGCTCTCCCGCCATGGACACAGCAGAATGGCTCACCACCATCCTTAAAGGTGAATGAAGAGTTGATCATATATATTATGGGGGAAAGGGGATTGTACAAATTGGTAATCAAAGGAGGAGTGCATCTTAGAGCATGGTACAGAAAGGGGTCCTATTTTAGGGACTAGAGCTAGTGCATATCATGCCTTGGAGGCCTACGAATCTTGGTAGAGACCTCATAAAAAAGGAATGCTCCATGTGGATTGAGGTCTCGAACCTTCTTGTCTACTTGTGAAACTTCCTACTTGACATTGCCCATGGCTTTGGTAAACCCCTATAGATTCCCCCCCTCATTAACCCCTTCAGAAATTACTTATGTATGATGTGGGACACATAGAAGGAGAAGTCAAATAAGTTGGTACTGGACATGCCGAATGTTGGTGAACTAGCATTCAAGCTCACTTGAAGCAAATTCGCTAGCACATGCCATCATTGTGGAATTTGGGGACACTACTATAGAGAATGCCCCTTGGTTAAGGAAGAAGTAGAGGATGGAAACCAACCACAAAAAAATTGGACTGAGGTGGCCAAAAGTGCACCCAGATGAGGAGGCAAAGCAAAGTGGAGCCCACCACTAATGAATGAAGAGAGCAAGGATAGCACATCGTCTCAAGATGTAGAGGAAATTCATTAGTTAATGCAACACATAAAGACTATCAAGGAAGAAACTTGGCCAAGAGTATCACAATTAGGAACATTTGGGGCAAAGCTACCATCCCCAAGAATAGTTGAGGTAGGGCCAACTACTTTGCTAATCTCAACCGGATTCCCTCAGTAAAGCTGGACTAGAAATACCCTAGAATCAATGCCAAAAAATATAACTAGCTCTGGCAAGAAGCTCAATGGAACCTCTGGAAGCCATGCAAGCTAGGTGGTTCATGGTGTAGTTGTTTGAACCTAGAGAGTGCTGTTGGATTGGCAAGAGGAGGACATGATGGGAAAAACTAAGGATGGCTCTACTCCAACAAACTAAATATGTCATGCAAGCAAATGATGACAAGATGAAACTGGTCTCCCTTAATGTACAGGGGATCAATGGAACAATAAAATGGGGGGCCTTTTGGAAATGGGCTACCTAAGCAAGTTTTGATGCCATCCTCTTTTAGAAGCACAAAATGCACAAATTCAATGGAACTTCTTTTTCTCATGGAAGCTACACATGTTTCTTTGCAAGGACCCATGGGAGTGAATTTGACTATGCGGCCTTAATTAAAACATCAAGGGAACCTTGTGTTATTTATTCATCTCATAATGGTAGACTTCTAGTAGTTAGAGTGAAGTGGGATGGTGAAGACCTGGTGTCGGTAAATATATATGGCTAAAATGAGGAAAGAAACTGAATGGGAATGTGGTAGGAGTTGAGTGAAATGGAATTAGACAAGGCCCTATGCTAGGGGGCGACGTTAACATGGTAACTTGCAAAGAAGATGCTTTGACAGAGGCTGCAATTCTACATGGGGAGGAGCCAACATGATGGAAACATTGCACCCAGTCTCATGGTCTACCTTCAAGAAAATAAACTACAGTTGACCTATAACTCCCTTACTCACGCAGGCTACTAGGCCCGTTTAGATAGGTGGTATAGCATGATGGTAGGTTGGTGGCTCCCTAGAATAGTAGAAATCAAGGTGGACATAGGATGTATCATCTCAAACCATTTCCCAGTAGTTCTTGACATGAAAACCATGGAACTTAGGGAAATGGTGGGCATGCACAAATAGCTTATGGTCAACAAAAGGCACTATACCCAACCTTTCAATATTTGTTTGAGGGAGCAACTAATAATCTAGTAGAAGAAGCAGTCAAATCTAGGGATCTAAACGTGTGGGGTAAATCTATCGAGTTGATTCAACAACGTGTTCAAATCCAAGGGGTTCTCCTCAATGACAATGAAAAACAATACCTTAAATGGGTTGAGCAAGTATTAGAACATCTGGTCGACCAAGCAAGGGGAAGGAAAATTTCAAGCGAGGCATTACAACTACTCCTTCAAGCCAAGCAAATAAAAAATGAAGCCTTGGCTAGAGAAATCCATAAAATTAGCCTACTATACAAAAGAAGGACATTTAAGGATCTCCAATGTATCTCCAAACAGTTTATTGACAATTTGAAAAAGAATAGGTCCAAGATTGACTTGGCAACTCTCAAGACTAATCAAGGAGCTTGGCTCACAAACCCACATGAAGTGGCAAAGTACTGTAGGGATTATTGTACCACCCTTCATGAAGAAATTTTGGGGGCAATAAAGAAGCCATAACATCCTTAGTACAATCTGCCAAGAGGGTCATTGCTAATCAAGACAATGCAACTCTAACTAGGGGGTTACCATGAAAGAATTAGAGATAGCCCTACACAACTTGGGGAAAAACAAATCTCTAGGACTCGACGGCCTCATTGTGGAAATGATTACCCACTTTTCGCATTGTCTAAAGGATAGTGTCACAAAGCTAATCAATAGGTATTGGGAATTTAGGATATTGCCTCATTCATGGACCAAAGAGGTCATCACCCGAGTACCCAATCATAACTAGTGTACTGAGTTATGCCTTTGGTGTGGCTGATTGCTCTCCTTGGGGTGGTCTATAAAATTCTCACCAAGGCATTGGCTATTAGGCTGACTCCCATTCTCTAGAAATACATCCACCCAAAATGCAAATTGGTTTTATTAAAGGAAGGAATTTGTCTGGTGTGGTGTATTATTGTATGCAAATTGAAGTAGATGTAAATGTATATCCCATGTTTGTGGTTTTGAAATTGTGTATGCACACAAAAGATCTAAAATTGTACTGTTAGTAGCTTCTGTTTACCCATTGGTTTCAGGATGGAATGCATATAAAAAATCGACCTTAGTATCCAAATTAGCAAATAAAGTAGTTCAAAAATTGTTATAGAAGCACCGGTTCAGGAAAAACCCTACTTCAATGATCGATTCGAAGCGCGTAAGCGTTAAAGGCTTGAATGCGTTTGTCATGGAAACAGAACCAAAATGTGGGAGCTCTCGCTCAACTGCCGAGACCCATGGATCGCTTATTATTTCAAGCGTTCCAAGCCGAGCACTAATGGTTACCTCTCACATAGCCGACGCGCTATCTATCTAGGGGTGAAGTGAGCTTACCTCCATGCCCGATCGAGTTGCCTACTCTCCCAAGCACTCCGATAGCTCCACGATCCAAGTGCAAGCTTCAAGCAAGCTCGATCCTCAACCTCCATGCTCTAAGCTCTATTGCTGTGAGCAAGAGAAGAGAAGTGAAGAGAATAGAAGAGAAGAGAATAGAAAAAGGGGGGAGAAGAAGGAGAGCTTCTCCACCACGGTCCCTCACCCTCACACTCTCACACACTCTCTCACAAGCACAAGCTCAAGTAAGTAAGAACAAGAAGAAGGAGAAGAAGAAGAGAGCTACTTTTGGCTACACACAAGAATGAGCTTCTCTTTCACTTTTCAACTTTATATACAAAACCCTAAATCCCTTTTGGGCGGTTATCCTCTTATCCCCCTTTTTTACATGGCCGGCCGTGGCCTAGGCCTTTTTTCCCATTGTCCTCCTATCTTCCTAGCTTCTTTTTCACTGCCCGTCTACATTTACAAATTGCACGGGCGAGAGCCCGATACTCTTAAAATAAATCATGGTGCGCCTTGCGCTTTTTTACAACAGCATAAACTCACACTTTTTTTCATGTACATTTTTCCTTGATTTATAATTTTTCTACACTTCTTGTGTTTCCAAATTCTTCTTGATGCGCCTTCGTCTTCTGTTTCACTTTTACCTTGGCCTTGTCTTCTACTTTAGACTTTTCAACTTTTTCACCTTGTTCGTTTGAAAATTAACAGTGAACTTTAGTTAAGTGATCCACTTAGTTTAGTTTTGAAATGTGTGAATATCTTGTTAAAAAAAATAAAAGTTCAATTTAGAAAATCAAAGAAAAAAAGATACTCTGTCTCTCTCTCTCTCTCTCGTGCGGAAGAAAACGGCGATGCTCTTCGGCGCTATTGCGCGACCTTCTTAGCCCAATAGATTGTTAACGACGGTTTAATTATTGCTAACCTAAGCTTTATGACCCGCACACTAAAGGCGAACTATGACGAGGGTCTCTTGAGAGCAGGGCACATGCTGGTTTAAGGAAATGGGGAGAAGCAGCGTGCTGAACGATTCTCTGAGGACCATCTTCAACGCGGAGAGGAAATGCAAACGGCAGGTGGTGCTCCAGCCAACCTCCAACCTCCTCCAGAATTTCCTCGCCGTCATGCAAAAGCACGGTAAGTATTATCCCCTTCTTCACTTGCTTTCGGAATTGCAGGAAGCTTTGTTCGTTTTGCCCGGCATAGGATCCGTTGTGTTTCTTACGGCTCCATACCTGGCTCAGAAATGCATCGTCTTTGTACCTAATTGCATCCATACAGTCAGATATTCTCCCTTAGAATAGGATCCATCGTATTTTCTAGAGTCCGGTGGCTACCGTTACTATAGATTTCCACCTTTCTTTCATAGTAAATTGCAAGAAACTTTTTTCTTTTCCTCCCCTTTACAGACAGATATCCGAGTGGTCTAAAGTGTCGGACTGCTACTCCTTTGTACATCTGATATATCAACTCTAGTATTGCATATTCCTGAATACGCTCCGTCAGAAATGCATAATATATTGGAGCCATGCAAGAACTTAATAGGCATCCTGTTACTTTCTGCGGCATAGATTTGAATTTTCACAATTCGCATTATGGATAATAGCTCATAGGATAATACAGTTGGTTGAGTATTGAGCCGTGTCAGTGTAACCAAGGGTGATGTGCATACATCATGCACAGGTTTTGTTGGTGACATCAAGCAAGAAGAAGAAGGCCAAATAAGGAAATTGCATGTGGAGCTTCATGGTAGACTTAATAAGATTGGGGCTTGTACTGGTCGTCATGAAGTTGGTGTTCGTCAGATAAAGCGTTGGACTGACAGGCTGTTGCCCATGAGACAGGTGCTGTTGCTGGTCAAGTGGCTGTGTTTGTAGATTGAATCCAGATGAATGTTAATTGATTCATTCCCTAATGCATTTATTTGTTATCAGATAATGTGATAATGGCATGTTATTGTTCATATAAATTTTCAAACATTTGACATATACAAGGCATTCTTGGAGTCCAGACATATTGTGAGTTTTCTTGGGAAGTTAAATGGCACCTTGTGGCTAGTTTTATTCCAAATTACTAGATTAAAAAAGGGTTGGTTATAGAATCAAGCTATAGGATGTGTAAAAGTGTCAATTTGTGCTTAACATGATCAAAGTGTATGGAATAATGTATCTATAGCTCGGCAAAGTGTTTTTAGTCTATATTGACTTGTGGGGTGGTAGTCTCGAATTTGCTAAAGCTTTGTTGTGTATTACATTCACCATAGCCCTAAGTAATACAGAATGCAAGGGGTTAGGGTGTACAATCGTGTGAAGAGAGGGCACAAAAATTCCCTCCATGACTAAAGAAAAATGAAGAGGGACACTACATGTAATAGCATGGTGTCAACATTTGGGTTGAGGTGGTCGACTTCCTAGGTGAGTGTGGGACACATAGTTAATTGTAGGTAGGGTAGTATGTTGACATTGACCAAAGTCCATATCATCATGCCTTATTGGCTCATGTCATTGTGTATCTATGTAGGTTTTTGTTGTTGCTTTTGGCCTCAATCATTATCAGTCTCTTAGTCTTGGATTGACTTGGAGGTATAGAGGTTACACTAAGGAGGTTTGCCCAACGGACATAGCCTCCTTGCAAGATGAAGGTAGTTAATAGTGCATTCTTTGTCATTTTTGGTTCCTTGAGCCACAAAGCCTTGCTTACAAGATTCTATTTAGCCGCCTTGAAATGGCCCATTAATTAATCATTGTTTTTTGGCACATCGTTGGCTCTCGAAATAGTACTAAAAATAATTACATCAATTGATACAAGAATCTAGAATCATGGTAGGATAACTACCTTCAAAAGTCCTATGACAGTTAGTAATTGCTTCTTTTGCATCACACCTTGTTGTGTTGTTGCTGCCTAGTCTTTTGAGGTGTAGGGTTGGAGAATTGAATGCATGGATTGATTGTAAGAATTGAACATAGAGAAAAGAAGCAAAGAAAGAGGTAGGGAAAATGTACAAAAGATGAATGCTGAGATGTGAATAGATTGGGGCAAAATGTACAACAAGCTATGTGTGTATGCATGCAGCCGTAGCAACTCACACTCTCAAGTACAAGGTAAAAAGTAATGGAGACTAAATGGGGCAGCAGGGCTTTCAAGAGCTTCTCTTCTTGGAGAGAGACTTGAGTTGATCTTCATACAAGATGTGGTTGTTTCAGGACCTACTCTGGAGCACTAATTTTGAGATATCTCTTTGTGCGTTGTTCGGATGAAACAACGTCCAATACGAAAGTTGTAGATCTCGCTGTTTCCGATAACCCTCGCAGCCCGTTTTTAGAGATCGTCTTTCTATCGCGAGATATTTTAAAAATGGATTTACCATGTCTTTTTTAAAAAGAACAGCTTCTCAAACTGTACTCTTAACTTGTGGTCCATGCAATCACCTTAAGGAGAGTTCATTAAATTGCCTTGGGCCTCAACTTTAAGATTGACTTCCACACAAAAGCTTGTGTCTTTTTAGACCTTAGAAAGAGAAAATCACTTCTCTCCTCACTTTTAGAGGATCACGTCTCTTGTTTTTCTTAGTGAGAAAATTACCTCTCTTGTCTTTCTTAATGAAAGAAAAGACCTTAAACCTTGACTTGTAAGCGAGAGGATGACCCCAAATGAATGCAATGTTCATTACACACAAGTAAACGTTCCCAGGCATCCTCGGATGCACACATAAATATATATACACAATGCTAATGCACTTTCTCTTCTTAGAACTTAATCCATCTTTATTTATGTGTAACTCCTTGGTTCTTATGTACACTCTTACACTTGGCAGACACTTCTTTCCCCCTTCATCTTTTGTCTTGTAGTAGTACTCCATAGTAATAGTACCATACAAGATCTTGTGGATGAAATGGCAATGGATCTTTATGTGCTTCATATGTGCATGGAAGAAGACATGGTCACCATCGATTGCTTCTTGCTACTCCAAGATATAGCATCTATAGTAAGAAGAAAGTAGAAGCTAGTTGTTGATCTCCAAAAGATCAACATCATTGGCCCAATTGGAATCATTCCATCAATGCAATGTTGAGGTGGTTTGTCCTCAAGGCAATTTGCCAATCAATTTTCTTGGGTTCACTCATAAACCCTATAAGCAGACCTATTGAAAGACAAAGATCAACTGGAGTGTTTAGTAGCCAAATCAAGGATCCAATCACCTATTGAAAGACAAAGATCAACTGGAGTGTTTAGTAGCCAAATCAAGGATCCAATCACCTATTGCTGTTGGTAGTTGGAATTGTAAACAATTAGTGAATCTGCATGGGTTGAAACCTTCTAGTTAGGATCCATAGGAGTAGAGATGGGATAGCATGCAATTATCTCAAAGGTGGTCAAGAGCTCTTGCATTGCACATAGCATTGTTGAGAGAGAAAGATCCCCCTCTTAGCTTGCCATATCTCATCACCTGAGAAGAAATGTGGAGGGTCCATGTCGGTCATCTCAAACTTCTCATTTAAGGCATTATTTGCTTGACCATTTATACATGGTTTGATGTAAGTATTAGGTGGTCTACATATAGCACAAACATTATGTGCATACTAGCTGAGGTTGTTAGCCTATTTTATTTCATGTTAGTCATTTTTTGGTTGTGAGATCCATCAAAATCTAATCGAGATGGAGGAGCTTTGACAGTTTCCAGCCCTTGCATAAGTGTGCATCATTTTTAGATAGCTTTTTGAGTGTGCATTGTGTTCACATTGGCTGCCACTTGCCCAGGTCAGTGCATTTCAGATTTTATGCTGCCCAACCTTGCGTTCAGACGTGTGGAGTTTGGCGATCTAGTTTGGGACAGGTAGCTGCATTAATTGCAGCTGCCCAGACTGCTATCGGCCCATTTTAGGGCAGTCCATCATATTTTGGCAGTAGTCAGCCATTTTAGGTAGGTCAGCCAGTTTGGGGCAGGCAGCCCCCCCACATTTGGCAGCATTCGTTTTAGTAGGTTCAGCACTCTCTCTGTCAGCTTGTGCATTTCTCCATCATCAGCTTGATCCTATGCCCTTGTTGATGCGTGTATTTAACATTTCATTTCTATTTTATATGCTCATATCGATCTCTCCCTTCCCTTCACTCTTTGTCTTTGTGTTCTTCTGTTGCTGATTCACATGGCTTCATCGCATAAAAAGAGGACTTGGAGGTTCTATTAAGAGGAGACCACACATGCCTGGCTATTTTGTGTAGAATTTTTGAATCAACTAGCCATCTAAGTGAGGGAGACAACTATTCCTTGTTGGTGACAATATCTTTCAGTGTCAGCTTTATCAAATGCAACTTTTCTTGCAGTGTTTGGGTTATCTCCAATGTGTGTGGAGCATCTATATCCTTGTCTTGTAGTAGTGTAGTTGACCTTTTCTTTGTTTGGGCAAGTTGACATAAAAAATAGACTAGTTTTTTTGGGTGTTTGTGTAGATATTTTGAAGGTTAAATGGAAACTAGTTCAATAGGTTTGATGACATTGATGAGGACACTAACTAATCCTTTAAAGATTGATGTTGTCAATCAAATCGTTGCAAATACAGCCATGATTGTCAAGATTGTGAGGATCAACATGAATACCAAAGATCAGAGTCTCAATCCAAGAGAGATTAGTACTTTGATAGGCTTGAAAGTTCGGGGTAGTCTCATTCGCCCCCATCTTCTCTCTTTGTTTCTAATTGGGCCCTTACTAAAGGCCTCCCATGGCCATTTAGGCACCATTGATGCATGTGCATGTTCTTCCCATACCCCCCAAGTAGGATTCTTCAAACAACACAAACTATTCCCTTTGGTCTCGCAAAGTGGAGTGTATTCTCAATAGCTTTGATCTATGGGCCTTTGTTACTATCCCTATTCCTTGATTAGTGGGGAGTATTCTTGCATTGGATCAATTGTCGATCATGTGGCTCTTGGGATAACCTCAATTTTGGACCCAGTCCTTCCTTTGTATGCGTTGCTAGAATTTAGTCCTTTTACACGCACACAAAATTTGATTTGCAGTGGAGGTTTGGACAAAGTTATCTTCTCTGCATGGGGTCAACACCTTTGTGCATCACTCTTGAGAATCTTTGAATGTTATCTATTGATGATTCTCCTTTCAAGAAGGATCATATCAATGAAATGGAGTATGGGATGAGCTTGTATCTCTCAGCAGGAGGATATCATCCGAAGATATGGCTATGACACTCATTACTTATCTTTCGTCTCCAAAGTATGATATCTGTTGGAACTCAGTTGGAGGAGTGAGCAACAATTCGAGGAGTGAGAGTGACAGAGAGAGAGTGAAAGTACGATTAGATTTTGGGTGTACCAATAAAATGTGTTTGCACACAAAGAATAAAATGTATTTATACTTAGGGCATAAAAGGGTGCATTCACATGTACAACAAAATAATGTATGTGTACTATACACGGAGGTGAAAAAGGGCCTTTATTCTAACAACCTCTCACTTAAAGGTTTGAAGTGAACCTCTAACCAACTCCCACTAGTCATATGCAATGCTCATGCTGAGCTTTGCTTAGACTTTTAGTGAGAATATCTGTAGGGTTGTCCTGTGTTTTGATCTTGGTCAACGTGATTAGACCATCTTGCAAAATCTGTCTGATAAAGTGATATCGCACATCTATATGCTTTGTGCATGAATGATACATGGCATTCTTAGCTATATACACAGTACTTTGGCTATCACATCCCAATACTCCAGTACCCATAGGCATGCCGAGATCCTCTGCAAGTCTGCCCAACCATATAGCATCCTTAGAAGCTTCAGTAGCTGATATGTATTTAGCTTCAACAGTACTTACTGGTACGATGTTTTGCAACGTGGAACACCAAGAAACGGCCCCGCCAGCAATTGTAAAGACATAACCGCTAGTGGACCTCCGAGTGTCCAAGTCACCTGCCATGTCTGCATCGAAATGAATAAGGAGTAAATAAATTTCTTAAAGGATTATGAAGATTGTTTTGCAAACGCTTTACTTGTTGACGAGTTACTACCAAAGAGGCCAGAAGATCATCACATTGACCTCATTCTTGGGAGCTCACCTCCAAATAGGCCACCCTATTGTGTGACTCTATACAATAAGAGGATATTATGAAGTAGATGAATGAGCTCTTGGAGAAGGGTCTAATAAGCCTTAATTTCTCACCTTTTTGCTCTCCAATCCTCTTAGTGCAGAAATAATATATATTTTGGTGTGTGTGTGGACTATAGGGCCCTTAACAAATTTACAATTTGGAATAGGTTTCCCATTCCAAGAATTGATGATATCTTGGATAGGTTGAATGGATCCAAAATATTCAGTTGGATTGACTTGAAGAGCGGTTACCATTAAATAAGGATTGCTTCTCAAGATATTCATAAAATATCATTTAGGGTAACTTTTGGTTTGTATGAGTTCATTGTGCTACCATTTCATCACACCAATGCTCTTGCAATCTTCAACAAAGTGAAGGAAAGAAACTTTGGAGCCCATCGGAATTTTACAAGTATTTTCTTTGTGATATTTTTGTTCATTTAAAAGATGAAAAAGAGCATAAGCAACACTTAAATAGTGTTTCAAGAACTTCGTAAACACAAACTTTATGTAAATGGCAAAAAGAGTGAATTTTTCTTAGAAGTTATTAGCTACTTGGACCATATTTTATCCAAAGATGGAATTTAGATGGATCCAAAAAAGATCAAGACTATTGTAGAATGGCCAAAATTGATCTGTGTTCATGAAGTTGGAAGTTTCTTGGGTTTATGCTTTTATTACAAGAGATTCATTAAATGGTTTGCAGTGGTTGTTGGATTGTTGCATGATTTGTCCAAGAAAATAGTTGCATTCCGGTGGACCAAACTAGAGAAGGAAGCTTTTGAAGCTCTAAAGTTCTATATTAGTTAAGGACGTGATTTGATCATAGCTAATTTGTCAAAACCTTTCTTTATGGAATGTGATGCTTTAGAAGATTGCATTGGGACAATCTTAAACCAGGAGGGACATGTAGTTGCTTATGTAAGCATGAAGATTGCAAAATGCAAAAAAGAATGGTACTACCTGTGAAAAGGAGTTGATGGCCATCATTCAAGCTTTAAAAGATTGGAGGCACTATCTTTTAAGTGGAGAATTTCTCATTAAAATGAACCATGACAGTCTCAGACATTTTTTCAACTAACCAAGAAGCATATTCGATGGGCCAATTATTTAGCTCAATTTAACTTTCAGAGACTGTATATTCTTGGAAAGCAAAACAAGGTAGCTAATGCCTTGTCAAGAAGGCCTTAGTAATATCCATGATCCATCATACAAATTTTACTAGTACGAGGGACATGCATGCTCCTGATGATTCAAGACTTTTAAAATGATTTGGAAGAGTTTGCAGCTTGGTAAAAAGAAAACTCTTATGTTATCAAAGATGGATTTTTTTTAATGGAGTGAAAGTTGTGCTTTACTAAAGATTTCAAGACTAAAGAAATGGAAGAATGCCATGCCTTTGCCTATAGATACCACATTTGCCTTTTTTGTTTCTTTAGGGGTAGAGTTGCCATCCTTCTCATTCTTTTTGCCTTTTGCATTAGGCTGCTTATTGTGTTCTTGCTCCTTTTTATAGTAATTGCAATCGGGCTTTTTATGCCATTTGTGTCCACATTGATAACAAGTGACATCTTGCTGTTTTTCCTTGCTTTTGTTGTGATTTTTGTTCTTATTTGCAGCATTTGATCTTTTTTCAGTTCTTTCTCTTACATTGTAGGTTGATCCACTATTTTTCCCACTTGCCTTGTGTCTAATCTCTTCATTGAGAATAGCACCATACACATCATCACATCATCAAATGCCAAGTTGGGGTTGTTGCTCAATGGCACGACCAATGCTTCCCATGAATTGGGTAAAGTCATGAGCAAGAAGATAGCCCTTAGTTAGGATCAAAAGTTGGCAAGCTTGCATTCTGTAACTGACTCAAAATACCAGTGAAAGAATTTAAATGCTTTGAGGCAAACTTAGACTCATTAAGCTTCAAGTTAACCAACTTTCGCATGAGATGTACTTGATTGATAGGAGTTGTATTCTCATACGTAGCCTTGAGTTTCTCCCAAATTGCATAAGCAGTAGTAAGTCCCTTGATATTGACCAAGATGTTATTTGTGACAACCATTTTAATGTAAGTAATGGCTTTTTTATTCATTTTAGCCCAATCCTTATCTGGCAAAGCAACATGCTTATGTTGTGCCAAAGCATTGTCACAATCCTTCAAAAAAAGTATATTCTACATATGATCTTTCCAAATAAGTCATTGCGATCAAATTTATGAATCTCAAAGAGATTCATTGTGTCAGACGTAGATGCACTGCTAGCCATCTTCAACAATAAAAGATTGCAATAAAATGCGGAATACTTTCAGCCAATAGCAAGGTTGCTGAATATAACAGCAAGTACACACACTTGTACTTCCAAAGGTGTTCAAGAAGCAGATGTTTTGCTGCAATTTCAGTCTCAAGTACTGATTACAACATGGACATGAATCAAATCTGGTACATTTGCATAATTGACAACTCCCACTTCAGTAATACAGCACCATAATGCCCATATGCAATAACCCAAGTGCTGTATATATCATTGTTTCACTGCATAATGAGTATTCAGCAATACATATACCAAGAGAAGCTGCCCTTTTATAACATTTGAAACATCCGAAGTCCAAATTTCTCCCACTCAGCAGTGAATCTGCTGTAATTTCACTGTCAAAGCACAAATTGGTGATGCGAAAAGCCCTAAAATATTTACAGGAAAGCCGTCCCAATTGCATCAATACATCATCCCGAGTGTTTAATACGAGTAAATGTTGCAGAAATAAATTATGTAAAACCCCCAAATTTCAGGTTCCATATGTGCACAAATTACAATGAAATTGGCTCAGCTGAGCAAAATTTCACTTGTACATGAAAAGCCTCAAAATTTCCAAGGTAAATGCGCACAATGTCTGCAATTTTTGGGTCAAATGTCAGTGTTTTGCATGACTAGCATCAAATCTAGGAAAAATCCCAAAATTTCAGGCATAAATCTGCACAGATTTGGGCTTTGTGCTTTTGGGCGTGAATCCTCGTTAATGAACAAGGGACTTGCTCTACTGATAGTCACGAGGTGGCTGCAAAACCCTAAATTTTGCAAAAATCTAGGGTTTACAGTAAAATTTCCTCAGATATCCACCAAATCTAGCTGAGATTTGCCCCAAATGGCTGAGATAAACTAAGAGCTTCTAAGAATAGGCTGGAATAGGAGAGAGAATGCGAGAGAGAGAGAATTCAGAGATTCCTCGTGGAAAATGGTTGCACTCTACTTGTAGCTTGTCAAATCTGCCCTTGTAGCTGCTGCCTATTGCCAGAGAGGCCCAAAACTACTGTTGCCAGCCTCAAGTTGCTGTCGCCTATCCTGATAGTGCTTCTCTTGCTGATGCTTGATCCCCTAGGGCCTCTACTTGCTGTTACATGTAGCAAATGGCTGAAAACTGGTCTGAATTCTAATCTGTAGCACCTTCTTTCTCTTTCTCACGGGCTGGAAAACTCTCTAAATGGTTGAAACTAGGGCGTAAAAACGTTTTCTCAGTTTGCATGGGTATTTTTGCCAAGTGGTAGTCTTCTAAACCCCATTTTCAGCTTTATCCAGCCGTTAATTTAATTTTTAGAATTAAATAATTCTGAAAATTAATTTCAGCCCTTTTGACCCTGCCCAAAATTAAATGTGCCCATCCATGATTAAATTGTCTAGGTCATTTGCAACCTGGAGTGGTCCCCAGCCTCTGTTGACCCCTAGATTGGCATTAATTAATTAATTAATATGTTAGTCCCTAGTGTCACCATTGACACTTATTGTCCAAACAATTGTGCTAGGGTCAAAATTGACACCAACTGACCATTAAAGCCCAGTTGGCATAAGTTGTTACAACTTGTCTTTGACACCCAATTCCACTGCATCCTTAGGGTCCTTGGTTTGTTACCATGAAATAATTGCCATGTGCATCACATGTGCTAAACAACCTTGCACATTTGATTAGTAACTTAATCAAATGTTATCAAATAAGATTGAAGCATCTCAAAATTTCATGTCCCTATGACAGTAGGACACTTGCACGGGGAGCCCCCATACACTTGAACCCCCAGTTGTACTGGTTTTGCCATCCGTCTTCTTCAAGAATCCTATAAAAAGCATAAAATATTGCTGCTGGTGGAGAAAGCCACGTAGAAGATGATTTGGCCTGTTTGGGGCCCATCTTTCTGCGGTACATCAGATCTGATGATTCAGCAGTGATAAAACAGGGAGAGTCTGTGGTGAGAAGGTCAAAACACAGCTTAAAAAAGGTGCGGACTTGCAAAATGCAAGGTAGACTGTTAGCTAAGCAGAAAGGCAACCTGTTATGCAGGCTGAAACTAATCAAACAGCCCCGAAAACTTCTGCCCTGGCTGAAACACAGCTTGTACAGCACCCACGGGATGACTTTGGCAGCAACAAAGGGTTGCCCAGCACACTGAGACTGTCTGCTGCTAAAAGATGCTGTTTTGAAGGGTTGCCCAGCACACTGAGACTGTCTGCTGCTAAAAGATGCTGTTTTGAAGGGTCTTGCCAGCAGTATGGGAATGTTACCCAGCATAAAACACAGCTGTTGAGGGGTGTCCAAGGAGGAAACACAGCTGCTATGGCTGTAGATAGGCCGCCCTCCATGGAAAACCAAAAAAAGGTGCAGACTGCAGTACTTGACCCTCTATATTTTCCAAGAGATTAGTGTACTTAAAAGAGCTTGATTCCTGTTTTACAACAGCAAGTCTGTCAGCTGATGCTGTAATGTTCACATTATACATGTAAACTATCAGATTGCATTAAAAAATAAAATAAAATGCACATGTTAAGTGTTGGTGCCGGTCTATGCACAATAAATGTGACACTCACAGGGAATGTAGCTTGTGCTACCAGGCCCTTGTTCCACATAATGCCTTTTGAACATACCTTGTCCTCACATTCAGACTGTGTGAAAGATGAAGTCTGCCTTTAAGTTTGGACATTGGATCATACTTCAAGGCATTGCACAGGAGTTGGATTCTGTTGGTTCTTGCTGAATGAAAATGAACTATCCCATAAGTGGATTCTATATAAGATTCAAGCAAACTGGTGTTACACAAACTTGATATGTGCATAAACCCATGTAGACAGGTTCTTAGGTGCCATATTGGGACATTTAAATTGTGGTTTTTGATGTTGCTTGCAGCATGTTGCTGTGTTTTTTATTGTATTATCTGGTGTGCATTGTGCAGTTTGGTTATTTGGTGCTAACTACATCACAAGGTGTTATGGACCACGAAGACGCTCAAAGAAAGAGAGTTGGTGGTCAGATTTTAGGCTTTTTTTACTGATAGGGCAGTGAGAAGGCAATACTTCCAACATTAAGCCAGTGTTGCATTCTTACTGTATCACATTCATGTGGAACTTTTCTTCTGGAGATCCAAATCATTTTTACTTCTGTGCAATTAAACTCTTGACTTGTGCGGGAGCTTTTAGCTGTTAATTCTTTCACATTTTACATCTTTGTTCCAGATGTTTATGGATGCATGAGCATGCGGAATGGACTCATATATGCTACATCTTCTGTGTATGAGCACAATGTTTTGGTTGAAAATCCTTATCATGGCTAGCCAGAATTTTGCAAGTCTATCAGAAACCTTGTATAGGGTTTTAGCAGACAGTTGATCATTTGGGGCAGATACATTCACTCTATTACACCTATATTGGATTTTTGTTTGTAAATAACTGCTCACTAACCCTATAAACTGGTTGCACTACTTGGGCCTGATCTACTTTTTGACTTTTCTCATTGCTAAGCCAGAAAAATGTCACCCAACCAAATGAATGATCTTGACATTGGTGTGGCTGAATGTAGAAGTACTCACAGGTCAAAAGTTTAATCCAGGAAATTTTGCATCATTCATGGGCTTGCTAATCACAAGCCTCTGTATAATGTGTACACTCATGCAACAAGTGCAGGTTCTTTCTATGCATGGTGCATCTGGATTCTGCAATAAGGGATGTGTTTTTTTGAATCACGTCTTGCATCCTAGGTTGATAAGAATATATGAAGCAGACATTTGGTTTAGGTTTATATGGCAAGTGACTAGGTGGCCTTCTACTCTTCAGAGGTTAAAAAGAGAAAACTGGACTACTGCATAGGTAGTGGAACATAATTTGGGCACTGGGTGGAGGTACTACCCAGATACTGGTGTATAGTGTCCATAATGCTCTGTTTATGAATATCATACATGAAGGTGATTGGATTAGCCCAGAGTGTGTTGGATTGTGTGAATCATATTGATGATGACATAAATAAGTTTATTATCTTCTAAACGAATACTGTATAATCTTTTGAAGGATTACATAAATGTGAACATCTTGTTGAGGCATGAAAGTAGAGCTCCATTCTGGTGTTTTCACTGAAATCGAGAACAAAAGATTGTTGAAGTCTTCCCTTGAATAAAACTGCCTTTCGTAAGGTTTTTCCCCTCCCTGAAATTGAAAGGCAAATGGGGGCCAGATGCCTTGTATGCTATGACGTTTTGTGTGTCTGGGCTGGTTGGTTAATGTTCATACGTTTTACAAGGCTCAAAAGTGTTGGTGAGGAAATAAGATGTGGAGTCACATTGCCATTTATCAGATTGTTTTGCCATTCATCCCCTGGAACATTGTTGAAAGGTTTTGAGATGGTGTCTTTTAACACATCTGTCTTTCACACTTCTGCAACTTTGTCATGAAAACGCCTAAGGAGAGGAATTCTGATGATCAGGAGAGCTTGTCAATCAATGGGTGACCACTGACAATTTAGAAAGTTGCGCCAATGTTTTTGTATCCATGCTACAACAATAATGGGGTTAAGAAGACATTAGTACATTTGATAAAAAGCTTGGATGATCATAACATCATCAATGGAAATAAAGAAGATTGAATAAGGCCAGCAAGTTACCGTCTATTCTAGAGCAAAATTGAGCCTACATTTTTTTACATGAGTATTAACTATGGTAGTAAAAGTGGTGAAGACTTATGATTGCCTATTGGTTATTTCAGGAGTGGCATTGTTGTGGTCCAAGTTTTGTATTTTGGAGCAAACAGTCTTTGCTATGTTTGGCCTTTCCTTGTGGTGATTCTTTCATTAAGCTTAGCCTTCTTTGTGGAACTTTGTCATCCATTTATGGTTTCACATGTTATGTTTCTTTGATATACCTGTATTCAGGTTAGTATTGCCATCAAGATCTGCATTTTATGTTTTACTGAGAATATCACATCCATGATTCTTGGTTGAATATTACTACTACCTATCGAGGAGCGATTTATATTTAACTTTTCACAGAAGGAAAACATGTATTTTGCAAGCACATTTTTAGTCCCTTCCCCCAAATGCAAAATGAACCCAACCCCAATTTAGCAACAAGTTTGCACCAAAGGAAGTCACATCTTAGCCATTTGAAGCTATGACACATTCTTTAACATTAAATATAGGTCAAGTGCAAGTGCAGACAATTAGGTCATGCAAATTTTCTCCTGTTTTGGGTTTGGTAAAACCTCAAAACAATGCTTACCTGGGCTGCACTCTATTGATCGATCCCTCACAATCACTCCTATGACCCTTCCTTTACGACAAGCTTGCTTGATAAAGATTCGTAGATAATCCCAAATCTTTCCATTTGGATGTGATATGATGTATGTAGTTTAAACTATTTCAAAGATATCATTTATCTTACATGGATAGAAAAGTTCCAAACGGAGACTCTTAAGTGTCACTCTTGTTGGCCCCTTTAGTAAGTGGAGATGCCATGTAGGAAAACTTGGCATTGTAGTCCAATGACTTTGGGAAAAACCAAAAGGTGCTTTAGTATGTAGCTTCATTTTGTCACACCCGAAGTGATCGTTAGGAATGGAGAAAGCTTGTCGTAGATTTGTGTTTTATGAATGTAAGCAATAAGATTTCGGGTCGCACGCCTGAACGATTAGTATGGAAAGTCAATTTAATCAAATAAAAAAGTTTATAAACATATATTTAGTTCTAGTGTGCCTAACAACAGGCGGTTCTATGGTGTAGTGGTTAGCACTCTGGACTTTGAATCCAGCGACCTGGGTTCGAATCCCGGTAGGACCTTTGCTCTCCTATCAGACGCAACTGCGTAATTAAGCAGTGTGCGAAAAAGACGGACAATGTTCGCAACAAGCACGTACGTACGTGCTTTATTTATTGGTCTAAAGCGTTTTGGATAATCACATCACTGGAGGATAATCCCATGCGTCGCCTGCAACAAGGCCTTCGTGCCGCCTCTAGCAAAGAATCCTGTTGGGCTCCCCGTCATATGGGTGTTGCTCCGTTTCTCGATCAGACTTGGAATCGTTACTTCAATGAACTCCAGGAGCGACTCCTGACATAGCATTGGAAATCGAATGGAGCTTAGGACATCGTTTGAAGAGAGCTGAATTCAAAACTTTAAGTGTTTGTATCAAAGGGGCCTCGATTCTTTATTTGGAGAGACCCTTAGCCACCTCAACACATTTGCTTTTTGATAAAGTATGCACAACACCACACAGAAATAGTACCACAATTGGAATTCTCTCCACCACTTGGCAAATGTCAAGGTGGCCACTGGCCAACAAGTGAAGGAGGAGTGTAAGTTGATGTTTTCATCTTACCTTAGTTACATAAAACCTTCCTCTTGCCACATGGGGTTGACTTACTTACCGAATTGAATCCTTATATCCACCATGGTGTGGCTTATTCAATCATTCAGAAGGTGCATTATGGAGCACTCTCACCTACAACATAGCCAATTCTTAATGCTTTGATTTATATGCCTTGTTGTGACATCATTTGAGGAATTAAACACGAAAAGAAGCTAAACTTCTCTATAATGCTAACTAGGCACTTTGTGCCTAGATTCTCTACGCACTTTGCATCGGTGTTCTCGTGGTGCTTCGCACTAGGGTTTGGAAGCACGTTTCATGTGGCAAGAGGGTTCATGGGAGGTTGATATAAGAAACATAATTCGAACTTTGAAGGCTTTGACAACTTAGATCAATATAATGTTGAATGCATGAAAATACAATATAAGGGGATGTGACACTCATTAATGTAGATGGAGCAAAATACTAATATTAATGGGATCAAGCATAAACTATATCTCCAACAAAACCTTATGATTTAATGATGATTTCTACTCACATTGAGCCTATGATGGCATGTATATTATCCTCACACACTAAGCCAATAACATCATATTAATTTGATAACCCATAAACTATGTTAACAATTATTACTTCTTCCTCTGTGTGTGTATGTGTCTCTCTCTTGCATAATTAATAATTAATTAGGTATATATATAATTTAGTAATTAAAATATACATATAAAATATAATATACTATTGATATCTTATCAAATACATAAAATTATTAATAATTATAGTACGTAGATTATAATTATCATAAATACAAATAATACATTAGAGATAAATACATATATAATAATTATTAGTTGAAATAATAATATATTAATTACTATTATAGATTATAGTTACACACACATATTAATATTTAATAATGAACATGTAATTAATTATGTAAAAATATCGATAACTTATATATATATATATATATATTATTAAACTAATATATAATCATATCATATACATAATTACTATGCTTTATTATCATATACTAATAATCATAATACATATATTTTAATTATATGTACAAATGCACACATGTGGATATATATGTATGCACATATTTGTATGCATTGCACACACACACACACACACACACACACACACACACACACACACACACACACACACGTGTGTATGCATATATTCATATGTGTGTATGTGTTTGCTATGTGTGTATACGCATTGTTGGAGTGTTTGGGGTTGAAAGTCTACCACGGGGGTAAGAGACAATAGGGTGAAGGGAGATTAAGGGAGAGGAGTAGACGGAAGAGAAGGGGTTTAAAGAAGTATAAGATGTAGAATACTCTTGTAGAACAAAAACTATTGTAGAAGAAATAGAAGATGTAGAGTCAATTTATTTCTGCATTCTGAGAAGGTAAAACTCTTGTAGACCAAAAATGTGCATAAAACAATGGCTTCCTCTCTATTGCTCAGACCGCCAATTTGATGCTTCCATTGACTCCGAAAGAGGGGGGGGAGGGGTAAAATACTAGGATGCCTGGCCAGAATTCTCCTAGATCACTCCTTTTTTTTCTCCCAGTTCGGAGTGTTGTTCACTGCCTAAAAACTGCGATCGTGAGTCACACAATTTCGCCAATCTTTCTTTTTACATAAAATCCCCCCAAAATGACTGAAAGCTACTTGCTTTTTCTTACATGTCATCCTATTCTAGAAGTTGTCTCCAGCTTTTGGATATTTACAAGAGAATATCAAAAATATAAAAAATTGGTTAAACTTGTCTAAAAATCTAGTATTTTTGAACCATCCACACTATGGACACTGACATTAATGACTAATATGGCATTGGCTCTCTAGATCAATAAGAAATCCAAATGATGATGAACTCTAGAGTTTTTCACACGGTCTGTGCATAGCGGCATGACAACGTATATGTGTATGTATGCATATATTGTTCATGTGTGTATATGTTTGCACATGTGTGTGCATGCGTACATGTATATGGGTGCATATACTGTTCATTTTTTTTACAGTCTATGTACATTTGAGTGTAGTTTTAGAGTATATATACATTGTATGAACACGTTCAATCATTAAAATTATTATCTCATCCCATAATACTTAATTAAAAAAGAAATTCAACTCTTTTTTTATAGTGTGTGTACATTAGTGACTATTTATAGAGCATATACACATTACGTACAAATGTTCAACCATTAAAATATCATATCATTTCATATGTCTAATAAAATAAGAAATTCATATCTCTCTCTCTCTCCCTCCACATACAAATTTTCAAAGACTCACCTTTTCCTTTTTCATGATTATACTCTATATTTAATTAAAAAAGAGAAAGAGAGAGAGAGAGAGTCTATATGTGTGTATGTGTGTTCAATTTTTGGTGGGAGCAGATGATAGGAAATAAATGTAACCCCCACTCACCCTTCAAGAAAAAGCCATCTTTATGACTTGAATACTAGACTCATTCTCCTTATGCTATATAGGCTTAGGAGCCTTCTGATTGGTTCAGGATCCCCAAAACAAAGCTCTTAATAATATGTGGAGTAGATTTAGAATTTAGATGAAATGAAAATTTTTGTTTTTCAATGACTCTACTTGATCAACACTCCACAAAAAATATCATATTTAAACCAAATGATAAAATTAATTGTTCTTCTAGTACTATAGATATTATGCATGAAATATCATTACATTTTCAATTTAAATAATCTTAAAACACATAAAAAATTTCATAAAAAATAATAGATGTAATATACCTTTGAGGGTTTATTCTTTGAGGAATTTTGATTAAACATTTATCCTCTAAATTGTGAATGGTAATCTTACAAGACCATATAATAAACACATAATTTTTCTTTAGGCCAAAACATCTTAAAGTTAAAGCTAAAATAAGCAATAACTTGTCTTGTTTTTATTTTAATAATAATTAAAAAAATATCAAAAATGAGAAAAAGACTTGTTTAGGCTAAAATATGTAGCTTCAAGGCCAAAACAAACCAAAAATAGAGATCTAGAGACTAGCCTTTAGACTAAAGCATTTAAGCTTAGGAATTAGAATTGTAACATGAATAACAGATCCAATATATGGTAAGTAATGCAATTGCAAAAAAAGTTTAACGTTTAGGCTAAAACATATAACACTAGGATGTGCTTTGTTTGTTAGAGAAATAATCATGCAATTTGTGTATTTGGTTTCCTTGTGATTGTTTATATACCTTCAAATACATTTTTCTGTAAGGAGAAACATTTGTGTATTTAGTTTCCTTGTGATTACCTTCAAATACATTTTTGTGTAAGGAGAAACATATAAAAGAATGTGATCCTTTATGTAAGGAATGGGATTTTGCTGGCCATATGAAATCCTTTATCTAAGGAGCAATATATGAAAGGGTGTGATCCTTTATGTAAGGAGCAATAAATAAAAGAGTGTGACCCTTTATGTAAGGAATGAGATTTTGCTAGCCATATGAGATCCTTCATGTAATGAATGGCATTTTATTAGTTGAGTAATATTAGAGGTTGCAATGCACAAAATTTCACCACAATTATGTAGGGCCATGCAAGAACTAACTGTGTTCAACCCTTATATATTGAAAAGTGCAAACTTTCAATATACTTATAAACTCACGAAACATTGATTTCACCCTAATCAAATGGCACACAAAATATTTTAGATTCCAACATCATGCACATGGCTTAGTAGCCTTATCAAATCAAAATATCCATCTCTTGGGGTAGTAAGGCTACTTGAGTCTAAAGGGAGTCACCATAACTAGGGTTAGAGATTTGTGAAACTCAGATGCTATGACTAAGTTGTAATCTTCAAGATCCATCTCCCAATATGTTCTACTTATTAAGAGACATTGACATGGAATGTACCTTAGAAAGGGAGGATGAACAAGATTAGTATCTAGGAAAATATGATTAGCTTTATAGGAAAAGTCATATAGTGTAGCAATAGTTTGTGTGCGTGCATGTGTGTGTGTGCATGTGTATGTGCATGTGCATGTGCGTGCGTGTGTGTGCATGTGTGAATTTTTAGTAAAGCATTAAGGTTAATTCTAAAATAAGAATATTTCCTTGGCCCCTAAAACTCTAATGCTGGATGGTATACTTTTCAAGTAAAACCTAGATTACACCCCTCTAATCTAAATTCTATAGGTTGGAGATCCTTCCACCACAATTGCAAGTAGTGAACTATCACCAACTTGATTGTTGTGGGCATGTTGGTACCACTATATTAATAACTTTCCAATTAAAAGGAGCATTTCTACATCTCATAATGAATTTTACCACTTAATATGAATGGATTTGTCAACTTGGATGGAACAATGGAGAAATGAAGACATGGTGAACTCTACTTGATAGTAATAAGCTATCACTAATTTATTATTGGTAGACCCATACTATAAAAAGTGAATAGAAGCTTAGTACTTGAGATGGTCTCATTTAGTTGTGGGTCTTTATTTCTAACTCCAAAATATTTTACAATTTGCATGGGAGTGACCCAGCTCTTAGATTTACATTACAAAATAAGAATGCACTAGCTTCCTTGTATATCGTAGGTGATGACACCTAAATTATTTTAGCACATTTTGAAAAGTATTATCTTGCATCCTTGCCACTATTATTTACGGTTAACAAAAGGAATCTAAAAAGTTATACTACTTATCAAAAGTCACCTCAAGGGTATAACAAGTGAGAAACAAGAAAGCAAAAAAATGTTACACAAAAAAGCTAGAAAAAAGGAGGCAAAAAAGTAAAATGTATATATAAATTGAAAGAGGATATTAGGGAAGTTTTGAGCTTTCAAAAGTGCCATGTAAGTGATCTTAGAGAGAGAATTTTTTAAAGAAAATAAAAGTAACTTTTAGATATTTAAAATTTTTTATATTTTGGTAAGTAAATATATAAAAAATTGTTAATAAATCACTATCATGATATTCTCGTGATCACATCAAACCTAGAAATTTAGGCTGTCATAAATGTAACAAGGATTGTCATAATACTCATCCTCATTAAAGTGAAAACTAATATTCAATTTGAATTTCATTTGACATTTGATTACTTCCCTCCATTCTCACTCTCTTCTTTCTTTCCCATCCTTACTAGTTTCTTCTTAGTTTTCCTTCTTGTTTCTAATTCACATAGTTTTTCAATCCAATCTTCTAATCACATAACTATGGATCAGTCATCCAATGATCTCTGTAGCTTTAGTAAAAGACCTCTCTATCATCTTCATATTGAGTTAGATAGTGAGTATGAACCAATAAGGAAGAGAACAAAACCCATTAGGTCTGAAGGAAAGAAAATCTTGACCTTTGGTTAGATGGCAGGCTTTATCCCAAAGATACTAGCAAAAATAACACTCTTCCTTTCTATAATAGCTCTTCATTGATGAGGTTCATTGGTGATGGTTACACTGGGTTTCTAGGTTGTACACTTGGTTGTAGAAAAGGATGCTCTCAGATTGGAGAACCATCTTTTATAAAAAAGATAACAATGAGTTGTTGTAGAAGCTAGAGGGCTATCAACAGAGAATTCATTCGTTGAAGAAACACATCAAATCTTATTGATGAAAGCAAACTATTTTAGGCCTTCGAAATCGACAAAAGGCTCTTAAAAATATAAAGAATCTCAGACATAGAGGATTGAAATCATAAGGCTGCCATCATGAGCCTTCTTCATGTATAAACACAGATCCATATCATTGCAGGAATATCCATGTGAATGCATAATAAAGGACATTAAACTTATGATACCATTCCCTTGTGCGTGCTTAAGGCCATAAAGACTCTTTCACAATCTATACATTAGGTATTTCCTGCCAGGGTCTACAAAGTCCTTAGACTGCTCCATGTAAATATCATCATACAAGTCCCCATGAAGAAAAGCCATCTTACATCCTTCTGATAAAGATCCAAGTCAAGTTGAGAAACCAAAGCCAACACCAAGAGCAAGGTAGTCATCTTCACAAGAGGAGAAGGGGGTGGTTGTAGTAAAAGAATCCAAGCAGTAAGATACATTTTTTTTCACTTAAAACATATTCAATATGATTTTGTATATAATTAATTGTATTGATTTGTGATGATTTTGTTTAGGTCTCTTCTTCAATCAAATGCAAGTGAAAGAGATTCTTTAAAAGCATCTCTATTATCATCTTCTTCCTTTAATAGTTTCAAAAGATATTTTGGAGAAGAAGAAATTTAAAAAGGCAAAGCAACAATGCTTGGAGTCATTTATAAAGGATCATTCTTTGGATACTTAGTGCAAAAGACACTAGATAGTATTGGTATTAGTCGAGATGCTTATATACATTTTTTTATCTTTTATAATAAAAAATGAAGCAATGACAAGTACATAATTGCATGCTTCCTAGGCCATTTGTGGTTGGAACTATCAAACAGAGAATGAATAACAAAGTGATGGAGATTCTGGGGTGAGCCTTTCTATATTAAGGCTAGCTTCAAGGGCAAGAAAAAGGAAGTTGTATTAAATGGATTTAACAATATTTTCCTTGACTTGCCCACCCTACAATGTTTAATGATTAAATTCTATGACTTGTCACTAGAAGAGGCACAAGGAGTGGCTAGGTTTGTGGTTAAACTCATGAAAGTGAGATTTTGAAATGCACAAAACTAGAGAGGATCTCTATTACCTTGATGAATAGAGCACTTTCATTAAATCACTACAATCACTCAATGTCATTTAGTGTTCAATCGGAACACAATAGCTCGTGGCTATGAGCATTTGAAGTAAATACATAGAATTTTGATATATTGTATTAGGTTTTTCATTGAACACCAATACCTAATATTATTAAGAGACAACAAGTAAAATAAAAGCTATTTGTTGAAGGATTTGGGAACTATAAGATTGAGTGGCACGTAGTTGGTGACTTAAAGACACTCAAATGTATGTACAATGTATCAAAGGGAGCCAACTCTAGATCTCCTTGCCTATATTGCATGCCCCCAGCCATAGAGTTGAACTTAAGTAATTGGAATAGAGCTCCCTCTAAACACAACAAGGATCCAAAGTTTAAGCCAATCATAGATATCCCTTTAGTGAATGACAATATCTATACACTTCATGTGCTTTGTAATTGAAAAGCTTGTTCATGTTTATATAGGATTTGCATGGAAGCTGAAGCCATTATCAGCTAGAACATATGCTATAATAAAGATTGAAAAAGTCTTATCTACAATAGGTTTGCATGGTGATAATGTTGTTATTGAACTAGATCTTCAAAAGTTAGCAATTGTGTCCCCAAAATGCAATCTATTGGTGGAGTGAAGGGTAGAAGGTTCCTAGGCTTTCATGGGCGACTTGGTAAGATAAACTATAGGAATGGTGGCTCAACTATTAGATATAATCAGTGGAAGTCCCTACATAATACAATTAAGGATCATGCTGATAATGGACAAATTCGAAATAGAAAAGCCAATGTTTGGGAAACACTAGACAAAGTATTCTTTTATTGTGATAAACCTGAGTGGAATGATGATGATCTCAAAGACTTCAAAAACCAATTGAACCTTTTTAAAAAGACAATAACAGAAGCTTGGGGTAATCAACACTTCACTCACTATATGGTAAGAAGTTTGTATATGTATGTCTCTTTATTGTCTAACTCATATAAGACTTTTTAATTGAATTTTTTAATTTGTTAACTATGCAACATATTTTATACAACCATGCTCCATATTTTATCAAGAAATATAAATCTTTATCTATCTAGTCAACTCGAGGTATGGAAAAATCACATTATCAAGCGAGAACAAAATACTTTAGACACACAAGACAGGAGGTGGAAGACGCAAATCAAATAGTTTATTAGAAGTCTTTCAATGGTTCTACGAGACAAATTTGGAACAAATTCAAGCTCAAAGACACAACTGCATCATGTAATACATTATCTTTGGTAAGGACTATATCCATTGTTACCCAAAGGAGAAAAGAGGGTTATTTAAACTCTTGTACAAAGCAAAGATTTTCAAAATGGTTACAAACTAGACAAAGAAATGGAAAAATATGGGTTTCAAGAAACCCTTAATATCTTTTAGTCTAACTCTGTTTGCAGAAGAGTCTTTAGTTTCAAGCTATTCACTAGGTCCTCTAGAGGAATCTTTTGTTTCATCCCACTCAATGAGACCTCTACATTTCAGGAACTCTTGTTTCCTATAGCCTAGAAGGAGCTTCAAATTCTTGGCATACCCTACATGGGAGAGCAAATAAGAGCCAAGAACTCTAAGTATCTTGCCCTAGATCCACTGTATCCAAGTATGAAGCCAAAAACTCTTACAACTTCTTCCTTCTCCACCAAAATTATATTGTCTTTGAACCTGATCTATTGAAAACTTGGGATCTAATCACCTTGGAGATAGCTTTTAGAGCCATCATTGGCAACCTTGGAGAGATTGACAACCTGCTATGATAAATTACAATTGTTTGATTATTTAAGCTTCCAATTTGTCTGCATCTTCAATTTCTATCTATACATGATAAACCATAATAGTGTAAGATGTCAGTAGATAAATATCCAATAATATTTATCTATAATGCATAAAATACTCTAATATAAACCACAATGGATATCTTAGAATTATCTTTCATACCTTAGGGCTTTCATCTTATCATCATAAAGATTTATTGAAATTTTTGGTTTCTCCTCTAATGGAGACTTCAGTTTCTCTTCATACCCCATGTCATCGATACCAAGTCTCTGCTAAATTTTTAAGAACTCTTCCTCTGTAGGTATTCCCCCCTTTTCATATTCCATAATCTAATTAATACATGAATGTAAGGCTACAAAGCTATCTTGAAAATTCTCCCTTAACATTAAGAGTTGCTAGCAATTCTTGTTCATAACCCATAAAATTCTTATCATTTTGATCCCATGGTGTAAGGATTGCCAAGTAGTAATCTCCTTTGAGATCAAAAAGGTGTTGAATATCATTTAGCAATACATATCTCTTTTTCTTGATGAGATAATTGGGAAAAATTGGACCACATTCAAGAGGACCTGCTTCAATCTCTGCACTCAACTCTATCTCCTTTTCTTCCACTTTTGTTCATAACCCATAAAATTCTTATCATTTTGATCCCATGGTGTAAGGATTGCCAAGCAGTAATCTCCTTTGAGATAAAAAAGGTGTTGAATATCATTTAGCAATACATATCTCTTTTTCTTGATGAGATAATTAGGAAAAATTGGAACACATTCAAGAGGACCTGCTTCAATCTCTGCACTCAACTCTATCTCCTTTTCTTCCACTTTTGTAATATTCTTGCTTTTAAACAAAGAAACATCAAATCCCTGCACTAAATAATTGATTCTCAATATCTTCCTAAGACATTTTCCACTTCTCTTCAACCTCTTTATCTTTGCTTGCAATATCATTTATCTTTTTCTCTTGTATTGTATACAACTATCCATATATTGAAGATATACAAGAAATCCAACATCCCTCTGTACAAGAAGACATTGATGCTGATTCCGATGAAAAGGGCAATCTGCTTCCCACTTCTTGAATTCCTCATCAATAATAAAGCAAAACCTTGTTTGCAAATTGTTCTAGCAACATTGGTAGCTTCCATTATATCATTGTAACCTTGATGTAATGTACAAACCCCTCAATCTCTATAGGCCTTCCACATGTCTATCATAAAACCCTAAAATCCTTCAGTTTGTCTTTAAGACCCTTCAAGATCTCTTGCAAATCAAAGGGAAAAATAAGCATATCTCTGATGTAAACAAATCTAGATGAGTTTCCAGTTGCATGGAAAATATCAAAGAGCCTTTCATCATAGGTATCCTTTAGATCCTATTCCTCCATTTCCTCTAAAGAAAAATTCATTTGAGTCATCTCGATTACTCACAAAACCAAATCATGAAAACAAAAAAGTAAATTTAATGACACAATAGACCAGTCCACATTTGCTCACATCCAAAAAAATTATCTAAGATAATGTATCTAGAACATTAAAACCACATCATTTACCATATGTACAAGATCAAAGCAAGATTACTAAAAAAAATTAGTCAAACTCTTCATAAGATTTCTGACTTCTTGATATTTTGTGAAGAACTCACTCTTGGCTTTAAAGTTTACCCTTCTGATGTATGACATGCTTACTAACAAATTTTGAATAAGGGTTCAATGTTGTCTTCCTCCTCTTAAACCAACAAACACAAAGCGATGTGCAACAATGATACTTTACTTCATTCATCTTGCATGTCTAAATCCCTAAGATATCACACATGTTAAATTGGTCAAAATACAATATCAGTGCCTTATGAAAAGCGAATTGACTCTTTGAGTAGTAGAGAATGCATGCTATTTTGCATCTCATTGATCAAGTTTTATTTTACACTCAAGACTCATGAAACATGACAACAATGATCCAAAACCCTTCGTAGTTGATAAAATCGCATTTTATACATCAATCTTACTTTAATCTAGATGTAAACAAATCCACATTTGCTCACATCCACAAAATTTATCTAAGATAATGCATCTAGAACATTAAAACCACATCATTTACCATATGTATAAGTTCAAAGCAATTGCTAAAAAAATTTACTCAAACCTTCATAAGATTTTTGACTTCTTGATATTTTGTGAAGAACTCACTCTTGGCTTTAAAGTTTACCCTCTTAATGTATGACATGCTCACTAACAAATTTTGAGCAAGGGTTCAATGTTATCTTCCTCCTCTTAAACCAACAAACACAGAACAATGTGCAACAATGATACTTTACTTCATTTATCTTGCATGTCTAAATCCCTAAGATATCACACATGTTAAATTGGTCAAAACACTACAATAGTGCCTTATGAAAAGTGAGTTGAGTGTTTGAGTAGCAGAGGAGACATGGAATTTCACATCTCATTGATCAAGTTTTATTTTACATTCAGGACTCATGAAATGCGACAACGATGATCCAAAACCCTTTGTAATTGATAAAATCACATTTCATATATCAATCAATTGTTTTGTTAAAAAAATAACACATTTGATAATCTTTAATGCCTTGAAATAGCTCGTTCAATCCTTTTCTTCATGATTGTAGAGAAAAAGTGACAAACAAAAGTTTGGTACCTAAGAATTGTATTGCTTCTTGAGAATAAATGGGTTTTCGTAGGAATATGTGTAGTTTGGGCTTGCAATGCACACAAGATAAATGGTTTGTGGAATAAAAAACAAAACGCATAGAAGAAAAATTTACATAAACTTGGTCCTAAGTTGTTGTATATATATATCAACGGTCACCATGCGTTTGTTCAGAGAAGTATTATGTACTCATTCGGAAGAGTTGTGTTTAAAATGAAAAAGAAGAGGCTAAAATTTCTCTTTTACACTCAAAAAGCAGTGCCATAAAAGCACCATCATGTCAAAAACATCAGTGACACATGGCACAAGTTCCGAGGCAAAAATGGTCTACTCACTGCATATGTCAAGTTAACTATGCATTACAGTTTTTGAAGACAAAGCTCTTTCTCTCCTCCACAACACCAACACAAGGCGACTTAGGTAAGATTTCATCACCCAACATATGTGCTAAGGCCTAAAAAATATAAGTTTTTTGACAAATCTGAATTAGCTCAATATCGATAAAAGAAATCTTGCCAAATGTTTCCCAAAAGAGTTTGACATATGAAACGTGATTAGTCATGGCTCTCCCCATGGATTGTAGTCATCTCACGTTGCATATGGTCGGGAGGAATCCAAATTTTCTAAAAAAGACTCATGGATCAATAGAGCTAGTTTATTGTAGGACACCTAAGTCATGATAATGTTATCACACAAAAGGATAATTTTACTTCCATTGATGATAATCATTATGAGTGTATCAACTATATTAGTTATGGGATTATTCAATTTGAGGTTTAGATATTATTGTTGGCATTCAAATTGAAAGTCCCACAAGGTTTGATTTCATTGTGGATAAGATCCAAATAGTATTGATGTCAACATTCAAATAGATCTTCTCTCAAGGGTTGAAATCATTGAGAATAAGATTTAAGATCTACAAGATGACAATTTTTCTATTGTAAGACCTACACAACTTCACGACTCTTATATTTATTGTGTCTCTTGTATCAATTTTTTTTGTGATTGAATTGCATACATTTAACATAAACGGGCTTTGATGAAATTTGTATTTAAGAAAAGTGATGTGTGAAATGTGAAAAGGCATAGGTTTCACTTGTCCAGAAGGCGTTGTCGTGATGTTATGAGGACACAGTGTGAAAAAGTAATCAAGAGAGTCAATGTGATCTGAGTCATTAGTATTAGTGGGGGTTGTATGGATTGTCCAAAAATACTAGATTTTTGGATAATTTTAGTCTATATTTGATATTATTTATTGTAAAAATCCGAAAAAGTTAGAAAAGCTTCTAGATTAGGATGGCATGCAAAAAGCAAGTTGCTTTTTCAGCCAGTTAGGACAAATGGATGAAATCGCGCGCGTCGTGATTGCTGTAAACAGGCTGAAAGATGGATGCAGATTGAACTGAAAGAAGAAGGAGTGATCTGGGAGATCTGTGAGCATGTGTCCTGCAGTTTTACCCCCCTTTCAGAGCCAACAGAGCCATCAGATTTGGGTTCCGAGCAGTAGAGAAGGAGCTGAAATTTTGATGCACGTTTTGTCCTATAAAGAAGCACCAGGAGATCTAATGCATGGAGATTGCTTCTGAGCAGTGCAAAGGTTCCAGGTTCTTTCAATACATATTGATTCAATTCATTGTGATTTTTTTTTGTAGTGTTTACCACTTAGGTATTCTTTATCTTCTCTTCCATCTCCTATCTCTACTTCCTTCTACTTCTGATCCCCGGTGGATTCGACCTTTCGACAAAAACCCCTTCGACATTGGTGAATCCGACGTGAAAGGTCGTTAGAAGAAGGAAAAACAAGATGGGAGAATCTTCAAATACATTCTCTAGTGATGTTTTGCAATAGTTGGTGCAAAATATGAATATGCTTATGCAGGTACAACAACAACAATAGGTGATGCAAAGCTTCAGCTCAAACAGAAAGTGTTGTGATCAATGCTTTGCAAGTAGTTGAGCGTGAGGTGAAGTTATTCAATGGCAGGAATATATCTGCATATGTACATACCTATGCTCAAAAGATGGAATTCTTTGGAGTGGCTCAATCTGCATGGAGCCGGTATTTTGTACGTGTTACTATTCATGAACTGAACGCATGGGTTACTGAATTATACTTGCAGGATGCAGACTGGGTAGCCTTCAAGAAGACACTCAGGGAAGAATTTTACATTGAGGACACCAGTTTGATTACGCGCAAGAATTTTCAAGAGTGGGTTTTATAACCCAATAAGGGTATTGTGGCTATGGAATTGTTAAGAGAATTTGAAAGTCGATTTAAGCAATTGGATCTTGTAGAATAGCAAGCTCTTGCAAGTCAAAAAATTGAATTGCTTCTACAGGCAGCTGATCGTGAGCTTCAAGAGAAGCTTGATGATTTACTGGAGGATCAAACTACAGAGACAAGTTTGAAAACAGAATAGAGACATGTCAAGGAAGCTGTTACTGCACTTGTGAAGAAGCATAGAAGAAGAGAAAGATTGCATATCTCTAGCTTGCCCACTGTCACGGGCAAGATAGTTGATGTATCCCACCTACTTTTGTGGCTAACCCTATGGATGTACCTGCTATTGTTCCCTCTGTTAGGGAAGATGTCTTAGTTGAATTGGTCAAAGGCATGCGGGATCTTCAATTGAAGGTTGCAAAATTGGACGAAAAAGGACAAGAAGAAAGGGGATGGGCAGTAGCTCCTAAGCCTGGAAAAAGATGTATGTGGTGTAACAGTTTGCAGCATGAGAGAAAGGATTGTGCTGCCTATCAGGAGGCCTTGGGACGATAGCTTGTCTTTTGGAAAGACAGCAAGATCCATGCATAAGAAAAAAGATTGCCTCTTGCTATGAATTTTGGAAAGGGAGGTATGCAGAAGTTGTTGGAAGACTTGGCTGTCCGAAATGCTTATGCGGCAGTACATTCTTCTACTTTTGGTTTACAGTTGGATAGAATGCATGGCCAAGTGATGGTTGGTCCAAAGGCTGAAATATTGACATATGCTTTACATGCAGCTAAAAAGAGAAAGGTCATTGATAGTGAAATGTCTCATGTAGGGCAAGACATTCATGGCATAACTGGTTGGGAATCATCGATAGATGCATATTCAGTGTATGCATATTTAGCAAAGGTACAAAACACGGATGTACTTGTGGAAGAAAAACCAAAAAGAATTGAAGATATTGTAGGGACATCTAAAAGAATGACAAGAAGAAGTGTGGATCAGCCTAAAGCTGCAAATCATCCACCTCCCGAGTATGTTATGGAAGAGGTCAGTCAAGAGCAAAAACATGATAACAAACAAGAGGGCAAAAAGAAGGGCAAGCAACCAGGATATAAGTTGCAATCTGACATTGAGACAACCACATATCTTAAGAAGGTTCTTGAAGAATTAATCTTAAACAATCTGGTGAAATTTACCTTTGGGAGAGGTGCTTGGCATTGCCAAGCGAGAATCTCATGAAAGGAAGCGTCAGTTTCTTGGTGATACCACTAGTGCATTACTGCAAATTGAAGAGGAAACTAGTTTGTTGGATATTCGGGCTGAATATGAGCATAAAGTAAGTACTGGATTATCTATGCAGGATGCTACTAATTAGTGGACAACATGTGGAAAAGAAAAGAAAGTGGCTGAAAATGCATTGTCTTGTAGCAATATGCATGGTGAAGTAAGGTAAATGCAACAATATGGAGAAGAGACTCTAGGATTTATTCCTCGAAGTCACTACACAAGAAATCATTGGGCTAGAGCTACCACTGAAATGGTAGTGAAAATAGGGGGATATGAAACTCCTTGTGTTGCTTTACTTGACCATGGGTCTAAGATAAATGTCATTGAGCAGGGATTGTATGAAAATGGTGCATGGCCTGTGGACACACCGATCATGGTTGGCATATGAGGCTGCAAATAATTCTTCAGGGGACCTCTATGCTGCATGTCCTAATGTAAAAGTGACGATTGGTGATGTACAGGAAGAGCAACACTTCTTTGTGCACGATAATTCCTCATATGCAGTGATTTTGGGACAACCCTATATTACAGATGTGCGTATGGAAACAAAGGTGCTTGATGATGGTTCTGCTTATGCAAGAGTCAGAAGCAAGGATGGGAGAAAAGTAGCCCAATTTCTTACTGTTTGTGTTAATCATCCTAGAAATCGTGATACGCTTCGAGAGTCTCCTTTGGTTCCAAATGCAAGGGAATTCAAAGACTTGGATTTTCATTAAGCACTGCTATAATGCAGGGCTATAGTAGTGCCGTTCAGAGGGTGTACTCGCCTCTTGATGAAATGAAGCATGTATTTACTATTGGTAATTCTCAGTTTACAGCAAATAGTTCATGTTGGTTTAAGCCTATGGAAGCTATGTGTAGGACTGAACTCATATCTATGAAATGGGCTATTAAGAAACTAAGAGCATTGGGTCTATTAGCTAAAAATGATGGCATTTCAGGCATCTTTTATGAGCTGACTATTACTGACACTATGGCTGAAATTTCAACAACTATACATGCAGAAAATGAGGCTGAAAACAGAGCGTTATAAGTATGTTCTTTGGATATGTATGATGTTATAGCATTGTTTGCTCAATAGGAAGGATTACAATGGTCTGAAGCACTTGTGAAGACAAAAGTATAAGACATTTGACATAAAGGTGAAACCAATTGCTTTGCCATTTCCACCAGAGAGTGAGGGTATGTATGAAAAAGTGTCAAGGCAGCCAAGCTTACGAGATCCTAAAGATATAGATCATCAGTTTACATCTGAAACATTGCAGGAATTGAAAGTTGGTGCAGAAGGGTTTCTTTTTGCCTGTTGAGAGAGACAATTTTATGTAGACATTGGCTAAACATGGGAAGGCATTTGCATTTCAGCCAAGTGAAATAGGTTGTGTGGATCCAAATGTTGCCTCTCCTATGGTCATATTTACTGTGCCACATGTACCATGGAACTTGAGGCCTATTCCAGTGCCTAAAGCTTACTTGCCAAAGCTGATGGATTTGCTAAATGAAAAGATTTGCATGAAGATCTTGGAGCCTTCTTTAGCCCCGTACTCAAATCGTTGGTTGACTGTGCCCAAGAAGAATAGGGCTTTGAGATTTATTCAAGACATGCAACCGGTCAATAAAGTGACCATATGAAATGTGGGTGCAGGTCCTGTGGTTGATGAATTTGCAGCGGCTTTTGCAGGCAGAGCGATCTATTCTTTGGGTGATCTTTACTCGGGTTATGATCAGTTTCAGCTTGCAATTGAAAGCAGGGATATCACAACTATGAAGACTCCTTTGGGGTTAGTACGGATGTGTACTCTCCCACAAGGTGCAACAAACTCATTGGCACACATGACAAATGCTATGAATAGGGTACTCAGGGATTTTATACCACAATTGACTATGCCCTTCTTGGATGATGTTCCAATCAAAGGGTGTGCAATGGATGAAAAGAATGAAGAGATGGATGCTTCTGGATGCAGACAGTTTGTTTCAGACCATATTGTGGATTGTGAGAGGATTTTGACACGTCTGGAAGAGGTGCATTTAACTCTTTCTAGACAAAAGTTTGTCTTTAGAGTTGAAGAGGTTTTGATTGTTGAGCATATGTGTGGGCCTTATGGGCGAAGGCCATCACTGGAAAAAATAGATGGGATTGATAGAATGCAAGATGTAAGCACAAATGTATCAGAGGTGCGTAGATTCTTGGGTGCATGTGTGTTCTATTTTATATGGATTCCTCACTTTGCACATGTAGCCGATGCTCTTTATCAGCTTCTAAGGAAAGGTCAAAAATTTCATTGAGAAAGGAAGCATTAGAAAGCAATGAAGAAATTGAAGTAACTCTTAAAATCTACTCCTACATTGAGAAAGACTAACTATTCACATGGAAAGCCTATCATTATTACTGTTGATACAAGCCCATCGGGATTGGATGGGCAATTGGGCAAGACGATGAGGAAGGACAAAGATATGCAATTCGCTTTGGTGCTAAATATTGACTAAACGACAAAGAAGATATCCATAGGTTAAAAGAGAATTATGGGGAATTGTGACAGCCCTTAAATGTGATAAGGATTATTTTATGGGTGCTCATGTAGTCATTGAGACCAATTGTTTGCCAGTATTGGGTATGATTACTAGTTGTGCTACTACGGACATTTCTATGCTCCAGTGGATTGCATACATCAAATCTTTGAATCCTGAATTTGAGCATATTCCAGGAAAAGATAACCCAGTGGGGCAGACATGTTATCTTGAGCACGTTATGAGAATGAAGATAGGATGATGGGTGAGGAGGAAGAAGATGACTTTCTTATGGCTAAAAATGATGTTGCAAGAGTGAATTTAGCAATGCAAGGTGTTGCTATAAAATTAACAGAAGCTTGAACAACAAAGAGAAGACACTTCAGATGTTTTGTATATTGTGTAGAAGTGTTTTTGGAAGACAAATATACATGAGAGTGGTTGAGAATTGGTCAATACCTCAATACATTAACAAAGAGAGATGAATGGTTGGATGAGGAGTTTAAGAAAATCAAGAGGAAAGCGTATGGGTTTTTCTCTTAGAAGAGATCTTTTGTCGGTATAGCTGTGTGGGAAAAATTACAGCAGATAGGGGTGAGTTGGATGCAGATGAAGCTCATGATTTCTTTGCATGGTTGGGGATAAAGCTTGCTTTAACTTCAGCCTATAACCCTGAAGGAAATGGAAAAAGTGAAAGAGGTCACCTACCTACATTGTGAAGGCATTGGCAAAAGCATATGGAGAGAAGGTAAAAGAGTGGTCACGATTGCTCCCTTATGCTTTGTGGGCCGACAGAACAACTCATAGTGCTGTTATAGAATATATGCCTATAGAGTTGATGTATGGTCAAAAACCTATCATGCTGATAGAAGAGATGATAGTTACATGGAGTGTGTTACCTTGGGAGGAGGAGTTGAATCGAGAGGAGTTGTTGGCCTTACGCATTAGATAGTTGGAAAGAAAGTCAGATGACATAGAGGCAGCAACTGCAAAGTTAAGGGCAGCAAGGATACAAAACAGAAAACAGTTTGATAAAAGACATATACTGAGACCAAGAACCATACAAGATGGGGGTTGGGTATTGGTTCATGATAGCAGTTTAGATAACCAGCATAGTGCCATGCGTAAAGTTTCCAAAAGATGGTTTGGACCCTATATGGTAAGATAAGTGTTTGATAATGCCACTTATGTGTTAAATGAGCTAATGGGACAGGCATCAAACTTTCAGTAGTAGGGAAAAGAATCAAATTATTCAAAAGGAGAGAATCTACTACCTATGAGTTGCCAGAATTGGAAGAAAATAGTGGTCCTGATACAGGGACTAGCAAGGAAGATATGGAAGATGAAAAAGTAAAGGATATGGTTGCAGAGGATGAGGAGGGCTCATAATCCGGTGACAACTAGGATTTTGGCACATACCAAAGGATGTGGAGGTTCAGAGGGGGTGGATGTCATGATGTTATGAGGACACAGTGTGAAAAAGTATGGAATGCATCATCATTCGACTTCTTATTAATCAAGAGAGTCAATGTGATCTGAGTCATTAGTATTAGTATGAGTTGCATGGATTATCCAAAAATACTAAATTTTTGGATAATTTTAGCCTATATTTGATATTATTTATTGTAAAAATCCGAAAAAGGTAGAAAAACTTCTAAATTAGGATGGCATGCAAAAAGCAAGTTTCTTTTTCAGCCAGTTAGGAGATTTTTCATAAAAAAGACAGATGGATGAAATCACGTGCATCACAATCACTGTAAACAGGCTGAAAATTACAGATTGAAATGAAAGAAGAAGAAGGAGCGATCTGGGAGATCCGTGATCGCTTAAGCGTCCTCGAGTTTTACCCCCCTTTAGGAGCGAACGAAGCTATCTGATTTGGATTCCGAGCAACAGAGAAGGAGCTGGAATTTTGATGTACGTTTTGTCCTACAAAGAAGCACCATGAGATCTAATGCCAGGAGATTGCTTCTGAGTAGTGCGAAGATTCCAGGTTCTTTCAATACATATTGATTCAATTCATTGTGATTTGTTTTTGTAGTGTTTACCACTTGGGTATTCTTTATCTTCTCTTCTATCTCCTATCTCTACTTCCTTCTACTTCTAATCCCCGGTGGATTCGAACTCCCTCCAACAGCATAGTTCACATTTTATACATCATAGGCTTGCATTGTTTGATTAAAATTTGAGGTAGAATGTAGCACAACTTTGATGAATCATTGAAATTTGGTTTTATCATTTGATAAACTAGAATGTTGTTAAAGGTGTGGGATTAAGACTATGTGATTAGTGTTTTTTACTACTAAGTGATTGCAAATGACATTATATTATAGATTTATAGATATATCCTAAGTTTGAGTAGTTTTTTGTTTTTTCTGGATATTTCAGATGGCTAGAACTAAGGCCACTATGAATAAGTAGAAAGTTGATCCTAGAGGTCTTGCTTCAAAGATTCATTACTCCTCCAAGACTTCCAAACTTATAAGGAAATCAAAGCCAAGGAGAAGGTTTACATAGCATGTTAGATGCCTAAAGGAGATTAGAAGTGCAATGAAGGCTCTAGATAATGCAAATTCAAAACTACCTTTTCAAAGGCTTATCAGAGAAGTTTATGACAACCATAGTCTTGATAGTTTTAGATGGACTAGAGTAGCTCTCAATTGTATTCAGGAGGTTGCAAAAGATTTTTTGATTGAGCTTTTTCAAGATTCTTATATTTGTGCTGCTCATACACATTGGCTTACACTTATGGATAAAGATATGATAATTCTTAGGAGGTTGAGATACAACTTTTCAAAGGTCCTTGAGCTAGTCCCTCTTTCTGATGTGAAGGCTTTCAATATTTTAAATGTTCCTCCATATAGAAAAAAGAAAGGTGATCTAGATCTTAAGGTTGATGATGTCACCCGTGAAAATGACACAAGACTACATGAGAAAGAGAAAAATGCCACAGAAGAGCATGAATGTAAATGGAGGGAGTATAAAAGAAAGAAGGAAGAAGAAAGGAAGTAGAGCAACTCCCATCTTTTGAAGAAGAGCTTTTTATCATTCTTGAAAGCGCTGACCCTAAGGGTTTCAATGTCTGTTACTTTTTACTTGGTGATATTAACAAAAGATTTGATATGGTATTTTTTTACTCTGACTGTGTTCAAATCCTCAAGAATAAAATGAGAGAAGTAAATGACTCTATTCTTCTTGCTGGGATGATGCATAGTTTACCAAAATTTGTTTTTACTCACTAGATTTTTCTAGCAATAGACTTTCATGTTGATGCTTACTATCTCCATTCCTTTGCTAGGTGTGTAATGCATGAGTTCTCCTTTGATATACAACAAAAAATTGAAGTTCTTGATCCATTTATCTCATACTATACAAGGAGAGAGCTTGATGTAAGTGCATTTGATCATTGGTTCTTCTAATTCTATACAAGGAGAGACTTTGAAACTTTGGAGGTTCTTCTAATTCCATAAATAAAAAGTGAGTAATTTGATATTTTGTTAGATTTTATGAGATCGTGTTTTGCTAGATTATTAAAATATGATTGCTTTTAGTTCTCATTGGAATAGATTGTTTGGAAGAGGCAATGTTTCCTTATCAATTCTATGAAAGGAATCCATGGAAATTCCAAGTTGTAAGTTATATAATCTAGGGTCTCCTTTATATTTTGATCTTTTTTTTGCAAGTACTCTAAATATTTTAATCTTCTAAAAGCTCTAGTTTTCTCTTTCCCTCCAAAATACGGTTTCTTGAATACAAAATCTTCTGAAGCAGCATTGAGGAGTAGTTTTAATACCATTTGTTGAAATCAAGCAATCTCCATCTACAACACTCTCTACACTACTACAATCAATCTCCTTCTTCAACACTATACTATAAGCAATCTCCCTCTTCAATAGTCTATACTACAAGCAATCAAGTGACAATGGAGGTATCTTTTTTAAATATCTGTGATGTTATTATTCTTCACAATTGTTGTTTAATCCTTAAGCAACAACTCATGGAGAGAGAGAGAGAGAGAGAGAGAGAGAGAGAGAGAGAGAGAGAGAGAGAGAGAGAGAGAGAGACTACTTGACTGTGTGAGATGAAGTAAGAAAATAAGTGATAGAGTGACATAGAGTAGATTTGGGTAGAAGATAAGATGATACTATTGTTCTTCCTCTGTTCTTCACTATCCAAGATTTTGTTTATATGTGTTTAATAATATTTGACCAATTCTTTTAGAGAGAGAGAGAGAGAGAGAGAGAGAGAGAGAGAGAATAATTTGGATAGAATAGAAGATAAGATTAGAGCGTAATAAGAAGTTGATTCCAAGATAAGATTAGAGGCTAACTAGGGGTTGATTAGAGTCTATCATGACTGAAATCAAGTGAAAGATTCAAGATCCAATTGGATAAAAAAGAATACATGTATAATGAATCAACAAGGTGTAATTATGTGATTGAATGTTAATTCAAGTTAAAATTAACATACATTTTTCTTTGCAGAGAACAGAGGTGTAGGACGACGTAGTAAGAGAAAGAGAGATATTCACTTCCAATTGGAGGATGAATATCCACCATTGTTCATTGTGAAAAGGGATGATGCAATAAGATACAGGATACAGGAAGAAAGAAATACATGGGAAAAAAATGTGGATCTTTGGGTTGATATGTGCATTTATCCACTTGATCCACTAACTCAAAGCCCACCACAATTTAATGAGCTTACATAATTTGTAAAGTTTATTTGTGAAGGCAATGAAGGATTGTATGGATACACATGTAGACTTGTGACACAAGGATCAACAAGGGTTCATCAAGCCTTAACAAATATGCAGACAAGATTACAAGGGTATGTGCAGTATTTGATGGAAAAATATAGATTGTTAGCTGAGAATGATAGGGAGAATTAGAGCCTACAATAACAAGCAATGTCTGTCATTGAAGATGCTATACAGTCTAAAATTATGGAGTTGGAAAAGGAGAACAGAAACTTAAAGAGGAAGCTCATAAAAACTTTGGAGATTGGGCCCACTTTAAAAACCAAAGAAGCATGTTAGTGCATCCAATTAGTTAAACCAATTAATCAATTAATTAAAGGAAGTAGACAATATCATAGATGGGTATATGCTCAATTTGCTACAGTGAGAAATATGTTTCCTTATGCAAAGAATGGTACTATTGCTAAAGTCCTTAGCAAGGATATGATAAAAAATGCATTGAAAAATTGTAAATTCAGGGATATTGTGGATGGTGTCGCAAGTGAATGACTTAGGGCTGTAAGCAACTTGTTTACTACTATAGATGTTCAAGGATTATGTGACAAGATGGGACTGAGTTCTGAGTCATGCAATGTGCTCTATCAACAATTGGATACAAGTTTTAAACAGGTCTTCAAAACTAAGTGAGTAATGCCTCTGTCAAAACCATTTCATGTGAAGAAGACTTGAAAATAACTAAATGAGAAAGTTTTAGAATTGATTGGTGGGTGCAGGTGGCTATGGTCAAGTTCTACAATACATATTTGGAAGAATGTAGAGGCAAGCTTAAGTCTGTCCTTAAACTTAATGAGAGTAAGATTATCTAGGGGCAAAATTGAACGTGTGAGTATAACACTTATGAATCGAGCATTGGATCCTGACATCAATGAAAACCATCCTTTATACTTCAACGTGCAATGAAAGAATAAAATGTGGTGACTTGCAGCATTTGAAGTACCAAAGGAGGATCATAAAGTACTTAAAGCTTTTTTAAACCTCACTAACATACCCAGTGTTATTCAATAGTAAAATAATTGAGCAAATTTACATGTTGAAGGATTTGGGGACTATCAAGTTGAATGGCATCTTACAGGTGATTTAAAAACAATGAAGTGTATGTTTGGTTTATCGAATGCAAAAAATGTAAAATTTCCATGCATATATCGTATGCAAACTAGGAAGAAAGGGAAAGATGGAAAGAAAGAATGGCTTGCCAAGACAGAACAACAAGGTGCTCCAACATGTGATCAGAAAATCATGACAAATGGAGTGCTAGTCCCAATGGATCCAAATTGGTACCCTATTTTGAAAATACCATTGACAAGGGTTCACTTTTGCACATTGCATTGTTTGGTTAGAATAATTGAGAAGCTAGTATATGAATATGTATGCTTCGCATACAAGATGCAGCCTGCGTCAGAAGTTGATGCTAGATGCAGGAAGGTAGAACAAGTTATCTTTGAAGTTGGATTGTACAGAGGTCAAGTAGAAATAAACAAGGATGAGAAAAAATCGAGCAAGAGTGGAAACATCCCTTGCAAACCATGCTTTGGTCGACCCAAGGCTAGGAAGTTTGTATCTCCACCTCAAGATGAGGAAGTCAATATACTTGTGAAGCAACTAGAGAAGTATGAAGCATGGAAAAAGTTGCACGTTGCTATTCGAGATTGGAGCAAAAGGGGAAGAACGAGGATTGAAAAGGTAGAAGTGTGGATACACTAGATAGATTGGTAGCTCTCTTATAAAAGTTGAGGTTTAGAGATGGTGATGCCAATACATTTAAAGAGACAGTTGCTAAATTTCACAACTTTATGGTGGAGGCATGGACTTCAAACAGCATAACACACTACATGGTCAGTATTGTCACCATTATAAAAATATATCATCATTGTGAATTAGTTTGTATTTCTAATCTCTCTTTCTTATGCAACATATACTTGAGACACATGGTCCATACTTTGCAGATCAAGGGAGTTTAGCAGTATGGTCAACTCAAGGCATGGAACGATCTCACTGGCAAGCTCGTTGTGCTTTTCAAAAGGTAATTGATCATGGAGGTGGCATCAATGATTCCAATTCTACGAGGCAATTATTCCAAAGGTGGTATAGGAGATTAGAGATATGATACGAGAAAAAAAGGAAGTCCAAAACCTCTCAAGTACAATCTATAAGTAGGGAAATATATGAAGTGAGGAAAGCAAGATATAAAAACAACACAACTAGACAACACTATGCAAAATGGTTGGCAACCCAAGAGAGAGATGTTTAGAGTCAAAGAGAGAGTACAGGTACTAAGGATATGACACTCATCAATACTCCTATCTTAAACGTGAGATGTCTTTAACACTCCTATCTTAAGCTTTAGATAGTTTGTCTATTTGAATTTGGCTAAAAGAGCATTTTGTACTTTTTTTAAAATTTGCAAAGGTTCAAACTATGTTTTTCAAAGTTTTGATATCGATTACTCTATCTTTTGGGTATATTAATCTTAAACCACACTTCTTGGGAGAAGAAAAAATGTAATAATGCCTATCTTAGAGAGTGAAGTTTAAGGTTATCCGTACTTGAGTCCTTTATTTGACTATAGATACAAGATATTGTTGGAACTTTCAAAAAATTGAATTTAAATCATCAAAAGTTGATTTTGAAATCCTAAGACAAAGATTTAAAAATTTCAAACCTTGAAAGGTTTACTAGCCTAGACAAAGAGGGGCATGAGGAGGGGTAGCACGAGACAAATAGAGGGAGGGAAGGGGTGGAGATATATATATATATATATATATATATATATATATATTCATTTATGCTACAATAAGTTTGAAAGTTCATTTAGACTAAAGTAATTTTAAATTTTATTGATATTAAAGTAAGTTTAAAAGTTTCATATTTAAGTAAAGTCTCTCCTTTTTTTTTTTCCATTACTCTTCACCCTACCCTCCACTTTTCTATCTTGCATCATCACAACCATGGCATGTTCCAAGCTTCCTATCAAGAAGACACATACAAGGGCAAGAGCTCAACACTCTTCTGAATCTAGTGAGCATATTGTGAGTGATAATAGCCCCCTGGTGGTCGATAACAGTGGCCCTACTACAACTTCTAATAATGTTGGTACTACTATGGCCAACAATGGTGGCCTTAGTGTGGTCAATAGTGATGGCCCATCTATCGAGAATAATGACCCACCATTGTCCAAAATTTGTGATCCATGTGCTCCAGTTGTTCCAGCTCCCACTACTACTCCAATTGGTAATACACATCCTCCAACACATAAGAAGCAAAGATGGAGACCATACACAACTGCTCTACGTGAGATAAGGAAATTCCAAAAGACTACTAACTTAATTATTCCTAAGGCACCATTCTCTAGGTTGGTGTGAGAAATACTACAAGATCTGCAATCACATCAGGGCATTAGTACAAGTTCTTTTCAAGGAACCATACAAGGAATGTGGGGTGATGGTCAAGCCAAGCCTTACTTGCTCTCCAAGAGGACAGTTGAAATGTACTTGATTAATCTCATGAGTGATGGTGTCGGAGGGGTTTTTGTCAAAAGGTCAAATCCACCAGGGATTAGAAGTAAAAGGAAGTAGAGATAGGAGATGGAAGAGAAGATAGAGAATACCCAAGTGGTAAACACGAAAAAAACAAATCACAATTATTTGAATCAATATGTATTGAAAGAACTTGGAATCTTCGCACTAGTCAGAAGCAATCTCCAGGCATTAGTTCTCCTGGAGCTCCTTCGTAGACCAAAAATGTGGTTCAGAAAAATCGGCTCTTTCTTTGCTGCCCGAAACCCAAATCCGATGGCTCCATTGGCTAGGGGGGTAAAACTTCAGGACACCTGCTTACGGATCTCCCATATCACTCCTTCTTCTTCTTTCAGTTCAATCTGTAGTTTTCAGCTTGTTTACAGCGATCGCGAGACGTGCAATTTCAACAATCTGTCCTTGTTTATGAAAAATCTCCTAACTGGCTAAAAAAGCAACTTGCTTTTTGCATGCCATCCTAATCTAGAAGCTTTTCTAAACTTTTCAAAATTTTACAATAAATAATATCAAATATAGGCTAAAATTATCCAAAAATCTAGTATTTTTGGATAATCCATGCAACTCACTCTAATACTAATGACTCAGATCACATTGACTCTCTAGATCAATAAAGAAGTCGGATGATGATGCATTTCATACTTTTTCACACTGTGTCCTCATAACATCACGACATCCACCCCCTCTCAACTTGCGCATCCTCCGGTATGCGCCACAAAATAGTCTTGGATTGAAGGGCCACAACATTATCTTCCAAAGTAACTGCTGCATAGACAAAGCACCTCCAGGACAAAAAATCCAATGCTCTTCCATCCAACATAGGAACATCTCACCATCCAAACTCGCCCCTCCTGGATCATAAGGTTTTATCAATGTATTCAAGCCACATAGCTTCGCTTTTGAAGACCCTCTAGATACCATAAACATACTCACAATGTGCCCATCTTCATAGACATAACAACACCCTTGCTCCTTCTGAATCCATTGCTTTGGAAGCAACCCATGTTGATACTTTACTTCTTGATTTTTCACATCCAAGATCTTCAGAACATCATCCATATCCAAGCCATCCATAGCATCATGAGCATCTAGAAATAAGGTATCCACTGTAGTTCCTGGCAAAGCATCAAATGGCATCCTACATTCATTAGCAAGGGCTGACTGCATAAGAGCCATAGGCATGGTTCCTTGAAGCACACTCTCCTCAGCATCCCCTGGCTTTGATACTTCCTCTTCCAAAGCATCTTTTCTTGTGTTACCTGTAACACATAAAGCACCAAGAACTGACTGCTCAATAGCAAACAATGATTCTGCCTCTTGCACATCAAGAAAAGTATTCATAATTTCTTGTGCATCCTCATCATCCCTTACCACGGCATCCTCCAATGCATTTGTCCAATCATCTAGTGCATCCTTCTCATCTTGTTGACTACCCTGCTCCAAATATTGTGGAACCTCTTGAGCACAAGCCTCATCCATAGCAACAGTATCAAAGTCATCACCTGCATTAGAAATCAAGTGAGTCTCACATGAACCACACATGGATCCCTTTGGCTCTTCATAAAATACCTCAATGTTGCCAATATGCTCTTTGTTATCTGCATGCAAACAAGTAGCCAGAGAGTCTGATGTTTCTTGCATAGTCCTTTGGTCTAACACTTCTGTCTCTTCCTTGTGGATCTCTATATCTTCAGTAGTCTCTTGTAAACCTGTCATAGAATCGCAAGTTGCATTCACTTTCACTTCTAGAGCAAACAATTCAACCACCAACTTTGAATAGACAACCTCGACTATAGCTTCATTAGAAGCCTTCCACAGGGTAACATCTTCTTGCAAACACTCATCAACCAAAGCCTCAAGTAAGGAATGTGTCTCATGCACATGGTCATTCACCTATAAAGAAGTATCACTGAATAAATTGCCAGTATCATCTACATCAATAGAAACTGCAGTAGGCAAGACATCTCCATCACTGCTATCATGCACATGCGTATCAACACTATCAGACTCAGGGAATTCTTCTTTCAAGGCATCCTTGAACCCTTTCCAAGTTGCACCATGCCTTTGCTTTATACCCTCAATTCGGTCCTTAAGATTTTGCTACACCAGCTGGAGAAAATAGACAACCCTTTGTACCTCAGGCACATCGCGCCTTTGCATCGCTATGTCAAAATAGTTGAGATATATATGACCCATCAAAGAAACCCAATTCTTGTGTCATCCACTGAAAATAATCCTTGATCAAATCCTCTTTTTCAGTCTTCACCTCTTCCAGCATGCTTTGTCCTTGCTCTGCTATCTGCTTCTGTTGCTCATACAACTATCTACATGTGTCCAATAAAAACTTTTTGAAACCAATATCTGCATCTCCAAATTCAATTATCCAAGAACGCATGTCAATAAACTGCTTCAAATCTACCATAGAACTCACAGTTAGAACTATGCCTCATGATAAGTCACCCATGTCTACCCACCTTCCGCTGACTTCCACGTCAAGTTCACCAATGTCGGAGGGGTTTTTGTTGGAAGGTGGAATCCACCGGGGATCAGAAGTAGAAGAAAGTAGAGATAGGAGATGGAAGAGAAGATAGAGAATAAACAAGTGGTAAACACGACAAAAAAATAAAATCACAATGAATTGAATCAATATGTATTGAAAGAACCTGGAATCTTCGCACTACTCGAAAGCAATCTCTAGGCATTAGTTCTCCTGGAGCTCCTTCGTAGACCAAAAACGTGGTTCAGAAAAATCAGCTCTTTCTCTGCTGCCCGGAACCCAAATCCGATGGCTCCGTTGGCTTCAAAAGGGGGGTAAAACTACAGGACACCTACTCACGGATCTCCCAGATCACTCCTTCATCTTCTTTCAGTTCAATCTGCAGTTTTCAGCCTGTTTACAGTGATCGCGACGCGCACGATTTCGATAATCTGTCCTTCTTTATGAAAAATCTCCTGACTGGTTGAAAAAGCAACTTGCTTTTTGCATGCCATCCTAATCTAGAATCTTTTCTAACTTTTTCAGATTGTTACAATAAATAATATCAAACATAGGCTAAAATTATCCAAAAATCTAGTTGGATAATCCATGCAACTCACTCTAATACTAATGACTCAGATCACATTGCCTCTCTAGATCAATAAAGAAGTCGGATGATGATGCATTCCATACTTTTTCACACTGTGTCCTCATAACATCACGACAACGGTCAACTTCTAGCCATTCATGCCTGGCATATCACTATTAAGCCCATAGATTTGATTCATGTTCATAGGATTCACAACAACAAGGATGCATTTAATCTTAATGTCAACAACATGCTTTGAGAAGCTACCTTGTAAATGGATCTATGTTTAGCTCAGGTCTATTTATAGATTTTATGGAGCTTAGTTTCTGGTTATCCTTTTAATAGACCTTCAAATATGTAATTGCAGTGGTCTTCAAAACGAAGCTAAATTTTGCCTAGCTCTAGTTGTACTTGGTGCGACGTACTATCTATAATGTATTTTGTGGTTTCGTAATACTATATCTGATATATGTAATATTCTATTTTGACCATGAATTATATTGTGTGAATTTTTAAGTTTCCAATTTTTCAAGTAGTTTCATTGAGGATAAATTTTATGTGCAATCACGCACACATCGGTGAATAGTTGTACTTGGGCTAATGCACAATATCTTTACTGTATTTTATGGTTTGACAATACTATATCCAACATATGATATTCCACTTTGCCCATGATTTGTATTTTGTGAATTTTTAAGTTTCCAATGTCGCACGTAGTTTAGTCGAGAATACATTTAATACACAAGTACGCACACTTACTGAATTTTTTTTGTTCTCAGTAAAGTATAATCCAATTAATGCATTTTTCAAAAAAAGATTCAATCGCCAATGTTATAAATCGAAATCTGGTGAAACTTCACCCATGTGTCGAGCATCATAAGAACTCATGAAAAATAAAAAATTTGCTCCATCAGAAGCCTCTGGGATACCTAGCCAAAGGCTTGCATGTGGAACCCTGATTTCCCATATGCTTCTAATGCGGCCCTTTTTTTTGTGGTTGATGTGTCCTAGAAGAGTCCACACATAAAATTTCAAGTCAATCTGATCATTGCTCATATTTTTCCTAAAATTTGGATATATTAATTTAAGTTTATAGATTAAAAGTTTGGCTATAAGTTGAAAGTTTCACCTCATTTTACCCATTTGAGTTTTGTGTTTCAAGTTCTCACTCCTGGAAGACATGGCACGTACCAAGCAAGCAACTTAGAGATTCGCCCCAAGAACTCTTGCACAGAGGCAACCCCCTGCTCCACCACCACCACCATCCCACCATTCCCAAGCGTCGATGGAAGGTAAGCAGAGTGGCCCTCCGAGAGACTTGCCATTCTCAGAGAAGACTAGGCACGTCTTGATACCAAAGGGGGTGCGTCCCAAAAGGTGGTGCAGGAGAGACAATGTAGAACATACTGATTAGAAATAACAAGAGTCACTTCCCCAATAGTTTATGTGGATCGACCTAATCGGTGGACCACTCGGGCCCTCCTTGCACTACAGGAAGATGTTGAAGCCTTCCCTCATTGACTTGTTCAGAGACTCGGTCTATGCAATAGTGCATGCAATGAGGGTCATCGTCTTACTGATAGGGATCTACGGATAGTGAGATTCTTTTGGCGATGAAGGGACAATCCTGGCGAAGAGAGCGACAATAATAGAAGTCTACTAGTGGAACACCTATGGAATCTAGCTTTTGAAATGATTTTGTAAAACCTTGCTTGTATCGAATACTCTTTAAATTGTTATAAATATGAATACAAATTTTTGGCGCATTTTTGTTTAGTCGCTTGTTTTTTTTTTTAAAGTTATCCCTATGCACCTTTGGATAAATAAATAGTATACACAAATTCAATAAAGCATTGTGTATTAAATTTAAATAACGAATCATGTTGTATATAAATCTAAGAAATAAGCATTACATTCAAATACAAACAGTAATAAATGAGACATATTACAAACTACATTGCACACAAATCCAACAACATCGATTTTTATTAATACAAGAGAAGATTACAAACTCTGTTACATTGCAAAAGAGACATCATTAGGTAGTAAGTACATCTAATCTGTCCTAGGCTTCTTGGAGCTAGGCTCCCCATGGTCAAAGCTGCTCTTTATCATAGGCACCAATACATTTTTCCCCAGAAGTTCTTGTCTAATAACAATGGGATCTTCAACTTTAGCAAACACACTACGAGTCACCATGGAGAAAAGTGGGCCAGACCTAGTACTTGTGAACAAGTAGAGCATATTTAAAATCAAAGGAACACTACTTTCTCCAAGCTGGAGTTGGTCGGGATGGCCTTGAAGGGGCAACCTTCATCCAATGCCCTCAGCTTTAGGAAGTTCTCAGCGAAAAGTAGGAGAATGTGTCTTATAAAGTAGTACTATGCCACTAACAAGCTGGCCAATGTACTATTTCAATGTGGTCGTGTACCCTTCATTGGCCACCAAATCAGCCATCTTTCCTAGATGAAAACTCATCTATATTGATAATGTCCTATGTCATATAAGTTTAGTATTAGACTCCATATTCATGGAGTAGTAACGATATATACTTCAGTTTTGCATGCAACTTCACCCATAGGGCCACATCATGAAATTTGATAGGGATTGGACCCCTGCAGATTCAGGCCCCCAAATGCGAGCCTATACACAAGAGCAAATTCAAGCCCCCAAACGACGTGAGCCTACGGATAGGGCTTCTACAAGGATCCATCCACATCAAATTTCATGATGTGGGTCCTTATGCCACCCTGGAGGCCCTATAGGTGAAGTTGCACTGAAAATCAAAAACATTACCTCCTCTATATCATCTATCTGCCTGTAATGGAGATCCAAGTTTGCTCCTGCCCTCATCTCTCTCTTAGAAAGGTATCGTGTAGTACAAAAACTAAAAATCTAAATACTTTCAACATTTATTTTCATTCCTTCCAACAACAGAGCGAGTGCTCAAAAAATGAGTAGAAGAGGTGAGCTATAATATATCGTTATGTAAAGACAATATTCCAAGGGTTATAGAACTCCAACCTGCAATTTAATCATGATTTTAACCAGTGCAATTGACTAATTACAATATATATACTCATATACTTGAAACACAATAAACCAAAATTATCAAAATTAAAAGTATGCAGAAGTTTTAAAAACATTTGTATTCACTCTTTATAAGAATTTTTACAAGGATTTCACTATTTTAAGGATATGTGGAGAAGCACATTGCTTACATGTCAAGGATTGTTCACTACAAGTCCTAGCCTTCCTATTATCTAACTTGAAATAGAAGTTGTACAAAGGCTTATTGGACATTAATTGGATTTCTTGTCTCAAAAAAGAAATGGACCAATGACTCTCTATACTAGCTACAAAAGGATTATGACCATTCCACAAGATAACCACATCTATGAGAGTTGTATGTGTCTCATCTCAGGTATCTTGGTCCAAGATAATCCACTCCCCTCGTAAAATTCGTCGTCTTCTATAATTCATCTAAGCAATACATATATCAATTAAATCAAGACATACAATTCAGTAAAAAAGATTTACCTAAATGTAAGATCTGATTGGTTGACCCTATACTCAATCATCTTATCAAAATGTGTTCTTTTGACCTACAAACTTGCCCAATAGTTGACTCGTCCATTTCTCACATTGACACTTGCATTGATAAATCATCTTTATTTTTTTCAGAACCTCACATGAACCAAACAAGTGTGCAAACTATGAAAATGGAATAAACTAACTAAGATGCACATCTTTGGAGCTTGTGGTAGGTTTGCATAGCACTAATAACTTTTATATTTGACTTACATGCTCCTGAAAACTCCAAGCTACCAATCAACCATTCATAATAACTAGATAATGGTGGCAATGAGACATACTGCAATCTCTGACTTTCTTAGAAACTACTGTTTTATTTATATTTCACAATGTGATTCTCGTCATGCACACAAATTTGTTTATGCGTATAAACATGTTGGATCAACACTTCTATTACTGTACTTGTCTCATTTAACACTTTTCTAAACTCTAAAATTCTACATTTCCAATATTTGATGGAGTCTACAACATCCTTACACTTGACCTTGAAACTTCCTTGAGTACTTGGGATGCGTCAAAATCCAATCCAACTTGTAGTATTTATCACAAATTCAATTACCGATACTCTCTTTCCTATTAAAGACCTCCATTGCAAGTATGTTAATGATGTTTTTCCTCCGTAAAGACATCTATCTTAACCAAATATAAAAGTTACTTATTAGCAAGTTTTTATATGCTTTTATCATTACATGTAAGTGAATTTATCCATATATAAAATCATCAGTATAATAAGTTTTTAATACGCAAACATCTCTTTGTCATTTTACATATACAATTCTAATATTATACAATGCTATGAGACTATAGCATTGATGCTATCTCATGTATTCCATGATTTTAGAATCTAAGTAAAATTATCATAATGAGATAAAAAGCTAACAAAATCTTTTTTTATTTATTGCATTTTAATTGTGGACTTCTAAATATAAAAAATATTAATGTTGCAAACTTAATGTTCAAATCTATACTAGATATTTCTTCCCATCAATCCTAACTAGATATCAACAACACTAATTCATACAAAATATTACAGTTGAAACAAAATTTTACATTTAATCATTGTAGAGAGCAACACACTTGAGAAACTTTGTAACCTTCAACCCTGAGACTATTAAAACAGAAGTCTATTCCTGGACAATAGGTGTATCTCGCTCAGATACATGTCTAGGATACAATTGCAAAAGGCAGTTTAACTCTAAATATGCATAATTTACAAATGTTTTCTCCAAATGCAATGATATTTAACCATGAAGCAGTTTTTTAAAAAAAGACATTGTACCTGTAATTCTTTTCATAAAGAAACCAGAGATGTTGAACAAGACGTTGAGTTATTACAAGACCATTGTTCCTTCACTATGAGATTCTTGGAGCACAAAAACAAAAGAAATCTCAGGTCAAAGCATCCATATAACTTACATAGGCTTTGCCCAAATGAGTTGAAATTTAACCATGGAGCAATAAAAAAAATGATAATATTCATGTGGCTCTCTTTGCACGATGCTGAAGAAGTTGAGTTTTTAAAAAATCATTGTATTCACTACTGTGGGAGATTCTTGGAGTACAAAAGCAAAGAAAAGGTTTGTATGCATATAACTTGCATAGATTTTGTCCAAACGAGACGAAATTTAACTATGGAGCAACAAAAAAACAAGACAACATACCTGTAACTTTGTTTACAGATGTTGAAGAAGAAGTTGAGTATTTAAAATATCATTGTTCTTGACTGTGAGAGATTCCTAAAGTACTAAAACAAAAGAAAGTTCACGTCAGAGCGTGCACATAACTTACACAATTTTTTTCCAAACAATATAAAACTTTACCATAGAACATCCATGAAAGAGAACAATATACATGTAAATTTTTGTTTAAAAAATCTCTAGGCTTTTGTAGAATAAGCTCCGCTCTCATAAAACATGAGAAACTCACTCTGTGTTTGTGTAGAGACAATGAAATTTCATAGGGCTACAGATACAGCAAGTAACAATGAGGCTGTAAAATTTCATCAGAAAAGAAGCGTGGAAAGAGAAATGATAAATTTGAGTTTCGCCTAAGAAAGAATAAAAAACTGAAAAGAGAAGATATGAAAAGTCAAACATTAAAAAATGAGAGAATTAAAGTTCGAGTCACTAACTTTTAAAAAGTGATAGCCTTGTATTTCTCACATTTCCCTTTACTTTATTTTTATTTTATTGTTGAGGAAAGATTTGAGCCAAGATGTGGCTAAAAGATTCATGCTACATGAATTTGAAATCCTAGCTCTCTCATTGGTTAGGTCTATTTTTGTTTATTCACTGCTGAACGCAAAAAAAGAGTCCATATTTCTCCTATAATACATAAGGGAATCTCTCGCTCCCACAAGGATAACCCTCATGCTGGATCAATGAACACTTGGCCGTCACCATGCTTAACCCATTTGAGTTGACAATCTCTTCAGCCTCCACATCTTGCTTGCCCTGATCAAATAAGCCTCCACATATGACTTGCCTTAATCGAAGGAGGAGAGGAGTGGAGTAAGTGCCACCCCAATCGCCATCACTATCAGCATGCCCTCCTCGCAACATCCCAAAATACCACATGCAAAGTGGTTACATGATTAGACATGCACAAAGAGCGAGAGAGAGAGAGAGAGAGAGAGAGAGGTGTGGTCCTACCAAGGCTCGGTCCACCATCCCTACCATGGCCCGATTCATCCCTGCCAAGACAAAGCCAACACCAAACATGGGGGAGTGAGAAAGAGATAGAGAGACATAGAGGGAGATTACTTGCATGTTCGGATATTTATGTTCATCCTTGCCAAGAGGAGAGAGAGAGAGATGACTTGCCCCCTGCATGTGTCCCTGGGAAGGTCGAATGTGCATGGGCAGAGAGTCTCTCTCTCTCTCTCTCTCTCTCTCTCTCTCTCACGAGAGCACATTGCCCGCCTCTCCCCACGCTAATGCCTATTCAGTCACCTGCATTCCAACAGCTCTAGCCCGCTTGCTTGATGGCGCACTAGGCAGAAGACAGAAGGGAGAGAGAGCTCAGAGACTACAAGAGTAGAATGTGCATGCTCTCTCTCTCTCTCTCTCTCTCTCTCTCTCTCTCTCTCTCTCTCTCACATGAGAGCACCTTGCTAAAGATTTCCATGCCTCCTACAAGGTAAGAGATATATGGTAATGCTCTAAGGCTAAATGAGAGAGTTCAAACTCTGGATAGTATGCCACATAAGATTTTGATAGGTTCTGTAAATTCGAAAATAAGGACGTAGAGTAGACGTTAATGCAATACGTGTATTTTATGAACTCAAACTAAATATGGTAGCACAGTGAGTGCGGCTCTGATTCAGATCTACCGTCAAAGTGAGGACACCGTGAAAAGAGGTGCATTGAAGAGTGAACGCGACGGCGGATCAGAGTTACTTTATACGTGCACATCGAATGCATGATTGCACAGTGAAAACATTAGAGAATTTGAGATGATTCAACTCATCGCATGGTGTGCGCACGCCGCACACGCAAACAGAAGAAGAAACGAATAGTTGAGAACTCTCACTGGCTACCCATCTGCCCCCAAGCCAATAATAGCGGCTAGGAATGCCTCCCTTGAGGAAACCCACACTAAAAACTTGTTATGGAAGGAAATACAAAGAGTGGACAACTCCCCTGACGCACGAGAAAGCTTGAAGGATAATGGATCATACCAAAAAGACAATGAGATGCATGATGTGACATACAAGTTTGTTAGGATGAAGAGCCCACAGAGGAAATGAAGGAAAAAATAAAGAAAAGAAGTTGATGGATTGCTATAGTGGACACTGAGTAATGATGAAAGATGAGATGCAGAACCATGTGGAGCCAGCCAGCAATGTAAGTGGCAGTTGCTCTCATGAGGGAGGAAACTAAAATGGACATACCAAAAGAGATGAAACAACAACTACATGCTCGCATGGTTGGATCATCTCAAGTCTACATAGGGAGTTAATAGCTTGCAAACATAGGTTAAAGTCACAAAAAGGATGAAGAAATAAAAATGCTAGTAGGGACTCTCATAAAGATATTCAAGATGAGATAGATAAAGAGATGCAAGAACAATTAGATGCTTGCATGGTTGAAAAAGATACTACCATTTGAGAGCCCAAGCATGAACCAACACTTCAAATCCTCCAAGTTGCATGATTGTCCTATCTAGGACAATTGTTCACAATCTCTCAATCTAGATCGAAGGGTGTTCACCTTGATCAAGCTATGAAAACTTCAACTCCCCTCAATCTCACGTTCTCTCTAGTATGTGGGTAGGCTCACTCCCTACTACTCCTCACAACTCAATACGAACAAAAGAAGAAGATGCAATCGCTACTCACACCACCAAAATGTCATCAGTCATCATTAGTCTCACTCTTTGTAGCTCTTACAACTAGATGGAATGCTAAAACCTTGCAAAGAGAGGCTACAAACACAAAAAGATGAACAAAGCACAATCATAACAAGCAAGTGCAAGCAATAAAATAACTAAAGTCGCACATGGAGAACTAAATGAAGTCCTTAGCAAAAGTAACAAAGCAAACAAAAGCCAATGTAGACAAGAATGCCAAATGGATAGTTGTGGTAGTTAAGGAAAATGAAGGTGTATCTATCAACAAAGGGAATGAATAAAATACAGAGAGGAGGAAAGGACATGTACAAGGGCCTTGCATGTGCAAGTGCAAGTCATGGGTTCAAATGAGGATGGTACCCAAGAAAATGCTAATGTACAAACTGGGTACAACCCAAGGCTTAATCATGGATACTTAGGAGAGTTCGTAAGGCTAAAAAAAAGACTCTGTGCCTTAATCTTGAAGTATATATATTGAGAAGAATAAGGCCTTCCTCTTCAAGAAGATTATCCTAAAAGGTGAAAAAGTATGTTAGATAATGATCTCACACATGCTCAATTGGTCCATAGAAGGGAAAACATGCCACACATACTAGAGGCAAGAAAGGAGGTGAAATGAGCAATCTATCAAGATGGTAGAGTAATCATCTAAGTTCCATTTAGCATGATAATGAGACATATAAGACATGAAGTTATCTTTATGAAATCATAATTGCTCTCTAGGACTAGATGAAATTGAAGATACATTTAGAAGGATACTGCAATGCATAAAGAGACACATCAATATACATGCAACATATTACCATCAATGTGAGGTTATAGATTGGAGTCTATGTGTACAACCCATAGCCATGCACAATTGGAGGGAGTAATGATCAAGAGGGTTGGTATTACTATGAAGAGAGAACCTTAGAGATGTGATCCAACTGGTACATAGGGCTACAAATGCACATAATGCTCAAGGGCAAAATCCTCATACCACACCCCATAGCAATTAGACCAATCATTTGTATTGTTTTTGCATGCAAAATGATTTTGAATATCTTTGATAGATTGCCAACAAAAAAGGCTCAAGCTCAAATTAACAAAAAAGACTCAAGATCAAAATTAACAAGAAAGGCTCAAGATCAAAATAGTCTAGTTACTAAACATTTCTTACTTGCCTATGATATCATGTCTTTGCTCTTGGTTCATAAGTACTATCAAAGAGTAAGCACCACCACTATGGTAAAAATAAGTTGTCCACTTTCACCACCATGTTTGGACTCTACATGCAAGATTGGAAAACCCAATGCAAGAATGGCTAGGGTCTTGATTCCCATCACATTGTATGTAAATAGCATAATCCTTATCTTAGACTCACCAAAGGTTCTATAACATCTTGATGCACTACAAAGTTTTTCTCATGATATAGATTTCTCAATGAATCCAGGAAAAACCAAATTGATGATTTGATACAATACAAGCTTACATGACTAGAACAAAGCATCTTTACCTTTGGTGGAAAAATCATCAAGTTCATTAGATCTTATGTATACCTAACTATTACATTAGAGGCTTGTAGCTTTGAATGAAAGAGGTAACAAAAGATGTCTAGACTTGCACACGGGTTTGTAGCCATGGGTTCTTTAGAATACTAGTGTTCCCACACACTTCTACTAACCTCAAAACTAAGGTATAACTATTTAAAACAATGGTCAGACCAACACTTTTGTATGGTACTAAGATTTAGAGACCTAGCCTTCATTACAATAGATGAGCCACTTGTGGGATGATGATACAAAGCAGCACATGGAGATAACATTGTTGATGATGATAGCCCACATGATTTGTGTCTAGCCATCAATTCCTTACACAATCATTAGATCATTACTTGCTCCCATTGTGGTCATGAAGACGCTCTTTCAAGCAATGATCTTCATAGTAATATAGTTGCACACATCTAGCACTTCTATCTTGCAAACAATCATTAAAGGGTGACAATTGTTTCCATTGTGCCCAACTAAGCAAATGGATGAGCTTTCGTAAGATCTAGATAAATGCTATATGACATTTCAACCACTACCTCGGTTGCTTCCACCCATTATTCAACTGCTCAAACCAGAACTAATTGATTACTATTATCAATGTTCAACCAAACATTTAGAGGACTTGGGTGAACCCAAGATGCTACAATATCAGAGACTCTCTTTAAGAATGGTTTTATCACACCACTGACATATATGTACAACAAAATATGGCATGATCTCGAATGCACTATTGATCAACTCCACACCTTATCACACCAATTGAGGATTGAGACAACGAGGTATGAGATAATAGCCCCAAAGGAACACATGCTAGCTATGTAGAACCGAGGTTGAGTCACAATACTACAGTTGATGTTCCATATATTACAAGGTCAAAGGAATATATCACTTCCTCTTTCGCAAGGGCTTTGATCCTACAATAGGTCATGGAGCATGAGGACTAGAGATATTTAGGACTATTCACGCTAGAGCTTCAACATATGGAGATGCTCCAAGGAGGAAAAGGAACAACCTCCTCAAATCCCGCCTACATAGAGAGCATTGACAAACATCTTTACAAGGATGAGAAGCATGACTAGCACTCCCTACCTCCACACATTGTTGCACCACTAGATAGATGGGACCATTGTGTGGTACAAATTAATTACAGCCACCCATGAGATGGATACTAGATTCCATGCTGACCTTGTCATGCCATAGTTTTAGTCCTAGAGAGGGATTATAGCAGATTCCTCTACTCATAAGTTACTCATTTTCTTTTCAATTTTGTTGTCTTGTTTTTTTTTTTCTAATGTCGTTTTCTTATCATAGTTTACACAGTTTCATAATGCCCTTTAAATAAGAACTGTTTTAACACTTTTGCTTGATGACAACTCATCACATGTGCATTACATGCTCCGTTCTGATAGGCCATCCTAGCCTGTTGCAGACATTAATATAACTTTTGAATACTTAATTATGAGTATAACATAACATTTATTTTTATCTCCAACTAAAGGGACCATTATTATGCCAATAAAGCAATCAGAATGACCAAGGATATGATGTCCTTGCACAATAGCATAAGACAACAATTTGAATCACTATAACTTTCTTTGCTTTGACTTGGATCCAATGAATGATCGCCCCACTAGCTTGAGGGCTTCATCTAGTGGAATAACAGGGAAAGAGAACAATACAACTAAGAGCCACTCGTTGTAGCTCAAAGGCACCACTCCAAAAGCATCAGCCAACCAAGGTGTGTACAAAATTGCAATATGTAATCCCATGGATACTACTATAGCCAAGAGCAGCCATCTATTGATCCACGGTGGCACTTGCAGTAAGCTGTTTTGTTCAGAAAGGGCATTCAAGGCATTGAACATTTCTATTACCACTAGAGTGGACATGGCAAGAGTTGAAGCCTTCACCTTTCCAGTAGTAAAATAGTCACAAGGATCAGCAAATGTCAAAGTCTCAGATCCAGCCGTGAAAGAGCTCACCTCGAAGTTTGCCCAACGTGAGCACTCACCCCAATGACTCAACTGGTCAAGAGTTACTGATGTATGGCCATCCCTTGACAGATCAATACCAAGGAAGGTGTCATTGTTTGTGTACCACAATACAAAGATCCCCACAGTGGCTAGACCAACATATGAACCAATGGTTAAGAACCTAAACAGCGTCCAGCCACTAATAAGCCCTTCATCCGAAGGCCTGGGGGCTCTCTCCATGATATCCTTGTCAGGTGGATTAAATCCCAGAGCTGTGGCTGGGGCACCATCTGTGACCAGATTAACCCACAAAAGTTGCACGGGGATAAGCCCTTGAGGAAACCCCAGAAGGGCAGTCGAGAAAATGGCAACCACTTCACCAATATTTGATGATATCAGATAACGGATGAATGCTTTCATGTTGTCATAGATAGCTCTGCCTTCCTTGACAGCTACCACAATGGTTGCGAAATCATCGTCTGCCAGAATCATGTCACTGGCCTCCTTAGCAACCTGCAAAGATGTCAATGTGCCAAGCTTTCAACTGATCTCTACAAACGAACAACCCAACAGATCAAAGAATGCTCCAAAGAAAAATATCAAACAGCAAAATGCATTAACCTATATGTCTTATTTAATGGAGGCAAATGCATGTTTATCCCATCATAAAGTCTGAAGCACCCAGTAAATCCAGAGTAATAATACAATGTGAATTTGTTCACAGACAAAGACTACCTCAGTCCCAGTCAAACCCATAGCAATACCAATGTCTGCTAGCTTCAATGCAGGGGCATCATTCACTCCATCCCCTGTCATTGCAACAACTTCACCACCACCTTTCAACACACGAACAATCTCCTGTTTATGTATGGGTTCTGCACGAGAGAATACAAAACACTTGTCTTGCAAACCAAGGAGCACATTGCGACGCTCACTTTGAGATAATTTCACGAACTCTCTCCCTAGGAATGATTTGGAGCTCAAATCTTCATTCTGACTGAAGAGACCTATCTCTCGGCATATTGCTTCAGCTGTACTTTTGTTATCACCAGTAATAACCACTACCCCAATGCCTGCACGTTTACAATCTTCAATTGCTGGTTTCACCTCTTTCCTAGGAGGATCCTGCACAATATTTATCATGAGAAAACAAACTACAAACAAACCATTCAAGTTCGTTCAACAAAGGAGTTTTGTATTACCTGCATTCCAATCAAGCCTACAAATGTCAGCTGGCTTTCAATTGTGGCATAGTTGTCTGTGTTTAACAATAGCTGATGAGCAGGGTGATCTTGGCCAGTATAAGCAGTCAAACTGGTCAAATCTGTCTTGTATGCACATGCAAGCACGCGTAAGCTTTTGCTAGCCATCAGATTTATGTTAGCCATGATTTCTTCCCTCAAGCTTGGAACTAGAGGAACAACAGCACCATCTTTCAGCATCACACTAGCACATCTTTCTAAAACAAACTCTGCTGCACCCTGCACATTAGCAAGAAAACTGAGAGTAGAAAATACGAGCAAAAACTGGTGGAAAGATAAGCCTCAAGCATGTAGCAAACAAGTGCTGTTGACTAACCTTCACTAGCAATTTGTTACTTTTTTCACTAGAGCCGTGAGAAATATCAGCCACAAGGACACCCATGGACTTCCGAACACGATCAAACTCTAATGTAAATAGCCTCTCATATTTATCCTGATAGTGTTGGCAAGCACCTGTATAACACAGTAGATACATAATTTTTGCCGCAGAACGAGATATACGCAGGCACATAGCCAAATGAAAGTATAGACTAGACATCATTACATGACATCACCATCAGCTGCTTCCAGAAAAATACAACATTTTCAAGTCAACAGTTATCAGCTTTCCTAGGAAAGCATCAACAGGACATCCCATCATCAGGGGTATATCATTGACAGGGACCAGCAGACCAGTCAAGCACACCACATTTGACCAACATGGAACCTACCTACCATATGCCAGCTTCGAAGATTTTAGAAGCACGAGAGTACTTTACCTGAAGTTTTAAGACATCCTGCATTGTACAGCTAGATGAGAATCAAAGAACTAGGAGGCTATGTACTTCCCCGTATTTGAGACTCTCACCAATATAATGAACACCCTATGAGGCAGATGGGAGAGACTACAAGGCAACTCAGAGAATATGAGCAGGAGGCATGAGGTCTTCTTATGTATTTGAGAGTCTGGCCCTTTCTTCTACTTAGAGGCACCTAAGACCTTCTGTGTCGAAATAACCTTTGTAATATATGAAAGGAGTTGTTAATACATGTCTTTTTGCTATTCATAGTTTGTTATTCTGTAATGTGTGTTTACATTGGTGATGATTATTGGTAAGGTGCCTTTTAACAGAATTTTCTTCTCCTAGAAAGAACAAGTTCTCTCTATGCACAATTTTATATGTTTATTCATTACTGACATGACATTGTCATTGTTGGGATTTCTACATTGCTGCACATGCCTTGACTCAATCTTGCTCTTTCTTGCAACCTTCCAATTTTATGGTACAAATAAAGGAAAATCTGTGTAACATTGTGAATTCAGTAGGGCATGGTATGTATAGACTACGGGTGGTTCTACTAGATGCCACATGCTTGCCAGAAACCTTAACCGACCTTGACTATGTTGTGGCACAAAGTATGGTCTGACATGATGTGCCATATAAAGAGGTTCTTGTCCAAACCCATGATAATGCCTCACTTGATCAAAAAATTAAATTAGACTGCTAAATAAATCGTATACACCTTATGAAAAAATAATCATATGAAGATCAAAGTTCAATTTTTAGTTGTAATATTCTCAATCTAATTACCTTTTGCATATGAATGGCCTCCAAGGATTGGATAAATGACAAATTTTTTTGTTATTCCCCTTATCCCTCCAGCCGACTGTCGAGCTGGAGGGGGGAGGGGAATAGAAGGTATGGCAAGCTCCTTGCTGGAGCTTGCGGAGGGAAGAAGGCCATGCCCACTGCCGCGTAGGGGAGGGAGGAACCTCTCCCTCTCCCTATAAATCCAGTAGCTATGGGAAGCATTGGGAAGGGGGAAGAACGGAGACTCTGTGCAAAGGGTGAGAGAGACGGATACACTGTTGCAGCTGTGAAGTAAGGGGGGAGAACACTGTGTAAGCTGGGAGAGCTACGGAGGATTCAAACGATAGAGGAGAAGGTGATAACGTCCGTGGAAGGGGCTGCCGTGAAGCAACGTCGCCAAGCTGCCGTGAGGAGGAAGCTCGCTGAGACTGCCGCTGCATACGCCATCGACCCGATTTGCAGCACTGGCTGCCGTCGCCAACGCGGCTTAAAACGCCCCCCTCCTGCCACGTGAAGCATAGAAGCTTCCTAGAAGAAGCTTCTTAAGGGGGGGCTAATTAAGCCCCCTTTCACCCCCCTCATATTCCTTTTTAACACCCCCCCCCCCCCCCCCCCCCCCAAAGCCTTTTTTTTATTCCCCCCCCGTGTCCCCATTTGTTTCTTTCTCCCCCCTCCCGGTTTTAACTTTTTTTTAAGGGCCTTTCACCCTCCCTCGTGTTCCCTTTTTACCCACCCTCCCCCCCCCCCGGTTTGAAACCCCTAAGTCCTTTTCACCCCCGTGCTATAAACCCCTTGTGTTACCCTTCATTCCCCCAACCCCTAAGTCCTTTCACTCCCATGCCCAAAGATCTCCCAAGGCCCCTTCATATGTTTTTGAAACCACACTCACACACACCCTTGCACCGTGTATATACCCTTATAGGGCCTTTTCTTTAGGCTTTGTAAACTTTGGCCTCCCGAAGAAATTAAGACCTTAAAGGTCTTATTACCCCCTTCTCGTGGTCAATCCCTTAACGACTCCTTGCCTCGAAAGAGAGAAGAAGAGTATTGAAGCGACGGTGGAATTCCGAAAAGGAGTGTAAAGCTGCTTTCACGTTCGAAGGATTACAATTGCGATGCCGCCTAAGAAAGTCCAAGGAGTAGCTGCGGAAGGGTCATCTCCCGGTATCCATGTGGATATCTCACCCCAAAACCAGGTTTTTCCTTCTTAATTTTCTATCGGTTTTAATTCAATCATGCAAGATGAATTGTTAGGGATAAGATATATATTTTGTCCTAGTTATTTACGATGAAGGAATTTAGTTTAATTAAACATGCAAAATAAATAAAGTATAAACATAGTTTTCCTTCAAAAAAGTATTATGCATTGAAACGAACTATGAGCAAGATTATTTACCCATTGAAGTAGTATACTTCGGTTAAGTTTGGAAGATATAAACTGCATCTTGCACTATTAACCCCTATTCCTTTTTACAACAAATTCATCATGGAAAGTGCAAATCATGAAAGGATTCTTGCAATGCTTAAAATCTAGGAAGTTGTCATTGCTAACTGCATAACTTAGCAAGGGAAAGATTGCTTATTTAGCATGAGTTTGTTCGCAAAGAAAAGGGAAGATTAGTTGGATTTAACCTAACCTCAAATCGATGAAGTATAAGATTGAAAAGCCAATTGACACGTAGATAACAAATCATACGGAAGTAATCTCGAAATTACCTTCTAGAGTTAACCAAATTAAAAATGCTGCGAAATATTCATTGGGAATGAAGTGAAATGCCAAGAAACATCTATACCTTAAATACATGTCCACATTCCCTGAATATAGGACCAGTAAATTGTAACCGAAAAATAAGAACTAGGGTTTATCCCTGAGAAAATAATAAAGCTAGGAAACCCTAGGTCCGACAAATGTCAGCTTAAAGAAACTGAAAACGGATTGTTCCGTAACTCCATTACCGCATAGTACGATGCAGGACTTGCGCGGCAAGTACGAAGTCATATGGTCTTGTGATTGATTCACAAGAGGAAAGGTTAAATACCCTCAACAAGGATGGCGGATCCTTACGCAAGTTATCTTGCAAAAGGATGTATTCTTTGATATCCTTCTAAGTAAGGAGGGTTAAAAACCGGAAACTAACGTATCCAATGAACTTTAGGGTTGACCAAATTGGGTTAATAGGGTACGCCCTAACCCAGAATATAAAGGATCTTGCCAAGTTGCAAGGCACCCCAGATCGAGTGCTAGATGCATTCAAAAGGAAGGATTCCTTCCTTAGCAGTTTGCCAACAACAAGATCGATTAATGGAAATGTTTGTGCTTGCTAGAGATTTTAGAGCACTGTTTGATTTATGAATTACAAATTAAATGAATATCTATACTTCAGGTTGAAGGCCTGAAGGGAGAGGCAACTTCAGTTACCCCCGACTACCTGCCTGACCCTAACCAAAGGGGTTGTTTACCGCGCCGGGAACGTGGACCGAACCCGCCGCGAGAGGTCTCTCCGTTGAGCACTACTTGGAGCAGAAGGACGCTTGGGTGCCAAGGGGGACTCTGGCTGTAAATCCCTCGCCTTCCGAGTCCTGCACAAGAGGCTAACGTGACTCGGGATTGGATCTCGAGGTCCGCATACTAGTCTACGGGCGGAAACTTGGAATAGTGATCCCTGTGGATTACTGAATAACAAAGAACTTATCTGATATTGTTTTTCTATGTCACGTGATAAGATTACGTGAAGGAACCAGTGCTTAACGGATTAATCAAAGAAGCTAATTGTTACATGTCCAATTAATATGTTAGATAATTACATAACTAAAACAAACCGAGGAAAGTGCGGAGGATGGGTCATGGGTCCGTCCTACGGTTGGGTGGTCCCGGTTGGCCGGGAACTTTTCTCAAATCTCGAAGTATAGCGGGATGGTCGTCAAAGGACTCAAACAACGAAAGCGTTGACCTAGAGTTATGTCTTACCCGACTTACGTTGTTTTAGGGGAACGGAATGGGACTATGCCTTATGGCAGAGAGGTTGAGCTTTGCATCCCTCTCGTTTCCCATTCTCCTTGAACCAAGTGCAGCATGAATCCGCTTCGGACCTGGCGTTTCTGCGTAAAGTAGTTCGCTTGGGTCCGACGCTAGTTGCTGTTAGAAAAGGACCAATCAGAAAAAACCCTAATTCCGGTCGATCCTAAGTGGAAACGGCCAGAATACTTCCGCTACATGGCAGACGCGGAAAGCCCTAGATCGCAAATCCAGTAACATTCTATGAGAGTGCCGGGTGGAGCTTTCTAGACATCCTTTTCGATGGACTGCTAAGACGTGTCCTGGATGATACTAGTGGACACGTTACATTAGTTTAGCCGTTTTGAAACATTTTCTCGAAACCATAAGTAAGCTACAGAGAATGCAATCTTACTGGTGCAAAGCTACAAAGAAGGGAACGACCAAGTATTGTACCCTATGGAAAGACAGATTTAGTAGGTTTTCGGAGTCCCTTCCATCCTACAACTAGCGCACTTCTCCAAAAGCATGTAGGTTTTTTGGGGTTCTTTGTAGTCATTGAAACCAGCCTGCCTTCTCAAATAGGGTGGTAACTAACCCATTTGACAACAATCACAGCATGCAAATAATGTCACAAATCTGAAATAAATGCTCTACCACTTTAATCTTGGACAGTCAACACTCAATTGGCCCCAAAACTGGCACTCCTTGAGGTATTTCTTTAACTTGTATTTCTCAAATTTCTGGTACAATGAGATGTAGGCAATCTCTCTACAAAATTGGCCTCTTTAGGCTGTCACAACTAACCAGCAGCAAACCAAGAACACTTGCATGCAGGCCAATTCCAATATGGATGTGCAATCCCCTTCCGATTTGCTGTAAATTCTTCAATTTTGCAGCAGCTCTTTTGGTCATTGGGCTTCCAATGTATGGCCACGCTTCTTGAGTGGCTGAGAAACCTTAATTACAGCAGTAATCAGGTTTAACTACAGCAAAACAATGGTAAACACTCTCAAATTTGCTGAGAGGAGAGAGAAAATCAATTGGAGAGAATTTTTTAATGATTACTTTGATGGCAATTCTGATGGCCATAATAGATTCAAAAAGCACAGCTAACAAGCCCTCCCCTTCTAACACCACCTCTCACTGAGGCCGGGAAAAAAAACCTGCTGCCCTTATCCTGTCACACACACACAATCTATTGTTGTATGTCTCCAAAATGGTCTGGCAGCCTATAGAATGCACACCACAATGGTCACCTTGGCTAGAACGAGCCTTCCTCAACCTCAGCCAGTCCCCCAATGTTCTCATGCATCCTTACATGGCAGGTTCTCTCTCAGCTTGACAAGTGCCCCACCTTCCAATGAGATCTGAGCATTTGGACTTTAATTTCCAACAATTAATTAATTGTGAAAATTAAAAATTGTCTTGTCCATGCCCATAAATTGGCCGCTGACCATCTATGTTTAATGTGCTAAGCCCTTTGAACTTGAAAGTTGGTCTAACTTTCATTAACCTTAGTTTAGACATTAGCTTTTTTAATTTTTCCTAGCCCAAATGACACCACGATTCATTTTAAAGGGCCCATCTAATGTCTAAGACTTGCCACCATGCACCCACTAGTACCTATCCAACATAACTTGTCACAAGTTTTGCCAATGTCCCCGCTCCCCAACTTGGGTTTTGCATAATCATCATGCCAAAATTAACGTGCACCTCACACGTGCACAACTTAACTATGCCAAAGCTAAGCAATAAAAATACACATTTTCGTGGCAAACCTCCCCCTTAATCCTTGCAACCATCCCCCATTGCATCGTGGTGTGACAAAAGTAAAAGTACTAAACTAGCAAAGCATAAGGCATCATAGTCAAACAACATTGGCCACTAGTGCTTAACTATGCTCGTGCCATACACATGCTGAAATTTGCAGCCAATAAAACTAAGCTATAATTCATGGAAATGAACCTCAACTATTGTTAAAACCACAAGGGATGCATCAATTAACCATAAAGCAACATTGCTCTAACAATCAAGGCACAATAAAGCATAAACTTAGTATAAACTATGCATATCCACTCAATGGCATCACATCACATTCATGTGCAACATACATCGGCTCAAAACCATTGATAATCGATGCAAATGTATAGTCTCAAAGGCACAATAAAGACTATATAGTGACTAGTACACTGAATAGTGACGTCATAGCAAACATACCAGTAGCAAAAGAGTTACCTTGGATGCCCAAGTACATCCAAGATCCACTATATACATGAGCTATCCATCAACAAAGGAGGAAAATACACCCTATCCATGAGCACCTTTTACCCTCTTGCATGGGAGGGGTTTTTTCTTCCACTTCAGTGCGTAGGTTTTTATAACTTTAAGGTTCTACCTTGTACTCTCATTCTTGTGATTCATTTTCAGTGAAGGTACTCTTGCATGCTGTCATGCCACTACGCGGGGACAATGTGAAAAACTAGAGTGTATCGTCATCCAGCTTTCTTATTGATCTAAAGAGTCAATGTCTAAGAACTTTATGAGGGATGGTTTTCCCTTGCAAGTTCTTTCGATACCTCTAAGCATCACACTTTGAACATGTCTCCATAGTCTTGTACACTCCTCCAAATAACACACAATCATTGACACATGCATGGATGCTGTTATAGTTTATGCCAAGCTTTCCTAAAACATATCGCGCATCATCACGAGACTCAAGCATGGTATTTCCAAGTTGTAATATATGATACTGTAGCAACCTGAAAAGAAATCATAAAAACCTTGAAAAAGCATAATTTTTAAATAATGGTACCGAAAGGAAATCAATGAAGCGTACATAGAAGGTGCGTGAACAACTTGGTAACACTCGCATCGCTCCACCCGTATTTTGCTTGCACACTTAGGAGTGCAAGCAGCATCTTCAGGCGAGATACTCGGCACCCATCATATAATGGTATGGATTCTTTCTCTCTAAGTGGATTATACGTCCAATTTGTGAAATTCCTTCAATTTCCCATCACACGACTCGGGGCTTTTGGTTGAATTCACCTTCCATATTGTGGATCTTCATTGAATTTCTGCATTTAAGCAATTCTACCATTGACATGCAAATTTTAGGTATCTTTGTCTGAATTTCCCGATTTGACTGCACTTTTGACAAATTTCAGCTTGCTCCCTCGATATTTCTACTTGTAAACACCTAGACAACATCTACATTTGCATTCACATCAATTGTTAGCTCTTTCTTGCCTCGTTTTAATCTTTTGTCAAATTTTCCCCACACAAGTGTTGGGACAACAGCTCCTTTGTTCATTTTTAGACAAATTTGAGTAATTGTCAATTGCATTTGTGTATTTAGTTTGTGTAAAGATGGCATATAATCAAAATGAGCTGTTTGGGATGCTTTCTACTGATGACAAGTTGAATGGTACCAACTATTCCACCTGGTCTTACATGATGAAGCATGCATTTGTCATGAAAGCATTTTGGGGAATTGTCATGGGTTCAAAGGTGAAGCTAGCAGGCCCTAATGCACTTACAAGTGCTAGTGGTTCTATTGCTACTTCTAGCTCTTCGAGTTACTACAAACTACCTCTCCTATTGTCAATCATGCACATTGGGATATGCATGATGATCACTCTTTCAATCAAGAGAGTTATTATTCCGCACATCCACTCATGTTGGACTACAAAGAGTGCTTGGGATAAGCTCGCATTTATTTATCAATTTAAAAATGAGCATGTGTTGCCTATTTGAGGAAGCAATGAGATTCTGAAAAGATGCATAAAGGAGACAGCATGGATGCCTAGCTTACAAAATTACAAATTAGCAAGAGCAATTGGTGAACATTGACAAGGAGATATCCGAGAGCTATCTTGTCTCTAGTGTGCTTGGTGGACTTCCGCAGTCCTATTAGATGTTTGCTACCACCTCGCAAGTGGTTTCTGAGGGCAATGGGCATCCATACTATCTTGATTAGTTGGCTACATGTCTATTGCAAGAGGAGCAAAGTCGCATCAACCACTCTGTTACTGCCTTGAATGATCATGCCTTTGCCTCCTCTCATCATAGAGGCAAAGGAAAGTCATCAAGTTCTTCATGCAACCATTAGAAAATCTACAAATTTACTAGGACAATTTGTCATCCAAGCAATCGTAAGCACCGAACTAGCATTAATTAATTAATGCCTAGTTCCTAATGTCACCACCGACATTAATGGCTAATAAAATATTCTAAGCCAAACTCTATCGACAGGCACCACCTAGTACAAATACCTGGAAAGGATAAATCATTACAACTTTTGTCTTTGACACCCACCAACTTCTCAAGGTCCTTGGCCCATCATAGTGAAATAACTAACTTGCACCTCACATTTGCACATTTGATTAACACTTAATCAAATTCTAAGCAAAGCATCGAAATTTCACATTCCCATGATATCTATTTCCTTTGTGTTTAGTTTCTTTTTCACTATGTGCTCTCACAAAAACCCTAAAAATAGTCTCACGTGTCATCCACGGCCAAAAAGATGGACAAGGCCCAAAACTTAAAAGTAGGGACAAAGGACAGTAGGATTAAAAGTGATCAAAATGAGTGGACCCAAATAGAGCTCCTAATGTCCCTCATTGGCTCAATGTAAGACTCACAATCAAGAAATGACCATGATGGCCCCTAACATGTCATGGATATCACTTGTGTGCTGTCTTGGTTGCTAGGTGGAAGTTTCAGACACAGACTGTCTGGGCACTGCGGGCAGGAGTAAGAGCACTCCAATCAGCTGGGCAGCATGCTGTACCAACAAACACAGCACCTGGAGAGACAGGCAAGAAGAGCAACTGTTAGAGCAGCAGGGATAAAATCATGGACTGATAGAAGTCCTCTAAGGGAAGGGCAGCAGCATCAAAAGGATAGCAGCAGCGGATCAGCTGGATGGCAGCAGACAGCTGGGACTCCGGAGACTGCATCTTCTGTGATGACCGCAGGGGCAGAAGAAAAGGCAGCAACTTTTGAGGCTAGAGGAGCAAGGTGATGTGAAGACAATACAATGACAATCAATGTGAAAATACGGGATGAGGCTGGACGCCCACAACATCTATACATCTCTATATATGTATGTGTGTGTACATATATACATGTGTGTGTGTGTGTGTGTGTGTGTGTGTTTGGCCAAGGTTTCTTTTTTTGGGGCCGAGTGCCAAAATAAAGTGCCTTTTGATTTTTTTTTTTTTGGAGCTGTTTTGTAAAACTAAATTAGGACTAGATGGATGATGATTTGGTGTTAATGCTCTCCTCTATTTTCAATAGCTCAACAAATCTTACTATTATTGTTGTAAACATAAATATTGAGGATCCCTTCCACCTTCGAGTTCTCTTACCTTTCCTATGAGTTGTGCAATAAGGACCTATTGTCTTACAGTTCCTAAATGGTCCTTGAGTTTGTTCCAAGTCTATAATTGTATCAGTTGGTTACTAAGTTGTATCATCCATTGCCTTGGACATAAGGTCCATATATTGTAAGCAAATTCAAACAGCATAACCATTAACAAAAGATGGTAACTTGTTTCCACCCCTTCTTGCATCGAAGTATAGAGGTGAATCTTCTTTAAAAGTAGAAGCATCCTGATTTGATGCTATCCATTCGAATACACTAGTGAATGAGCTACTGCAACTCCTGTAAACTGTGGCAATGTTTCTTCTGAAATGTTTTGAAAGTGCAACTCCTTTTCAACTTCCCCAAAACACTTGTTTTGCTGTATGTCTATTAAAATATTCTGCATCCCAGCATCCTTGAGCAAGTTTTTGGGCATTATCAGTCTTCCTATGATGTATACATACCCTCAGAAAGCTCACAGCCCCAAATTCAGTGTCTAGATCAAGGCTAAGTGTCCCACTTTAAAGACAAGGATTGCTCTCGTACAGATTTTCTATTGATTACCCTTGTGAAGTGTCTAGATCAAGACTAAGTGTCCCACTTTAAAGACAAAGATTGCTCTCGTACAGATTTTCTATTGATTACCCTTGTGAAGTGTTTCATTATGTTACTTTCACTGCTTGCCCTTTCCACAAGTCTCATCGTCTCTTCTGTCTTACCACACTTCCATTTTTAGAGCTATTATAATCAAAGCTATGACCTATTGAGCAAATCGCAAACCTCTGTTTAGAGGTAATATAGAAACAATATCAGGTTTCACTTGAATGGCTCATGGGATTACACTAACAGGAATCAGAAAGGAAAGCAGCATACTCAAAACCCTCTTTTTCCCGCTACTAGAACGTACAGGCCTTGACTCATTCCCTAACGCTTCATCTTGCGTCCCCAGCTTCTCAACTAACACCTGAAACAAGCATGCTGATATACTATTTAGACATGCCAAACAGAAGGTGCAAAATAATAAAGCAATTAAGAAACAAAGGAGCTTTCATGGCCAAACTTACCAACAAAGCGGCTTCAGTGGGCATACCACTAGCCACAAACTGTCCATCTTTGAGTTGAATATCAGCATCACTACACACAGCACAGACTTCTGCTAACGCTTCCAGATTACTGTCTACAGGCCTCTGTAGTCCAAGCACTTCACCATCATCTGGATTGTAAGTTGTTCCTGAAACTTGAAGAGACCTCATCTCACTAGGGCCTTGCATTGTGACAAGTTGCACAACCGACATCTGATTTGTCGTCAAAGTGCCTGTTTTGTCTGAGCATATGACTGTGGTGCAACCGAGAGTCTCAACAGATGGTAGCTTCCGAACAATTGCATTTTCTTCTGCCATTCGTCGTGTACCTAATGCAAGGCAAGTAGTTATAACAGCTGGTAGGCCTTCAGGGATAGCAGCAACAGCCAATGCCACAGCAACCTTTCACACCAAAATTTTCAATTTTAGCAAACACATGGTGCCATAAAGTTTATATGCAAAAATAATATCCTGTTCATTTTCCAAAATGAAATCACTACCTTGAAATAATAGGTTGCTTGCTCTAAGTTCACATGAATGTTTGGAGGGAAATTGGCTCTTCCATCCCAGGTCAAAAAATATTTATAGTTGACCAACCAAACAACAATGCAAATTGCTCCAACAAATTTTGTCAAGGAATCAGCAAACTCCTCTAACTTCCTTGTCAAAGGAGAATCATAATTAGCAAGAGACGCATCCTGAATCTGTGCTTGTATTTTACCAAGTTCTGTATCCATTCCAGTATTTGTCACTATGCACATGCACATGCCATTGGTAACAGTGGTCCCTGAGAAGACCATATTTTCTTTACCTTGTAGCTCCATATCTTCCTCAAATGAGCCATCCGCCTGCTTTAATACTGGCTGGCTCTCTCCTGTAAGTGAAGATTGTTGTAGACGGACAGTGCCAGACTTCAAATAAGCAACCCGCATGTCTGCAGACACTTTGTCTCCAGCACGCAATTCTACAATATCACCAGGTACAAGCTCTCTGGCAGGAAGTTCAACTATCTCCTTGCCGTCACGCAGAACTCGTGCAGACTCTGATTGCATCTGTTTTAGGGTTTGCAAAGTGCTTTCGGCCTTGCTTTCTTGCCAAACTCCAATGACAGCATTGAGTATAATTATGGCAAGAATTATCAATGGCTCTGTGAAAGCTTCTAAGCTGACCGGTTCACCCTCATTAAGATCCGTAAGAGCTAAAACAAAAGACACCCCTGCTGCAGCAAGGAGTACCTGCACTAGAGTGTCCTTAAATTGCTCGGCAACCAGTGTCCAAAATCCCTTTCCCTCTGGTTTATCGAGCTCGTTCCAGCCATATTTGGACCGCTTTTCTTCCACAGCACTTGAACTAAGCCCAGATCCCACATCAACCTCAAACTCCTTTGCTACAGATTCAACTGGCCTTGCCCATGCAGGGAATGGTCTTGCCAACCACCGATCTTTATCCTGTATAAAGTCAGAGATTCCTTCTGAATCAAAAACCAAATGGCTACATATGTCACTAAACTTGCACTTCTACAAAAATCTTGGACCAGATGAACAGTTAAATAAATCAAGATAGGTCATTTCACAACAAAAAAGAATAATGTAGTGGAAAAACTCACAGGAACTTGCTGTTGGTTCATAGGGATTTCTGCAGGATTTGTTACATCTAATGGAGATTTTTCTGTCGTTTTCAATGCATTGACATGCGTACCACATCTCATGTGACATGAACAGCAGTATGACCAGGCCTGCTACACAACCTCACCTTTGTTAAAGGAGAAACAATGAGAGGAAAACATCTTACTTGAAAACTCATTCTGCAGAAAAGAAGCAACAAATATTTAGACCATCTGGATGATTGCAAGTTGAGAAAATTTGTCTTTTAGACTCGAAAACTTTCACATTTGAAATGTTTTTTTTTCAAGGTCTTTGCACATTTGGGAGCAAACTGTCATCCCTAGAATATCGTTTCCAAAAACAGAGACCCAAGCTCACATGCTCCATCTCTAACGGTGTACAGATGCACGATATTATCCATTATCCATTATGCCTTACATGTGCCAGATGACATGCATTATGCCTTACATGTGCCAGATTCTCCATTATGCCTTACATGTGCCAGATGACTGGTTGAGCTACTCAAAGACAACCAGGCATTATTGAAATGTCCCCATGCACAGCAAGCTAATGCATTCCAACGTCTGTACAAATTCTACATTGGATTACATGTAGACATATCCTAGGAACCCTAATTTCTAACATCTTCACAATTCTGTCCATGAAGTCAACAACAAACCTCCAATCATGACATTTCAGGAAATCGCGCTTCACTTTACAAAGCCCCATTGACCAACCATGTTTGCTAGGAGTTCTGGAAACACAGGACAGTACTAGCTTTTTGGAAACATCTGAGAAATGTTTCCTATTTCTAGAGGGAAATCAATTACACGCAAGACTACATAAGATATTCTTCAGAGAGCTGGGAAAAGAGCGTACGCTTAGACAGTGAGATAACAAACGTTTCCTCCTCCACTGATAAGAAAGGAGATTAGATGAATCCAGGGAACTGCAGGGCCCATATTTCTTCATGTTGTGTCCACTGAAAGGCAGTGTTGGCCGAGGTAATTGTAGCTGTGCAATATAAGCCATCTTATGCCCTTTCCTGCTTCTGCAGCAATACGAAGTTAACTGGTCAGGAGTGACAAAAATGCTTGTATTCGGCTTAAGGCCTGAAGCGTTTATGCACTCTAAAACTGCTCCTTCTTGACTGTGAGCCCAGCCTAGCGAAGCGAGGCTAGAAAGCAACTTGACTACTTGTCAAAAAAAAAGGGCCCCGCCTTCAATGATAAGCTGACAAAGTCGCCGATCATAATTCAACAATAACCCGACAAAGCGGATCAGAACCAGAATAAGGCAACGCCCGCAGTTACGTAAAGCTACAGCAAATCCGTGGTCACGACGTACCCCTAAGCTCCAGCTGCCTTAGGAAATGCACAAACTCCCGCAATTCCGCAAAACTACAAGCGCGTCCATGGAGACATAACCGTAAGCTCCAGCTGCCTCGGGAAATGCAGAAACCCTACGATTCCGACTGCTTCTTCGAGGAATGTACGCGATACTGCAATGCTATGGTAACGTAACCAGAAGCTCCAGCTGCCTGAAGAAAGTGCAGAAACCCTAGGATTCCGATTGCTTGCAGAACGAAATGCACGCGATGGTGCTAAGCTCTGGTTCCGTCTGAGGCGTCTGTGAGGATCCCTGGACCTCTTGAAGGAATCAGGGCTATGGCTGGACACTCGATCAGTTAGAAGACTACCATCTCCTCCTAAGGAATGCTAGTGGCCTGTTTATATATTTTGTCACGTTTATGAAGAGAAGGTTTTTTTTTTTTTTTTTTTTTTTTTTTCCGGGGTGGAGGGTTTTCTGAGCCCTGTGTTACTCGACAAGTGTAAGAGATTTTCTCCCCCAGCATCTCCCTGCGTGCCACGTGGACTTACTGCCATGTGAGCTTTCTCGAGACATACCCACCTCCTTTAGCCTTCTTCCACTTGTCACAAAAATGGACCAGGCTAGACGGTATTGGTAAAGCATGAAGAAGAGGTTAACATCCAGCATGACTCATTGGAGTCCTTTGCCATTGACATCTTCCCTATTTAATGTCACAATTTAGAGATATGGCATGCATGGAGAGCATTAAAAGACACAATATTCTTAAGAATATTGCAATTTTATCACAATCACATCCCTTGATAATGTAAATACTTTGGTCATAATTTACTCTATTATTTAAAATCAAGATATAATTTTAGAGTCAAAACTTCTTTACATGGGTAGTATTTATAGCATTATAAAGACTAGCATTCTATGCACGTCACTTCACAGTAGCTTCATGTGCAAGCAAAGTCCTCATGCAATACGGCAACTTCACTCAACAATCCATTTCTCTTCTTTCTCTCTCCTATTTTCCCTCTTTGTTTCTATTTTGTTTCTTCTCTCTCTCTCTCTCTCTCTCTCTCTCTCTCTCTCTCTCTCTCTCCATGTTTCCTCCCTCTTTCTCTTTCTCAATCTTTTCATTTTTTCTCTCTTCTCACCCCTCTCCCTCTCAAATTTTTTGCACTTTCCTCTCCCTTCCCATATTTTCCTCTCCCTCTCTCTTTCTCAAATCTTTTTCTCTTGCTCTCTCTCTTCTCACTACTCTCTCTCTCTCTCTCTATTTCATTTCTTCTCACTTCTCTTTTGCCTCCTCTCTCTCTCTCTTATCTTTTTTCTCCCCTCCTTTTTCTCTCTCCTCTTTTTCCTCTCCCTCTCCCTCTCCCTCTCTCCTCTTTTTTGTGTCTCTCTCCTCTCGTTCCCCTTTCTCTCCCCCCTCTTTTTTCTTTTTTCTTTTTTCTCATAAATTTTCCTTCTCTCTCTCTCTCTCTCTCTCTCTCTCTCTCTCTCTCTCTCTCTCTCTCTCAATCTTTTTTCTCCGTCTCTCTTTCATCTTTTCTCTCCCTCTTTCCCCCCTCTCCTCTTTTTTTTTCTTTTTTCTTCTCTCTCTCTCCCCTCTTTTTTCCTTCCTCTCTCTCTCTCTCTCTCTCTCTCTCTCTCTAAGTTTATTTTTCTCTCTCTCACTCTTAAATTTTATATTTTCTCTCTCTATGTTCATATTCTCTCTTCTTCTCTCCCTTCCCCTCTCTCTCTCTCTCTCTAAAAAAGTAAATATTTAATTAAAAGAGGAAGAAAAGTTTAAATCAAAAGTTTAATCTAATTAAAAACCTTTAATTAAAAGAGAGAAAGAAGAGAGAGAGAGAGAGAGAAAATTAATTAATAAGGAAATGAAATTTAAAAAAAAAATAAAATTAAAATAAAAGAACATGAAAATATTTTTTTAAAATGAGAAAAGTTTAAATTTAAATGTTTAATTTAATTAAAAACATTTAATTAAAAGAGAAAAAGAAGAGAGAGAAACAATTAATTAAAAGAGGAGAAAGAGATGTTTTATTTACTTAAAAACTTTAATTAGAGAGAGAGGGAGGGGGGGTTTAATTAAAAAGGGAAGAGAGAAAAGAGAGGGAGAATTTACATGTGAGAGAGAGGGAGTTTTAATTAAAAAGGGGAGGTTTGGGAAAGGGTGTAGGTTCGGGAAGCCCTCTTGAGATTTGGGGCTTCCAAATCTCAACCAAAATAATAAATTAGTATAGATGCACTTTTAGGTACAAAAGATCTATCACAAAATTAATGGACAATGGTTCTTGTTAGGGCTCTTATAAGATCCTTTTAAAGCACTATGATTTCCTTCCCATGGTTCTTGGCATTATCCACCCCAATTGTTAGAATCCTCTTGAGCATTATTGAGTGTATGTAGCATCTAACAAATCTATTCATTGCAACTTACAAAATATTCCAAATTTTAAGTATCCTCATCCAAAGTACCCAAAACATGTGGTTTCTCTATTACTTCTCTATTTAAAGTTGAGACTTTCATCCATTTTTTAACCATAACTTGAGTTCCAAGCATTCCAAAAAATGGTGCATAACCAATTCGTCTTTCCTTTTGTAGAGTAGGCATGAAGTGAGATCTTCAAACTCTTCAAGACCCTATCTTTGGCAGCATGCTTATACATTATCACACACCATAACAAAGATTGAGCCCATTGGAGGCAGTGGCTCTCCAAATCCTCTCCAAACCCATGTTACTCTATTCCTCCAAGTTTTTAATCTTAAGAGAGACTATCTTTGTTCCAAAACGTCCTTAGTTGATTGTAGCATCATCCTTTTCTAGCAATGCCACTGGCTTTTGTCCACTTGACTAATACTAAAATTACATGGATGGTCAAAGATGACATAAAAGGTTGAAGCCCATCCATCTTTCTTCTACTTTTGTCCACTTGACTAATACTAAAATTACATGGATGGTCAAAGATGACATAAAAGGTTGAAGCCCATCCATCTTTCTTCTACTATGTAATTTCACAAAACTAGTCAAGCTCATTTGACTTATGGCCATAATGTCTTCTAATCCTTTCTTGAAACCCAAAGAGAAAGTTTGTTGGGATCCCACATATCATGCCATCTCCTACTGCATGCATATGATACAAAGCATTAGACATCTCATGTTTAACTTTCACAAGCAACCTCTCTCATTAAGTCTCATCCAACACATTGTTGTGGAGATTCACAATTGACTGTGATATTTTAGGTTCTAGAATCCTAAAAATAAGATCCTTGCATAAAAATGTAAGTTTTCAATCTAATCCATCCCAAGCTCCATTAGGCATAGAGTATTAGCAATCTAATTAGTACTCAAGAGTGTGCCTAGGGTTGATTGTCACTTGCTCTCTTAGATAGCAAAAAGTAGAGCCTACTAGCTTTGTTTTTTGGGTGCTCCATCCCAAACCCCCTTGACACAATTTCCAATGCAATTAAGTCCCAAGAAACAAAATGCCATGTTTGTTATCTCAAATCTCCGCAAGAACTCTCTAGACATTTCTCGATTCTCATGTGTGCTATTTTTTTAAAAGTAAAGGCAATTGCAACAAAAATACTGATTATGTAAGCATGGCTATTAGGATGACCTATTTCCTTGCAAAGCTTGATCACACTGGAAGTTAAGCTCACTTCACAATCTACCTAGCCGCCTTAGATTTGGAACCCTAGCCACCTTTAATTTTAGTCAATTAAAGAGTTGCTTCATGATGATACCTACATTTAAATGGCACAAAGTTATAGCGAAACTATCCCCATGCCTAATTAGCTCAAATTTTATTGCAAAATCTAGTCTTTGGCCTTTTCCTAGGTCAAATAGATTGTCTAAATTTACTTTAACCAACTACTAAACTAGAAAGTTCTACAAAATTGATGGGTGCCAAGGGATGAACTTGTTGTAGAAACTTTGACCACCTAAGAAGGAACTAGCTAGCCTAGCTAGTGTTGTTGGCTAGGCTTACTAATAGCACTTCACATGCTCAACATCATAGCAAAGCTCATAAGGCTACACCTCACTCACTTCACACTGTTTAGGGGCAAAGGGAAGTAATTATGCTATTGTCCACTTACTTCCCTTTTCTCATAAAAAACTTTAAATAAATGACATATTCCACACCTTATGATGTATTTTCAAAAGTTATCTATATGAGAGAGAGAGAGAGAGAGAGAGAGAGAGAGAGAGAGAGAGAGAGAGAGAGAGAGAGAGAGAGAGAGAGAGAGAGAGAGAGAGAGAGAGAGAGAGGTGTATATGACTACACATAAGTGCTTCAAAAGTTAACCAATGTGAGTAAAAGGCTATCTCAAGAAAGAGAATTCTAAAAGATATTATGATTTGGATATATGTTACAAAGTTATTGAGAGCACACGTAATCATTGTGTCTATGTTAGAACATACATGTTTCTTGCTCTTTGTGTTTGAGAGAGAGAGAGAGAGAGAGAGAGAGAGAGAGAGAGAGAGAGAGAGAGAGAGAGAGAGAGAGAGAGAGAGAGAGAGAGAGAGGGAGATGGAATAGGTGACTACATGTAAGTGCTTCAAAGCCAATGTGAGTAGAAGGCTATCTCAAGAAAGAAAATTTTGAAAATTATCATGCTTTGGAGATAGGTTCTAAAGTTATTGAGTGAGAATGAGAATTTTGAAAGTTATCATGCCTCTAATAATGCTAAACTTCACCTATAAGGTACTCTCTAAGACCTTGGCTATGAGGATTAAGCATATCCTCGAAAGGGTGATTCACCCTACGCAGTATGGCTTCATTCGTGAAAGGAAGATTCAGGATGCAGTACTCAATCTTCTATTTTCCATGGATCTTTCCCTATCTCTTCAGCATGAGTTTGTCTTGGTAAATGTCAATTTCGTCAAAGCCTATGATAGAATTAATTGGTGCTTCATCAAAGGTATTCTCCAAGCATTTTGCTTTGCCGCTATCTTCAGGAATATGATTGACAAGAAAGTTTAGGATGGAACCTACCAGACGGATCAATAGCCCCCTCTCAAATTTTTGCAAATGATAGTGCATCTATCATTGTGGCTTAAAAGACTTCAATAGATTGATGGAATCCTTCAACGAGTTTATTGAGCTTTCCTTGTCTGTCATCAATAATCGCACCAAGACTGAAATGTGGCCACTCATGTGGGGGGCCCTCAACCATGGATGCTAAGATATGGATTCAAAATCATCAAGTCTTGGGAGACTATCCGGTATCTAGGAGCACTTATTGGAATAGGGATTATTGCACAACAACATTTCCTGTGGTTTTGGGAAAAGATAAGTGCCAAGATAAGCAAGTTGCACATTGTGCCCCTCTCACTTGCAGGGAAGGTCACCATGATCAAGACCTTCTTAGCCTCAATGACAATACACATGGCCTCTCTATTTGTTTTTAGTAATGCATCATGGGCCCTTTTAGAACAACCCTTTAGGCACTTCCTATGGAGTAGAGATGGCTCTAGTAGGATGCCCCAGATTGGTTGGGATTTTATCACCATGGAAAAGGTTGAGGGAGGTGCAGGGCTTGAGCCACTAGCTTTGAAGGCTAAGAAACTATGCTTTCAATTCATTCATCACTTGAAAGAGTAGCAATCTTGGGCAATTATCCTAAGAAGTTGCATCACCTCCACTATTCACAATGGGATCTCATGGTCTGAACTTGGGTGGCATGATGCAGTATGCAATTACTAGTGCCCTATTAAAATTCCCAAGTTTGACATTGCTCAAGCCTTGATGTGACGTTGGCAATCAGTTATCTCCCAAGCATTGTGGTCTTCATCAACTTGTAGGAATGGAGACTCCTCCTTGAGTTCTAGCATATGGGTGAATCCATTTGCTTATGATCCCCCATTAGCACCAATAGCCAACAATCCTAAGATGGTAAATAAACTCTTTGACAAAGGATTAAAATCTCGGGTCCAAGTTTGGAACAATGCCCATTCTCAAATACTAGATATTGGGGACATTAGTGCCCTATTTGTATTGAACCAACTGGAAAGTGTATGAATGGAAAACATGCTAGCAGAGGTACAAGAGGCCTGATTGGCCCATTGCAAGCACGGTGGTGCCCAAAAAGCTAATCGAGTCCCTTGTTAGTCCTACTTGATCGAATGTCATAAGAGAATCGACTTCTCCTCCTCATCCCAAGCTATACCTCTCCTCTTATGTGACAAGTGGAGACCTTCTTGCCCCATGGCCAAAGTTAGCATGTGGAAACGTAAGGGTTAAGCATGTGTGGATAGCCACACCCATCTACAAGCTAAAATCTTTTAGATGGAGGCTAATTACAAAGATACTTCCCATAAGGGCTCGCCTTGGCTAGGAGGCTACCTTTGTATCCTCAATGCCCTCTATGAAAATAGGAGGAAGAGGATGAGAAGCACATATTTTGGGAATATCCTCATGCTACCCCAGTTTGGAATAGGGTCAGCATGTGGCTGAAGGAAGCCAATCTCAGGGTCGATTTCAATGTTACCATAGTGTTCTTTACTTATCAAAACCATCTAGATGATGCCTCGTGGAAGTTGCTTAGTTTGATATTGGTAGTCACTTTTAATTCCTTTGGGATAGGAGGAATGATGCATCATTCAAAAACAAATTATTGACTACTTCGATTATGCCATTAGAATCTTAAAGGAAGATTGTGTCATTATTTTGAAATCCCTTGAAAAATCACATTGGATTTTCAAGTTGTTTGCTAGAAAGCTTATTTTAAAAAAGTTATTAAGGCATATGCCCTATAGGCTTATGTATCTATTAGAATATTGTGTGGAGTAATTCATGCATGTGAAGAAAAATTGAGATTCTATAGTATGTATACATATCAACCTCAACTCCATATACATCTTTTACATTGTGCATATGAACATGTGTTCATCTATGGTCTTTTATCTGGAAAAATGTAGTTATACTTAGTGTAGCTGAGAGGATTCCCTCTATGGCTACACATATGCATGCTATGGTATGATTAGGTAGTCCATAATGTGGATGGTTCTTATGTGTTTATGTATGTGTGTGTACATGTGGTTGTGGTGCATAAGTATATGCGCATGTTTGCAAAGTGTGTAGTTGGACCTCATTATATTCATTTAAGCACCATTCATTTGCAAGGTGCAATTGTAATTTAATTTGGAGAAGGGTAATAAGTAAGCCTTTTGAGTGAGCTTTTTTTCAAACCCTCTATTCTTGTTCCACATATTCCACTTATTCCACCCTTCAATGATGTACCCTCGATGTACCCACCTCCACTTCCACTTCTATCACCACCACCACCCTTCTACTACGACTACCACCACTACCACCACCTTCACACACACACACACACACACACACACACTCTCTCTCTCTCTCTCTCTCTCTCTCTCTCTCTCTCTCTCTCTCTCTCTCTCTCTCTCTCTCTCTCTCTCTCTCTCTCTCTCTCTCTCTCTCTCTCAAGCAACCTCCTTCGCCTCTGGTTTGTCTTTTTTGGTCTTAGTATCGATATTTAACAACTCCACATCATTCACCACCAAGTTCTTATTCTTTTCCTTTCCCTCTCTCTCCTTTTTCTCTACCCATAAAAAACAATTTCTCTCTCTTTACTTGCCTACAACTCTCTCCATCTCTGTAATTTCTCTACCTCCCTCACTGCCACACACACACACACACACACACACACACACACACACACTCTCTCTCTCTCTCTCTCTCTCTCTCTCTCTCTCTCTCTCTCTCTCTCTCTCTCTCTCTCTCTCTCTCTCTCTCTCTCTCTCTCTCTCTCTCTCTCTCTCTCTTGTACAATACAAAACAATTCATGCAAGCAATCCAAATCTAGATTTGTGCTACATTGTTCTCTAGCAAGTGTACTACTTTTCCACAAATTGAGAGAGACAATGATAGTAAAAGATAAAAATTTAATCATAGCTAACCAAGTGAGCCGTGTCTGTATTTTCTCAACAAAATAAAATTCATTTGTGCTAAGAATTAGCATAGTCTTTGCTTTGCTAGTCACACTATGGGCAATGCTAGGAAAGTTCTGATTCCAAATATGAGGTGCAAGTTCTCTTCGATAAGCATGGGTTGGTGTATAAATATGTTTACATTTGCATCCATTCCAAACACTTGAAGGTACACATAGTAAGTGCTTGCATGCTAAACATGCCTTCCTTGCTGCTACATGATCTATGAAATCACAAGAATTACATGTTGGGTTCTTTGCAATGTGCACATCATAACACTCTTGCAAGACACTTGAATTAGGTAGAAAAAATATCAAATTTTGATAGCCTCCATAATCTTAAAAATCTATTCATTGTGAAATTCTTTCACCATTAAATCTTCTAATTAAACCCTAATTATTTGCTAGGGGAATTTTAGTTTTTTCTCAATTATTCTTCAACTTTTAATTATTATCCCTCTCCTCATTAAGGACATCAGAACCTCAATTTAGGAGAATTGTAATCTCCATATGAGTGGATTTTTTCTCAATAGTTATTCGTTCCTTTGTATACTATCATCATTTACCATAACATTGTGTATATCCACAAATTTCTTTTGGTCAGCATTCTCCTAGCATATGAGTTTATTGGCATTTTTGTGAAAATGAGGACCATATCCATCGAAAACTTAGAAATTTTCTTCATATATGACTCTAACAACCTCACTAAACATTGGTTAGAAAACAAAAACTCATTATTAAGGCTTGCACATTTACAGATTATTTATTGCCATGGCAAGAAGGGATGTTGGTTGGTGAAAACAAATATAAATTATATGATTAATCTGTTGCCAAGTGGCACCTACGCAAAGGGATGAGTGCCTTAAATGGTTCTCCTTTGTGTGTACGTTGGCAGGATGAGCGCCTTAAATGGTTCTCCGTCAATGTGGGGCACGTTCCTAAGAATTGTCTTAGGCAGAAGGTCGATGGGGACGCCTATCCTTTTCGGGCGTCGATGCAAGTGTGAACGTGGGTGATACCATTTTATCCACACGAGTATTAACGTCTTCGTGAATTAATTATTGTATGGAAATCCAAATTAATTGATTTATGTGGTTAGCTGCAATTATTCAGTTGGTTATTATTCGAACATGATTTTTTGAATTTTTGGCAGCTGATGTGTAGAGCAAGGAGAATTGGAAAGGCGCGCCACGTGCAAGCATTTTAAAGATTATTTCCTCAAGAATTTATTTGGCAATTATTGGATTAGACGCACCGCTATTTCTTATAAAGCGTGCACATAGCTTCTATGTAAATATTTATTAGCAAAATGGATTTTTAGAAGATATGTCCAATAAAATATTAATGGTTCTAGAGAGTTGTGGGATGCACAACTACTAGCATCCATTAATTCAGATTACTCTATCTCTTTTCCAGTACACTCAAACTCTTTATACAAAGAGTGATTGTAAAGGGCCTAAATCTTGGGCAAAGAAGATTTCATAATATTATTATAAATATGGCATGAAGGGAGCTGCCCACTTCATGTCGGGGGGAGAGATTGAACCCAATCTTGAATGGTTTCATCTTACTTTACCTTCTCTTTTAGTCTATTTTTAATTTCTCATGAGTCGTATGCAATTTTATGAGTACGCACAAACCACGCATCCGTTGCTCGCAACATAATCAATATGCTTAACATGTGTGTGTGTGTGTGTGTGTGTGTGTGTGTGTGTGTGTGTGTGTGTGAGAGAGAGAGAGAGAGAGAGAGAGAGAGAGAGAGAGAGAGAGAGAGAGAGAGAGAGAGAGAGAGAGAGAGAGAGAGAGAGAGAGAGAGAGAGAGAGCATCATCTTGATATCTCATTGTGCATGTCTTTGCTAGCTTGACATCATGTTGTTGTAATATTAATATTCATAGGCTATAAAATATACTTACACTTCTTTGAACTAATCATGCATAAGCATGTGTGTGTGTGTGTATGCACGTGCACACACACATACACACACACACAGAACAATCAATATAAGTTTGTCTAGTGTATATTAAAGGACTAAAGACATAGCTTTCAAGATTATTGCTTGTAAAAACTCTAATCCACCTTAAGTACTTCATCAATGGGTTGGCCTAGTCTTTAAAATCAAAAATATTTTCCCGAATACTTTGAATTTGAGGAATTTCAATTGGAGGGTATTAGCACTCAATGGAGAAGGGAGGGGAGATATATATATATATATATATATATATATATATATATATATATATATATATATATATATATATATATATATATATATATATAAAACTTTTTGATGAGAGAGAGAGAGATGATATAAAAAATAATTAATTATGAGAGACAAGAGAGATGTATCTTTTTAAAAACCATTGATAAGAGAGAAGAGAAAGAAACATGAAAAGCAATTTGGATAGAAATTTTTTTGCAATTTTCTCCTATAATACTTCCTTAGACCCTCTCCTACATTAACAGCTTTGGATCTTTATCACACACACACACACTCTCTCTCTCTCTCTCTCTCTCTCTCTCTCTCTCTCTCTCTCTCTCTCTCTCTCTATGTGGCTCTAAAAAATTCTAGCAACTTTCTCCTACAATACTACAATACTATCTTTAGGCCTTTCCTACACATTAATACCTTAAAAAAAAACACACACACACACACACACACACACACACTTAAAACAAATCTAGCAACTCTCTCTTATAACACTACAATACTTCATTTGGGCTTCTCCTACATTAATAGCTTTGGACCTTTATCAAGATACATACACAAACACTTCCCTACTTTCCACCAAGCTAAATTCCTACACATGTACATGGCCCATCGCATCTTGTGTATCTTGGTTACTATCCATTTGAAATCATGGGGGATTCACTAGTAGTAATAAGGAGACGTCACCTGCGTGCAAGAAATATATGAAAATGCTCCTTATCTACTCCCTATTTATGGGACCTTACCTTATAAAATGTACCTTCCTTCCCTTAAATAACCCCCTCCCTTACACTCATGTGGTACCATACAGTAAACCCTAGTGGACCCCCCGGCTTGAAATGAGGGTAGGTAGGCCCTTCTCTCTAGTATGAATTAACCTTTGTTAGGGTTCCCTCATAGCCCTTGGTACTTTAAAAGTAGCCTATACTCAACCCCTTACCTTTCTTGCTTACACCGATATTGTCAGGTTTTATGGTGGCATTAGATAATCTTTTACTTGTTGAACAGCTAATACCATAAGTGTATGCACCCTCTTTTGCCTAGATATGAGCCTCTTGTGGATTCCCTTTTTGCATGGATGAAGAGGCACCTCTACATATACTATACCTAGTTATGTGCCGAATGCATTAATTGAATATTTTGAAATGTCATTGAACTTTCTTATATCAATGGATTAAATAAATTGTAGTTTGCATAACTCCCCTTTGCCCCAGGTTATGAAGAATCTCTTATTGAATATTTGCTTCATGTTGTTATGTTTGGTGGACATTTGAAAACTTACCTAAAATACTTATGTGAGATTATATGGTTTTGGAAAAGTGTTACACAGTAATATTCACTCCCCCCCAATTTTTTTTGCTCCAATCTCATTGATGTAACAATTCTCCTCTTTTTAAAGAACTCTAAAGGTGCAGTTTCTTATTGATGTAATTTGTTTATTTTATTTGTGTCGATACTATTCTACTAAAAGCTATTGGATCCTTAAGATCAAGAGGCTTCTTGTAATTCATCTAATATACATAATCCTTAATGTCACTTTTGTAATGTTGCCTTGCAAATGTACAAGTTTTTTACCTTTTGGAAAACACACACACACACACACACACACACACACACACACACACACACACACACACACTTGTGTGGCTTTAAAAAATTCTAAACAACTTTCTCTTACAATACTATAATACTACCTTTGGGCCTTTCCTACACATTAGTAGCTTTGGATCTTTATCAACACACACACACACACACACACACACACACACTCTCTCTCTCTCTCTCTGTGGGTTAAAAAAATTCTAGTAAATCTCTCTTATAATACTAAAATACTATCTTTGGGCTTCTCCTACATTAATAGCTTTGGAATTTCATCAAAATTTATGCATGCACACACACACACACACACACACTCTCTCTCTCTCTCTCATGATCAACTTCCTTTATTTAAAAGTTTTGGCTTAAATACGATTAGATTAAATGTAGCATTTTGATCATTATTTCAATAGTAGAAAACTTTTTAAATCTTTGATAAGGCATTTATTGTCCCAAACACATAATTCCAAGACATTAACAATCTTTGATTTTATGTAGCAAAAGAGTTGGATGCTCAGTCTTTTAAGTAAAAAGAGTCATTGGTTGATGTATTTCAGCAAATGAAAAGAGGACTGAATTATTTTAGGCAACGGGTTGCAGGGGCTAAGTTATTTCAACCAAAAGAGATTCATATTGGTTCATGCTAGCATAAAGAGTTTGGGGCTGTTTCTATGTAGTCCAAATGGAAGAGGGTTGATTTATTTCTACCAATAGAGTTGGGTGTTGTGCATTTACAACAAGAGTTGGGTTTGCTAGAGGAGAAAAGTGAAGTGAGGTTTCAAACCAAGTACAAAATGGTTGCTAAGAAAGTGTCTCTGATGCTGTGATGATGGAGTATGTAGATGCTATTGTGCATTAGAGGGAAGATGCTATTGTGTATGAGATGGAAGATGCTATGGTACTTGAGGATGCAAAAGATATATATGATTTGAGAGAGCATTCAGTTGTGCAGATGGTCAATCCAACCATGCAAGCCAAAGAAGATGCATTTTGCAAGTCATGATCTAGCACCAAACAAAGAGATACTCTTGTGCATGATAGGGAAGATGCTATGGTACTTGAGGATGCGAAAGATATACATGCTTTGAGAGACCATTCAATTGTGCAGATAGTTGATCCAACCATGCAAGCCAAAGAAGATGCATTTTGCAAGTCATGATCTAGCACTAAACAAAGAGATATATATCATGGAGTGTGTTCCCTTGTGGTTGGTTGAAGCTATGGTGATATGCTTTAATGTGCAGGATGATGAGAAAAGTATGAAAATGGTTTATGTAGGAAAGCTATAGGATATGAGATGCTACAATGGGATTTTGGATTACCATTTGATCTTGGAGGGCCTAACAAGTTCGTGGGTTTGGTGGTAGAGGGTTACCTAATAGTTGGATGTTATGAGGAGCTATTGGTGCCTTATGATACAAGTGGGAGTGTTTGGGATTGTTGTGTGTTTCTAAGGATGCTCATTATTTGGGTTAATGATCCTTGAGAGAAAATGATTATGCATATGCTTGTTTGGATGAAGATCATATGGGTGTTTGATCTTGATGGGCTACACAATGTGGCACATTTAGAGGATGTGTTGGTTTAGAGGGGACGGATGTCATGACATTGCACATTCACTCACAAAAAACATTAGAGGATGGCTGCAAAAAGGGGTTTTAGTGATGTTATAGTTAGCGGTCATTTATAGTGTGTTTTGGCTCGATGCATGTGATCATGGATAAATATTTTCTTTGTGTGTTGGAAAAATAATAAGAAGGATAAGAGGTTTTTCGTAGTTGGTTAAGAGCTAAAACAATAACAGGTTGGAAACTGAAGCTATGAATGCGAGTGGGAACCATTTCAAGTGCTTGTGCCATTGACAGTATGAACAAACTTAATGTCAAAGCAGTTAAATTGTCAACATTTGAGAATGATTAGGAACAAAGGAATACTTAGCTTGAAAGAAAGTAAAAGAAAACGTTTTTTGTGGGGACAGGAGTGCGATCGCGAATGGGGAGGAGGAATCCTTGTTTTTGTGCTTATTAAAGAGAGAGGGAGGTTGCGAGGGAAAAAGCTCAAAGGAGGCAGGATGGAACAACTATTTTTAAGGAGGGTGGGTGATGTTGCTAGATCCCGAAGTGAAGGCACTAATTTGGGATGTGAATAGGTTGGTTTTGGACCATGAGAAGGAGGGATACCTATTGCAGCAGTTGATTGTGAGACAAGTTTGGGCTGATTCAACATCTCATGAGTACCATTTTCAAATAGGTCGACAAGCCACTGGAGAATCTTACACATAATTAAATGGACTAATTTGATGGTGAAGAGAGGGAAAAAGCTGAATTGACTTAAGGGAAAAGCCACCATGATGATGAATTAACTAAATAATGATGATTCAATTATGGCAATTAAGCTTTCATGTTATGAATGGTAGGTTTATGTACATGCAAATGGAGAAGAGAGTGCTGCAAACTTTGCTAGGAGAATGCGAGGATTGGGTGGACTTAGAGGAGAAGTGGTGCACATAGGAGGTTCACCAGATCGAGCAATAATGAAATGAGGAGGTGTACCAGAGATGCTTTATCTTTCTTGAGTACCTTTAAGATGAATTCCCTCTAATGAGAAGGCATATACAAAAAAACTCAAAGAAGAAACAAGTGCAAGATCTAGAGCCCTGGTAAGTAATTTCACGTGTATTCTTAAAAATATGTCACCCTTTTAGGTCTTGTTCTAAAGAGATTGTGGTTGGTTGTAGAAAAGTGATACCATCAGTTGAAAAAGGGAAACAGAAAGGCAATCAAACTCTGAGTATTGAGCAAGAAAGGTTGAGTGTAGATCGATCCTCATTGCCAATTAATTTGATTTCTCCAATCTCCAGAGGTTTGATATACTACAATTAGTAGCCAACACTTCTCGTGTATTGTAGTAGAAATATATTGTTGAATATAACTTTTGACTACAATTTTGTAGGCCCTATGATTGAGACCATTGAAGAGCAAGCCATAATTCCTCCAGTACAAGAAATAGTGCAAGAGAGCAACAGGTGTATGTAGATTTTTCTAAAGCAATAATTTTTCATCCATTGCATATTCATCCGAATGTGTTAAATGTTCTCAAAGTTCCATATTAGTACTTGTTTAAAATTGTCTATTCTTGCAATGGAAACAACAAGTGATGTAGTTTATATAATTAGTATGGATAGGACAACTGAGAAAGTTCTCCCAAATCTTGCATTGGAGATGTGTGTCTTCCACATTACTATATCAAGAGGTGCAATAGCGGTGGGAAGTGTAGAGGGGAGTGTTGAAGATACAAGATATGCCTAACTCAAATGCAAAGCTTGGATCACCTAGCCAGTAAGGTTGAATGTATCATAATCATATGATGTGAAAGCTTTTAAGTCTTCTTCTATTTTATAATATCAACAACAATGTTTTGACTTGTGCAAAAGAGGAAATAATTCAAGAGCATAAACTTGCAATGCTAGAGGACATGGTACTTACACATGTAGGTAAAAATACACGACTCATGAATTTTATGTATGGCCATATATGTAGAGGGAAATATGTAGCTAACAATCAACTCTATTTACAGAGGGCCGTACTAGCATCTATGTGGAAGCACCCTTGCAATACATTATCTTCCATAGTTTAGCAATCACAAAGGTGGAGTGATGTATCATTCTCTGTGACCTATTTGAAATAAGAAATAATTTAAGAAATGGTCAACCAAGTGATGTGTTCTCCTAATTGTTGGAGGCATTGGAGGAGGTCAAACAAAGCAAAATGGTCGAGGATGACAAAGAAATCACAAACACTGTATGTAACATCATGGTGGTTTATCTTCCTAGAGCGATAATATTGTGCATAGGCTATGGTATCGGATTTCATCATGGAACTCCCATAGTGAGGTGGAGTCACTCGATGCCAAGCATTTGGTTGATCGCTTACTCAAAGACATAGGGATGTTAATTTTTATTACCCCAATACCCTTCATGGTGGATTTCATTGAGCAAGTTGTAGAGGACGAGTGTCAAAATGAATAGAATCAGGGTAGAGATGTTGGGCCTTGCACATCACACAAGTTGTTCATATAGCAAGATGCCTATTTGTATTGTTGGAGGTAGATAGGTGAGTGGTATTAAGTTACAATGTGGTAATTCTAGTTTCTTTAATAGCATCAAACTTGGTGGCTCCTTTTATGGATTGTTATAGCTAATATTAGTCTTTGTGCTTGGAATGCAAATAAATATGATATATATTTTAGCATACATGAATACAAATGTCAATCATGGAGCAATTATCTCTCCAAAATTCACGATAGTTGTTATAACTATATATGAGTGGGTGGAAGATATAAGAGGGGCCCCAATGAGAGGTTGATATGAGATCCATTATTATCAAACTAATAGAGAGCTATTTTTTGGACTTTTAATAAATTTTGAATACCTTGATATGAATATCATATATGTTGCATATGGCAGGGAACGTGGTATGGCTTTTTGGAGGTCATTTATGCAAACATGAATGAGAGAAGGGGACCCTATCTTAAATTGCAATGCGGCATGTGGTGATTTTGCATCCATAGCACTAGATTATCAGGGATAGCTCATATGCTTGTATCACTTTGCTGAAGAGAAGATATTTTTAAGGGGGAAGGTAACATGTTTGGTTAAACCTCTATAATGTGAAATCCTAATAGAGCTCTCTTTTTTTCATAGCAATACACGCATGTATGTACTCATAATTTTCGAATGTTCTTCTATAGCGGTCCGCAACTAGGAAACTTTGAAGGGAGGTGAGCCCTAAAGTGAAAGCATGTGAGTGGAAGAAAGAGCTATGGTGGAAGGAGCAAGAGCAAGAAAGAGAGAGACACAAGATGTGTCAAGATTGTGGGAGAGAAGGAAGGAGTCTCACTTGTAGCTTTCTTGCTTGCACAATGGAGGAATACACACAGAGGTGGAGGCTGAAAACAGTTTTTCTCTTCTTAGTTTGTGTAAGCCAAAATAACTCTCATACAAGGAAATAGAAGAACCCTATATATGGGTCTCAAACCAAAGACAACTAACTAAGGTGGCATACTAACTGAGCCATGAACTAGAGTAGATAAGGATAGCTGTCATGTAGCTATTATTCATGGGCGGTGTACCAACAGCATCTGCAACTGACACGTCGGTGACATAAATGCACAACGGTCACCCTGGCATATCACGAGTGGAGCTCGATATCTCAACACTCCCCCTCGAGCTCAATCCCAATTCCTGCATACCAAGCAGGTCTCTGAACTTGCGCAGCTTCTCTGCGCCCAATGCCTTCGTAAATATGTCAGCTACTTGATCCTCTGTGCTGACATAAACTAGATCAATAAGACCTAGTAAAACCCTCTCCCGCACATAGTGATAATGCACCTCAATGTGCTTTGTTCTAGCATGATAGACTGGGTTATTTGCCAAGTGTATACTACTCATGTTGTCACAATAAATGACAATTGGCCCATCTGTAGGCTGATGCATATCATAAAGTAGCTTATGCAACCAAGCTACCTCACATGCAGCCATTGCTACGCCCCTGTACTCAGCCTCTGTGCTGGATAAGGCAACTGTAGGTTGTTTCTTGCTGCTCCAAGTGACTGCAGCACTCCCAAAAGAGAACACATATCCACTGGTAGATCGTCTATCAGAAATGCTACCAGCCCAATCAGCATCAGTGTATCCATGCAACTGTATCTGAACCCCAGTCTCATAAAATAGTCCATACTGCAATGTGGACTTCACATACCTGAGTATGCATCTAGCCGCATCCAAATGCGGTTTCCTTGGAGCCTACATAAACTGACTTACCAATCCAACAGCATAGCTCAAATCTGGCCTGGTAATAGTCGTATAAATCAAGGTTCCTACTATGCGTCTGTACATAGTAGGGTCTTCCAGAAGCTCACCTGCATCTGCGCTCAGCTTCACATTCTGCTCCAAAGGAACTAAAATAGGCTTACAACCTGTCATCCCATATTTGGACAACATGTCCAATCCATACTGCCTCTGCAAGAGTTGTATCCCACTTGGTGATCTAATCACCTCAATGCCCAAGAAATAACGCAGCTCTCCCAAATCCTTCATCTCAAGCTTCTGCTTCAATAGCATTTTCACATGAAGGATATCTTCATCACTGTCACCTGTCATAATCAAATCATCAACATAAATGACAAGTAGCATAATATCTTTCTCTGTTTTTCTCACATAAAGTGAGAAATCTGCCTTGGAAATCTGAAAGCCAATAGTGACAAGATACTGTCCTATCTTGTCAGACCATACTCTAGGTGCTTGCTTCAAGGCATACAAGGCTTTCTTCAACTTGCAAACAAACTCAGGATGAATAGCATGCACATAACCTGGTGGCTGCTCCATATAGACCTCTTCTTGCAAATCACCATGCAAGAAGGCATTCTTTACATCCATCTGATGTAAAGACCATCCCTTTGATGCAGCCATAGCAATGACTGCTCTTATGGTTGCCATCCTTGCAATCGGACTGAATGTTTCTTCATAGTCAATGCCATATGTTTGTGCATACCCCTTGACTACTAATCTTGCCTTGTATCTATTCACAGAACCATCTGCATTGTGCTTCACCTTATAAACCCACTTACAGCCAATTTCATTCTTACCTTTAGGCAAAGGTACCGATTCCCATGTAGTATTTGCTTCCAAGGCATCCATTTCTTCATCCATGGCTTTCTCCCATTTTTCTTTTCCCATGGCTTGCTCAAAAGAAGTGGGTTCTGGTTCCTGTATCACTTTGACCATATATGCATAGTGAATGGCTGTAAATCCATCATATTTCAGCCTATCCATAGGATACCTAGCTCTGGTAGACCTGCGCAAAGTAGGTTCACTCCCATGTGCTCTCAAAACATCCCTGGTCTTCCTTACTCCAGGTGTAACAATAGAAGGAATACCCAACTCATCATCGATACTCTGTTCTGAGCCATTGGATTCACCATCCACATAAGAGTGACCTGCATTCACATCAAACATGGGCTGATCAACCTTCTCTTTTCCTTTTTGTGATACCTGCATACCACTATCTGCATTGCTTTGAGAAGATTCTCCTGATCTCAATCTGCCTGTCCATGGTGAAGAATGTGAACCACTGCTAGAGGACGCTCCAGGTCCACTAATATTTTGTGACTGTTGCTGTGAATTCTGTGCAGCATTACCATTTTGTGCATCTACATCATCAATCACATTTACTGGTTTATACCAGCTACTCATCTCATCAAAAACAACATCTCTGCTCACTGTAAACTTACGAGTAGAAGGGTTATAGCATCTATACCCTTTTTGCTGCAGAGAGTAACCAATAAAGATGCACTTCTCAGCTTTTGGATCCAACTTGGATCTCAACTCATCTGGCACATGTACATAGGCAATGCAACAAAAAATTTTCAAATGAGAAATATCTGGTTTCCTACCAGTATACCTCTCCTCTGGAGTCATCCCATGTATTGCTGCAGTGGGAGTCCTGTTCATTATGTAGACTGTTGTAGCACCTGCCTCAGCCCAATAAAAATCTGGCAAGTCTTTTTCCTTGAGCATGGCACAAGATACCTCTCCAATATGCCTGTTTTTCCTTTCTGCAATTCCATTTTGTTGTGGAGTATGACTGCATAAATATTGTTGCTTTATGCCATGCTCCTGCAGGAACCTTGCAAACTCATTTGAGAGGTACTCTCCCCCTCCATCTGACCTTAGGCATTTTATTTGTAGGCCTGTTTCTTTTTCAACCATAGCTTTAAGAGTTTTGAAATGCCCAAAAACTTCACTTTTCTTTTTCATAAAATACACCCAAACTTTTCTGCTATAGTCATCAATAAAAGTGACAAAATAATGACAGCCTCCAAGAGATGCAGCTTTAGTAGTCCACACATCAGAGTGGATTAATTCCAATGGCTTCTTACTCTCTTGAACATGTCTAGGAAATGGTTTCCTTGCCTGTTTTCCAAACTGACAGGCTTCACATACCTTATGCATTTCTGCAACCTTGAATTTAGGCAATCCTGCAACAATATTTTGGGCCTGCATTGATTTAAGTCGTTGTACATTAACATAACCAATGCGTTTATGCCAGATATCAATATCTGCAACTACACCGGTCCCATGTGCAAACATTGCTGCACTCAATTCAGACATGTCTGCATCCAACGTAAACATTCTGCCCTTCTTCTTTCCTTTTGCTATCAAGCGACCTTTATTTTTCATATCCTCAACAAAGCATCCATGAGGATTAAATCTGACCTGCAAGCCCTGCTCAACCATTTGACCAACAGAAACCAGATTCTTGGTGATATTCGGGACATGAAATACATCGGACAGGTATTTCTTTTTCCCATCCTGCATAGACAAAGGAATTTTTCCAATCTGCACAATAGGATGTGCAGTATCATCACCAGTCTCCACAAATCCTGGTTTTTCCATTTTCCTTGCATCCTCCATCCATTCTGCATGACCTGTCATGTGGTTTGATGCACCTGAGTCAACATACCATATATCTTTGCTTTCTTCTACACTTGTCACAGAATTGTTCATGTGCTGCACTATAAACAAATGCTCATTTCTGTCATCACCCTGTCTACTAGAAGATGCACAATTCCCTTGTTGCAATTTACCATTCATGATGTCATTCTGCTTTTTATAGCAGTCCTTAGCCATATGACCCATTTTACCACAGTAGTAGCATTCAACATTGCTGTTTGCATTTTGGCCTCTTTGCCATCCACCACGATCTCTTTGGCTCCCCCTGCCTCTAGAGTTACCACGTCCTCCTCCATAGGACTGGTTTTCTTGAGTTTGCCGCATATTCTGATTTCTACCACGGCCTCCAATTCGGCCTCCTCTTCCTCTGCCTCTACCTCTTCTACCATTTGAGTAGAAGACAGTTTCTTTTGAAGTTCCTCTTGAAGAAGATGCACCACCATTTCTTTTCTCCTCAGAAATTAGAAGAGCAATCAACTCCTCAAAATCAGGAAATCTTTCACGAACTAAAATGGATGTCCGAAACTGTGCATAATCCTTTCCTAGACCATTCAAGGTCACAGAAACTAAATCATCATCTTCCACTGGCGACCTAATGGAAGCAAGTGCATCTGCAATCTTCTTCACCTTCATGTGGTAGTCATTGATGCTCATACTTTCTCTTTGCACATTATGCAACTCTTGCTTAAGCTGCATTTTCCTGGCTTGCGTATTTGTGCTATACATTTTTGACAAAGTATCCCATGCCTCCTTTGGCGTACTTGCATCCTGAATATGCACAATCATAGAGTCTGAAATACTGATAGACAGCCAGTACATAACTTTCCTGGCTCTCTCATGCCATGCTTTGAATGCCTGCATTTGCTGTTGATTGGGAACATCAGGAAGAACTGGTTCTTCTTCATTTCCTACAACAAATTCCCAATATCCTTTTCCCATAAGGAAATTCGTCATTCTAAACTTCCATGCTTGGAAGTTGTTCTTGTCAAGCTTTTCAGTGACAATCTGTGAGAGAGAATCAGACGCCATTACAGAACACTACAAAAAATTCTGTCACTGCAAAGAACACAGCTTCAGCCTCACAAGGGCAAATCTGCAAAACTGACGAAAGTGGTATTTAACCACACAGTCACTTCCTAGTGACGATTTTTCATCAACAGGCAACAAGGATGATTCTGTAACTCCCAATGTCTCTGCGCACAAGCATGCGATGCAATTTCTACTGTAACTTTTCACTGACCTGTAGAACAGTGGCTGCACAGCATAAAACTGGGCCTTTTCCTGAGTGCTTGCAGAAAACTTCCGCCTCCAAAACAGGCCCCGAAATGGCCTTAAATAAAAAAAACAGGGTCGCCAAGGGCTAGAACCCTTCCCCGCAGCATATACTATCCTCTTGCTTCACCGTGAAGGGCATCTCAACCTGAGACAATGCACTCTTGCAATTTCCGACTGTGCTGCCTGCAGAGATCAGCTCCCAAAACAGAAAAAATGAAAGCAACACTGCTCCTCTTACCAGAACACCGCAAGCTTGGCTTGCTTTTTTGAGCTCCTTACCACGAACAAGGCTCTGATACCATGTCAAGATTGTGGGAGAGAAGGAAGGAGTCTCACTTGTAGCTTTCTTGCTTGCACAATGGAGGAATACACACAGAGGTGGAGGCTGAAAACAGTTTTTCTCTTCTTAGTTTGTGTAAGCCAAAAGAACTCTCATACAAGGAAATAGAAGAACCCTATATATGGGTCTCAAACCAAAGACAACTAACTAAGGTAGCATACTAACTGAGCTACGAACTAGAGTAGATAAGGATAGCTGTCATGTAGCTATTATTCATGGGCGGTATACCAACAGCATCTGCAACTGACACGTCGGTGACATAAATGCACAACAGTCACCCTGGCATATCACGAGTGGAGCTCGATATCTCAACAAGATGTGAAAACTTCAACAATCACAATGTGTGACTGATCTTTCCTTTATTCAAATGTCATTGAAAGAATAAATAATGAAAGAGAGCCACAAGATGTGGGAACTCCAACAATCACAATGTGTGATCGACCTTCCCTTTATTCAAATGCCATTTAAAGAATAAAGAATGAAGTGACAATGAGGGTAGACACCCACCACTTATAGTGTACAGGTGTGTAGATATGTGGGTACTGTTAGTGTAATGAATACATGAATAGCTAGGCACATGTGCCTTTATCCCCAACAACCTCCCACTTAAAGACAAATGTGCCCCTAGTGGGTAGGAGAGAACAATAAAAAAGTGACAAAGTATAAAAGTACATAAGTACAAAAGGATGAGAAAAGCGTCAGTAATGCCAAGGTCTACCACTAGACGGCCTAGCCAAAGAGCCTTCTTACAAGCCTTAGTGGCTGCAACATACTTTGCCTTTGTAGTAGAGAGGGATGTGCATTTTTGCACATTGGACATCCAAGAAATAACACCTCCAGCAAAGGTAAAGATGTAGCTAGAGGTGGCTTCCTACTATCTGCATGTCCTGTATAAAGTCAATATATTCCACAACTCCTGTCTCTTGGCGACCATAACATTTGCACATAGTTGTTGTGCCGTTCAGGTATCACATGATACCCTTGATGGCATCATAATGCCATTTGCCAAGTGTAGCCATATAGCATGTCACAACTCCCATTGCAAATGCTATGTCAAGATGAGTGACAATCATGGTATACATAAAACTGCTCATTGTGGATGCATAAGGGATCTTGGCCATCTCAATCTTCTACTTATCAAGACTGCGGACAATCAACCTGACTAACCTTCACGTGAGAAGGTAAAGGACAGTAATAGGCCTTGTAGATGAAAATGCTCAAGGACCTTTTCGATGTACTTCTTTTGTGATAAGTAGAGGAGCCTCTTAGAGCGATCGTGTGTAATATGCATCCCAAGAATATGTGAGGCCTGTCCCATGTCCTTCATCTCAAAGCTCTTCTTGAGCTGACTTCTCAAGTCATCCAACTCATCATGAGCATAGAGGATCAAAATCATAATGCTAATATCACGAGCCTTCTTCATGTATAAACACAAATCCATATCATTGTAGGAATATCCTTGTGAATGCATAAAGGGCATCAAACTTGTGATACCATTCCCTAGGTGCCTACTTAAGGCCATAAAGACTCTTTCACAATCTATACACTAGGTGTTCCCTGCCAAGGTCTACAAAGCCCTTAGGTTGCACCATGTAAATCTCATCATCAAGTCCCCATGAAGAAAAACCATCTTACATCCATCTAATAATGATCCAAGTCAAGTTGAGCAACCAAAGCTAGTACCAAGAGTAGGATAGTCATCTTCATCACAATAGGAGAAAAGGCTTCATCAAAGTTCACAACATGTTTTTGCTTGAAACCCTTAGTAACCAATCCGGTTTTGTATGCCAGATTGGGCGTCTATGGGGTACTTTTCAACTACATCCATTTGCATGGCAAAGCACACTTGCCACTAGGCAAAGGAACCAAATCCCATATATGATTTTTCTGTAATGAGTCATACTTTGATTACATGGCTCTCTCCTAAGAGTGACTATCACCTTTGCGCATAGCCTCATCATAGGTAAGAGGCTCACTAGCATCTGTCACCATAACATAATCCATAGAGGGCTCAAACTATGTAGGCTATTGTGTATCTCCAGTAGATTGCCTCAACATGATTGTGGGCCTATACATTCTATGGATCATTAGGGACTTGGGCCATTGGAGCATTAGCCACTACTGCAAGTTGTCTAGTTGGTTGTACAGTAGTAGGAGGCTCCTCCTGAAATATCATCCTGTGTACCTCATTGACATGCTCAACCTACTTATGTATCTTCTCTTCATGGAAGACAACATCATGGTTTCGAATCACCTTGCGATAGCCTGTGGACCCCATAGGCAATAGCCCATCTCACGTGTATCCCCATAACCAAAGAAGATGCATTTTCCAAACTTAGAATCCAACTTATTGAGCTTGTCCTTTTGGAAACATGGCAGAAAGCCTCACAACCAAAGATGCATAGATGAGTATATGAGGGAGGTTTTCTAGATTATACCTCCTATGTAACCTAATAGTCAAGAGTAATGCATGGAGACCCATTAATCAAGTGTACGGTAGTAATAAATGTCTCAATCCAAAAATGATGTGGTAAGCCTGCGTGGTTAAGCATACTATGGAATCATTCTTGAATTGTTATATTCATGTGCTCAGCCGCCATACCATTTTAAGGTGGGGTGTATGAGGTAGTCAACTAATACTTAATATCCCTCTTAGCACAAAACTGTTCAACGGCTTTAGAGACATATTCACCCCCATTATTTGATCTTAGACATTTTAGTCAATATCTAGATTGGTTCTCAACCAAGTCAAGAAATGTAGCTAAGACATCTGATTTTTGCTTTATGGGAAATACTCAGACTTTATGCGTATAGTCATTAATAAAAGTGATGAAATACTTCATGCCACCTAACGACTTGTAGAGCATAGGCCACATACATCCAAATGAAAAAGAGCCAAAGCCTCACCCATGCGTAATATACTAGACTTTTTATGCGTATTGCATGTCTGCCTGCCACCATATAAATAATGATCACAAGATTCAAAACATTTATAATCAAGGGACGAAATATATTGCAAACCGGTAAGCTTTTTCATTCCTTTCAAGGATATGTGCCCAAGGTGATAATGCCTGTATCCATTGCCAAAATATGGTCAACTGACCCAGATATAAGCAAGAGATAGAGAGTATTTGTCAGGACCTAAAACAGGCTTGACATTGGCTCTAGGGCTCTAGTTGGGCCTCCTATGCTCACCAAGCCACCCTTACAGCCTCATAGCTAGGAGCGTCTCGAGGATATACACTACTCTAAATAAATAACATGTTTGTATCGATTGCAGCCCAATGGTATTTCCCCTTCCCAACTCCAATAGAGGGAGTATCCAAATATACAAGTGATCGATACCTCGATTCACATATATAAAAAGCTCCCGCGGTAGAATGTTGTGGCTCCTACAACTCTCCTACACCTTGGGGATTTTGGCCCCAGGAGATGCACCGTCTTACACATAGAATACGAATGTAATAGAGTCCATAATATAAACGTAACGATCCAGGAGACTGTATATAATCCTCAATCGATTTTTCCCAAGATATCGGAACTACCCTACAGCAAAGGGAAATCTTACACTCTCAATGTTGGTTGTCACCTAGACATACAATTGCAATGCATCTAGGAATGTATCTTCTAATATCATATTTAAATTGCATATGCAAAGTGTATGGCACTTTGTGCTCAAATAACTTAACTAGAAACTAACCAATGTGAAGTGCACAAACAATCTTTTTATGATTCCTTTCTAATCATGTCGTGTTGTGTTGCTAAGGAATAACACCGGGCTGACCCATACTACTGAACCTCTTAAAACTTATACGAGCCATGTCTAAGATATGCAAAGAAATCAACAACTTAATCAAATCCTTCCATTTTAGTCCCACATCCCCTATTGTTCAGATTTAGATTGCTTGCATAAATGTAAGGAGATTTCGTGGCAATTTTCCATAGCAACAAGCCCTAAAACACTCACTTTAACATGCAAATAAAAGCAACATGAGACAAATTCTCATGCTTCACTTCATTACACATTCACAAATATTTTTTTGATTTTTTATATTTTTAACGCACAAAAATGATTTTTTAATTTTTAATTTGACTATTTTTAATGAATTTTCTCATTTATTTCAATATAAATTATTGATTTTTTTGAGTTTTCTAATTCATATGACTTTTGCAAAGTGTGATCCATTAGTAAATTCAATTTTGTGCCATGAAAACATCATTTGATCCACAAAACCCAAGAACAATCCCATTTTTAAATTAAATAATGTGTTTCAAGTTTTGTGATCTTAATATTTTTAATGTATGAGAAGAAAAATTAGTGATTTTCTGGCATTATACACATCAACAACCATATTTTAATCATTTGCAATCATTTTCTTACCATGTACACTAACGATTCATCATAAAAATTAAATAAAGATCGCTTGCTCTAAAATTCACATATGTACGTCTCTCGTATTTCAAGGAAATGGAGCCATTAATACAATTTTCCAACTACCCTGCTGACACTTCCAAATCACCTGATCTACTTGAACACCATATTGGGGAATATGAGAATTTCCCATAAGTTTGGGACACGTGGTCAAATCTTTGTTTTTTCATAACTTGAACACTATAACTCCAAATCGAGCACTCTATAGCTCAATAGATTTCATTTTTCAAGCTCTTTTCCAATGATAGGTCACATCGTATGGTTTTGAAAAACTTATGGGCATGTTATCCGGGTGCCACCTTTTTAGTATTCAAAAAATGAGAATTGGGAGATTCCTAAACTCACTAATATTGTATTCTTGCCATTATGCTTCCGAACCATTGTCCATCACTAATTCGTTAAATCAACTCTCTCTCTCTCTCTCTCTCTCTCTCTCTCTCATAAACATGCATATGAATAAGGAACAAGGAGAGGAGAGAGAAACATGAGAGAAAAAGACCAATTTTTTATCTTCCTGAATACAACATCATTCTTTGCGAGGTTCGAAGCATTGGTGGAGAGCAAAACAATGATGCATATAATGCCCAAGAGCAAGAGGAAGATTGTGATAGAGGCATAAGATTTCCTTTTTTAGAGGGAGAAGGAGGCACTGAAAAAAATGCCCCTCCCCCATGCCATTTTTTGGTGGCTTTTGGGCTCTCTCTAATCAAGCTTAAAACTAACCTACAACTTATCTAGTTCAAAGTTGATAATTTCACACTTGCTCGAAGTGGTTTCAACCTAATTGAGGGAGGAAATGGCATTGGAATCTCAATTCGACTAGAAGGCGGCTTTTTAGTGTTGAAATCTATCACCCTGGCCTCTGTCACGTGCTTTTTGGCTTTTGGATTTAGTAGTTGCTTCATAACGCCAAACCTTGTGGCTATTAAATAGAGGTTTAAACAGACTCTGATTGACAAACAGACACTTGCGATGGATTCTTGGTATTGAAATGCATCTAAGAAAACTCTAGCTCTTTGATCCGTAACCATTTCATTTTGCACCAAAATGTCTCTTTTATGGGTCTTGGGGTCTTTTTGCATACTTGAATTATGGCTTTAAAATCTGCTCTCATTGTTGGCAGCCACGGAATAGGGCGACTCAGCCTGTCAAATCCATGAACTAACTTGCATAAGCAAAAACCATAAAGAGCATCAAGTTGCTCTATGAAAGAAGAATGCACAACAAAACACAAACACAAACACATCCCTCACCCTACCCCCTGACAAAATCAAAGCATGAAGTTCGCAAGGGATAGGCCAAGCATGGTGTAATAGAGATTCAGAGCTAGTTAATGCTATCCAACTACTCCAACACAGAACAGCTAAAAAGAACTATCAAAGGAGTCATCCTAAGTGGTGCTCTGACCTGCCTACCTGACCTAGGATAACGGGACTAGGAACTCCTACTAGACCAGGACTCCTATATCTTGGTCTACATATTATTCTATTTGACGTCATTTTTTCTTCAGTATTTTATATTTAGGCATGTAAAAAGGAGGGAGTTGAGCATATGTGACCTAGGGAGAATAGGGCATCGGTCTCACGTCGTCCTGTCTCTCGATACTACCCAAGAACCTATCAAGCTCTCACAAGGCGACACTAAATCCTTTTCTCCTTCTACTCACTTTTATTTTTTGTTCTAACCAACCTTATTATTTTTTCCAGCTACCCCTAGAAAGACAAAGCATTGGTCTTGAGTCTTGATATATCCCTAGGAACCTACTAGGCCTTTGCAAGGCAATGAAATTTGCTCTTAGAATGTTTATTCCTTTATTTTCTCATTTGAGGGGGTTAGAATCTCTTTTTATACAACCCTGAATTTTATATAGTTGCAAATATATTCATTATTTCTTCTCTTTTATTTGGCAGGCTTCTCTATGTGCCTCACAACAACTAATAGAGATTCCTAGAAACAGTTGCCTAGCAGTCTAGCAAAATAGGGTCACCAGGACTACTCACAAAAATAGCTCTCAGAGTGCTCAACAATGTCTTTACAAACAGGAGGTGGACAACTACTAAAAACCTCCCTAGACACACCTAACCTAACCTTGGGACTTCATGCCTCGAATGCCGGTCCCCTACAAAAAAGAAGAAAAGTCCCCACATACATATACACATAAAGCATAGAGGTAAATAACTCCTAAAGGAAGGGCATTACCTGGACTTGGCCACAAGAAGCTTCTACATAGTAAGAGGATCTCTCCAAGTGCTCCATCCAATCTATTTAGTGTAGCACTAAGATAAGAAACCATTAATCACACCTATAGCAAATAAACAAATGGTCCTCTTGGCCTAATGAGATAAATCCATTTTACTACAAAACAAATGGCTCTCTTGGCGAAATAAAACAACTCTCTACAAGAACCAAAGGGATGTTAACCCCAATGCAAGAAAGGTAAAAAGTAAAAAATAAGGAAGCAAAAGAAAATTTTAAGATACAGAACAAAACGAAAAAATGCAGCTTGACAACAGAAATAAGAGAGAAAAGGGCCAAAAGCACAAAGACATCTTAAAAACCCAAGGCAAGTGCAAAAATAGATGAGGCACATTTTAAAATGCAAAGGCATCCCTAAATATTTGTAAAAGAGCGCTAGGCTCCCTCTTGTGCAATTTGTAAAGAGTAGATGGGCATGGGTGAAGCCACAATGTAAATAGAAGGGAATAGAAAAAGAGGACCTAGGCTAAACGGCCGATCATGTAAAAAAGGGGTGGGTGCCCAAAAGTAATTAGGGCATGTATGAAAGCCAAAAAGTAAATAGAGAAGCTCATTCTTGTGTGTGGCTAAAAGTAGCTCTCCTCTTCTTCTTCTTCTTGCTCTTGCTTGCTTGTGCTCGTGCTTGAGAGAGGGAGTGTGAGAGTGTGAGGGAGTGAGTATGTGAGGGTGACGGACTGTGGTGGAGAAGCTCTCCATCTTCTCCTCTCTTCTTCTCTTCTCTTCTCTTGTCAAGTGCGCCTACGGAGCATGGAGTTTGGAGCTTGAGGATTGAGCTCACTTGAAGCTTGCAATTGGATCATGGAGCTACTAGAGTGCTTGAGGGAGGAGGTAGCTCGATTGGGCATGGATGTAAGCTCACTACACTCATAGGTGTGAGAGCGTGTACGGCTATATGAGAGGTAGCCACCATTGCACTTGGCTTGAAACGCTTGAAAAAATAAGCGATCCATGGGTCTTAGTGGTTGAGCAAGAAGCTCCCACATTTTGATTCTGTTTTCGGGACCAATGGATTCAAGCTTTGAGTGTGTGTGTGCTCTAAATCGAGCATTGAAGTAGGGTTTTCCCCGAACCGATACTTGAGGTAGATAGGTAAGAAGTGAGGGAGTTTGAAGAGGTATTTGATCTCCTTGGCAAGTAAATTTTGTGATTTTTTGGATCTAGATGAGTAGGTCAGATTGGTGTAGGCATTTGGTTGTGATTTGAATGCATTAGAATAATGAAAAAACAAGAAAAACTTGAGAGTGAGAGAGAGAGCGAGCTAAAGGCAAAGAGGGGAGATTTCTCTTGGTGATCCTTGTCACAAAGTATTTTGGCCCTCCATGCATGTTCTAGGTGTTATTTGGTGCTTGTTGATTAGTGTCAGCACCTTGGTTGCAATCATTAGCAAGGCGCGTGTGGGATTTTCAAAGATTTTTCATCGTTTTTGTAATAAGCGGGATACACACCGACTAGGGTTTAGACACCCCTTCACACTGACTAGGGTATTTAAGGTGTAAGAGCCCCAGATTAGGGCAACCAGTTATTATCAAGATCATACTCTTCACCTTCATCTCCAGCTTCCATGGCTTCCTCCTTCATTCTCTCCTCTTTTCTCTCTTTCTCTCTCTTCTTCTAGTCTTCTTCCTTCTTCTTCTTTCTCACTCTCTCTCTCCAGCTCTTCTTCTCTCTCCTCTCAGGTTCTTTCATTACAAGTGATATCAGAGCTTCAGGCTTTGGTCATTTTCTCCTTTCCCCTTTTCTTCCTTCTCAAATCCCTAGTTACTCAGCTTACAGGTACAGGTACAACAAGAAGGACTATAGTTAACTTCAGCTTTTTGGAGCAAGCAAGAGCTATGGCTGGAGACTCAGATATATCTGGAGGTAAAACGGTTAAAATAGCAGGTCGTCATTTCTTTTCATGCAAATTTTAAGGGTTTTAGGCCAAGTTTAGGGTCCCAAGAGTTGGAAGAGGGCAAAACCTCAGTTACTTTTTGCTCCAGCCCCCTTTCTCTCTCCTCCTAGGCAAGCTACCATAGCCTTACATAAGAGAGAACTTCTCTTTTTCCCTAAAGCAACCATGGGAGGGAAAAACTGAAGCCCAAGGAGCCTTCCCCACTTGCCCCTGACCACAGGCCATACCCTTGAGAAGGGTCACAAGTCAGGAGAGACCCCAGGGAATGGCCCACAATTTGCGGTGCATTTTGCGTTGCTGTTCCCTGCTCTTCCTACCTTCCCCCTCTACCCCAGCCTTCCTTCCCTGCTGCCCTCTATCATTCCAGGCCTTGAATCAGCACATTGACCTCCTCCTCCTTGATTCTCTTGCTCTCGAGATTCAGTCCACAAGGTGGACATCATTCAGACTATTTGGAACAGTTTGGGGCAGCCATGGATTCTTCAAGCTAAACCATCTCTGACCCTGAGAGCTCATACTCCACAAGCCCTTTAGCCCCTGAATGATTTCTTTTGCCTGGATGAAGATATTGAATTCAGCGTGCATGGGAGCTTTGTGGGCAGCCATGAAAGCTTCACTTGAAGCTTCCCATTATTGAAGCTCAAGCTCGGGGACAAGCATGGGAGCCTTCTTCATCAGCAAAAGCATTCGAATGTTGAAGTATTCTTCCACAGATGCCTAGCCAACAACTGGACTTGATCAATGGAGAAATCGGGGACCATGATGACTTATGGTTCAACGGTCTTCCCAAGCATTAAAGACGTATGCCAATTTGATCTTAATCTCTCAATTTAGCCACTTGATGAGCTTAATCCATTGTTGGAGAGATTCGAGATTGCATAGGTTTAATAGTTTAATCCTCTTCATGTGCATGTATCATACCTCTTCTTGAAATTTATTGTAATGGTTGACATTAACCCCCATTTGGTCTTGTGATCTTGGATGAGCCCCAAATGAATAATATCCATTGTAAATTGGGTAAGTAGTAGCCAGTGGGTCACTGGATTGCCAAGGTAACCCCTACCCCAACCTTTGTCATTCCTTGCATCTCATAAAAAGGCCAAATGTCTTCTTTCTAATACATTTCATGCTAATTTCCTAATAAAAATTTCAGCCATGTATACTCTGGCTGAGGAAAAAGGCCGATGCCAGGCGAGGTGGTAAGACAAAAGAGAGGTGACCCTCCCTTACCACTTAAGACCTTGAAGGGGTGAATAACTCGGCCCGGGGGGAACTTTGCCCACCTCCCAGTGATCCGGAGCCCGATACTTGTATGCAGGTGCAGGTACTCCCATGAGATCCACTTCCCTGTCCCAATGATCCCTCTTGGATATCCCATAATGCTAATGGCACCCATGTATGACACTTGAAGTACATGCAGTCAAAGGAGATGTATGGTAGTGAATGTACTTATGCATTAATGGCACAGTTGATGGGTATGCAATGATGGTCGGGATTATGCTCAGTATGCTCAAGATGCTATTGATGTGGTTGATCAGGCCCCTGGAACTATGCTCTATCCATGTAAGACCTTGGTACTAAGGGACATGCAATGTTTTTGGTCACAGTCCTGCAGGACTGTCACAAAGATCCCATTGCATAAAATTCTGTTCTGAATCTGGGGCTCAAAGAGGGCTTTGTCCCCTTCGGTTTGAATCAAAGATCCCCCCAATCGGAGCTACGGTGTGAAAGTTATGGCCATTTTTGTGCACTAGGGTCACTATGGACAGGATGCAGACCCCGCTCCAGGACAAGCACAGTAAACCCATTACAGAAAATTTTGATCATTTTTTGTCACAAAGGTTAATAGCTCATCTTGAAGAGGACATTGTTCCATCCGACTTGAGTCTAGAACCTCATCAATCGGAGTTTCCTAAAAAGAGTTACGCCCCTTCTACTGACAACAGGTCTTGTGGACTGCATCTAGATGGCTGGCCAGAAAGGAAAAAGCAAGGCCCAAGAGGAACTCCAAAGGGAGATTAGAGACTCCCGGACCTCCATGAATGAGGAACCAAGCTCGGGGCAAGATTACCATGGTGACATATAGGAGAAAATGCCTGAAACGGACCCGTATACCATTCTCAATCACACCCTCTGCCAACATGAGCTCCGTCATATGGAACAACACAATGATATGGTCACCAACCACTGCCAAATGATGTCCAAGTTTGATGAAGCGATCGAGCACATGGCTATCTCAAACTCAAAGACTCAACAGACCTTGGAGCAGCTCACTGTTCTTGTTGCTCAATTAGCAACCGCTTCATCCCAAGAGAAGACCAATGACTCTAGGCATGAGTCTAGATGTCCTCCACATCAGGAACCGTCACCTGGTCCACAGGGTATACTTGGCGCTAAGGGAATTTCCCCTTCTACCTATGAGATTGGGGAACCCTCTCATATGCATGATGAGCCCCTATTGAATTCCCCCATCCACCATGTCAACGTCATCCATTTAAAGCCTTCTCCCACCTTGGGTTGGATTTCACCCGCTCTACCTAAGAGTCCCCATGCACCCCATATGAATCAGCCCCATCAAGGACAATATGGTACAAATGGCCAGCCTGGCAATCATGGACAGCATGGTTATAATGGACAACATGGGCTTAATGCACCATAAGGGATGTATGGACAGCAAGGCATGTATGGCCACCACGGGCTGCATGGACAGCAAGGATTTCATGGGTAGCATGGCCCCTATAATCTGCGTGACAAGGTCATCCTAACAAAGCATAATGGGCAATCCCCCTCACCATCTAACTTGGAGGAATGGACGTCCAAGTTGGAGTCCTACTTCAACATCTACCCCCGCACTGATGATCAGAAAATACTTTTTGCCTCTCTCCACTTGGAAGGGTTTGCCCACACATGGTGGTGCTATATCAATCGGGAGAATCAATAGTTCATTGACTGGGAAGATTTTAAAATGCATATGGTCCGAGTTTTTGTGTCCCCTGTGGAAAAAGAACGGTTGGCAAGATGATGGTACACTCTTGACCAACGTAACCTCACTGTACATGAATACACAAATTAGTTCATGAACTTGACCATATATGTGGAGAGCATTAGTGACGATGCTAAATTGCACAAGTACATCTATGAGTTGGAATCGAGTCTATCGGTCGATCTCATGGCCCAAAAACCTACCACACTATTTGATGCAATCGAATCGGCTGAGAGATATGCAAGAAAGTACCATAAGAATGAACATTTTTAGCAAGGTGTTGGACATCCCCGCATTCCTTCACGATCAACCCCATACGTGTTGGGGGTAAAGGCGCCTCTACCTAGCCGCCCGTGTATTACTATACTGACAATCACTGCCACTGCACACTGCAGGTGGCGGGTGTCCGTTACTGTCACTTTATTCTTTATTCTTTTAGTGACAGTTTGAATAAAGGAAGGCCCAGTCACACATTGTGACTGTTGGAGTTCCCATTTCTAGTCTCTCCCTTTCTTGCTCTTGCTCTCCCGCCATAGCTCTTGAGTCCAACCTTCGATCCGTCACTCCCTTTCAAAGAGCAAGAAAGGGAGAGACTAGAAATGGGAACTCCAAAGGGAGCGACGGATCGAAGATTGGACTCGAGAGCTATGGCAGGAGAGCAAGAGCAAGAAAGGGAGAGACTAGAAATGGGAACTCCAACCAACAGTCACAATGGGTGACCGGGCCTTCCTTTATTCAAACAGTTAAAAGGGAGCGACGAATCGAAGGTTGGACTCGAGAGCTATGGCGGGAGAGCAAGAGCAAGAAAGGGAGAGACTAGAAATGGGAACTCCAACAGTCACAATGTGTGACCGTGCCTTCCTTTATTCAAACTGTTGAAAGGGAGCGATGGATCGAAGGTTGGACTCAAGAGCTATGGCGGGAGAGCAAGAGCAAGAAAGGGAGAGACTAGAAATGGGAACTCCAACAGTCACAATGTGTGATCGAGCCTTCCTTTATTCAAACTGTCACTAAAAGAATAAAGAATAAAGTGACGATAACGGATGCCCGACACCTGTAGTGTGCAGTGGTGGTGACTGTCAGTGTAGTAATACACGGGCGGCTAGGCAGAGGTGCCTTTACCCCCAACAACCTCCCACTTAAAGGCGAAGTTGCCCCAGTGAGTGCTCAGTTGTTGGGGGTAAAGGTGCCTCTGCCTAGCCGCTCGTGTATTACTACATTGATAGTCACTGCTACTGCACACTGCAGGTGGCAAGCGTCCGTCACACCGTCACTTTATTCTTTATTCTTTTAGTGATAGTTTGAATAAAGGAAGGCCCGGTCACACATTGTGACTGTTGGAGTTCCCATTTCTAGTCTCTCCCTTTCTTGCTCTTGCTCTCCTGCCATAGCTCTCGAGTCCAACCTTCAATCCGTCGCTTCCTTTCAATTGGTATCAAAGCTTTGCTTTTCGACTCTTGAGCTTGGTTTGTGGCATTCTCAGCATCCCATCGACTCCCTACTTGCATTGGGTCTCCTTCCTGACAGCCATATCCGACTCCTTCGAGCTCCCATCACTCCTCGGATTCCTGAGCACCTTCCCGGCATTGTTGGGTACCTTTAGGGCATTACATCAGAGGTATTTGATCATTTTCTTCAGGGTTTACTTCAGTTCTCAGGTCTCACAGGCTGTAAACAAGATTGGGGCAGCCACCATTGAAGCTCCTTTGCTTCATATCTCACTTGCCTTTGAACAAGACTTGCTGGAGCTTGTTTGAGGCCTTCCTTGGCTTTAACCAGACCCCTCTGAAGCTTTGCCACCATTTTTTGCAGCCCTAGGACAAGCATTTACAATTGGTGGAATCACACAGCCCTCCCATATGTGTCTTCAGCATTGACAGTCACAACAGTAGCTCTCCCCCTCCATTGGCAGTTGGAAAGGCTCCATTTCGGGCATATGAACATGCTTTGATGCTTGGTTTTGATGGTTGATGTATTGGCATAGAATTTGGACTAATTTAACACTATTTTGGGACTGTCATAACAGTCCACAGGCAGTTTATGACAGTGTTACACTGACGTTTGATGCTACAGCTTGTTTGGCATTGTCATTTGATGCCTGGTTGGTCCCGTTTGATGCCCGGATGTTAGGGGAATGTATGCCTATTGTTTGGAAACCATTTGGAGCTGATTTTGGTGCTGAAATTCTCAGTTTTGAATAGTAAATCACTGCTGTACACAGTTGGGCTGAAGTCATTTTACTCATGTATACTTATGCCTATGCTTTTCAGGCTATGTTTCGGGCATATATGGTGATGTATTTACACTTGGGACTCGACATAGAGCTTGGTTTTGATTTGGGATCGTTGGTTGAGCTTGAGCTCACTTTGTAAAGCATTTGGATGCTCCGTCTTGGATGTACTTATGGCATGTATGTTGCTTATGTCTGACAGGTCTTGACATGCTTAGCCTATGCCATTACTACATGCTAGTTACATTGTTTGGAGCCTATTGCTACTGGAGCTCGGTCTTGGCTTGACCTTGGATTATCAGAGCTTACTTGAGCTATTTATTGGCTTGCCAAAGTTGCATCATGGGATGTACTTGATGCCTTACATGCTTATGGATGCTACATACGGATGCTCTACTGCCTACATGTTTGGGATGTACTATTGATGTATTGTCTTGGACTTATGTCATTGGTACTGTGTCTTGCCTTGGCTTGAGCTCTTGAGCTCGTACATATGGCTTTTGTGCCAGTGGGAGCATTCTTGAATGCTTACCAGACATTGAGCAGGTAGTACTTTTATGCATTGAGCCGTTACATGCTATTGAGCAGTTATAGATACTTGAGACTTTGGGACTTCTTATATTTTGGGATGATACATCATATGTCTTGGTTCAGTGTATGCTTATGAGCTAAGTCTTAGTTTTGGATCCGTATCTTTGTGAATTGACACCTACTTGTGTTAAGTTTTGGTAGTGGCAGGAACACTTTGCCCTGTTGAGACTGGGGGGTGTGCCTACTCACTGGCAGATATTTGTATGATATACTTGGGTGTTGGATTCATGCTTATCGACCATCATATGCTTATGCTATGCCTGCATGATGCCGGCTTTGGTCTTGGCAATATCTAATTGCCTTGGGATCCGATTTTGGCACTGTTAGCTCTCTTTTACTGAAATCTGAAATTTATTGCAGCAAGCATATATGTATGGATTGACATGGATTTTTCATACTGAAACACTCTGAAATGATGTACTTTCACTAGTAATTGGTGGGCAGCAGCTTTGTTCCACTTTCCTCGCCATTTTCCCTCGATTTTGGTGATTTTTTGGTCACTTTCTGCAATAAACAGCAAGCACTTTTGAATTGTCTACAGTCTTCCAGCCTGCATTATAGCGAGTTTGTCCTGATCATGCTATTTTCAACATCACTAAGCTTGATGGTACGAATTACTCTTATTGGAAGAGCCAGATTTGGCAGGTGTTGGTGCAGAAATCACAGATCAAACCTTTGAGGTTAAGCGGGCATCTGCCTGCAACTATGCCAGATGAGGAATGGCTTGAGCTTGATGAGTTATGCAAGTCCACCATTGTATTGTCTCTCACAGAACAAGTTCACTACAATGTATTTGAGGAAGAATAGAGTGCATGGCAGTTGTGGGATAAAATCAAGAATGTCTATGACAAAAAAAGTCCAACGAGTCAAATGTATTGTGGCTGAAGCAGCTTATGGATCTACGTATGAAGGAGAATGTGATTATGTCTGCTCACTTGAGCCAGTTCCATGCTATACTCAAGAACTTGACTTCGCAGGACATCACTTTTGCAGAGGATGTCACTCCTCTTTTCTTGCTTGGTACTCTTAATGAGTCATGGGATATATTCTGCACTGCATTATGTGCCTCTACTGCTACCTTGAAATGATCTAATGTTGAGAGTGCTCTTCTGCAGGAAGAGGTTAACCGTAAGAATTTGAATGCCTCTCATGTGTCTCATGCTATGACAGTTAGAGGCAGGAATGATGGATATGGAAAGCATGGCAGTGGTAGTGGTCGTGGACGAGATTCTCAGAAATCTCGGTCCAAGTCTCGTGGGAAGTCACGTAGCAAATCCTGTGGCAGGAATGCAGATGTTACTTGTCACCATTGTGGGAAAAAGGGCCATATTAGGCCACAATGCCATGAATTGCGCAATGAAAGGTGCAAAGATAAGGAGAAAGACAAAGTGTAGGATAAGTCTTCTGATTGCAGCATAGTGCCTGCAAAGTCCAGTGTTAAAATTGAAGAGATCAATGTTATGCAACCTGAGGATGTTGATGATGATGATTATATCCTTGCAGCTTCTTCTAGTGCTTCGTAGATGACAGAGATACACTCTATGTATGCAGAGTGTTAGCTCTTGGACTCAGGTGCATCCTTTCATGTGACACCTTGCTGACAGTGGTTTCATTTATACCGTACTGTTTCGGGTACTGTGCGCTTGGGTGATGATAGCTCTCTTGATATTGTGGGCATTGGTGATGTTAGACTGCAGTTTCCTTCTGACAGTAGTTTTGTTATGTAGGATGTACGTCATGTACCTGCTTTGACATGCACTCTCATGTCAACTGGACAGCTTGATGACGTAGGTTATCATGTATCTTTTGGAGACTCTGCATGGAAGATCACTCGTGGCAGACTTGTGATTGCGAGAGGTGCCAAGGCTGGTAGTCTCTACCCCTTGATTGTATCAGCTTCTTCCCTTGATCATGTTTTGTCTGTGGGTTCTATCCCACATGTATCTCTTTGGCATGCCCGTTTGGGCCATATATCTTTGAAGGGAATGAAAATGCTTTCTGGTTTGCAGTACTTATCGCCCCTTGATTATGCATGTTTTGATTCATGTGAGCATTGTCTTTATGGCAGGCAGACTAGGTCTACACATAAGAAGTCTGGTAGGCCACGCATGAGTGAGCCCTTGGCATTGGTATATTCGAGTGTCTGTGGGCCCATGCCTTGTCAATCTATGGGTGGTGTAAAGTATTTTGTTACGTTCATAGATGATTTTTCACGAAAAGTTTGGGCTTATCTCATTAAGCTGAAATTCGATGTCTTGGCTATGTTTCGGAGATGACTTGCATTGGTTGAGAACCAGTCTGGGTGTAGGCTAAAATGCCTAAGGACAGATAATGGGGGTGAGTTTGTCTCACGTGCTTTTGAGCAGTTATGTGATGAGAGGGATATTAAGCGTCAGTTGACCGCCCCCTACACCCCCCCCAGAATGGTTTGGCTAAGCAGATGAATAGAACCATCCATGAGCATGTACGCAGTATGCTTAGTCATGCAGGCCTACCACAGAGCTTTTGGGCTAAGGGAGTTAGTACAGCTGTGCATGTCATAAACAAATCACCTTCTAGTGGTTTGGATTTCCAGGTTGCAGAGGAGGTATGGACTGGAAAACCCCCCTCTTATGCGCATCTCCGTGTCTTTGGATGTGAGGCATTTTGCCATGTGCCCAGGGACAAGAGAAGTAAGCTGGATCCTAAGAGCGTCAAATGCATTTTCCTTGGTTATGGGGATGTAAGCGAGATGGGTTACCGTCTCTAGGGTCCGCAGGCGCAAAAAGTCATCCGCAGTCATGATGTAGTCTTCCATGAAGACAAGATGCATAAGCAGCCTGAGAGAGTTGTTGAGATCCGCAGGGTTATATTTTAGGAGGAGTCGAAAGCTCCCGCACAGCCACTTGGATAGCCTACAGCTGCAGTAGATGCTCATGGTCAGGAGCTAGGCAGGCAGCAGAGCTTGCCGTGAGATGGTCTACTAGAGACAGACGTCCACCAAATAGATTTCAGCCCTCGATGCATTGTGTCTTGGTTACAGATGCAGGAGAGCCTTTCACTTATGATGAGGCTATGCGTAGGGGTGACAGTCACTCTTGGGAGAGGGATATGTAGTTTGAGATAGACTCCCTGCATAAGAATGACACTTGGGATTTAGTTTCCTTGCCTACGGGTAAGAAGGCTTTGCCATGCAAGTGGTTGTACAAGCTAAAAAGTACCCCTAGACACTCCAAGCCGGCATACAAGACTAAATTGGTAGCAAAGGGTTTTAAGCAGGAGCATGGTGTGGACTTTGATGAGGCCTTTTCTCCTATGGTTAAGATGACCACCCTGTGCTTAGTTTTGGCTTTGGTTGCTCAGCTTGACTTGGATTTATACTAGATGGATGTCAAGATGGCTTTCTTACATGGGGACTTGCATGATGAGATTTATATGGAGCAGCCTAAAGGCTTTGCAGAACCTGGCAGGGAGCACCTAGTGTGCAAATTGAAGAAAAGGCTTTATGGCTTGAAACAGGCACCTAAGGAGTGGTATCATAAGTTTGATGCCTTTATGCAGTCACATGGCTACAGCCACAATGCTATGGATTTGTGTCTTTACACGAAGAAAGCTTGTGATGGTTCATTATTGATTTTGGTACTCTATGTGGATGATATGTTGATAGTAGGGAAAGCTCATGATGAGCTAGATGCTCTTAAGGCTCAGCTCAAGAAGATCTTTGAGATGAAAGATCTGGGACAGGCCACTCACATACTTGGTATGCACATTACACGCGACAGGCATCAGGGACTCCTCTACTTGTCACAGAGGGAGTACATTCATAAAGTCCTTGAGCGCTTCTGCATGCAGAACATAAAGCCTATTGGCTATCCATTGCCTTCTTATGTGAAGGTATCACAGGCTGATTGTCCGCAGACAGAAGAGCAGAAGGCCGAGATGGCCAAGATTCCCTATGCATCCGCAGTGTGGGCAGTTTTATGTATGCCATGATAGCCACTCGTCTAGATATTGCCTTTGCAGTTGGTGTTGTGGCACGCTATATGGCTACACCTGGCAAGAAGCATTGGGATGCCGTGAAGGATATCATGAGGTACCTGAAGGGAACTGCAGATATGTGCATATGCTATGGCAGCTAGGATACAGGAGTCGTGGGGTACACTGACTGTGATTATGCAGGACATGCAGATAGTAGGAAGTCCACTTCCGGCTATGTATTCACCTATGCTGGAGGTGCTGTTTCTTGGATGTCCAGGGTGTAGAAATGCACAGCCCTTTCTACTACAGAGACCGAGTATATTGCAGCCATTGAGGCTTACAAGGAGGCCATTTGGTTGGGTTGTTTAGTTGCTGACCTTGGTATTGATGCTATCCCTACATTGCATTCGGATTCTATGAGTGCTATTTAGTTAGCCAAGAATCCGGTCTTTCATGCGAAGAAGAAACACATTGAGGTGAGGTATCACTTCATACGTGAGGTGTCAAGAGGTGGTTTTCGAGGCACTTCTATGCCTAATAACAGCCCCAAAGTACCCACTTACCCCGCCTTCCATGCTGAAAGAAAAATGGGCACTTTTGGGACAACATCGGGCTCTAATGCTGAAAATAGGTATGTTGAAAATAAACAGTCCACTGCATCACCTTCCCATGGATCAGTAGTCAACGGTTCATCTCCCCAGATGTTGTGAAGGAACGGAAAGAAAAGGGCCTATGCTTTAAGTGTGGAGATAAGTACACTGCTAATCATGCCTCCAAATGTCCGTACAAGACAGCTAAGGTCAAAGTTCATAGCATGTATGTCATGGAAGATTGGCACACTGAGGAGGATGACCTACCCATTGACTAGGCTGAGCCTACCAGTTCTATGACCCCGAGGATGGGTTTCCCTTTGACCCGGGCGGTGCTCCATCACAAATACTTGATTTAACATCCCATCCACCTCTCACTTCCCTTTTCTCGATCTCCTTGGATGCTTGGACGGGTTCCCGCAGCCCCAGTACCCTTCGCATTCAAGGCAGTATCAATGGAAAGCATGTTTTTATCCTTGTGGATAGTATGCAGCTTGAAGACATTTTCCATAAACTGAGTGGCCACTTGAGAGGCAGTATATTGGACCTTAGTGGGGATAAAGTGGGCAGCTTTGGTGAGGCGATCAACTACCACATAGATACTATTCCACCCTTTCTTAGTCGCAGGAAGGCCAGTGATAAAGTCCATTGTGATGTGAATCCATTTCCCTTCAGGGATAGGGAGAGGCTGCAAGAGGCGTACTATCCTTGTTCTGTTAGCATGGAACACATTTGGTCACAAAGTCCTTGACATCCCTCCATAAGCCTTTCCAATGAAAGCTCTTGGCAATCTTGTCATATGTTTTGAAAACACCTAAGTGACCAACAGTGGGGCAAGAATGCATCTCTTCCATGATCTTCTGCGTGAAGGGGGAAGTGTGCGGGATGATAATCTTGCCATGGGACCAAATAAGGCCATGCTTGAGCTAATATTGGGAGTTTTCAGCTGTAACCCCATGCTGTAATTTCTGAAATGTGTGGTTCAAGTGTTCATCTAACAAGTAAGCCTCTTGGAGCTCTTCAACCCAATCACTGTGCAATTCTGAGATAGAGAACACTCTGCATGCCCACATTCGAGAGAGTGAATCAATCACAATATTATCCTTACCCCGAGTGTGTGAAATATCAAAGTCATAGTTCTGTAAGGTTGCCACCCATCACCTTTGCTTAGAAGTCGAAGTAGCCTGAGTCAAGAAGTACTGGAGGACTCGGTGGTCACTTTTTACTTGGAAGCAGATGCCATACAAATAGTGGTGCCATTTCTTGATGGCATGGAGGATGGCCAACATCTCTTGGTCATATACATTCATTTGCATCTCCTTCTCATCAAGCTTGCCGCTTTCAAATGCAATCACACCATGCTATTGCAACAATACTGCAAAAATACCTCAACCATTGGCATCACAATGAATGGTAAATAGCTTAGAGAAGTCAGGGCAAACAAGGATGGGGGCTGAAGTAAGCACATCCTTTAACTGTTTGAAGCTATGATCCGCAGTGGCATCCCAAAAGAATGACTCTTTTTTTAAGCGATCAGTCAAAGGTGCTGCAATGGTGGCATAGTGCTTAATGAAGCGTCTGTAGAATGAAGAGAGACCAAGGAAGCCACGCAAAGAAGTGGCGGTGGAAGGAGTGGGCCAATCTCTAACACATTGCACCTTTTTTGGGCCAGTCTATATACCATTTTTGCTCACAATGTGTCCCAAGTACTCCACAGATGTCTGCATGAATATGCATTTGCTTTCCTTAGCAAAGAGTCGATGCTCTCTCAATATGTCAAACACCCTCCGAACGTGTGTCAAGTGCTCCATAGATGACTTGTTGTAAATGAGGATATCATCAAAGAAAACAAGCACGAAATTGAACAGAAAGGGCTATAGGATTTTGTTCATGAGGCTTTGAAAGGTGGCAGGGGCGTTAGTCAACCCAAAAGGCATCACAAGAAAATGATAAAGTCCATGATCAGTCTTGAAGGCCGTTTTGACCTCATCTCCTTAGGGAAAAAGCATGCCCCTTTTAACCCATCCAGCAAATCATCAATCCGTGGGATGGGTTAGTGGTTCTTTACTATAATTCTATTCAAATCATTGTAGTCAATGCACATGCGAAAGGAGCCATCTTTCTTTTTTATTAAGAGGACAGGGGATGCATAGGGGGGAGAACTTGGTTCAATGAAACCCATCTCCAACAACTCCTTGATTTTTTTTGCAACCTCTTCACGCTCACACTTGGAGAGTCTATAGGGAGGTTTATTCACTGGCTTGGAATGGGGCTCTAGGTCAAGTGGGTGGTCCACTTGTCTCTTGGGAGGGAGGGATGTAGGCATCTCAAATAAGTCATTGTATTCCTCAAGTAAGGCCTGCAAGGCTGAATCATGAGATATTGTGGAGGGCTGATCAGAATTGTCCTTATTTAATTGCAAAAAAAGGATTTGTGAGCATTTCTTAAACTTTCGTTTGAGTTGCTTTGCTATAATGAGCTGAAAATCAGCATGATCTTGAACTCCCTCTAGGTGGATAGGCTGTCCATGCATCATAAACTCCATGTAAAGTGGAGAGAAGTCCATAGCAATTTTCCCCAATTTTTCCAGCCAATCACAGCCCAAGACAACATCAATGGGGCCATATCTAGGGAAATCAGAACCAGTGCCATATAACTTTTAGCCAGGCATAAGGGAACTCCAGGACATACATGTGTGCTGATTTCTTCTTCTCCATTTACTACTTGGACCTTCAAGGGGTGGTGTAATGCCATAGGGGTACATTTCAACCAATCAATGGCTGATTTATTGACAAAACTGTGAGTGATTCCTTACCACAAGTCATAGTACATGATTGGGATGCAAAGTTTATAAGCAACTTCTGGCATACAGTTTTCACCTCCATGGGGACCAAGCTTGCTTCATCCACTACATACCACCCTCAGACTGATGGCCAAATTGAGAGAGTAAACAAATGGCTTGAGACATATTTGAGGCACTTTTGCCATGATGTACAGCACAATTGGGATATGTGGCTTCACTTGTTTGAGTTTGCACATAATAACTCCACACATTCTAGCATTGGAGTTTCCCCTTTTGAGGCCTTATATGGGTATAAGGTTCCCCTTTTGCCATGATGTACAACACAGTTGGGATACGTGGCTTCACTTGGCTGAGTTTGCATATAATAACTCTACACCCTCTAGCATTGGAGTTTCCCCTTTTGAGGCCTTATATGGGTACAAGGTTCCCCTTCCCACAGTCTTGTTTACTGATAAGATCACCCCTCAGAGTCAAGCTGAATTGGATCGCATGCAAGCTTTACTTCAGCAATGCAAAATGAACCTTCAAAAGGCCCAAACACACATGAAAATCTATGCTGATGAAAAACGAAGGCATTTGGAATTCCAAGAGGGGGAATTGGTCCTTTGAAAGTGCCTAAGTCTTGCTACTAAACTCTCGAAGAGGGCAGCAGTAACAAGCTAGCCCATCGCTTCTATGGCCCATTTCGGATCCTGAAGAGAGTTGCTGACTTCCGCTTAGAACTCCCCCTACCACCAAAATCCACAATTGTTTCATGTCAGCCAGTTGAAACCCTTTGTAGGCTTCTTAGTGGACTATGTGGAAGAACTTCCCCCCATAGATGAAGAGGGCATCACTCAATATGTCCCTGAAGCAATCATTGGGCAATGAGATAAGCACTTACGGTCCCAATCCATCAAAGAATACCTCATCAAATGGCAAGGCCTCCCCTTGGAAGAAGCCTCTTGGTGGAAGGTGGCGTTTTTGAGGTGCAGGCTCTTGGTAGATTAGGACCCTAATTAGTCTAAGATAATTATAGGTTGTTATGAAGGCGGGGTCAGGACAAGATGTGAACTCACTAAGGAATCTATCTATGGAACTGTACAAATTAGGGAGGGTAAATACAAGGGCATCTTTATAGGAGGTGCTATTGGCATTATAGATGATAGGGAAGTCAAACCTGCCATTGATGGACGGATTAAAATCCACGCCTACCCTTCGAGGATACGGCATGAATGTGGGGTCGTTTCTCTCAGAAGGAAGGGTGTTACAAAACGCCATCCAAGCGTCAAGGTTGACATAAAAAATGCATCTTCTCCAGGTGGGTTAGCGATTCTAGCCCTCCACCGATCTAGGCACCTGGAAGACTTTATCATGCCAAAATTCGCGGTCCTCGGTTCCCCAAGCAGTTGGGTTGGCCTCTTGCTCTGCTAGCCACTTGTCCTTGAGCGTTGCACCCATAGCGATTACATCATTTACAACTTCAATGGGCATTACTCTATTTAGTTTAGTGGGAAGCTCGAAACTCAAGTCGAAGGGGTTGCGGGCACATTCTTGCTGTTCCCAGATGATTAGCTCTGCATGGAATCCAGCGGGGAGGTCCTTAGGGTGCGGTGGGAGAGGAGCAGGTTGCCTTGGGACATGTCTAATGTTCAGCTTCTTCCTTGCCTTCTCCACCATTTCTCTTCTACGCTTAGCCAGGGCTGCTTTCCTCTCAGCGGATGTGTCAGTGGGTTGCACTTCATCTTGTCGTGGAGGAGAGGGTGGTGGGACGTAGTCCTCCTCCTGAGGTCCCAGATCAAACTTTGGTCCACCCCCTTTTGCTTGCACTTCTTCTTGCACCTTCTCTTTTGTGAAACCAAGTTCGTCAATTTCTTGCACTGTCAGGCCTACTGTGTAAGGTATTTTCTTTGCTCCTCCGGGCTCTGCGGCGGGCCTCCTAGTTGCAGTGGTACATGCAGGCCTGCTGTTAGGGCTCTATGTGCAATGGCTAGCTTCTTCTACAGAAGCTGATCATTGGCCTCGTTTTCTTCTGTTTTGATGGAGTGAAGTAGCGTGTTGAGGAAAGTGTGCTGCTGGGCCATCATAGAGAGCTGGGCAACCTCTGCCTGATTTTCAACCAACACTCTATCTCCTTCTGCTTTGGCCAATCGGCGTGCCAGGTCTCGTACCCTCCTTTCGTTATGGTCAGCCCATTCCTTCGCTCTCTTCTCCATATCTTTCAGGCTCTCCCCCTGATGGAGGGTCATAGCCATGAGACGTTGCTCTTGGTCTTCGAGCTTGCGGTATAGGCGGGACTGCTCCTGGTCTTCATTGGCGATATGCGCACTGAGCTGATCCAACTGCACCTGCATTCTTTACACCTGCTCTTCTCTTAGCTTTTCTAGCTCTGCAGTCTCCTGTTTGATCTTCTCAAGCTATTTTTGTGCCTCTTGGTTGACTGCAGTGAGCTGGTCGTTCTTGCGCCGCAAGTGAGAAGTGGTCTCCCTCTCTCCATTGAGGCGATCCATTAGGATTTTTCTTCTTCCCTCCCAGGCAGCATCATGTTCCTTTAGGGTTTTTGCTTCTTCTGCATCTCTATTGCTGGCTTTCTCCTTTAGCACAACAATCTCCTTTTGATACTCTGCTATCTGTTTAGTTTTCTCCAGCTAGAGAGTGGCTCTTGATTCTCGCTCTGTTGCCAACTCTTCCATGGTAGTTCTCTTTCCTTCCTTGGCCTTTTCTAGCTGCGAGAGTAGCTCTTTAACATACTCATCATACTGGCCTGCTGGAGGTGGGGGATGGGACATGGTGGCAGCGGTGGTAGTAGCTTCTATTTTCTGTCTTTTAAGCTCTGGGCTTGGCTCCACATCAGTCGTGGTTGCCCTCTTCACTCCTGACATTGGGGTGGCTACGCCAGCTTCTTTTGCTAACTCCCTTTCCACCAGGAACTGCAGCCATGTGACCATATTGCTCTCTCGACCTTTGGCGAAGTTCCTGGGGCGGGGATGGTTATTACGGAAGTAGCAGGGCTAGTTGGCACAAAACTAGTAGGGACAGGTGTGATGGCATCCTTGCCCTTGCCCTCTGCGACCGACGGCGGGATGGGATCTGGCACATTCAAGCTCGTGTCCGGGTTCTCATCCTCCTGGGGCGGGGTTTGCTTTCTTTGTCGTTGATGTTGTTCCACGGATAGGCAAATTGCAAGTTCTATATCTTCTTGTTCCTTCTTCCTCAAGGCTTCTTCCTCCTCCTCAACCCTTCTTTTCCTCTCCTCTTCTGCCTTTCTAGAGTCCTCTTCCACTCTCTGTGCATCCTCTTTTTCTTTCCTTTTCCTCTCTGTTTCCTGGGCTCTTGACACTCTTTGCGCTTTTTGCAGTTCTTCTTTCTCTTTCTTCCTCTTTTCTTCTTCCCTTTGCTGTTGGAAGCGCTTAGTGCGCTGCTCTCTTTGCTGCCATTGGCGCTGTTCTTCTTGCTTTTCTTCTTCATCACTACTCTCGTCAGTTTCTGTTTCCTCATCAGAGCCAGAGGATTCTTCGTTGTGTGGTGAGGGTGGCAGTCTCTCCTGCTCCTCCTCTGCTGCTCTTGCCTCCTTTACTGCTTCTTCAATTAGGGCGGTTAGTACACCTCCATATCCAATGAATGATGCTTTGGAGGCGGCCTTCTTCCTATCTTTTGCTGCTGGGGATTTACCTCCAGCAGGTTGGCTTCCCAGATCAAGCGCTACGGTAGCCTTCTCGATTGTGTGTCTTACATAATCATTCTAGTCGATCTCTTCTGGTGCATTGGCCGCGAGGCTTTCGAGCACATGCACATTTATTCTGCCCATATAGGCAGTGCATCGATGGCTGGAGAAGAGGGTGTGTATGACTTTAGCACGCATGCGGATTTCGTCATCAGGGATGTCCTGGATATTGACTCCATCGTTGGATCGCACCTAGCCCCTGTCCATTTTTAGCATGGCGAAGACATCCCTTTTTGGTCTCTTTACGGCCCTTGATTCCAGGCCCAGTGCCTTTTCTACTAGTTCCTTGCTTAAGGGTACCCTGACTTGCCTGGCAGCATCCCCCCTTTCCACAGTCACCGTGGCACTCTTGGAGGCAGAGTTGAAAGTTTGTAAGAACTCAACACACCTTGCATGATCCACATTTTGCTCTGCCTTCTCCACATACTTGGTCATATTGCCCTTTTCTATGACCTGCTTAGCTGCTTCCTCCGTTTCCACGACCCTGGATAGGTTGTGGACAGTTCGGAAATTCAGCCATCCGTAAGCTTGAATTTGCAGACTCAGCATATATTTTTGCTTTTCTTCTTCCGTGAAGGGAAGCTTATGAGCGCGATCTTGATGAGCCATCTTGGGTTTCTGCCCAGCAAAAATACTTTTCATTAATCGCAAGTGGAAAAGGAAAACACGGCTAAATGAAGCTAAGCATGAAAAATACACAAAACAGGAATGCAAAGAACTTGAAAAATTTTGCTAACTAATTTTTATTTTTTATTATTTTTTCTGATCACTGAGTTCAACCTTTCAACAATTATTTATGCCTTCTTAGCCTTATTCCTCCCCCTTGGAAAGATGAAAATCCTTCCTAGGATTGAACGAAGTGGTGAGGATATCAAAAGTGATTGTGATGGGGTGTTCCGGCCAATAGCCACTCATAAAATGCAGGGTTGTACTCAAGTTGAGCGTGATGATCGAGTTCACAAGGTTGTACAGAAACTTGGGAGATATAGGTCAAGACATCGTGAAAAATATCTATGGTATTAAGGCGGCTTGCAACGTGCAATTCTTCTTCCGTAAGGAATTGGTCAATGTAAGGATGGGCTAGGACCTGGTCATCTAAGTGTTGGTTCCAGGTAATGGCCAAAACTCTAAATGAAAGAGGTGCTACATAAGTAGGATCGTACTCAATGGTCTTGATTGCCCTCCTTTGTTCAGCATTTGTCATGATACGACAGCCTTTCTTTTCCCATTGGGTCCGCAAAGTGAACCATTGCTGTAAGAACAAGGAAGTTGAGCTTGCAAGTTGTGTGAGCTCATGTAATTCTTGTTCGGGAGTAGAACGAGGAGGCTTATGGTATGAGGTGATTAGTCGCTTGAGAACAGCTTGCTCCTTTGAGATTTCTTCATTTGCTATTAGTTCAACAGCAATCTTGGGAAATTTGACGGTCATAAACTCGTATTTCTCCCAAGTGCATGGTAATGCACGAACATCAGAAGCAAGTGGTTCATCAAGAAGACCTAGGTCCAACTGCTCATAACTCCTAGCAAATGTGGTGAAAGTGTGGTCTAACACCTTAATGCAGGTCACAAGGTCATCTCCCGAAGTTTCAGTAAGGTCTTTAGCCAAGGAAAGGAAAGATTGTACCACATAGGAAGGCCTAAGACCTGCTGGTGGTGATGGTGCAATTGAGCTGGACAACAGTGACTCCATTGCTGGTGTCATGGGTGTGGCTTTGCACTCCGAAGCACTTTGAAGTGCTGTAGGAAGCTCTACTGGCATGGAAGTTGTGCTAGGTTATGAGTGTACAGTCATGGAAGTATTCAAGTCTTTTGAGTGAGGTAAGGTTGAGGCTTTTAGCGATTTCTTTGGTCGGTAAATTAGCTGGGACTTATTAGTCATGGCCGGCAGTGGTTTGCTAACTACAGCCCGGGCGCTATGTTTACAAGCCTCTCTCACTGGAGTGAGGTTGCTTGGAGATGAGCCTTTAGACTTGCCATTCTTAGGCACCCAAATCCAGGGGTTGCCTTCATAGTAGCCTTGCGCTCGCAAGAGATCTTTGGGGATCCATCGCGGCATGGTTGTGTGCCTACGTTGATAGCGTCCAAATTACCTCTTAGGCCGTGATGACTGATTGTTTTGGCGTTTAGAAGCACGTTTGGGTGGTCTACCCGGAGGTGGTTTTTGCCGCTTTGGCACCCATATAAACTTAGACTCCTTGGCCTTGTGAGCACTCTTGGTGGGTTTGGGTCTAGGGTCTAGAGCTTGGCGTGAGACCTTAGTGTCCTTTTGTATAGACTTGAGCGTAAGTGCGGTTGTAGTGATTTCTATCGGTGGCTTCACAATGTTGAAAGGATCAGAACAGCCCTTGCTGAAAGTTGTCACTATGCGCACATTGCCTATAGCAAGATGGATGCGATCTAGATTATAATCCACATTACAATGCATCTGCTTCTTAAAAGTACGACCTAATAGTGACATATTACTAGCCCCTTTTGTGTTAGGAAACACGTGTAAGAAAGCTGGTATATGGTCAGACTCGATAGAAATGACCACTTTGCACTTCCCTAAGAGCGTGTAAGCATTGCCCCCAAATGGGGTGAGTTTGGCATTGATGCGCTGCAGTTTAGGTTGACCAATGCGTGTCCAATGGTCATGCGTCAAGATATTGTAATCGGCACCTTCGTCAATCAAAGCATCAAAAGAATAGGTCTTTTCCGCAGTGACGTTTTTTCGTAACTAGGCGGGTGCCAGTGCTTCTTCATCTTGATCTATTATTTCCGTAATAGTAGCCACACAGACGTTGACAGGGGCTTCCAACATAGGTGGCTCATGCAATGGGTGGGAAGGAGGATAGTATTTTTTATGCGGTTGCCATTGAAAAATCCGATTCCTTCACTTTGAGCATCTCTAATTCAACATTGCCCGTTCGACTAATTACATGTACTCGGAAAGGTCCCAGTCCACGGAATTTCATTTTCTGTTTGTGACCCTTCACAGAGTATAGCAGAACGAGATCCCCCTGATCAAAGTCGCGTTGTTTGACATGCTTGTCAAACCACATTTTCCTCTGTGCTTTCTCACAAATCAGCGCATGGGTGGCCAAGAGCCGGGTTTCCGTGAGACGTTCTAGCTCTACCAAGCGATTTGTCCAAGCGTCTCTTCCCTCCCAGCACTCCTGCATTGCTATCCTTAAGCTAGGGACAAAAAACTCTAAGGGCAGAATGGCCTCCATTCCATAAGTCAACCTAAAGGGCGTGTGGCCTATAGCCGTTTTATAAGCCGTACGATAGGCCCACAAGGCCGCCATCAACTTGTTGTCCCAGTCACTCCGAGATGTAGATACCACTTTTGTGAGTACATTGACTAGGATTTTATTGGTGGATTCTGCTTGTCCGTTAGCTTGAGGGTAATAGGGCGAGGATTTTCTATGAATGATTAGAAAAGTAGAGAGCACATGTGATATCACCTCATTAATGAAGTGTGTGCCCTGATCACTGACTAATTCTATTGGACACCCAAACTGTGAAATGATATGCTCCCACAAGAACTTTGCAGTGGTTCTAGTGTCATTCTTCCTTGTAGCTCTTGCCTCTGCCCACTTCGTTAGGTAATCAGTTGCCACTATGATGTAGCGATCCTGAGAGTACTGTGCCGTAGGACTGATAGGTCCAATGAAGTCGATACCCCATTTTTCAAAGGGTTGTCGGGCTATGACAGGGGTCAACTCCATTTTATCTTTGCGCACGGGCACCTTGGTTCTTTGGCATTCATTGCAGTGCTTCACAAATTTAGCAGCATCACGGAATAGGGTGGGCCACCATAGTTGGGATTGCAGCACCTTTCGGACTGTTGTATCCCCGCTAAAGTGTCCTCCAGCGATTCCGCCATGTGCTTCTTTCAATGCATCGTGCATCTCATGCTCACACACACATCTGTGCAACAAACCGTCTTGTCCTAACCTATAGAGTTGGCCGGCTATCAATTGGTATGGTTGGATTTTCAATATAAGTCTCCTCAGCCTGGCCTTCTCAATTGTCTCTCAGGTAATCCGTTCTCCAGCACCCTGAACTACATCATTGGCCCAATATGGCATCAGATCAGCTTTAAACAATTCCCTCTCACTAGACAGGTTAAAGAGATGAGCATCCGGTAAATCGTCAGGTATGCCTTGTCCAGCGGCTTCTCCTGTGGGTATGCGGGACATATGGTCATCCATGTAATGCTGTTTTCCTTTGCGTACAACCATAGAGAAGTCAAATTCCAATAGGAGAAGTAACCATCTAGCTATACGTCCTGTAGCACAAGGCTTGTTCACAAGATAGAGCAAGGCTTGATGGTCAACAAAGAAGACAAAGGGAGTGGCCAACAGATAATGTCTAAATTTCTTTACAGCAAATACCATGGCCAACCCCTCCCTTTCTGTGGTGGAATAATTCATCTCGGTCTCTGTGAGCTGCCTATTGGCAAAACTCACCGGATAGTCTAAGTTATGTTCACCAGGCTGGCATAGCACGACCCCAATAGCAAACTTAGAGGCGTCTATGTGCACATGAAACGTTATGTTCCAGTCTAGGGCTCGTAAGATTGGTGCAGTGCTAAGAGCCTTCTTCAACTCTTCATATGCGTTCTGGCATTCCTCAGTCCACTCGAACACGATCAATAGCTTGTACAAGGGTCTAGCAATGAGTGCATAATTTAGTACAAAGCGGCGATAGTATCCAGTATGTCCTAAGAAACACTGAACTCCCTTGTAGTTATTGGGTGGCGGAAGGTCGACAATGACTCTGACTTTTGAAAAGTCCGTGGCGATGCCGTTCTTTGACACCACGTGCCCTAGGATACATCCGTGTTTCACCCAGAACTGGCACTCCAAGGAGTTCAATGAGAGGTTGTATAACCGACACTGTTCAAAGACAGCTCTCAATTTCTCTAAGTGTTAGACCCAACTAGAGTGTACGCATAAGTCGTCTACAAACACCTCTAGTTCGCGCCTAAGCATATCTTTGAAGATAGTGCACATTAAGCGTTGGAAAGTCGCAGGCGCATTCATCAGCCCAAAGGGCATGACAATGTAGGCGAATACACCCCATTCCATGGTGAAGGCAGTCTTGTGTCTGTCATTGGGGTGCACTTGCACTTGATTGTAGCTCGAGAAGCCGTCCAGAAAACTATAGGCCTCTTTACCTGCTACCCTCTCAAGCATGTGCTCAGTGTATGGTAAAGGGTAGTTATCCCTCTTCGTAGCGGGATTACCTTTCCTGTAATTAATGCACACTCGAATTTTTCCATTCTTCTTCATCACGATCACAATCGGTGATACCCAGTCCGTGTGCTCAATCTCATATATGAATCCCACCTTCATGAGCTTATCAATCTCCTCTTTTACTGCATGGGCATGTTTGGGATTCATGGGGTAAGGTCGTTGCTTTGTTGGCACTGCATCAGGGACCATTGGGATATTATGAGTCGCAACCCTAGGGTCGACCCCTTTAAGTTCTTCTAATGTCCAGGCAAATACATTATAAGTCACAACCCTAGGATCTACCCCTTTAAGTTCTTCTAATGTCCAGGCAAATACATCAATATACTCTTGCAAGACTGCAACAAGTTTGGCCTCCTCATCCTCGGTCAAATCGTCTGCAATGAATATAGGTCTTGGCTTTTCACCCTCCCCATCCAAGTTGACTTCCTTGACTTTGTCGGGTCCTTCGATTGGTTCACTAGTTTGGTCTTGCCTCTTCGCACCTAGCAGAATCACTACTCTGTCACCCTTTTTAAATTTTGTAAACCGTTTGGGTAGATCCTGCAGTTTCTTTTGCCTCTCTGCTTCTGAGTCCTTCGCTCGCGTCCTGGCCTCCTCCTTTAATCTCCTGCGCCTTAGGTGGACTGGCAAGTCCCCTTTTGTACGTTTGACCTTAGAGGGTTGGGGTATCTCGGGATCACTCTCAGTGCTGACTTCCGACTCCGAGTTAAACTCGCATCCCTCGCTCGAGAAAGGAGTTTCCCCAGGGGGTCGTAGTTTAGTAGGTGCATCCGTCTTGAGCACTGGGATTACCCATGGTCGTGCTACTCCGACTTGCTCGTAATCCACGGCTCCTATGTGTTCTAGCCAGGATCTATCGCACTCCATCCGCATGACTCATTTTTCACTCCAATTCGTCTTTTCCTTCCTGGGTCTTGAGTCTACCTTGATTTATTCTATCGTTTTCCCTTCTGTGTCATACTCTACTATATCTATCTCTTCCTCACTTTCATCTCCTATAGAGAGGCAGTCCTTATATTCCTCATCGTCAGAGTCTTGCTCTTTAGACCGTTCATCATCGCCTAAGCTTTCCTCTTTACTATCCTTGTCGTCAAAGCCCAATTGTATAACAAATTCAGATCGTGGACTTTGGTCCATTTCCATTCTGGCTTAGTCAACAAATCACGTAGAGGCTTTAGGTTGGTAGCCAAGTTGCCCTTCAGTGTGTCTGTCAGCTACTCTACGATTTCCTGAAGCTCTAGCTTATTGCTGGGGATATGGAACAAGATAGGTTTCCTTGGGTTGAGTGAGCTTCCTGCCATCATGCAGAGTGGCACAATTGGCTCCTCTATTGGCATGGTTGCGGCTTTAGCAGCCTGCCGATATAGTTCTTCCTCATCTGAGAATGGTAGGTCAATGGTTGCCAAGACGTGCATCCAATCCCGCTCACACTCAGGGCAGGGAATATATTTAGTGAGTGATCCATAGGGTTTGGTCGTTTGAGTATCGCCTTTCAGCATGGCTGAGATGGCATTTAGGTCAACGGGGGTCATTTTCCAAGTGTCCATCTCTACCCTTACTGCTTCAGTTCTGCTCCCTAGGAAGATCAAACCATTCTCCCAATCTTCAATGACTCGAGCGTTTCTCATCCAAGGTCATCCTAGCAGTATGTCGTAGTCCACTCCCTTCATGACAATGAAGTTCACGGAAAACTGCACACCTGCAATCTTTACTGGCTAGTTCTTTAAGACTCCGAATGGCCTTACCTTCATTCCATTTGCTAACGTGACATTGAACCTGGCAGTCTCTATGGGAGGGTTTCCCCACGCCTCTAAAATGGCATGGTTCAGTACATTAACACCGGTGCCTGTGTCTACAATTCCTTTCCACGTCATATCTCCTAAGGCTAGAACAGGTAGGACTGCATGGATTTCAGTGCCTTCCCAAAAAGCATTGATGTGCAATGACTTAGGAGTTGAGTGTAGAGTTAGACTTGGGATTTGCGTAACTGCATCATGATCTTGTTGATCATCACCCGTAAGTCCTGTGTGTCCCTCCAGCAAATCTTTTAACCGCTGTCATAAGGAAGGATTCTGCCTAAGTAGGTCTTCTACACTTAGAGTTACTGGGGTGGACAGCAAGGTTGCAAGGAGACTACTGGGCTCTTGTCTTCCCCTAAGGCTAGCACTCTTGGGCCATGCATTCTGTCTACCCTGGTAAGTCCCCCTTTGGCCTTGCTGCTGAGTTGCCCCCTGTGGCAAGGATACACTTTTAGTTTGTGGTTTTGTGGGTGAGACTGGTGTGCTCACGCTAGAAAAATCGTCCATTAGATCTTCTAGTATGGGTTCAGCGTCCTTGAGGTGCTCTTGGGCATCCTTGACCCACTCCTTGACTTTGGCTATAGCTTCGAGTTGCCGTTTGGGATGGGGATATTCCCCTACCTTGGCACTCCCTAGCTCAGCTGTCTTTGGGGTTGAGGTCTCTGCCTCTACATCCGTGACTTTCTTTCCTGTCACTAACGTTGTGGCTTCCTCGGTTTTAAGGGTTATCTTTGCGTCTGTTCTCTTTTTCCTTCTCCTTCAGCTTTTCTTTCCTATTGAGGCTGCATCAAGGTTACTTGGTCCAGGCAAGGAGATACCTGCCTGCCTTGTTTGAGCTCGCGTCATAACCTGTAGTGGGATAGGTGTGTCCTCACTATCAAAGTTTCCACTCCAAACAGTCCCAGAGGTACTGACGGTACGTTGGCAGAGCTAGCTGATGGTTTCCGCCTAGGACAATCAGGAAACATGTGAGTGATCCCACAATCTGTGCATCGGAGATCCGCTTTGTCCATGTTAGCCTGTTCCTTCTCTGGGCAACGTGATGAAATGTGGCCTGGATGGCCGCAGGTCCAGCATGTGATCAGATCTTGGCTTGGCCCTCCAAAGCCTCTGCCTCTTCCTCTACCTAATGCCATCACCGGCACCGGCCGATAGTCCATCAGGACTGGGTTGCCCTCCTCGTCATAGGATATGTACGGGTTGACATATGTCTCCTCTTCACTAGGCTCTTCCACATAGTGAATTGGAGCATCGCTCGGTGGGTGGGTTACAAAAGGCCCTGGTGGTCTTGGTATACCTGTTGGATTCATCTCCAGCCTAGGTACGGCATGTCTTGAGTCATTTGGTGCAGGGAGTGCCAATTGGGGTCCCCTCCCAAAGAAATTGGGTGGTCTATTACCTAAGTACGGAGGATTGTACTGCTGTGCGTATGGGAATCTCCTCGGCATCCTGCAATGCAATGCATCATGCCCGAATCTACCACAATTTGAGCATGGCCTAGATCTAGGATCTTGGCATTCAGCTGGGAGGTGATTGCCGCCACAGTATATACACTGTACATGCGATCCGTAGGCTTCCTTATCAGTTCCTGCAGTCGTGCAATCTCCATTCTCATCTCCGCCATCTCCTGGCCTTGGTCCATACTCTTTCCCTTTTCCTGCACACTAGCGATTTCTTTTTCTCCCGAAATAGTTGATCTCTCTGGATCCCTCTGATTTGCACTTTCTCGGCTGGTAGTCCTCATGCTTCGTTCCCTAAGCTGATCATCTACACATATTGCCTCTTCGAAAACTCTAGCTAGCAGGTCTCGTTGCAAGGTAGAGTTACTGGCCAAAGCCTTGTAGAGCTCCTCACTCCGAATTCCGTTCATGAATACTGTAGACACTGCCCTCTCAGTAGGTTGTTCATTGGTAGGGATCCTTTTGAAGAGGCTATGCACATGAGTGACGTAGTCCCTGATGTCTTCCTTCTCCCTTTGGCTGATATTCATCAACCGGACGATGAGGTTGTCAGAATACCCTGCCTCTGAGAATCTCTTGATGAAGAGGCCCTTAAGGCGAGCAAAGTTTATACGTTCTGCGTCATCGAGACAAGAATACCAGATTCTCCCCTTATCGCCTAAGCACAGGCCAAAAGCTTGAGAGTGTTGCGCAAGGTCAGTAAGACCGTTTGCTTCGCCTACTTGCTCGAACTACTCCATGAAACTGTATGCGTCACTGCTAGGCTCATACTTCGCTAGCTATTTTGCTACGATAGGGATTCTAGCCTGCCCTTTAGCCCCTTGCGTGACTCCCAATCCCGAGAGTAGTGGGGTGGCTAGGGCTGTAGCACTCTGCTCAACGGACGTATTGTCCATGAGTCGCTTGGCTACAAGTTTGCTCAATGTCATGTTAGCCTCTGTTGCCCGTTCCCTCTCTTCATTCGGTCTAGATTTGACTGCCCTAGCTAGGTCTAGCACCCTTCTAGCCTCATACATATCTACGTCTTGCTATAGCTTTCTAGCCCTTTGCTCGTGGTTGTAGACAATTATGCCTTCTAGCACTCTCCTGATTGCTCTTCTCTCTTCTTCGAGGCTTGCTACCACTTCTTCTACATGTCTGCCCTGGATCACGGTCCTAGTAAGTAAATCGTAGTCATGGACTAGTTCCTGTACTGAGACTGGGAATTCTCCTAGGTCTAGCCAGTCCTCTCCTCGGTCGCCTCTTGATCCTGACATTGTTTTTGCCTCCAATTCCACAAGGCCATCGATCAGTTTGAGTAGTTCTGGCAGCGCCCGATCCTCTATGTTGTCGTCTTCTGGATCCTTGCATCCACTTAACGTCCTCCTAGGTCCTAACCCTATTTGTCTGCTAAGTCTTGGGGTTCACTCCTATTGGTGGGTTCCTTGAATGATTACGTTCGAGTATATTCCTTATTATTACAACCAATCCTCAAATTATGTACACTCAGTATGGTATCTGTGCATTCAGTGCGAAATCAGGCTTTCTGCTCTTTCAGTGCACAACCAATGTGGCCTACTGTGTGTGCAGGATTACAGCACTCAAGTGCGATGTCAATGCTACCTTCAGCTCTTGGCCACTGGGTATGAGGTCAGCACACGGCTGCCTGGTTAAAATCGGGGTCTCTACTGCGTCTCTCAGGTATGTGGGGGTCTGATGTCTGGTCTGCTATTGCGACTAGGCTGCGACAACACACTTTGCTAGGTTTCCTAGCCACACGGCCAAGTTTTCTATGATTTTCTCGCACCTACAGGGTCGCACTAGTGTCGGCAACGTGGGTATGGGCTTACATTATTAAAATAATGTCAAAAATGCATTCAACCGAAATTGGCCCGAATGGCAGGGTCTGAATCCCAGAATCGGTGTCTGAATCGTCGAAGTCCGAATGTCTCGTTCGGTCGGGCCAAAGGCCGAATGGCCGAGTTCGAGGGCCGAAGCCCAAATGGCCGGGTTCGGGCAGGCCGAAGGCCGAATGGCCGGGTTCGGGCGGGCTGAAGGTTGAATGGCCGAGTCCGAGGGCCGAAGCCTGAATGGCCGAATCCTGAATTGGGAGGGGCTGAACCGCCGAAGTCTGAATGGCCGAGTTCGAGGGCCAAACTTCGAAGCGCCCGAAGGCCTTCGTTCGGGCGGTCGAAGCCCGAAGCCCGAACGGCACGTGGTCGAATGCTTGAAGGCCAAACACCGAAGCCCGAAGGCCTTCGTTTGGGTGATCGAAGCCCGAAGCCCGAACGGCACGTGGTTGAATGCCTGAAGGCCGAACGCCGAACCCTAGGTTTGGGGCAGCCAACTGCTCGATTCTGGGGTTCGGACATCCGAACGCGTCGGGGTCGGCGCACTTCCGACAATGAAAATGGTGACGAATCTAGTGTTATGTTGATGATTAGCTATTCTAGGCTGTTAAATACACACAAGGGCATGTCGGGGAAGAGATTTGTATGCCTATAGCACCCCGGAGGTGTGATCGAAGGGCGTCCGCTCTCCTCTCCTGTGCCTGTAGCTCTCTCACTCTCTCTTGCTCTCTCTCAACTAAGTCAGAATGCGAATGAGCTCTTCTCCCCTTACCCCAGCCTTACATAGCATTGCCTAACCACTCTCTAACCTTAGAGCCTTTCCCCGTTGCGATTTCCCCCTTAAAAAACACGATTTTTGCCTTATTTTTCTTATTGCAACTAGATTTACAACAGCAAAAACCCTACCATTTCAGTTTCGAATCTTAATCCTATCCTACCTAATGCCAACAAAAAATCGCAAAACCAAGCATGGGTTGTATTTACCTACTCAAACACTCATCAAAAAACTCAAAATACTTACTTGTTCCAACGATTAAACCTCCTAAATCTCCTATCTATCTCAAGCACCGTTTGGGGCAAAGGCCCTACTCCTATGCTCGATTTGATGCACGCGGTGCTCAAGGCTCGATTCTGTCGGTCCCGGCAACGGAACCAAAATGAAGGGGAGCTACAAGCTCTACCCCGAGACCTACGGACCGCTTATTGATCAAGCGTTTCAAGCCAAGCGGCCATGGCTACCTCTCACATAGCCGATGCGCCATGCCTACCTTATGAGTATAGTGAGCTTACCTTGATGCTCGATCGAGTACCCTCCTCTCTCTTGCACACCGGTAGCTCCACGATCCTTGTGGCAAGCTCAAGCAACCTCAATCCCTCTCCCATGAGCTCCATCCTCCATAGCCACGCACGAGACAAGGGAAGAGAAGAGAAGAGAAGAAGATGGAGAGAGGAGATGGAGAGCTTCTTCTCCACGATCCCTCACTCTCACACACTCACTCCCTCACCCTCTCACACTCCCTCACTCCCTTTCTCAAGCACAAGCAAGAAGGCAAGAAACAAGAGAAGAAGAAGAAGAAGCTTTAGCCACACACAAGAATGAGCTTCTCATTCACTTTTGAACTTTATATACATGCCCTCCCTTCTTTGGGCGGTCATCCCCTTTTTTATAGGGCCGGCCATTGGCCTAAGCCCATTTCTCATTTCCCACCATTCTAATTTATCCTATTCCCAACTAATGCATACAATTTGCACAGGAGCGAGCCTGGCACTCTTTTACAAGGATTCGGGAGCGCTTCCACATTTAATGGTGCGCTTTTTTACTCTTTTGCTTTCTCGGGGTGACACTGAGACTTTCTGGGGGTCGTGTCCAAACATTTAAATTTTTCAGGGTCTGGATACCGGTCAAGGCGCCTTTTCCTTCTTTTATCCTGCGCCTTTTTTGGTATTTCCTTTTTTCCATTTTTTCGCTCCTCTGTGCTGCGGTAAACACGATAAACACCTAATTTTCATTGTCAAAGGGCTTTGAGTAGTACTCTGCAACCCTCCCTTAGCCCACCCATCACTCCCCTCTATTTCTCCTTGTTTTTGAGGGCAAAAACCTTTCGAGTGGGGATGGATTGTAACAAGCAGGATACACACCGACTAGGGTTTAGACACCCCATCACACTGACTTGGGTATTTAAGGTGTAAGAGCCCTAGATTAGGGCAACCAGTTATTATCAAGATCATACTCTTCACCTTCATCTCCAGCTTCCATGGCTTCCTCCTTCCTTCTCTCCTCTTTTCTCTCTTTTCTCTCTTCACCGACTCTATTTGGGCTATACATTGATGAGATAGTAGAATTTATTCAACAGTGAGCCGGTGGAGGTATAGATCTCAGTGGAGCCATAGTTCATATCTTACTATATGCAGATGACATTGTGTTGGTCTCAGACTCAGCTCAGGGATTACAGCAGCATTTATTAGCATTAGATGATTTTTGCATACAGAGAGGCATGACAGTGAACCTTGGTAAAACCAAGGTTCTTATATTCCATACATCAGCTCAGATATGCAGACAGAGTATTTTCATGGCAGCAGGAGGGAGTATTGAGGTCACTGGAACATATGTATATTTGGGAGTCACCTTTACAGCAGTTTCAGGGACTTTCTCGATGACACAGGCAGCTCGTGACCGCCTCACTAGAGGATACTCAGCATTGGCTCTTATGGAGCGACAGTGTCATCAAGCACATTTCCAGGAGCCCCGCACCAAGGGGTGGCTCTTTGATACTCTAGTCACTCCAGCACTGATGTATGGAGCAGCTATATGGGGGCCAGGCCTTGATGATTATGTATGGACATTGATGGAGTCTCATAGGCTAGTTTTGGTCTTTAGAAGACGTTAATATAACTTTCTTTCTTTCTTTCTTTCTCTCTTCTTCTAGTCTTCTTCCTTCTTCTTCTTTCTCACACTCTTTCTCTCCAGCTCTTCTTCTCTCTCCTCTCAGCTTCTTTCATTACAGTTTTGTAACCCACCACCGTAATCGGATGCTCACCGTAGAGTCTGATTGATCTAATCAGACCATCCAATTGTCATCCATTCAAACACCCTTATTCGTCCAAGTCACCAGACTTGGAAACTTGGACCACTTGTCCACTTAGACACACTCATCCATCCTCTGAGTCTCTAGACTCTGTCCACCCTAATTGGACCATGTGACTCAGATGGAGTTTGACTTGGGCTCCAAGCATTCAGACACCCAAGAATCGGACACTCGGACTTGAATCGTCCGAGTTGACCATTGGACAGAGTCAGAATCGGAGAGCCCGATTCTAGAAATGGGACGATCAAAACTCAGATACCAAAAATAGAACTTGAGAGCTGACAAAACCAGCATACCCTAGACCATAACTTAGAGCTAAGCAACACCTCCGTAGGCCTCCAGACACCTCAAAAGGCTCGTAGAGTCTCTAAGCTCCAAAAATCGTGACTTAGTGGTCTAGGAAGTGACTATGAACTCAACCTCTTAGACCACCCATCAAAAATGTTTTAAAGGACCCAAATGAACCTGTTAGAGTGACCACCATTTGCAGGAGTAGACTAGAAAAGTATGTGTTGCACCACATTGTTTCTATCATAGTCACACAATGGCAATTAGATAAATAATCATTTGAAGTGTACGTAGAAAGCAAAAATCCTGATTTTGCACCACACACAAAAGGAAGCACCCCACGAACATTTGAGTGCACTTAAAATTGAGAATTGTCTGAAATAACAAGGAACACACATGCAAGATAAGCAAAACTGAATGAACCCATTAATAGGAGAAGACCCTTAGATATTGAACGTGGATTGAGGATACCAAGCCTCAAAGCAATCCTCTTCGAGAGCAAAAGGAGCTAACACAATTAGGGACTCAATTTTACTTAAGTCAAATAGCTTGATTGAGACTCTAGTAGCCCAAGAGACCATGACGAAATGCCATGCTCCAACACCATGATAGACTAGCAAAGGACACAATTGTGAGCCTCGAGGAAGAGCAGAGAATTGACAAAGAAAGAGCTACAAGGCATAACTACCTATAATTAGGAGCAACAAGCTCAGAGGCTAAGGCAGGAGATAGAAATGTGAGAGGTCCAACGAGTTTTAGCACTTGTCAATAGAAACAGGACAGGACCCAACACTAAGAGGGAAAGAGCGCTTGAAGTCGACCTCACATTGAGCGAGCTTTTCACGAAGTGAATCTAAGATAACATGGCTATGGAGCAGCCCTAGCAACTTCATTGCTGTCAAGACTAGGCATTACTTCGAATTCAAAAAGCCAAACGAAGATACTCGTAGTTGCCAAGTAACTCAACAAGTATCAACCCGATAACGACCCATATAGTTTCATAGAGCAGTTTGAGTAGGTATGCAAGGTGAATGGCCTAACGGACCCTATTCAATGCACACATGATTTTGGCCTTTGCCTTGGGGATAAAGGACGGATGTGGTATGCTAGTCTAGACAATGCCGAATGCTGAACGGAATAATTTCAATAATCTATGGAGTCTCTTCATCAAGAGATTCTCTGAGGCATGGTACTCAAATAACCTTATTGTTAGACTAATGAATGTTCGTCAAGAGGACAAGGAGAATATCCAAGACTATATTGCCCATGTGTGGAGTCTCTTTAAGAGAATCCTAGTCGGCAGAGGGACCCAGCAAATGAGCGGCCTCCACCCACTATGTTTATAAGCGGAATTAGGAGTGAAAGAGCTTTACAAGGCCTTTGTGAGCAACTCAAACATGAAAAGGGACGTGCTAGCTAGGGTCTTTGAGAAGAAGCCATAGAAGCGGATGATCTGCTTAGAGATAGAAGCTCAAGGACCACAAGCCAATATAGTGCAACCTCTAGAACCTCAGAGAGGGCCACGATCGCTAGCGAGAGATTGAGCCAGAGCACCCAAGAGAAAGGAAAGAATATCGATCAAAGCAGCCAGGAGTTGGCAGACATGAAGCTAGAGTTGGCTAAGCTTCAAGAGATGATGAGAAGGCTCAAAAGACCTCAATGCATAATATTAGTGAGTTTGGGAATCTCCTAATTCCCATTTTTTGAATACTAAAAAGATGGCACCGGATAACATGCCCATAAGTTTCTCAAAACCATATGATGTGATCTATCATTGGAAAGCCTTGAAAAATGGAATCTATTGAGCTATAGAGCACTTGATTTGGAGTTATAGTGTTCAAGTTATGACAAATCCAAATATTTGACCATGTGTTCCAAACTTATGGAAAATTTTCATATTCCCCAATATGGTGTGGTAGCTTTTGCATTGCAGAAGAAACACCTTTCGATTGAGTGCATGGATCCTAGATCCAAACCTTGTGCTAATTGTGGTAGGTTTTGCCATGATGCAGTGCATTGCCGATTGCCAAGGTGGTTGCCATACCCAGAGCCGTACAATCAGCCTTACTACCTAGAGAATAGACTGCCACCTTATATAAGGGGAGCTCCATTAGCTCTTCCAGCACCTAAAGATTCAAGGCCAACTATCCCTAGGATGGACATCAACCCCATAGGGATACCTAGACCACTTGGACCCTTCGTGACCCATCCACTAAGCGATGCTCCAATGTATTATGTCAAGGAGACAAATGAGGAAGATGCATACGTAAATCCTTACGTCTCCTATGACAAAGAGGGTAATCCCATTCTAATGGATTTTAGACCAGTACCGGTGATGGTGTTAAGTCAGGGAAGGGGTAGAGGCCCAAGAGGTCAAAACCAAGAACCTATTGCATGCTGGACTTGCGGTCAACCCAGGACACATCTCATCTTGTTGCCCTGAACAAGAGCAAGCTAATCGAGAAAAGGCCAACTTGAGATGCCCTGAGTGTGGAATCACTCATTTGTATGATGTTGAGTGCCTCAGGTGAAAATTGTCCAACTAGTTTAGCTATCATGGCATCTGTACACTTGGGGCTATTTGGAGTCGAGACAGTTGATGGCAAGGCCACTCCCATATCGTTGAATGTCATGACTAGGGCGCAGATGAGGTAGGTTAGTATCTTGTTACCTGGACCTAGCAACCTTGATGCAGCCTCCATAGGAAAGAGGAGTCATAGGAGAAGAAGGAAGATAGTCGATACAAAAATCACACTCAAAATTGATAGTGCCACTACATTATGAAGGGTAAGCAAGTCATAGATGCAGAAGTAGAAACATTTGCTCCTAAGACATCAGAGAAGGGGAGTGACAAGGATCCGATTCGAGGCACCAATTGGAAGTGGTTGATAAGGTCAAGGAGTGGGTGAAAGAGGCCCAAGAGCACCTAAAGGATGCTGAGCCCATCTTAGAAGACGAGGTGGATGAGTTCTCCAAAGTGAGCACTCTCGTTTTGCCTACTAGCATAGAATCTAGAGAAGCATCTGCACCCCATGTAGCACCACAAAGACGAAGCCTAGGCGCCACAGGCAGTTGCCCAAGAGCAGTGGCAAAAGAGTGTAGAGCATATTTAAAGGCAAGCAACTAGTAGCTTGCTTACAACGTTGATATCAGCCCCTGTGACTCTGCCAATGGGGAATCTGCTTAGGCAAAGCTTCTCATAATGGGGCGAAAGTTAAAGTAGTGGATAGAGGGATTTAACAAGCTAGGAGCAGCCAATTTGCATGATCATGATGTAGCCACACAGATACCGATCCTAACACTAAATTCAGTGCTGCCTAAGTCCTTGCATGTAAATGCTTCCTAGGAGGGCATAGAGATGCACACATTCCTACCAATGGTAGCGTTAGGAAATGTCACAAGAAAGAGGATCGTAAACACATGAGCGAGAGTTAGTGTGCTTAGCCATGCATTCCTATAGGCATGGATAACTTGACGGTGGAGACCACAAGATTTAAAATCACACTGGCTAATGGTATGAAAGTCAAACCATTTGGAGTGCTAAATGACCGGCATGTAAAGATAGTGGGAGTCTAGTTCTTAGTGAAGTTCATAGTCATGAAGGGAGTGGACTACGACATCCTACTAGGCTGACCTTGGATGCTGCACAAGTGATAGAAAATTGGGGCAATGGTCTTATATTCCTAGGTAACAAGTCGGAGGCAATAAGAGTCAAGATGGATACCTGAAGACTAGGTCGGTTGACTTGGATATCATCTCCTCTATCTTAAAAGGAGACTCCCACACTAGGAATTCATATGGGCCACTTCCCTATCGTGAAGACGAGTGGGATTGGATGCATGTGCTAGCCACCATCGACATGTCATTTTCGGACGAAGAAGAGGATTATAAGCAAGCTGTAAGGACAACAAGCAAGTCTTGTAAAGCCACCGCATCCCAACTACTGAAGGGTAAGACCCCACCTTCAATGCCACTTTGCATGATGATTAGAATCCCTAGCAGACGACAAACTCCTGCCCCTTTCCATATTTCTTCTAATAGATTTGATCTCCAAGGGATTCTTGAGTACTTGATGAGGGAGCTAGTCGATAACCCAACCACCAATCTCAAGCCACTCCAAGACCTCATGGATGAGTCAAAATGGCAATGGACCAAGGTACACAGCCTAAACCTTATGTATAATTGGGCAATGATCACATATGAAAAAAGGGCTGAGAATATATTGAGACCTAGACAATGATTGAGTAGTCAGAATGTAGTGATTTGGATGAAGAGTATGAGGAATGCTACTCCTCAAACAAGGAAAGTGAAGAAGAGGCCGAGATGATAGAGTAAGACACAGACAACCAACTGATTGAATGAATAAGAGTAGACTCCAAGCCATGGAGAGCCAATGCTTTTAGAATTGAAAGAGGAGTCTTCAAAATTGAATGTAATTGCACTTGGTTGGATCACTTAGGCGTAATAGACTATGAGCAAGTAGGGCTAGTCAAGCTTAGTGTCACACCTCTTTTCAGAATAGAATTAGCCTCTCAGAGCTATGACTGCCAGGGGGGACTACCTCCTCGAGCGAGGGTTGCAAGTTTGATTCAAAATTGGAAGTGAGCTCTGAGAACGATCCACAGATACCCTAACCACCTAAAGCCATACGCACCAAGGGGAGTTTCTAGTCCATCTAAAGCACAATGGTTGAAGGAGGAAAAGAGAGGACAACCAAAGGGATTGGAGGCCAAACAATGAAGGAAGCCCCAAGTCCTACCAAAGCGCTTCACTAAATTCAAGAAGGGAGATAGGGTGGTGATCTTCTTGGGAGCAAAGAGGCAGGGATAGGAAAGCAAGCTGATAGAAGGGCATGCCAAAGTCAAGGAAGTCAACTTAGTAGGGGAAGGGGAGAAGCCTCGACCTATGTTTATAGTTGATGACCTAACCAAGCAAGAGGAGGCTGATCTCATTGCTCTCTTGCGAGAGTACATATACATGTTTTCCTGGTCCTTAGATAAAAAGGAGCTCTAAGAGTCCTAACACATAACATACCAATGACTCTAAATGCAACACCAGTAAAGCAGCGACCTTACCTGATGAATCGAAAGCATGCTCATGCTGTCAAGGAAGAGATTGATAAACTATTGAAGGCCGGATTCAACTACGAGATTGAACACATGTACTGGGTATCACCCATCGTGATTTTCCTAAACAAGAACAAAAAAATTCGAGTGTGCGTAAACTACAAAAAAGTCAATGCCGCAACTAAGAAAGACAATTATCCATTGCCCTATATGGAGCGTATGCTCGAGAGAGTAGCGAGAAAAGAAGCCTACAATTTCATGGACGGCTTATTGGGCTATAACCAAGTTCAAGTGCACCCTGACAATAGACACAAGATGGCATTCGCCACGGAATGGATATATTTTCTTACATAGTCATGCCATTTGGCTTGAGTAATGCATTCCACCTTTCAGCATCTAGTGTGCGCCATCTTCAAGGACATGTTTAGGCAAGAACTAGAGGTATTTGTTGATGACCTATGCATACACTCTAGTTGGGCGGAACACCTAGATAAGCTTCGTGCAGTCTTCGAATGGTGTAGATTGTATAGTCTCTCTTTAAATCCCTTAAAGTGCATGTTGTGGGTAAAACATGAATGTATCCTAGGGCACGTGGTGTCCAACGATGGCATTGCCACACTAACTTCTCCAAAATCAGGGTTATTGTCGACTTGCTACCACCAATGAACTATAAGAGAGTTTAGTGCTTCCTGGGACACACAAGGTACTATCAACACTTTGCTTGAACTATGCATTGATGGCTAGACCACTTTACAAGCTACTGATTGTATTTGAGTGGATCGAGGAGTGCCAACACACTTATGAGGGATTGAAAAAGGCTCTCACTATTGCACCTATTTTGCAAGCCCCGGATTGGAGCATAACATTCCTTGTGCACATTGATGTGTCAAAGTTTTCCATATGAGCTATCTTGTGCCAGCTTGATGAACATAGTCTGACTATTTGGTGAGCTTTGCTAGCAGACAACTCACACAGATATGGAGATGAACTACTCCATGATGCAGAGGGAATGCCTCGCCATGGTATTTGTTGTAAAGAAGTTTCAGCATTATCTTTTGGCTATGCCTTCACCTTCTTTGTGGACCATCAAGATTTGCTTTATCTTGTAAGTAAACCTTGTGCTACAAGTCGCATAGCTAGATGGCTGCTTCTACTTTTAGAGTTTGACATCTCTCTGTTGGTACATAAGGGAAAGCAACATTACATGGCCAATCACATGTCCCGCATATCCACAGAAGAAGCCAATGGGGACAGGGGATTGTAGATGACCTACCCAATGTACACTTATTTAGCATATCCAACAAAAAAGACTTGTTCAAGGTGGACTTAACGCCATATTGGGCATATGACATAGTAGATCTTAGAGCACGGATTACTTGAGAGACCTATCAAAAAGGCCATGCTAAAGCGTCTTATCCTTAAGATTCAGCCCTATCAGTTTATTGCCGGCTAGCAATGTAGATTGGGATAGGAGGGCTTATAGCGAAGATGTCTGTGTGAGTATGAAATGCATGATGTGCTGACTGAAGCGCATACTTGAATTGTTGGAGGGTACTTCAACGAAGATATCATGGCCCGCAAGGTGCTACAATCTCAACTGTGGTGGCCCACCCTATTCCATGATACTGCCAAATTTGTAAAGCATATTGTAACGAGTGCCAGAGGACTAAGGTTCTTGTTCGTAAAGATAAGATGGAGTTGATCCCAATCATAGCACAATAACCCTTTGAAAAATGGGGAATTGACTTCATTGGGCTGATCAGTCTCATGGCACAGTACTCCTAGGTCAAGTACATCATAGCAGCCACCACTGATTATCTCACAAAATGGACCGAAGCTCAAGCCACCAGGAAGAATGACACTAGGAATACGCTAAGGTCCTTTGGGAGCAAGTGATCTCACAATTCAAATGCCCCATCAAGGTAGTTAGTGATGAAGGCACACACTTTATTAATGAACTGATTACTCATTTGCTATCCACATTCCTGATCATCCATAGGAAATCATCACCTTACTGCCCTCAAGCCAACGATCATGTAGAATCTGCGAACAAAATCCTAGTGAATGTCTTGACTAAAGTAGTCTCTGCCTCGTGCAACGATTGGGATAACAAGCTCATGGTGGTGCTATGGGCCTATAGGACAGCCTACAAGACGATAGTGGGGCAAACACCGTTCAAGCTGACCTATAGGATTGAAGCGATCCTGGTAGTAGAGTTTTTTGTTCGAAGCTTGAGAGTAGCAAGAGAGATGGGATGGAAAGGAGGCATGGATGGAATGCCTAGTAGAGGTAGAATGTCTTTCTGAGACCCGACTCTTAGATGCCCATGCGCTAATCCGTAAAAATCACGATGCAAGAGTTGGCTTGACAAGCTTGTCAAACATTGTGACTTCAAGCAAAGTGACCTCGTCTTGGTGTACTCTCTAAAGGGCCATTAGCAAAAAATAAATTCAAAGGATTAGGGCCCTTCGAAGTCTGCATTAGTCAAAGTAGCAATGTCAAGCTTGAGACATTAGAGAGCAAGGGAATAGGATTCTTCAATGGTGGTCGCCTCAAGAAGTATATCCTCCAACCCATCCATTGCATGAGCCGCCAATGCTGCAACCCCTTGTAAATGTAAGAGTGGCCAGTATCATAGAGATCGAGGACATGGACGAGGAAGCAATAGCACCTGCTTACTTGGGAATAATAGTCATTGCTCAAAAAATACACACTTTTGACGTGATTATCAATGAGGGAGTTGATTTCAACATCTTTACCCACCATGAGCATTAGATTCTCATTGATTAGTCCCAATTGCACCCCATGAATGCTAAGCTCAACCCATTTGGGGGGTAGTCCTACCCACTGTTGGGAAAGTACAAAGCAACAGTCTCTATCGAGACTGAAAGCCTCCCTACGATCTTCTATGTGTTACCTAACACTCAAGCCATTGGTAGGGAATCACTATTGGGCCACGCATTCAAGAAGCAAGTCCATTGCAATGTTGACTATGACTTGTAGCACATTCACCTTGCTATTGGCAGTGTTGGCATAGTGATGGCTTTTAGCAAGGGCAACATGGCTCCATCTAAGCCCATAGAGCCATAGATGTAGGGGAACCTAGTGCGAAGTCTAAGGAGGGGGGTCGTGACTTGTCCCACCCCACTAGGACAAACCGACTGCAACCCAAAGGAGACATGACCCAAACCACTAAGCCACAATTCAAATGGGTACCTAAATGACAATCACATACACCTAAAAGCCAACCTGCATGGACCCATAATTCTTGAATGTCATGCCCTAAGCCTAGAAGACATAGTCGACGGTATAGAACCAAACGAATGGCCAAGCCGTGATGGGTGCCTAAAGCCTTGTTGCATGATCAAGGGTATTATGAAGGAAAAAATTGGATTTGGTTGCCTAAGATCATGACTGGCATGCATGTCCCCAGTCCTTAACTTCTAGCCCATCTCCAAAACCTTCTAAGCCGCCTAGAAGTGCCAAGCTACCTAAACTAAAAGCCACAAAATCCATAGAGCCTCAACGGGTCTATCAACCAAAACCCCAGCTTGCTACCCCTAAACTGCATAGTTAGAAACTCCCAGTCTCCCTGCTATTCCACAAACAGGAAGCAGTGCAACCTCGAAGCCCCAAGACAAGCCCCTCACAAAGTTGCTGATGAGAGGTCTACTAACCAATCCATGCACCAGGCATCAATGGTTGAGTTATCTAGCCCACCACTCAAACCCCAACCTCTCATAGGCCTTAGACCCTCCTATAAGCATCAATCTATTCTCACCTTGGCCTTTGATTTAGCCGAGAACATGAGGGACGACTTCACTATGCTTGCTAAAAGCTACGAGCAGTTGGACTTAGGTCTCCTAGAAGAGTCTTGGTTGGACAACTGATGTACACACACTACCATGCACCTGGGAAGAATATGAATTCATGTTCATTAAAGTCCCCATGTGGTCGAGAAGTTAATTGCCACTGATATTTCTTGAGAGCAAGCTTGTAAATGGAGGCTAATCACCTCCTATAGCAAGAGCAAAGTCTCTGCCACAAGCCAAGAGCTAAAAGAACTTAAAAAGCTTGCCCGAAACACCGACTCTTCCTTTCTACGTAAATAGTATGCTCTCCAACTTTTATCGAAACAAGAGGGCTGCCCAATGTTGAGCAAAGACGCACCATCAAAACTGCTGAGTACGACCCTACCTATGTGGCTCCTACCTTGTTCAGAGTCTTGGCCATCACGTGCAAATGACCTTTAGAGGAATATATCATGGCCACCCCTATTTCAATTGAATCCTGGCTGAGGAAGAAGTACATATTGCTATCAGAATGAACTCCAGTGACTTCCTAACTAATGTCCTAACCTGCATTACACATGTAGGTATTCGACCTCACGACAGGGACTGACATGCTCACCTAGAGTATAACCCACACTTTTACACTTGACTCATGCAAAAGTGAAGCACTGCAACATGCACTTAATTCCCTTAATCCTTCATCTTCCAATCTTAGGAAGAATTCATAGCATTCCTGAGGGGGAGGGGGTAAGGTAGAAAAGAAGACATGCCCTAAAATCTCAATCGAATTTTAAAAGCTAAAAAGACAGATGAAGGTCAACTTATGATCAATGAAAAATTTAGGAATTTTTTTTTGGAATGTGCAGACTACTTGAAGCAAAAGTTTTCATTCTAAACTTAAGCATTTCACCTTTCCATAGCTTGCATTCATTATCTGCTTATCTTGTCAAGAGTTGTCTCAAGAAAACTAATGGTGAGCTGTGATATCATGACAAGAATTCGACATGCCATGTCAAGACAAAGGCAGCAAGCTTCCGTTTACGAAAGAAGAGCAGATGAAGTATGACTTAATGGTAGAAATAAGGGCCTACAACCAGTTTAAGTTTAGGAACATCATGAACTTGGAAGACGTGGTCATGGAAGAACAGGTTGTGAAGTAGAATGTTGACCAATGCAACTTGAGAAAGTATGTAGAGAAGGTCGAGCAAGTTGTGGATCATAGCAAGTGTGCGGAATTCCTATGAACTTTTGATGCCAACAGGAACTACCACACTATATGGTGAGACAAGGAGAAGAAACGTGTAGGGTTGAAGTTGAGCTGAGCCCCGAAATGGTGGAAAGAGAATCAAGCTTGGTCAACAAAATTGAGAGGTAGTCTAAAAGAGATGTCTACACTATGCTAGGAATGGACAAGGCCCTAGTCTGCACCAACGATAGAGTTGGCCTAGCTAACATCCCAAACCCTAAGGTCAGTAGGTTACATGCGAAGACAATCCATCCCCTGTTCTCTAGTCAGAGGTAAAATACTTTAATGAGTTGGATTGGAGTGCCACTGCTAGAGAGCCTCGCGGCCAAGTCCTTAGATGAAGTGAATTGGAACATCTATGTGTGGAAAACCATTGAAGCTTTAGCAAGGCACTAGCCACACTGATGCAAGACCAATAGGCGGGGAGTCATCAACTTCAACAGTGGGGAAGGCATGGTAGAAACCATCAGGCAAGGCCTCAAGCATAGGATATGGAGGTGTGCTCATCGCAATTATCTAGGAGGCAGTTGGAGACTTGGCGAACCCTAAAGTAATGGAAGAGACTCCAGAGCACTCCCTTGCCCATGAATCACTAGCTCAATCACCACTACAGGCATAGACTCCAGCCTCCTCCACAGGGAACCTAGGGGATGAAGAAGTAGCAAGGGTGCAAAGAGAAGAAATTAAGCAAGTTGCAAGAAAGAGGAAGTAGCTAGAGGAGTCGAAGAAGCTGGAGGATGAGTGAAGGAAGAAGCAGGAGGAAGAGAATGAGCGACTGAAGAAGACCGAAGAAGAATCTCGAAAAGTAGAGAAGGAAAGAAAGAGGAAGCAATTAGAGGAGGAGGAGAGGTTGAAAAAAGAAGAGAATGAGTAGCTAGCCCTAGCCAACCATGAGGTTGTCAATTGAGGAGGCCTCCTACCCTAGAGAGCCAAGAGAGAGAAGCCCAAGAGAAGAACCAGGAACAAGCACCATTGCAGAAGAGAGGGCTCAAGAACTCATGGTGATTGGTAAGAGAAAGGCCCCACTGCACCCACCATCTCCAGCCTTGACTGTCACACCTGTTGCCACTCTAGAGACCTTGGAAGTCCAAGTGGACCAAAGCAACATGGTGGGATGGGTGCAGTACTTGTTGAGCTCAAAGGAGCTAGGTCTAGTGCCTAGCGATGGAGCTCCTATGTTAGGGGCAAAGAGGTTGGCTGCAGGGGACGTTGAATCTAGAAAGGATCCAAATAAGCCCAAAGTAGAAACATCAATGACATACATGCTGCTAGGCTTGCCATCAATGGCTAATTACGACGAATATGTATAGGAGCTCCAAGGATAGCTGGAAAATATGAAAGAGAAAAGAAAGGCTAGTATGGTAGAGTTGGAGATTGAAAAATAGGAGTTCACTGCCAATTAGCTTAAGAAGATGAAGTAGGTGATTGTTGAACGACTTGAAGAAGGAATTAGAAGCAAAGAAGGAGGTTAAGCAGGATGGAAAGCTCTAGTTGGAGAAGGTAGAGGAGGAAATGAGCTTGGAAATAGATTTTTCAAGCCTCATGTAGGGACAAAAGGACATGGAAGATGTCCTTGAGCAACTAAAAAAGTTTGTGGATGAGCTCACAAAGGAGCCAAAAAGAGTGAAGACTCAAGGCCATGCACAATAATGTAAAGATAAAAGGCAAAAAGAGCTACTGTTGAAAGAACTATAGGAGGTCAAGGCACAGAAGGACAAGGTGTCTACTTAAAAGTTGCTAAAGATGCAGAACAGACTCCTCGAGACCCTCCAAGAGCAAGAAAGATTACAAGAAGAGCTAAATTGCCATAACCAAGACAATGTAAAAATGCTTGACATCTAGAAAGAACAAGAAGAAGTGATGGCGACATTAGCAAGAGAGCTGGGCAATAGTTAAGGAAGGATGGATGAGAAGGCCAAGGCTTGGGAAGAGAGAAATCTTGGAAGGGTCAAAGACCTGGCCAACTACCTTGCTCTAGAAGAAAGTGGAAGGATCATGGTAGAGGCAAGGGTTGAAACAGTAGAGGCGGGGCTAGATGTCTAACAACAGGCCTTCCTAAATACTGTGCTTCATGTAACTCAAGTAGGAGATGAGGATGATGTAGAAGGCCTAAAGAAAAAATTGGAAATCACAAGAAGAGCCATAAAGTATGGGCTCCAAGAACACACCCCTAGAACCAGCTCAAGCCTAAGTCTGGAACAATAAAAAGCAGTGAAAGGTGAGAAGGTTCGAAGCTTGCTTGGAAGTGAGCTATGGCAGAGAGCAAGATCAAGAAGAGAGAGAGACACAATGGAAACTCCAAGAGTCACAATGTGTGACCGGGCCTTCCTTTATTCAAACTGTCACTAAAAGAATAAAGAATAAAGTGATAGTTACGGGCGCCTACCACCTGTAGTGTACAGTGGCAGGTACTGTTAGTGTAGTAGTATACGGGTGGCTAGGCAGAGGAGCCTTTACCCCCAACAACCTCCCACTTAAAGGTGAATCTGTCCCAGTGAGGAGTGAAAAGAAAAAGAAAAGACAGTGCAATGTAGACATGTACAACTGGATGAGGAAAAACATCATCTCATCCAACGCCCATCAATCTCCTGAGGAAGGCAAAGCGCTCAGTAGTGAGGCTTTTCGTGAGCAGATTTGCAAGATTTTTGTAAGTGGAGATCTTGATAAGGTCAACAAACTTGTCATCCACGACCCCACATATGAAGTGATACCTCACCTCAATGTGTTTCGTCTTTGCATGGAAGACCAAATTCTTGGCTAGCTGAATAGCACTCATAGAATTCGAATGTAGCGTAGGTATAGTATCAATCCCAAGGTCATGAATCAAATGTCCCAACCATATGGCATCCTTGCAAGCCTCAGTGGCCGCAAAATAATCGGCCTCAGTGGTAGAGAGATTCGTACAATTTTGAGCCCTGGACATCCAAGAAACAACACCTCCAGCATAGGTAAAGACATAGTCGGAAGTGGACTTCCTACTATCTGCATGTCTTGCATAATCGAAGTCTATGTAGCCCACAACTCCTATATCTTGGCTGCCATAGCAAATACACATATTTGCTATGCCCTTCAGGTATCTCATGATACCCTTTACGGCATCCCAATGCTTTTTGCCAGGTGTAGCCATATAACATGCCACAACACCAATTGCAAAGGTAATATCTGGATGAGTGGATATCATGGCATACATCAAACTGCCCACGGCTGATGCATAAGGGATCTTGACCATCTCGGTCCTCTGCTCATCCGCATGTGGACAATCGGCCTGTGAAACCTTCACATAAGAAGGTAATGGACAGCCAATAGGCTTTATGTCCTGCATGTAGAAACACTCAAGGACTTTATGAATGTACTCCCTCTGTGAGAGGTAGAGTAGTCCCTAATTCTTGTCGCACTTAATGCACATACCAAGAATGTGAGAGGCCTATCCCAAATCCTTCATCTCAAAGATCTTTTCTAGCTAAGATTGAAGAGCGTCTAGCTCATCATGAGCTTTCCCTACTATCAGCATATCATCCACATAAAGTACCAAAATAAGCAATGAGCCATCACGGGCTTTCTTTGTGTAAAGACACAGATCCATAGCACTTCTGCAGTAGCCCTGTGACTGCACAAAGGCATCAACTTATGATACCACTCCCTAGATGCCTCCTTCAAGCCATAAAGACTTTTCTTCAACTTGCACAATAGGTGCTCCCTGCCAGGTTGTTCTGCAAAGCCCTTAGGCTACTCCATGTATATCTCATCATGCAAATCCCCATGCAAGAATGCAGTCTTGACATCCATCTGGTACAAGTCCAAGTCAAGCTGTGCGACTAAGGCCAAAACCAAGCGTAGGGTGGTCATCTTGACCACAGGAGAAAAGACTTCATCAAAGTCAACTCCATGCTCCTATTTAAAACCCTTAGCGACAAGTCTTGCCTTATAAGATGGCTTGGGGTTTCCAGGGGTACTTTTCAGCTTGTACACCCATTTGCATGGCAAAGCCTTCTTGCCCTGAGGTAGTGCAACAAAATCCCAAGTCATATTCTTGTGCAAGGAGTCTATCTCAGACTGCATGGCTCTCTCCCAGGAGTAACTGTCACCCCTGCGCATAGCCTCATCATAGGTAAGAGGCTGTCCAACATCTATAACCAAGACATAATGCATCGATGGCTCAAATCTATCAGGTGGATGTCTATCTCTAGTAGACCGCTCTGCGGCTGGTCCAACACCCTGGCCATGTGTACCAACTGTTGTTGTAGGCTGTCCAACTGGCTATGCAGGAGCACGTGGCTCCTCCTAGAATATAACCCTGCATATCTCTACCACCTTCTCAGGCTGCCTATGCATCTTGTCTTCATGGAAGACTACATCATGGCTGTGGATGACTTTCTGTGCTTGCGGATCCTAGAGGTGGTAAACCATCTCGCCTGCATCCCCATAGCTAAGGAAAATGCATTTGACACTCTTAGGATCCAACTTAGTATGCTTGTCTTTAGGCACATGGTAGAATGCCTCACATCCAAAGACACGTACATGTGCATAAGATGGAGGTTTCCTAGTCCATACCTCCTCTGCAACCTCAAAATCCAAACAACTAGAAGGTGATCTATTTATGACATGCATAGCTATAATGACTGCCTCAGCCCAAAAGCTCTGTGGTAAGCCTGCATGGCTAAGCATACTATGTATATGCTCCTAGATGGTTCTATTCATCTGCTCAGCCAAACCATTTTGGGGTGGGTTATAGGGGAGATCATCTGATGCTTAATATCCCTCTCGTCACATAGTTCCTCAAAAGCACGTGACACATATTCTCCCCGATTGTCAGTCCTAAGGCATTTAGCCTATGCCCAGTCTGGTTTTCAACAAATGCAAGCCATCTCTGAAATGCAGCCAATATATCGAACTTAAGCTTAATGGGGTAAGCCCAGACTTTACGTGAAAAATCGTCAATGAACGTCACAAAATACTTTGCACCACCCATAGATTGACATGGCATGGGCCCACAGACATCCAAATGTACCAATGCTAGGGGCTCACTCGTGCATGTCCTACTAGACTTTTTATGTGTATTCCTAGTCTGTCTGCCATAAAGACAATGCTCACATGAATCAAAACATGTGTAGTCAAGGGGTAGTACGTACTGCAAACCAGAAAGCATTTTCATTCCCTTCAAGGACATATGGCCCAAATGGGCATGCCAAAGAGATACATGTGGGATGGAACCCATTGACAAAACATGGTCAATAGAGGATCCATCAACTACAAGAGGATAGAGGCTACTAGCTTTGGTACCTCTAGCAAGCACAAGTTTGCCACGGGTGATCTTCCAGGTAGAATCTCTAAATGAAACATGAAACCCAACATCATCAAGCTGCCCCACAGACATAAGACGGCGTGTAAGTGTGGGTACATGACATACATCCTTTGTAATAGAAAAGTACTGCCAGTAGAGAACTACAGTCGTACATCCCCAATGCCAACAATAGCAAGTGACCTATCATCACCTAAGTGAACTGAACTAGAGATAGTGTGGTAGGAGTGGAACCACTCACGGCATGGTGTAACATGAAATGAAGCACCAGAATCCAAAAGCCAGCACTGTGCATACATAGAGTGAACATCGGTCAACGACATAGCATCACAAGAACTAGCTGCAAGTATGTACTCCTCATCAGAGTCATCAGTCTGCATGACATTTATCTCCTTATTTTTCACACTGGATTTTGCAGGCATACTGTTGCGATCATAGGACTTTTCTTGTACTTTGTCTTTCCCCTTCTCTTTGCGCTTCTCATTGCGCAACTCATGACACTGTGGGCGTAAATGACCCTTTTTGCCACAATGATGACATGCCACATTAGCATTTCTCCCACGAGACTTGCTGCGTGACTTACCATGCGACTTAGACCTAGACTTATGCGAGTCTCTGCCATGATCATTTCCACAGTCATTCTTGCCATTACCATCTCTGCCTTTAACAGTCAAAGCATGCGCCACACGAAAGGCATCCAAGTTCGTATGGTTGATCTCTTCCTGTAGAAGAGCACTCTCTACATCAGGCAAGTTCAAAATAGTAGCTGGAGCACATAAGGCAGTGCGGAATACATCCCATGACTCACTTAGAGTCCCAAGCAAAAACAATGGAGTAACCTCATCATTAAAGGTAATACCCTTCCAAGTCAAGTTCTTGAGAATATCATGGAACTAGCTCAAATGAGCAGACATTGTCATATTCTCCTTCATGCGCAGGTCCATAAGCTGCTTCAGCCACCCAATACATCTGACTTGCTGGAATTTTCTTGTCATAGAGGTTCTTAATTTTATCCCAAAGTTGCCAAGTACTCTATGCTTCCTCAACCACATTGTAATGCACCTGTTCTGTGAGAGACAAGATAAGGGTGGACTTGCAGAACTCATCAAGCTCATCCCATCGTCATCAGTCATAGTTTTAGGTTGCTCGCCATGCATCCTTAGTGGCTTTATTTGCGATTTTTGCACCAATACCTGCCAAACTTGGCTCTTCCAATAGGCATGATTCATACCACAAGCTTAATGATGTTGAAGATAGCACTATCAGTGGAAGAAGAACCCATAATGCAGTCCAAAATAGTGCATACAGCTCAAAATTGCTTCCTGTTTTATGTTGTAAACAACCAAAAATACCACCAAAACCAAGGCAAAATGACCACGAAGAATTGATAGCTAATGATCTTGTCTCCCAAGTACCATCAAAAGTACATAAAATCAGGATGATTCAGTATGAAAATTCCACTTCAGTCCATACATAATTGCTTGCTGTAGTAAATTATAGCCAAGTACAATGAGAGAAAACTGTAGGCAAAATCAATGCACCAAGTCAACCACTGATTGTCAAAGCATAACCAGCATCAAGCGGGCATAAATCAGCATATGACAGTCATACGGACATCGAGCAAACATTCAAGCATGTCAAACAAATCCGCTAGCACACCCTCTGTGTAATAGGGAAAAGTGTACACAACACTGGCAAGACCTGACACAAAGATGTGTATACTCAAGGAGTGCGAAGCCCAAATCAGCCCAAGTACATGTATGTAGACCACGGCATATCAACCATGCAACATCCAACTGAAGAAGATCCCAGTCTCAGAAGACTCGAACCACAATAACATAAACCACCTGCTCAATGTCTGTCAAACATCCAACAATGCTCCCACGGGCACAAAAGCTGTATGGATCAAGCCAAGAAGCTCAAGAAAGGCATATGAGAGCATTAATGGCAAATGATCCAAGACCAAACATCAATAAGACATCATGAGTATATAGGCTCTACAGCCTCCAAATAGAGCATCCATAGACATCAACTATATCCCAAATACAACTTTGGCAAGCCAAGAAATATCCCAAGTAAGTTCTGGGAAGCTAGATGCAAGCCAAGACAAGGCACTAGTAGCAATCGGCTCCAAACAATGTAACTAGCATGTAGTAGTGGCATAGGCCAAGCATGTCAAGACCGGTTAGACACAGGTAACATACATGCCATATGTACATCCAAGACAGAGCATCAAATGTATTCCAAAGCCGAGCTCAAGCTCAAATGAAGATCCGAAACCATAGACAAGCTCGATGTCATACCCTGAAGGTCAATACTTCATTGCATATCCCAAAGACATAGCATGAAACCAATAGGCATAACCAAACTGGAGGTAAAATAACCTGTCAACCAAGGTAGCATAAATCCTAACCAATAATGAAGTGTCCACATCCAAATCAAGGCTCAATAGCTCTCAAATAGCATATCCGGGCATAAACCATGATGATCAAGCATCAATACATCTAACAGGACACCCGAATGTCAAGAAAGAGCATTATGCATAAGCCGTTCCTGATAAAACCTTGCTGCCCAAACAATGTACAATAGTAAATTGCTGTATAAATTGAGTTATGGAAGCTCAAATGAAGTCCCAAAGCATCTCAAAACATTGGACAAACATCTCCAAAGTATATGGGCATCAAATATCAAGCCTCGGGAGCATCACATAAGCTAAGACCATGACATTTTCTTATTGTAAATCAACTCATATCTGTTATAGAAAATGCTATGATCAGAATTTGGCAAATCTGACATCGCCATCGCATCTAGAACATGCCAAAACCCCAAGTTGAACTCTTATCTTGCCTAAATCGGGTTCCGGATGCGCGAGATATGAGAAAAAATGGAAATTTTGAGCCAGATTTTGAAACAAGCGAAAAAAAATGTGAGCTGACTGTGGGGCCTACTTGTTATGCTGAGGATAAGGGGGCAAATATGGGCATACAAGGTGCCCAATGAAGCCAAGGAACACCTACAAAGAGCCTATGAGAGCCGGGGAGAGGCAGGAGATGAAATCTTACCTCGGGGGGAAGAAGCCATGGCTGGCATTGAAGCTCCAAGCTCTAAGTCTTCAATCCTAACTGAAGTAATGCCAAGCCAAGCTCCACGATCAAGGTCTAATCCAAAGCTCTGATACCAGTTGAAAGGTGAGAAGGATCGAAGCTTGCTTGGAAGTGAGCTATGACGGAGAGCAAGAGCAAGAAGAGAGAGAGACACAAATGGGAACTCCAACAATCAGAATGTGTGACGGGGCCTTCCTCTATTCAAACTGTCACTAAAAGAATAAATAATAAAGTGACGGTGATGGGCGCCCGCCACTTGTAGTGTAGAGTGGCAGGTACTATCAGTGTAGTAATACACGGGTGGCTACGCAGATGCGTCTTTACCCCCAACAAGCAGGGCTCTCTCTCGAGAAGACTTAGAGCAGTTGGGACTTGGAGATCACGGACAGCAGGAACATCTCACCACAACCACCCAAGCACAAACATCAATGCAGGAAGGCCTAGATTTGGAGCCACTTGATGACCCCAGTTTGCTGAATAGACCCCACCCTTGCCTCCATCAATAGAAGTAGAAGGCCAAGAAGAAGACCCAACCACCTTGGAAAGAATAATCAATGCAAAAAGAAAACATAGGAAATTGGCCGATCTCACAATGAGAAAATTTAGTGCCAGGACATAATCAACACCACCCAATGTCCAAATGCTACAAATTGATGAACAACTGCCAATTAACAGGGCATGGGAGTTGAATCACTGGAATCAATGGGGGAGAACATGTGCATGCCATTCAAATTCCAATTCTTCTACCCTAATGCTCTGAATAAGGTGCTATCTCCACAAGTGATTGAAGGGGCCATATAGATTTCCAAGAGGCTACAAAAGCACAGTGGCAAGATGAGAGAGTAAAAAATCCCATATTGTGGAGAAGATAACTTGCTTGATACTACTGGGAGGATAAGGTGATGGAGGAGCCAATAAAAGTCAAAGGCTATGAGTCCTAGCCTAAATGGCATCGAAAGATCCGTGACAATGATTTTGAGGCATGGATGGCCTTTTGTAATACTCTCCCATATGAAAGGAATGACCCCACCTACATGGCTTACCTGAGGTGCCATAGTGTGGATTTTGACCAAGGGAAGCATGGCAAGTATGACTTCCCCTTGATATATAATGTCAATGCCTCTAGCACTGAAGAGTGCCTCGTTTCTGGAGCTTAAGACCTCCGACCTTCCATCACACACTTCCTAGATGAGTTCATAGCATGCCTTGACCCTGCCTTCCTTACCACCTACAATTACCTCTATCTCTTGCAAATCCTATTAAAACATAAGCCAGTACCACAAGAAGAGTGCTTGCCCCATCGCTTTACTTTGATGTCAATGCCGGAATAGATAGTTGTGCAATCTCGCCTCATGCTAAGGACCGCTCTCTTGCCAAAATTTTGTATGAGTCTCTTAGGAGATATGAGTGATAGCAAGTTCTTAAAGTGTAACCACTCTTTTCTCTCTATCACCCCCTTAATGAAAGGATTAATTAGGAGAGCTACATGTTAAGCTCTGCATTCCTTAGCAAATCCCTTAGGCCCCCTTGTGAAGCTCCTAAAGAGCAGGAGGATGATACCTAGCTTGTCTCCCCCTACTTGTACCAAAAAGAGAAAAAAAAGAAAGAAAATGAAAAAATAAGAAAAGAAAAGAAAAGAGAAAACGAAGAAAAGGAGAAAGAAAGAATAAAGTCCACTATAACATCAGAGTGCCACAACCACTACACCTAGTGATTCTCAAGTTAGGTGCATCTGGTGGCCTCGGTTGGCCAGCTCCGTGCCTAAACCCCTAGCTCCTTTGTTTCCCCACTTCACAATTAGGGCTCATCAAGGGTAGGACAATGCACCTAGGCAGGGTGCACTCTAGACATGTCTCCCTAAGCGTACCTCCTCTTTACAAGAATTGGGTCCTCAAGTGTGGGAGAACACCCCAGGCTTGCTTGCGGTTCATGCCTGTGGCTCTACCAACTCCTAGTTCCACTAGCACAAACACAATGCACTGTACAACAAGGTAGATAGCCCCTAGGCAGTGCACCTTCTTTTCGTTTCCAGGTAAATTTGACCAACTGTGACAACCTATTGACTTCGGAGGCCCCGTTACCCACTCAATCCACTCTCGGTGTTCACAATCTCAACCATTTTGATATGCTTCTTCTCCATGTCCAATCCCTACAAGGCTCCATCATCGATCTCCATGACAACCCTTTAACCATGTGAGCCCTCATCAAGAAGCCCACCAGTGCCATGGGACCGGCACTTGACTAGGAGGGGGTAATGTTAACCTCAGTGCAAGAAATGAAAAAAATAAAAAAGAAGGAAGAAAAAGAAAATTTTATGATACAGGGCAAAGCTAAAAAAGGTGGCCCGACAACAGCAATAAGAGGGAAAAGGGCCAAAAGCTCAAAGACATCTTAAAAATCCAAGGCGAGTGCAAAAACGGAAGAGGTGCAATTTAAAATGCAAAGGCACCCCTAAATCTTTGTAAAAGAGTGCCAAGCTCCCTCTTGTGCAATTTGTAAAGAGTAGACATGGGGCATGGGTGAAGCCACAATGTAAATAGAAGGGAATAGGAAAAGAGGATCTAGGCTAAATGGTCGGTCATGTAAAAAAGAGGTGGGTGTCCAAAAGGGATTAGGGCATGTATAAAGCAAAAAAGTGAATAGAGAAGCTCATTCTTGTGTGTGGCTAAAAGTAGCTCTCCTCTTCTTCTTACTCTTGCTTGCTTGTGCTTGTGCTTGTGCTTCTTCAGAGAGGGAGTGAGTGTGTGAGGGTGAGGGACAGTGGTGGAGAGGCTCTCCATCTTCTCCTCTCTCCTCTTATATTCTCTTATCTTGCGAGTGCGACTATGGAGCTTGGAGCATGAAGCTGGAGGATCAAGCTTGCACTTGAATCATGGAGCTACCTGAGTGCTTGACTGAGGAGGCAACTTGATCAGGCATGGAGGTAAGCTCAGTACACTTGTAGGTGTGAGAGTGCGTACGACTAATTGAGAGGTAGCCATTGCACTTGGCTTGAAACACTTGAAACAATAAGCAATCCATGGGTCTTGGCAGTTGAGCGAGAAGCTCCCACAAGGACCCTCTTCACCTAATAAATCCCAACTATAAAGCACAACAATCATCCTTACGGATTGCAAATATGGCCCTTTTGAACAAGACTTGTAACTCTGATAATTTGCTAATATTAAGTACTTCCAAGGAAACAGTTCGAATTTGTTTTCGTGTCAATGCCATCAGATTATGTGAATGAACCTTGTCCTCTAAAAAGGTTAATTAAGGAAGTTGTTTTTACATGTCACATGTAAAAGTGACAGGGCTAATTGGACAACTAAAGTACGCCAAGTGAGGGAAGCGGGAGGATGGAACCCCCGATGGGTCTGTCCTATGGCAAGGTTGTCCCAGAGAACTGGGAGGCTTCTCACAAGGTTGTATTGATGAGACCGATGCTTAGAAATCATTAGGCTAGAACCCCGACTCATGCCATTTTGGGGGACTGGAATGGGACTGTGCCCTATGGGCAAAGAGGCGGAGCGTCGCATCTCTCTCATTTCCCATTCTCTTTGAACCAAGTGCGGCATGGGTCTACTTCGGCTTGGTTATCTCTGCACAAAGTAGGGTGTCCGAAAAACCGATGCTAGAAAGCTATCAGGAGACCTTGGCCACTAGGGACTCAAGTTCAGGTCGATCCTAGTGGGTTTGGCCGTAAACATTCCGTTGCGAGGCGGACTCGAGAAACACCCTAGGCGACAAACCCCGTGACATTCCATGAGAGTGCCACGCGACATCGCTTAAGTTCGTCTCTCGACGGACTGCTAAAAACGTGCTTGGACAGCTGATAGGCGGCATGTTACAAAAAGCAAATCACCATGAGGGTTTTCTTCATCACTAGAAGGTATGCAAGACACTTACATATACTGATCATGTTCTTCAATTTCCCCCATGTGTTGATTAGTGTGGGGATGATAGCTAAAAGCAAACCAAAAACCACACCTATAAAACATTATAGGCACTCGTACATAGGTACTTAGGTGCATACACCTTAGTAGCCCCACTTGTGAACATAGTTCGTAACACATACACACTAATTCAATGACATTACTACACTCACTCGCACACATAAAACATAGGATAGTTACATACATAGAGACACTCTCATGTACGATGCACACACATAGGTCAACCACTCATCCTTATATAGGACTTACACACAAATACTTGCTCACAAGTAGGTAGTTACATCTACATGTAATCATATACTTACACCATAACATAGGTGCACATTCCATCCATAATCACAATAAATACACCCATTAGACATTTCCAATTCCCACCAACACAACACATGTTATACACCACACTTAGCTCAACATGTTTAGACTCATGTCCTAAGAATTCTAGTAGGATAGGTCAAAAGGCACATACATGATTTGACTTTTCTAGGAACATCCACACTCATAGCTATTGATTTATGCATAATAACCACCTCCTTTAGAGCATGTGTGCACGCACACACATGTATGCACACGCGCACACACACACACACACACACACACACACACACACACACACACACACACACACACACACACACACACACACACACACACACACACACACACACACACACACACACACACACACACACACACACACACACACACACACACACACACACACACACACACACACACACACACACACACACACACACACACACACACACACACACACACACACACACACACACACACACACACACACACACACACACACACACACACACACACACACACACACACACACACACACACAGAGGTATATCACCCTAGACCCATGTAGGCACCATCCAAATAGGGTTGACCAATTGCACATAATAAGTTTTGACATTAGGCACTTACACAACTACATTCACCTTAGGAAATACATAGGCCATCATAGTCATTTGAACTTATGTCTTAGCTTAGGGCCAATAAACCCACAAATCCTTTTAGGCACACCCCCTTCCATTCAAGTAGGGGCTTGTATACCCTTATATACACTCATACACCTTTAGGTCTTTATGCCATGATAGTTTAGGACACCCTAAGTAATCACCTTACTTAGAGCTTTGAGCTTTTGAGTGGGTACACACCACACATTTCCTTAGGCCATTCCCATAGGCATTTAGGTTAGGACCACACTTCCTCTAAGTGCATACACATGGACATATCCTAGTCTCAAGCTAGGATCTGGTGCACTCACATTACACATTAGGTGCATAACCAAATCCCTAGACACCTTATTTCCACCTTCTAGGCACTTGACCTTATGCTCAATTGCATCAACCCTAGGATAACTTCATAGCACCTCACATAGAATAGTTCTCTTCCACATTAGTGTGCATGTGCACTCCTACTTAAGGCACTCACTTTGAAACAATCCTAGGGTGGGGTAAGTTCATACCTTAGGTATTTCTAGGTCATCTCTAGTTCACACACTTAGTGTTTCTAGCACCACCCATAGAGTAGGATTATTTACCATATCAAAAAAGAATCATCACCCTAGAATATGCACTCACCCATCTACTTAGAGACACTTACATACACTTACTATAGGTTTCATTTAGGTGCATCTCACTTGGGGTTAGCTAGTTTTGAGAATAACCTTCTAGACCCAACTTGGTAAATTCTCCCCACACCTACACATGACAACCTAGTCATAGGTCACCTAGGATCATAGTTCACATCATGCTACCTTAGTCACTTTGGCATTTAGGTCTGAATGACTTCATATGGGGAGTTGAAGCTCATTGATTTTACTAAGAACACCATATTAAATTCAAATCATTGTAAGCACACATTATCAACCAACGTCTAAACCAAAAATTCCAAGAGAACCTTAATGAGAAATGATGAAAAAACACATGTGAAACCTTACATATTGTATGACAAAGAGGGCAATGTGATCCTTATTGTAATTGTGGCCACACTAGCCATATCTCATCTTGATGTCCAAAGAAAGGGCAAGAAATAGACACAAGATGGAACAAAGATGCCCTAAATGTAGTACTATACAATTATACTACCCACCAACACAAAAGGCTTCCATTAAAAAGGCAATCATTCCATCTGTGCAATTAGGTCTCTTTGGAGTTGAAACCTTGGATAAAGAAGCAATCCTAATCCTACCTAATTTAATGACTAAAGTGCAAGAATAGCAAGCAAGAGTATTAATACTTGGACCAAGTGATTTGGATGCTTATTCAATTCGAAAGGAGGAGGAGGAGGAGGAGGAGGAGGAGGAGGAGGAGGAGGAGGAGGAGGAGGAGGAGGAGGAGGAGGAGGAGGAGGAGGAGGAGGAGGAGGAGGAGGAGGAGGAGGAGGAGGAGGAGGAGGAGGAGGAGGAGGAGGAAGGGGGGGGATTAAAGAGAGTTAAGGGAAAAATTAACCTTAAAAAGTGATAGTGCTACCATGCTCACAACAAGAAGATAAGTGAGGGATGTAGAAGTTGAAACCTTGATATGAAAAATTGAGGAAAGAGGGAGTGCTAAAATAATCAAATGTCCTAACACTAATTATCGAATCTAGATTATAGAGAAGATAAGAGGCTGGGTGAAAGAGGGTTAAGTGCACCTTCATCATGCAAATTTGGTGTTAAACCAAGATGCTTAGAACATGTCAAGCCTGGAATCAACAACATCCTATAATACATGAGAATTATCGGAAATCCAAAGCCTAATACACCTATTTAAGGACAAGAAATAAAACTAACCATGTCCTTCCATAGACAAGTCCCCAAAGTTTGGAGGTCTAGGAAGAACATATTTGATGTAGAAGACTTAAGTCTAATAGTCACCCTAGCCTTCACCAGGTGTCAATGCCTATCGGTCTACTAAAATGAAGAAAAATCTAGTGCATCACCTAGCTAAGTACAATGCCTATTAGTCTACCAATGAAAAAAGTCCAATGTTGTGGAAAGCTTCCATAGATGCAATCAATGAAAACATATAGGAATCCAATCTTAAAATGTACATACCTAGCATAACATCTAGCCAAGTACCCAAAACCTTGTAGATCAAAGCCTTATAGGAAGGGATTGAATTGCATCCAGTCCTAGTAGTAGTGTACTTAAGGGATACAATCTGATATGGAATTGCTATTAGTGGAGTAGGTGTGAGTATTTTGAGCTAGACAATCTTGCAAGCATAGGGTAGCCCTCCTACAGAGATGGCATATCGGCCAATGGGAAAATAGTGAAACCCTTTAGAGTTTTTAAGGATTAGCAAGTGAAAATTGCACGTGCATAATTCCTTGTAAACTTAATTATTATGAAGGGAGTGGAATGTGATATCCTATTAGGCAAACCTTAGATGAGGGATACTTGAGCCATTGAGATTAAGGGTAATGGATTGATGTTATTTGGGAATAGAGCATAATTAGTCTTCATACAAATGAATAGAACATGCTTAGTCTTCATAGAAATGAATAATGTGAAAGACATCATCAGTCTACCTAGATGCCATCTCTATGATGCTTAAAGGAGAGTCAAGAAGAATGCCTAGTTATGGACCTCTCATCAAAGATATCCCTTTCCTTGAGGACAAGTGCAATTGGAAGACAAGGTGGATTACAAGAAAATGGTTGAGAAAGTAAGTAATGCCAAGTAGGACACACCATGGATATTGTAAGCTAAATGCAAAGACACCTCTAAGGAGAGGGATAATGCCCTACTCAAAGATATGTAGAAAGCATAAGATCCAAAACAAAATCCAATGAGCAAGGTTTGAAACCCTAAGGAAGACCTCAAGAAGTGGATCTTAAAGGCAAAAAGTGCTAGCAAAGAAGTGGTTTTACTTGCAAAACAAGAAAGTAGATGCACTTTTTTCACAAATTGAGACTAATGTTTTGCTAATATAGGAGGAGGATAAGCACTAAGCCATGATGGATCCCAAAGGCCTTATTGTGTGCTCAAGGCTACTATGCTACAAATAGATGGATTTGGTGCCCATTGAATGACCATTTGCTACCTTTAGAGTTATAAAGATATCTATAACAATGGCCAAATGCTTCCACGTCATCTTACCAACCACCCCAATTGTCTTAGGTGAAAACTTTAAAAATGAAAAATATATAAACTAAACTTGTGATTGTTTAGAGGCATGCATCAACCATGAGAAAATTGGTGCCACAACAACCTCAAGTTGCCAACAAGGTATCTATTGTGTAATAAAAGGTACCATAATGGCTATGGACTATTGATATAATACCAATCAACTCAAGGGATGCACCTATAACAATTCATCTATATAGCGTGCATTCAAAGTGTATTAAGAAATACCCTTTCTTTACATGCTATGAGATCGTAAAATGACCCATTTTACTTTACTAAACTTACGAATTGTTTTCAAATCATAATTAAAAAACCCCTTTTGTAAATACAGTCATGTAATATACCATATCTTTTGAATTCATGTGATATTTTACGTGTTTTATAAGGCACACCCTTGAGTCAATTAATAACTCCAAGAAGAAAGTAAAGACCAATGAAGAATCAATGGCTACCAATGGTTCCATTTACCCTTCTTGTTCTACAGCAAACCATTCCTCTTGAAAATCAGAGCTATCTTTGATATCGAGTGCTAAGCTATTGACACTCCTCAAGGAAGGGCATAAATGTTAACACTAGCCTTGTAGGCAAAAGCCCACTTTTCTAGCAATTTGGATCCTCTACAAAAAAGTACATTTCTTATAAAAGAGAATGATTAAGAAGACACGGTTTCAAGCATTTTTGCTTAAAATGAAAACCCCTAGTGTTGTATCTTCTACGTAGGATTTTGTGTGCTTAGTTGTTTGCATGACTATTTGTCTTGTTTTCTTTTTTTAAAGCTAGATCTTTTGTGTTTGTCTAGAGTACAAATTGGTTTTTTGTCATTTTTTTGGATTTGTTGCATTTGGAAACTCGATAGCCTTAGTCGAGATTGGTAATTTTTTGGACAAGTTGGAGCTAGATTTTGATTATAACTAGTAGATGTCTTGATTCAAGTATACTTCCTTGCCAATATCTTTGTACATCACGAGGATTATGGGTTCATGAGCACTTCACATTACACTTTTTGGATACACTTCACTTGGGGGTCATTTCCCGATTTTTTCAATTACTTCCATGCCATGGGTTGGATAATGCATTCTTGTATGATTGTTGAGCACTAGCATGGCATGATGCCCACTACAGCTATATGTAGTAAATCACAAATGCATGCACACTCGAGGGAGCATCTATATTGTGCACACATTGTTTTTTGCATGCATGAGAGTTGCAATATTCATCATGGAATTAGGAACCTCAGGATGAGTGGAAAAGGTGGCTAGGTGAGTTTGAGGGTTAAGAAGGACAAGTTCAGTTGTGAGATGGGTTATTTATTTAGTGAACATGAAAAGGACCCCTATTTCTTTGGAGCTATTGTGAGATTTGGGTGGGTGGAGTGGTGTGCAATAATTATTCTATTCATTGAGTGTTGAGAGGTGAGGTTAAGGATCTTAATGTAATCAAGGACTTGTGTTTGCATTTTGCATAACGCACAAGCAATCGATAGATGATATTAGGTACTAATCTTATCATTGCATCCATTTTTTTGTGTGTGGTGTTGCTTGTATGATCACATGACATAAGTTTTGATTATGCACATATTTTCAAGATCATGTGTGACTCAGCATGGAGTTCAATTTCAAAGCATGTTTTAGCTAGGACACATTGCATGATACCAAAGCAGGGACATCTGAGAAATAGTTCTCTATCGAAAAAAGATATTTTCTTGTCAATTTTGTATATTCGACAATTTTCCATTAGAGAAAGTGGAACTTGCTAGTGAGACAGCCAAAAGATTTTGCATAGGGGCAGTGAGAAACGGGTCAATCTTTCTTTAAGCCCACACAACTCTTGCTTTGGCTATGAACACTATTGGTGGTAATCAAACTCAAGTAAAGGGGGGTGTGATGCACCTGCACTTGTTACTCACTCAACACGGCACAGAAAGGTAACATGATATGTGAGAGCAAGGTATACTCTTGTATTATTCAATCAAAGAAATGGTACAACATAGACACATCCCAGGACTACACCCTCATGACGCCATGCATAAGAGGGTTCACCATTGGGTATAGGGAATCACATGTAGAGTGGAAACCAAGCAGGGCTGCTCAGAGTCACTACTACTCCCTATATAGGTGTTTTTGGTGATAACGCTATGGTATAGCTACAAAGCCCTTACACTGACCCCCGCTTACTAGATTGCTATCCTTAGTAATCTAAGGGTATCATTTATTTGACTCATTCAGGTTCTTAACACAACTTTTGCTAACAAGCTGGCCAGTGTCTGCCAGTCTAGGACTTGGTGAGACATAGGGGTCTTAACATAGTCTATACTATCAGACTGGTTAGTGTTTTCTGCACTAGGACTTGGGGGGTCTTAACACAGCTTTTTCTAGCAAGTTGGTTAGTATCTACCCATCTAGACTTGGTAGGGGCTCTTTTGGGTTTATTGTTTGGATTACCATGCAAGTCCACCCTCAACTCAAGTAGTTTGAGGAGTGGAGGCATTACTGGGCCTACGATTGAGGATCGTTTGTTTGGGAAGGCTCAAGGGGTATTGGAAGGATTGGTGGGATTCTCCTTGAGCCAGATGGTGAAGGTGTCTTTGTCACGTTTGCATGCTTTTGCTTCAGAAATCCAAGTGGCTTCCTTGAGAGGATTCCCATGCCACTTGGTGAGATACTTAGGGTATCCTTTTTGTTCTTGGCATCGGAGGAATGCTTCTACTTCGAAGGGGCCGTTGGAATGGAGCATTTGTACGTGTTGTCCCCATTGGTTGTCAGGATAGAACGTGCATAGAAGACAAGCATGACAAGCATTATGAACACAGATACTATCTGGCAAGTTGAGCTTGTAGGTGACTTTGTTCATCACTTGAGTGATGCAGTAGGGTCCTTAGTAGTGGTGATTGAACTTGGGGCTCATATTCTTTGGGAGTGACATATTCTTAGAGCTAACTAGGACCATGTCGCCTTTAGTGAAAAGTATAGCCTTTTGTCTTTTTGTTGTCTTGCTCTATCATGGTGATTTTGCTTTATTCTAGGCTCTACTTGGCTGCCACATTCTGGTCTCTCCATTTCTTCAAGGATTCCTCCACATCTTGATCTTCAGCTTTGGTCGCTCTAGATGTTAAGGCAATGGGTGATGACTTGTTTTCCTGTGGTCAATTCAAAGGGTGTGTAACCTATGGCGGAGTGGGTGGAGCTATTTTAGTGGAATTCTAGCACATCGAGGTACAAGGCCCAATCCTTTTGGTCCACACGGGCATAGCTCCTTGGATAATCTTCAATGCCTTGGTTGACTCATTCTGTTTTCCAATCTGTCTCAGGGTGGAAGGATGATGAGAATCACAACTGTGTTTCTAGGGTCTTGAAGAGTTCCTTCCACATGTCACTCATGAATTTTCCATCTCTATCTAACACTATGGCTAAGGGTAGGCCATGTAGCTTGAACACATGTGTAAAGAAGAGGCATGCTACCTCTTTGACATTGAATGGTGGTTTGGCAGGGATGAAGTGGGCTTGCTTGGAGAAATAGTCCACCACTACAAAGATGATGGTGTATCCATGGGATCTAGGGAGCTCCACAATAAAATCCATGCTGATTACATCCCATAGGCAGTTAGGTATGGGGATAGGTTGAATAAAGCTTGCTGGTTTAGAGTGTGGTGCCTTCATAAGTTGGCAAGTAGGACATGTCTTGATGTAGTCAATGACTTCTTCTTTCATGTTGGGCCAAAAGAACTGCTTCCTAAGGGCCTCTAGTGTTTTGCTCTATCCTTTGTGTCCTCCTAGTTTTCCATGATTTATTTCATGTAAGACGAGTTTCTTTAGCTCCACATTGTTGGGGATATACAATCTTTTTCCTACAAATAGGATTCCCTCCTCAAGGATATACATTCCATGCTGTGCTTTGTCAACTTCTACGTCTTGTATTATTTTTGTGCATGTCTTGGTCCTGTTCCAAGGCTTCCTTCACTAATTCCATGAAGTTGCTCCACACTGATGATTTTCAAATCAGATTTACGGCTCAAGACATCTGGTATCTTGTTACTAGAGCTTGGCTTGTATTTTAACTCCAAGTCAAATTTGGCTAGGAAGTCTAGCCATCGAGATTTTTTGGCTGATAGTTTGGGTTGGGATTGGAAGTATTTGAGGGAGATGTTGACGGTGAAGACTACTGTGTGTTTGTCTTGAACATAATGCTTCCATTTTTTGAGGCAGTGGATGACTGCAAGCATTTCCTTCTCATGTGTGCTCCACCTGGTTTCAACATTTGTGAACTTCTTGGGTTCATAAGTGATGGGGTGGCCTTCTTGCACCAGTACACCCCCAATGCCATAATCGGATGCATCTGTGGAGATCTCAAAGGGTTTGGTGAAGCTAGGTACTTTCAAGACCCACTCATGCATTTCTTCATCTGTTCAAAAGCATCTTGTTGCTTCGCTACCCCATGTAAAGGTGATATCTTCTTTGGTGAGGTGGGATAGTGGTGCGGTGATGAGGTTGTAATCCTTGATGAACCTTCTATAAAATATTGTGAAGCCGAGGAACTCCTGCAGTTCCCTTACAATCTTCAATACAGGCCATTTCTGGACAACTTCTACTTTCTTGGGGTGCACTTTGATACCAGTTACTCCTACAATGAAGCCTAAGGATTCTAACTCTTTTATTGCAAACTCACATTTTTCTGGTTTGGCATATAGCTTATATTGCCCCAGCTTATCAAACACTAAGTGTAAATGCTATTTGTGTTCTTCTAGGGTTTTGCTATAGACTAGTAGATCATCAATGTAGATAATGACAAAGACATCTATCTTTGGTTTTAAGACTCCATCCATGAGGCCACAAAATGTGCCTAGTCCATTGCTTAGTCTGAATCCTAAGACTAACCATTCAAAACTACCATATCGGGTATGGAAAGATGTTTTGGGGATATCTTCTTCTCCTATGTGAATCTGGTGATATCCTGACCTAAGGTCTATGCGGCTAAAGTACTTGGCTCCTATAGCCTATCTAAGAGGTCCTCCACTAGGGGTATGGGATATTTGTTTTTGATGGTGATTTTATTAAGGGCCCTATAATCTACACATAGTCCAATCCCCCCATCCTTCTTTTTAACAAACAACACTGGGCCACCAAAGTAGGGGCTCTAGCTGGTGGGGCAGATCCTGGAATGAGTTTGATTTTGTGATCCACATCCCTTTTGGGTGGTAGTCCCTTGGGTAGCTCTGCTAGCATTACATCTTTGAACTCCTCAAGTATTTCTGCCACTTGGGGTTTGGGGCTCTTGGTGACCTTCTACGCGATGGGTCAAATCATACATAGGTAAACCATGTCTCCTTGCTTAACATATTTCTCCACTTGCTTGGCACTACATATCATGAAGCGTGGCCTAATAGGATTCACTTGACACGGTGTTGCTTGGGTTGGCACTCCTAATTGGTTTGGGCTTGACTTCACTATTTGGCAAGAAACTCTAGGCTCGTTCTCCTTCATTTGCACTTTGATTGGTGTCCTACTTGGCAATTGCATTCTTTCATAGGGTACTTTGACACCTTCTCCTTGCGTATCTAGCATCATCTCATTAACTCCCTTTCCAAACATTGCAATGACATATTTATCATAGAATTCCAAGCCTAGGATAACTTCAAAATCATCCATGGGGATTACTAAGAACTTGAGTTTTGCTTTCCATTTCATGGCTTCTACTGCAAAGACCCGTTTCACTTCCTTGGCCTCTCCTTGTGTGAATGTTACTATTAATCCTTCTAGGGCCTTAGAAAATTTCAATCCTTGTTTGGCTATGCACTTTGGTGTGATAAAGTTGTGGGTGCAACCTTTTACCAAAGCCAAATTAGATGGAAAAACTACTATCTACAGAAGTTTTATGGCACAACTATCCTTTATTCTTATGATCTTATAGAGAAACTTTTGAAAAATGTCCCAAGACTATTGCCCATTAAATGTAATGATTTCCCCAAATGCTGATCTTCTATAGGATTGGAAATGAAGGGACACATATGCTCTATATGACTTGGTTAGAAGTATGTTTAATCTTTGATTCAGCACATAATCAAGGTGTCACATGCTTGGAATGTATTAAAGAGTTAGTAAAAATGTGAAACCAAACAATAATTCAAAAGCTACACAACAGTTAAAAACAAAGAAGTATATTGAAGGAGAGACAAAAGAAGCATTCATCATCTAGATCAAGAATTTATGCTACCACAAATGGCTGGCACTGGGATGATACAAAAGACTAATGAGGAGCTACATTGATATCTTTGGATCTTTCCACCAAATTTTGATGGATTGGTAACAACTCTTAACACACAAGTGAAATCTCAAGCTTTGATGTTTGAGGAATTTTGTATATTACTAATGGAGGAGGATTTGTGTTAAAGCACGAGAAGAAAGTAGAAGTGGACTACATTCTCTACCAATGAAAAAGGCAAAGATGATTCTCTATCAAAAGGGATAGTGACAAAAAAAGGGTAATAAGAAGAGTTTCAAGAAGAGTGGTTCTATTCTAAGAAGAAAGGACATGTAATTTGCAAGACAAACCCCACAATATGCCAAACTTAGATGAATTTATGCATATTGATCTATGCACCCTTGAATCATCAATGCTTTGTTGTCTCTCATTCCACAAAAAGCCTCACCTATGACATCTTCCTATACTCCCATGACCATAAACTCTATTCTATAATCAAACTTAGATATTGATATATGAAAAAAAGTAGAGTGATACAAACAAAAACTCATTGTGTGTAGTCTATATGGCCATTGTTGAGCTCCAAAGCTCCCACCAATCCTAATAGCTGCTCCTTCTTGTGACTCCATACTCCTTGATCCCACAAGACAATGAACTTCTCCACTTGTTCCTCCAAGTCGAAGCAAGCTCTCTCTCTCTCTCTCTCTCTCTCCTAATAGCTGCTCCTTCTTGTGACTCCATACTCCTTGATCCCAAGAGCTTGTGCACAAGACAATGAACTTCTCCGCTTGTTCCTCCAAGTCAAAGCAAGCTCTCTCTCTCTCTCTCTCTCTCTCTCTCTCTCTCTCTCTCTCTCTCTCTCTCTCTCTCTCTCTCTCTCTCTCTCTCTCTCTCTCTCTCTCTCTCTCTCTCTCTCTCTCTCTCTCTCTCTCTCCACACAAACTGAGATAGTAATGGATCGTAAGATAAAGAAGTGTACAACCAAGTAGAGAAAGGACCACTCTTCTTATCCCAATATCGACAAGGATGGAGATGCTATCTTCTCATGTTCACATGATCCAATAGAGAAGCAATAAGAAGTAGAGGAAGTAGAGATAAGCCATGTTCAATTTAGCAACCATCACAATATTTTCATTTTACTTTTTTCCACCTTAAATGTGGTTGAGATTTTTTACATATGTATGGACTTTTATTGTTGGGTGTCATGCACAAGCATTTCGTTGCTTGTAACATTTGGAGTTTTGGCCCGTGGAATTAAAATTAAATTTTCAATTTTTTCCAAAGGATATTTTTAGCTTCTAAAATTTTGGGTACTTGGATGTAATCAATGTGCACATTTTGATTTGTCCTTTTGATTTTAGCATTTCCATGCCCATCTCTTTTCACTTTTGTCACTCATTGCTTAAGCCTTTTATGCTCTGTCGTAGCCAACCTTGAAAAGGGTTGACAATTGTCTTATAATTTGCTACAAAAGTAACTGCAAGCCACTTTTGTGGCTCCAACATTTAGTCCTACTTTACTATATTATTTAAAATAACATATATATATGCTACCAAAATTGGATGGGACTTTCTTGATATTATAAGATAATAGAATAATAGATTTGGAATACATTTTAGGTGAATTTTTATTTTTATAAAAATTTATTTTTAAATGTGCATGAAAATTGGTCAAAACATCTACAATCCTATTTAGGGCTCTTAAGAAACCTAACCATTTTTATCAAATTGTAACTCTTTAATGGGAACACATACTATACATATCAAAGTATTTTTCATGAAAGTTTTATCTTGATTTAAAAAAATTGAGATGGATTTGATTAGAAATACTAAAAGTTTCAAGTTTTCTTGTGATAATGGTCTTACAGATGGACATAGAAATATGCACTTCCTACCTTGTTTTGGCATTGTCTATTTTTTTCAATTACTCTCTTGTGTTGATCACATTTCCCTAAAACAATTGTTTTCACAAATGGTGGAAAGAACAAACCTCACTCACAACCCGAAAACAAGAAAGAAAGGAGTGCTAGTAATTTTATTGACTTTGTTAAAAGTATGGAGCTCAAATGAGATAAATTGCCAAATGCGAGCAAGCTAATAATACTAAAACCTCATGTAACCTCAAAACACACACATGTAAAGCATTGACAACCACCAAGAAATAAAATTCTTTACCTCAATTTGAAAGGCCGTAAAGTCACAAGCAAATTGCTCCTTCATTCTTGAAGCTCTTCCATTGATGAAGCCTTCGCTTGATCTAATCAAATTATTCTAGGTATGACCCTCCTCTCTTCACATAAGTAAATTTCTTTGGCAAGAAAAGGGCTCTTAGCTCTTAATCCTCCCTCCTTATATAGACAATGTTCTACCTCTCTTACATGTAAAAATTTCCACAAAAAACTCAAAGCTTTTCTTTTTTTTTCTTATTGAAAAGCATTAAATATTTTCCATTTTTAGTGCTTTTCATTTTAAACATACGCCACCACCTACATATTTCTTCAAGCAGAAAGATTGAGCTTTCTTCACTATAGTTTTGCTTAGATGGGACACTCCAATTACCATATGGTTCGAGAATTAATGAGCGTGGCATCATTCTAATTAGCACTCTCTTCATGGCTACTTCTCTTTCCACAGCTTTCTCCTCCTCAAAACTACAATCACTTGGCTGATTACTATTGCTCTAGTCCGAATTTGTCTCCTCTAATAGCAAGTAGATTGTAGACCTGACAAGATGTTGAGAGCAACACCTGTGCAATATGTCGATGTTGATCATGTAAGGATGATGCATCGTTGCAGAGCAAAGAAAAGGTAGGTAGAGGTGCAACAAAGGAGCTCGCAAACTATCAAAACCCCTGTCAAAGTATCCCTCCTCAATAGGGCTAGCATTCCCCCAAAGATCACTTGGCTTTGCTCTTTGTGCCATCTTGATCTCAAACTCAATTGCATTTGTCAAATAGTAGCTTGTCACATCGAAATGACCACTTGCAATTTGTTTAATTGCACTTCTTCTAGGATTTGAAGACCCATCTAAAAGCTCCTCCAAACAAGAGGAATTCCCCCCTTGTAAGGGCTTTGTAGCTATACCATGGCATTATCACCGGAGAAACCTATATAGGGAGTAGTAGTGACTCGTAGCCCTGCTTGGTTTCCACTCTACGTGTGATTCCCTATACCCAGTGGTGAACCCTCTTATGTGCAGCATCATGAGAGTGTAGTCCTAGGATGTGCCTATGTTGTACCATGTCTTTCATTGAATAATACAAGAGTATACCTTGCTCTCACATATCGTGTTACCTTTCTGTGCCGTGTTGAGTGAGTAACAAGTGCAGGTGCATCACACTTGGTATCAGAGTAACTCTTACTTGAAGTGAAGGAGTTCTCACGGAAGCAAGAGAGAAGATCCAGTGCCCTAAAGAGAATGAGCCGAAACAACCCACGTCATGTCACCCCATGTCGTGTTGTTAGCCCCCATTGAGATGACCCTTGTCATGTTGACCCACATCACGTCAACCTTAGCGTGAAACCTCTTCGGCACAATGACCCCGACACCATCCACCATTTGAAGACGTGACACGGCTTCCCCATGGCACAACCACTACCCAAAGGCAAAATGTGGCTTCCCTGTGTCCCTCCCCAACCACATGGAGGACGAGAGAGAGAATGTACCCATCCCAACAATGGAAGAGAGAAAGAAGAGTAGAGGGCAAGAATGGAGAGTAGCCCAAGAGGAGAAGATAGTTGGATTGGAGAGGCAATTGGAGGGTATGTCAGGCATGTTGGATTCGATTTGGAGGAACATGTAGATGAAGGAAGAGGAAGAGGAAAGGAGAAGAAAATTAGAAGTGGAGCAGGGCTATAGAGAATGGGTGTTACAACAACAAGAAGAGGAGAAAAGGTAGAAAATACAAGAGGATATAGATAGATTAGGGAGAGAGGAAACTTCTAGGAGGGTGCAAGATACAAGAAAAGACAAGGAGAAGATAGTAGAAGCCGGAAGTAAGAAGAAGGACAATAAACACCACCATAGAGAAGAGGAGGATAGTGGCCGCTCAAAAGACAACTACGACAAATTCAAGATGTCCCAGCTTGCCAAATACAAAGGAGAGAGGGATGGGTTAGTTTTGAAGAACTGGATTGCAAAAGTGGACAGATACTTGAAATATGCCAGCATCACCAAAGATAGGAAGGCAGACATGGCATCCATCTACTTGGAGGAGGACACTACTACCTGTTGAAGCAGAAGCAAGGATACACCATCTTTTCATGGGAAGAACTCCAAGAGGAACTTAGAGATTACTTCATTCCAAAGATGGAAAAATTCAAAGTCAAAGATGAAATGGAGAAACCTCAAGCAAATGCAAGGAAAGATGAAAGAGTACGTCAACAAATACAGGCAACTCATGCTACAACTACCCAATATGGACACTGACACCAAACTACATGGATTCTTATTTAGAATGCAAGAATGGGCTAGAAGAGACATAGAGAGGCAGGAGCCAACTAGCTTAGCCAAGGCCATGAAAATGGCTGAAAGACTAGTGGATCTGGAAGGTAGGAGGACATCCCGGGGGAACCAAAATAGATTCAACACCAACCTCAACAACAATTCATGGACCCCGAGACCCAATGCTCCTAGAGGCCCATTCATGGAGACGTGAAGCCAGACCTCCAACATAACACCAGCCACATCACAATCTGCATTAATACCAAGAGGAACAGTTGGCAGATGGGGGAACAACCACTACAGGTTGACTCCAAGTGCATCATATGGTCCCATGGGATCAAACACATCATGGTGGAGACTCCCAGGCCCAAGCATGGAAATCAAATGTTTCAAATTTAGGGGACCACGTTATCAAAACAGATGCCCCATGGAAGACACAGCCTCATTGATCAGGTCAAGGGTGATCGACCCTGTATCCACCATAATAGCTTGATTCCCTTTGCTCACTCTGCCTTTGATGTATAGGTGGTGGATTGCTGCTACCCGGGCCGCCATACATTGGGGTTGTGCATTGAGACTGCCCCCACTCGGGTGGTCCATGCTTTCATCACTTCCACTTGGGATTTGTTGGATGTGCGGGGGTTGCAATTCCTCTCCTCCATATGCACTAGTAGCGTTGGTGGAAAGATCCTCAATGTCTAGATTATTGGTACAAAAATAGTACTTCTAGGTGTTCCAAACCTATGATGACATTGATCCATTCTAATGTTGAACCCCATGCCTATCACCTACTCTTCAATCCTTAGAGTCCTCTAGGATCTGATACAATTTAAAAGTTATATACTGCAACAAAAAAAATTTGAGCAAGAAATAGAGCGTACATGACACATTAGATGGCTTTTTTCAATCATGTGCATCCATTATGAAGCTTAGATAGAAGATGAAGAGTTTAAGGCTAGCTAGAAGAACTTTGGTTGACTGAAAGATAGATGATCATGATTTTTAGAGGATCTACTTTTATAGCTTGTTAAGGCAGACAAGTTGGCCTAATTGACATATTTATTAACCTTTGTTAGTAGGGCAATGAATATTCTTTTTACAGTTGGGTTGTCCACAAACCCCTATCAAGGGGCTGTTGGTTCCCCTAGGACTTGAAAATAGGGATCCTTAATAATTCCCACATGTTACAACTCAATGCAATGTACCTCAAGTTGCTACCAACTTAACTAGTCTATATAACCTGAAGGCTAGATCCACAAAGGTCACCTTTTTGCCATATTTGGCTCATGCATGGCTTCTTCTCATAATGGGGGCTTACAACTTTGAGCATCATGGATCTTGGGTGGACCTTACAAGGATGGGGCATTGAGCTTATCTACCAAAAGTGATAGTGTCAATCTTAACTTTTTATTAATTCCATATTTTAGTAAATTCATAGTTTTTTACTATTTAATAAATTAATTATGTTTTTATAACAAATGGTTCGTAGCAACATATTATATATTTTCTGGCAAGTTTGGATATTTTATGATGTATATGCCATAGCAATTTAGTTTTATGTCATATTATTATCTAAGTAATAACATTTGGAGAAATAATTAGTTGTATGCTCATCGACGCCAATAATTTGACATGATGATTGTTATTCTAAAGGTGTCTCTTACCACCACATGAACATGTAGATTATCACAACTTAAAATCGTATTTCTAGGCACCATTTAGCATGGATGCTACTATCTAAACAATGTAATTAATATACAAGCTAACATGTACATGAATCAAGATAATAATTTTTGAACCTCTTGTGGATGAAGTGTGTGACCTTTAGTTAAGCAAGTGTTTCTCAACTGCATTGATGGATAAAAAGTGCCATGCTACTAGATTCATATGCTACCAATATGGTCATATGTTTTAAGACCTCACTTAACACATTTGTATATGGAGATAATCTCATACAATGACCCACAAGCATAAATCACATGCATTATAATTGTCTTCTTTTGAATCAAACAAGCAATTTCTTACTTTCAATTACAATATCTAATGTACTATAATTGTATTCTTTTGAATCAAATTAGCAATTTCTTACTTTTAGTTACAAATGACGAGAAGGGCTATAATATGGAGCTTTAACAAATAACGACATAAAGTGGCATCTTTATGGCACAAACTTATAAGAATTGGAATTTTATGAACATTTGGATCAAAATTTTATTCAAGTAATTTCTTGACCATTGTATTTTGGAAGGCTGGTTTTCCCAAACTTTCTCGTATAGCGATTCAACCTCGTCATCTTACACTATATCTCTTTAGGGGGGGAGGTTCCCTTGCATGATTCACTTGCCCAAACCCTTAGGAAATTCAATTCTTTACAGAAAGCACACCCATGGTGCATCTAAGCTACTATATAGAAATGTGGCACCTCTCTATCATGTATCAAGTAAGGTGCTCATGTGGTTAGACTGTATTTTCATTTGTGTAAGCAACTTAGCATTGCCATTCTAAGCAATATATTTTATTGCAATGTGTTGTGCAATGATATCATCAAATAGATAACTACTTTTTGAGCATTAGTAAAATCACAAAAAGGTGCATGTTTTTGATAGCTTACAACTTTAGATGTTTATAATGATCAATGTCATATCATTTGTCTTTCATGACATGCATATCTCTCATGGAAACATGCAATATTCAATACATGTTCAAGTCCATCCAAAGTTAGTTCTTACATAAGTAAAACATGTAGCAATTAACTCAAAAGGTTTATCCAAAGTTAGTTCTTACAGATGGAAAAACATGTAGCAATTAACTCAAAAGGTTCAGTACTTAGAAATCCTTTACATCACTCCATTTAAGAGGTTATTTGAGAACCCCTTACATTGATGTATTATCATGAATTAAATGGCCCATTTTCATGCACAAACTTCACATTTTTTCCAAAGTTGATTTAAAAAACCCCTTTATAGATGTAAGTCTATCTTATTTTCTCTAAAGTATGATTATGAAACCTCTTTTGATGACTCAAGGTACACTTATATTTTAAGGTTTAACCTAGTGAAATTAACCAAGTACACAATTAGTAGCTTTCATAATTTATTTAGAAGAGTCATGAAAATATTCAAAAATGTAGAGTAAGCAAGCACACAAGTTTTTATATAGGGCTTAGCTACAATAATTCCACACATTGCAATTATATAAAACTAAAAATCCATTATCTCCATATTAAGGAAAATGTAGTCAATAAACTTAAATATTCACCATCCAAACAAGGTAAATAGTTCGCCATTTTTGAGTAAGAGCAAATAGTCATGACCTCAACTAACATGTACAAACATTTTCACAATTAACAAGAAAAATAGAAGCATAGTATAGACACTCAAAATGAGAAGCCAATAGCTTGAACTCTTTCCATTCACATGAGAAAATGTACATTTTAAGCACTCATGGTAGTGTTATTCCAATGGACAATCTAGTATTACTATAGAGACTCATAGGCTCATTCAAAAAGAACCCCAATGAGGTACAACTAATTGAGTCAAACAAAATCCTTGGATGGTGACATAGTAGTTGAATGGCATTGCTAGGATGGAAGTGGGATAGACATTGATAAGAAAATAAGAGAGGAGTGAAAACATATGATGCTCGAAAAGAGAAGGCCTTGGAAGTGTTTAGGTATGGTGGAACATAGCCACCATATGCTTTTGTTTGTTGCCATAGCCTTGAGGAGAAAAGGGTGTGCATAAACCTTTGATATTAACAAGTACTAGAAGAGAGTGATGGAGAACATTGAGTGAATGGGTGGTCGTATTAGAAGAGTTTGAGGTCTACAAGGGGTGAATGGATAGTGGTACTAATAGAGTGATGGAGTATAAAGAGTGAATATAATATAATGGTACTAGACAAGTATGAGGCTTAAGAAGGGTGAGTGAATAGAAATGTGGGGTAGTGAATGGATTGTCATACTAGAAGAGTGTGATGCCTAAGAGGGGTGAAGTGATAGACGTTGTACTATAAGAGTGTGAGGCTTAAGAAGGGTGATAGAAGTATGATAAACAGCCTTGAAGGGGGTCAATGGGCACTTGGTGCAGCTAGATGAGAGCGAATGGAGAAAAATGAGGGAATGGATAGATGGTACTCGAGGGATGGTATGGATGGTCAATTAAGGGAAAGAATGGGGGGTTCTAGTGGTGGTGGTTGTGGGGGGAAGGAAGCATACACCCTTAAGAGGGAAAGAAACGTAGTAGTGGCGGTGGCATGTTGAAGCAATCCAACACCCAAGTTAAGAGGGGGGCGCTCTCGAAAGGGAAGGGGGAGGTCTAGCAGTGGTGATGTTATGTGGCGAGGCAATCAAACACCATTAAGAGGAAAGGAAGGGGGAGTTTCTAGTGGTGGTGGTGGTGGTAGGAGTAGCTGGAGTTGTGGTGAATATATGAGGTGGAGCAGTGTGAGCAGTGGAGAGGTGGAGGGAAGAGGAGCGAGTGAAGGAGGTAACGGGGGTGGCAGAGAGCTGGAGGAGGAGGTGGTTGCTGAGGAAGAGGTCGACCATGAGAGGGGTACTCTTGTTGGCGGCCTCCACCAGCTGCTCGCACGCCCGCCTCAGCTTCCCTGCCACCCTCCGGCTCGACTGCTTCAGCTTCGCGCTCACCACCCCGAGCCTCTTCATGTTCGACTTCATGCTGCTCCCCCGGTTATCATCATCCTCCATATCCTCATGCAGCGGCTTCTTCTGCTGGTAGCTGTAACAGTGCTGCTGCTGGTGCCTTCTTGGTTCTGACGAGCCACTGCTACAGACTGCCTGATCACCGTTCATGCCACTGTTATTGCCCTTGCCATCTTGATGATCATGCAGCCTCCCGTAAGCCATGAGAGCCCTCCTTGACGGCCCTTCCTCCACTGACACGTCTATGCCTCCAAAGCAAGTTAGCAGAGAAGGCGATGGAGCCATACTCTCTCTCTCTCTCTCTCTCGGAAGCTTATTACACTATGAACACACACACACACACACACACACACTCTCTCTCTCTCTCTCTCTCTCTCGCCCTTTTTACACTAAGACATGACTCCCCCTTATATTTTGTGAATTAGGTTTGTGTGTTGTGTGCCCCCTTGTCTATGTACTATGAGAGCTTTCCCTTGTGGGTCCTTGTTACACTGAGACATGACTCCCCTTGTATTATATTCAATTAGGTTTGTGTGTTTGTGTGCCCCCTCTCTTATGAGAGCTTTTTGGAATAGAGAAGTTAAGAAAGAAAATCTAAGTATTAAGAGACCATTTTGGAACAAAGAAGTTAACAAAGAAAATATATGAAAGCTTTTTGGAAGAGAGAAGCAAAAAAAGAAAATATTTGTATGTGTGTCCCCCTTTTCTATGCATATTGCATCTCTGTGAGTGTGTCTGAGTCCACTTTTCAAAATAGAAAGTGTGTGTTTTTGTGTGTCCCCTATAAATGCATGTGCCTCCTTGAGAGAGGAAAAAAGAAAGTGACCTTGGACTTCTCACAAGGTGCCCACCAACTCATCTTTTACTTGTGTTAAACCATTTTTTCTTTTCATCACTAGACTCTTGATCACTTCTCTTTTAGCCCAGTTCTTCACCATTTCACTCCATCAAATAGATAAATAGGTTGCCACGATTCCCAATACAACCATCATGGAATAGCACCAAGGTGCCCTCAATCCAATGTATACAACATCACATTGGATACTTTGTTTTGACATAATACGTAGTTCTTGTAGACTTGCATATAAAATATATTAGTCAAATATTCTTGAAGACCACATGCCTAACTCCCCTCAAGTGGAGTTACACTAACCATCACACTATTCCAACTTCTTTAATACATGCTCATATTTGTGGATCATAATATTTGACACTAATCAATGAAAATGAATATAGTTTTTGCCATTTTCAACCTTGCCACTGCACATATCACAATGTGCAAAGTTAGGGTAACGGAATGTACTAGCTTATCTGCAAAACCAACTTACTCCATGATTGAGCATTGTCATACTTCCAAAACAAATTGCTAAACAATAAGGTTGGTTTCAAGTTCAAGACTAACTAATTATCATATGTTGGACAAACAATTCTACTAATTTCCAGCAAATTTGCTAGACTACAAGCTTTGCTTTAGTGACCCTTGAAATTATAATACAGTCTAAAAGATAGAAATTTCTAATCATCATAGTGTAATCTTATAATAGGAAATAACACTAGAGGATCTCTAGAAAATTCAATTTGGAGAGTCAATTAGAACTTTCTTATGCAATTACATTATACCACCCATGGTCCACTAATCAATGCTTAAGAACTTTGGGAAAATGACTATTTGTTAGTTCAATGAAAGATCTTGAGGTAAGTGGAAGTGACTCACAACCAAGTGAAAATGTAGGGCAATGCCAAATGGCTAATGTTTTGAGGTTTTTATGCCAATTGACTTAATTTTTGGGCTTAAAATCTTAAAAAAAATTAAACATGTGGAAAATCGGAGATTTAAGTAAAATTTCACCCTAAAACACTGAATGTTTTCAACATAAATTTGCCTTATTTTTTGAGCCCTTGGTGGTGCATTAATGATGCATTCACCCATCTATTTACAATCAAGAAATCATGGGGTCCCTTAACTTTTACCGTGCTCATAATATAACTTTGGAGTTTGCCAACTCTCTTTTGGGGGTTCCATGATAAAGGAGCAACATGATTAATAGCTAAACATTGGATAGTGCCACCAATCCCCCCTTTGAAATCTTCTTTCATGATGCCATCATCTATAAAGAAATTAATTCTGGAATTGGCAAAAGATCCAATGCAATATTAAAAAAAAGAGGGAAAATAGTTTAGTCTCTGGTACTTAAAAATTTAATGTGTGAGAAAATCCATTTGAGATTGAAAAGTTACAAAAAGCTATCTAGGATCTATTTAGAAAAATGGTTTTTTGTTTAAAGTTATTGGTAAATGAGGGATTCATGAAGATTGATAGCCTTGTTTCTACCCTTTTTCTTTACTTTGTAAATGATATCATCACTTATTTGTAGATTTTACTCATATATGCACTATGTTGTAAGATCCTAGTCACTTTAGCAATATCAAGTATGTCTATGATGCATGTAATATTCTTGATGTAGGAATCTATATGATTTTCAAAGAACACGATGATAATTTTTACATTTAGCACATATATAGTTGCCTTCTCTAAAATATAAATTATTCAAACAAGGCCATTTATCAAGGTCTACAAACATATCATCATTTCTAATTTCCACCCATTACTCAATAGTAACCTCTTCCCTTATGCTTTCTCACACTTTCCTTGGCTTTCCTCTACCCAATATTATAGGCCTTAAGGACTTTTTTGAATCATAATTTCTTCTACATTATAAGCATAATCCAATTGCATGTTTTACATTTCTAACTTTCTTGATGCATTTTCCATATTTATTGCAATAGTGCAATTTCTAGAAAAGGGTTGATCATACTTATGTTAAATCATTCTTTGGTGACTTGTTAAATAGTTTCTCGCTGGGAGCCCATATGCCTTGTCCAATTGCTTGTTTATTTGTGACAAGAATAAGTTCTTGCCTTTTCATAAGAACATCTACTTAGATTTATCTAGTATCTTACTATTGGCTTGAGATGGATGTGTGGGTTTGATTTGTTAACATCTATACATAGATGTGGTTTGCCACACATACTTAATTTCGGTAGGAATCACAACTTCTACACTTGATATCATCCATTTATCCTTCAATTACATGAAAAACTAAGTCGGTTAATTATGTGAACATCCATTTATTGCTAAGCTATATGACACACTAGGTAGGCCAATTATCATAAATTCTCCATCAACATTGTGGTGACGTGATGTCAGTGCAATGCTCATATTAGTATACATCAATTTAACCCTTGAATTTTAAGTGAGGATAAAATTAATGCTTCTTAGTTTCAACTTGAAGTTTAAGGTGAGAATCAAATTAATGCTTCTTCAATGATGGTCAACTAAGAGCATTTAATTTTGTATTACGTACTATTCTAAGTATCAAAGTGTTCAAAGTATGTTTACTCTTGTGACTAGATAATTTAGAAAGGTAGTCATAGCTATCCAACTTATATAATGAAGACATTTATATGAAGAAGCCTTTACATCGAACGTATAATGTGATAATCACTACTCATCTTAAAGCTTTGCATGTGAAATTATATCATTTTAGAGATTCACACGATCTGAACCTTCAATTAATACAGTAAATTTACCAATGGGGTTATGACATAATGATTTGAGTGTAGAATGAGTTATAAGCATGCGTGAGTTGAAGCCTTGGGTCTTGCATCCCCCAAGGCATATTCTAAAAAAATAGAGTAAAATTATCATAGAGTTTAAAACTTGGCCTTAATATGTTTGGGATGAGTTTTCTAGCTAGCCAATTGTGAAGCACATTCTATATATTTTGGTGGAAGGATCTAGATTTGATACTTTCAAACTTTGTACCATGCACACATTTTATGCAATGTTTGAGGTTATTATCTAATTGGCTACTTAAAATAATTCTCTTATCAAATTCTAACTAAGGGACCTATGGATTTAGATTAACTTTAAATGTGAGAACCTTGTAAGAATATTAATGAGCTACCATAAATTTGAACAAACCCTATTCTTATGTTACTTTAGTACTCAAAATTTGAAATAACACAAGCTACTTCACTTCCACTCCTTTGAGTAGATGGCAATTGAATGAGTAAAAATTTGACGAAAATCAAAAGTTTATGAAGAGATTTCTCTTGCTCTTAAAACATGTATCATTTCACAAGTCATGATATAATATGCTTATTTATACGAATCCCAATGGTACATACTTTTGGTAGTCCATCAAGGAGTAATTAAGGTAACTTCTTTTCGAAACTCCCTTGGAATAACCAAACATTTGTAACTTCAAACTACTTGAGTCTACTTGGTAGGGGAACCTCCATCTCAACCCCAAAAGAATTGACCTAAAATGGCGGGCATATTAATACTAAAGCCTTCTATCAACATTATCTAGCATCAACTTTGAGGGGACTTCTTTGCTATCATTCCTTCAGTTGAAGTGGACCATTGCCACACTTGGTTTAAAGAGAGTAGAAATGAGGGGAAGAAAACACGCATCGACCCTTCTACCTATGAGGTATAGTCTTGACATTGGCCTCCTAAAACAACACTAGTCATTAGGAGAAATATGGACTCTCTTTTTTGCCCCTTAAGGGGTTTCTCTCACCTCTCTCTCTAAAATCAGATTCCAAAATAATATTATAATAAGAGATCTTCTACAATCAAGCAAATCTTGTATTTATAATTTCATGATATATTTTACCTATTATTTTATTCTCAAACTGTAGGATAAGGTCACTTTTTCTCAAAATCCTCATAACTAAAAAAATACAATTCTATTTTCTCTAAAAACGGAGCCAATCATTAATATATGACTCTTTAATTCCCTCATGACTTTTCAACATGAAAATATAATAGAATCATTCTCATTCTTGCTCCTTAAAAGGGCGGAAGTTAAAAAATGATACAAAATAATGTACACATCATATTTTAAGATTATTTTTTACCTAGAGATACCTTTTTGACTCGAGAGTTTTCTTGTAAATTTTTATCATTTTTGGACAAGTATATGCCTATTTCTAGGGATTTCTTCATTTCCTCTCAAAGCTCTAGTTTTGTCCAAAATTTTGTGTACTCTTCTCCTTCCCTCCAGAATATGGTTTCTTGCATACGAATTCTTCTGAGAAGCAACACTTAGTACTATCTACAACACTCTCTATCCTCTACAAGAAATCTCAGAAGTGGTTTTGATAGCATTTTCTAAAATCAAATAATCTCTATCTACAATACTATCTACCCTGCTACAAGCAATCTCCCTCTTCAGTACTGTGTTATAAGATATCTTCCTCTTCAACACTATACTACATGAAATCAAGTGATAATAGAGGTATCTTTATGTTTTAAATCTCTGTGATGCTATTATTCTTCATAGTTGTTGTTTAATTCTTAATTGTCAATTTAGAGAGAGAGAGAGAGAGAGAGAGAGAGAGAGAGAGAGAGAGAGAGAGAGAGAGGGGAAAGAGAGAGGACTATGTGAGATGAACTAAGAAAATAAGTGATAGAGTGACAAAGAGTAAATTAGGGTAGAAGATAAGATGATGTATTGTTCTCCACTAGCCAAGCTTCTATATAAACGTGTTTAAATATATTTGATCAATTCAGAGAGAGAGAGAGAGAGAGAGAGAGAGAGAGAGAGAGAGAGAGAGAGAGAGAGAGAGAGAGAGAGAGAGAGAGGGGAAGAGAGAGGACTGTGTGAGATGAATTAAGAAAATAAGTGATAGAGTGACAAAGAGTAAATTAGGGTAGAAGATAAGATGATGTTATTGTTCTCCACTAGCCAAACTTCTATATAAATGTGTTTAAATATCTTTGATCAATTCAGAGAGAGAGAGAGAGAGAGAGAGAGAGAGAGAGAGAGTGTGTGTGTGATAATATTTTGGATAGAATAGAAGATAAGATTGGATGCTGATTAGAGGTAGATTAAAAGCTAAGATTACAGGCAGATTAGGGATTGATTAGGGTCTATCATGACTAAAATCAAGAGAAAGAGACAAGATCCAATTGGGTAAAAAAGAACATAGATATAGTGAATCAAAGGGGTGTAATTTTGTGATTTGAATGTCAATCCAAGTTAAAATTTGCATATATTTTTCTTTACAGGATGCAAGTATAGGACATACCAAGAGAAAGAGAGATATTCACGTTCAATTGGAGGATGAATATGCACTAATGTTCAAAAGAACTATAGAAACGGATGATGCAATAAGAAAGAAATGCAGGGAAAAAAAATGTGGACCTTTGGGTTGATGGGTGCATTTATCCACCCGATCTGGTTACTTAAAGGCCACCACAATTTGAATGGCTTACATCATTTGTAAAGTTTGTTTGTGAAGGCAATGAAGGATTGTATGGATACACATGCAGACTTGTCACACAAGGATTAGCAGGGGTTCATCAAGCCTTGACAAATATGCAGATAAGATTACAAGGGAATATGCAATCTTTGATGGAAAAGGATAGATTATTAGTTGAGAAGGATAGGGAGAACCAAAGCCTACAACAAGCAATGTCTATCATTGAAGATGCTATGCAGGCTACACACGTGCAAAATATGGAGTTATAGTCTAAAGTTATGGACTTGGAGAAGGAGAATTGAAACATAAAGAGGAAGCTAAAAAAAACTTTGGAGATTGGGTCCACTTTAAAAACCAAAGAAGCATGTCGACACATCCGATTAGTTAAATCAATTCACCAATTAACCAAAGGAAGTGGACAATATCATAGACAGATATATGCTCAATATGCTACAATGAGAAATATGTTCCCTCATGCAGAGAATGATACTATTGACAAAGTCCTAAGCAAGGATATGGTAAAAAATGCATTGAAAAATTGTAAATTTAGGGACATTGTAGATGGTGTTGCAAGTGAACATTTTAGGAATGTGAGCAACTTGTTTACTACTACAGATGCTCAGGGATTATGTGACAAGGTGGGAATGAGTTTTGACTCATATAGTATGCTCTATCAACAATTGGATACAGGATTTAAGCAAGTCTTTAAAACTAAGCGAGTAATGCCTCTGCCAAAACCAAATAAGAAAGTTTTAGAACTAATTGGTGCGCCAACGCATCTGGAAAATACACACATATTGAAGTGTGGTTCCAAAGAAGTTGCATTTGTATTGAATGCATCCAATAACTTTGTATTGGATATATGTAGGGTTCAAATTGCCATGGTCAAGTTCTACAATATGTGTATGGAAGAATGTAGAGGCAAGCTTAAGTTTGTCCTCAAACTTGATGAGAGTGAGATTATTAAGGGGAAAAAACTTGAACGTGTGAGTATAACACTTATGAATTGAGCATTGGATCCCAATATCGATGAAAACCATCCTTTATACTTCAAAGTACCGTCATAGAATGAAATACGGTGGCTTGCAGCATTTGAAGTACCAAAGAATGACCATGAAGTACTTAAAATTTTTTAAACCTCATTAATATACCCAGTGCTATTCAACAGCAAAATAATGGAGTAATTTACACATCAAGGGGTTTGGGGACTATCAAGTTGAATGGCATCTTACAAGTGATTTAAAACATTGAAGTGTATGTTTGGTTTATCAAATGCAGCGAATGCAAAATTTCTGTACATATACTACATGCAAACTAGGAAGAAAGGGAAAGATGGAAAGAAAGAATGGCTTGTCAAGGTAGGACAACAAGGTGCTCCAACACATGATCAAAAAGTCATGAGAAATGGAATGCTAGTTCCAGTGGATCCAAACTGGCGCCCTATTTCGGAAATACCACTAACAAGGGTTCACTTTTGCGCATTGCATTGTTTGGTTAGAATAATTGAGAAGCTAGTATATGAATATATATGCTTTGTATACAAGATGTAGCTTGTGTTAGAAGTTGATGCTACATGCAAGAAGGGTAGAATAAGTCATCTCTGAAGTTGGATTGCATGGGGGCCAAGTAGAAATAAAATGGATGAGAAAAAATTGAGAAAGAGTGGAAATATCCCTTGTAAAACAAGCTTTGGCGGACCCAAGGCTAGGAAGTTTATATCTCCACCTCGAGATGAGAAATGCAATATACTTGTAAAACAACCATAGAAGTATAAAGCATGGAAAAGGTTGCACCTCTCTATTCAGGATTGGAGCAATGGGGGACAAATGAGGATTGCAAAGGCACAAGTGTGGATACACCTCAATAGATTAGTAGCTCTCTTACAAAAGTTGAGGTTTAGGGACGGTGATGCCAATAAATTTAAAGAGACAATCGCTAAATTTCATAAGTCCATGGTAGAGGCATGGACTACAAATAGTATAACACACTACATGGTCAATATTGTCACCATTACAAAAAAATATCATAATTTCATATTAGTCAGTGTTTCTAATCTCTCTTCTCATGTAGCATATACTTGAAGCATATGGTCCATACTTTGCAATTCAAGTTTGGCAGCATGGTCAACTAAAGGCATGGAATGATCTCATTGGCAAGCTCATTGTGCTTTTCAAAAGGGAACTGATCATGGAGGTGGCATCAATGATTCCAATTCTATGAGGCAATTATTACAATGGTGGTATAAGAGTTTTGAGATACGATATGAGGAAAAAGAAAAGAAGTCCAAAACCTCTCAAGCAGAATTTATAAGTAGGGCAATATATGAAGTGAGAAAAGCAAGATATGAAAACAGCACAGCTAGACAACGCCACACAGAATGGTTGGCAACCCAAGAGAGAGATGGCAAGAAATGGAGACCTAGATAAAGATAATACTTTTGATGCATTCAGAGTCCACGAGAGAGTATAGGTATCTAGGATATGACACATCAATACTCCTATCTTTAACATGAGATGTCTTGCAAATTTTGTTTAAAATTTTGAAGGTTTGTCACTATGTTTTTCAAAGTAGATTTTGAACTATGTTTTTTAATTTTAAAGTTTATTTATATCACAGTAAGTTTAAAATTTTTGTACTTAAGTCAAGTCTCTCCTTTCATTTTTTCCCATTACTCTTCACTCTACCCTCCACCTTTCTATCCTTCATCATCACAACCGTGGCACGTTCCAAGCTTCTTATTAAGAAGGTGCCTGTAAGAGCAAGAGCTCAATACACTTCCGAATCTAGTGAGTGTACTGTGAGTGACAAAGGTCCCTTGGTGGCCAACAATGGTGGCCCTACTGCAGCTAATAATGGTGGCGCTACTGTGTCCAAAAATGGTGGCCCTAGTGTGGTCAATAATGATGGTTTTTCATTGAACACAATATTAGTGAGTTTGGGAATCTCCCAATTTCCATTTTTTACTCTTGGATCAAAATGTGATCTCCTCAGGCTTCCTCTCAAAATACTCTAGCTGTGGCCGAGAGGGTGTGCCGATGTCTTCCTCAACTGTCCTCTTGCACCTCAGTGCACAAAACATATATGGCAAATGTTGCATCGTGCTGGATGAGATCCATCGTGGTGTGGTCCTGGGATGAGGTGGGCACTGCTCTGGTGTGGAGATGTTGCCCCACATGTACGAGGGCTTAATTTATTACCTTTGCATGGCTTGATCCAACACGTAAACTATATAAGAAATCTATGGGAATCCATTTGAGAGCAAAGTCAAGAATAGAGCAAGTGAGAGGGTTTGTCGTATCATAAAACGATGCTAGTATACTAGGGCTGGGGTCTACGATGGAAAGTGAGCTCTCTAGACTCAAGATCACAAAACCTAGCGTATATCTGGTCTCCTATGTGTGTGCCATGCAATGAAGGTGGGAGTGGTAGCCATGGCACACAAAGAGAGAAGGAAGGAGAGCACAAGTGTAGGGAAGTAGAGAATGAAAGTGAAAACGAGTTTGGAGTTATATCTTTTATGTATTTAGGGTTTTAAATAAAGGTTCTTTTTTAATCCTAAAGTTTAAAATAAAACTCTTACCTTAGTAATTTCTTTATTTCACACTACAAGATATAGACCTTATACCGACGTTTAAAGCGACGAAAATACAAACAACAAAATTTGCCCCCGTCGTCGCAAAAAGCGTCATTATTGGCGATGCCATAGAAATGTCGCTATTGGCGTCGCTATATGCTTTGCATTTGCGACGCATATAGCGACACAAATAGCGACGCAACCAGTGAATCTGTGACGCGCATAGTGAGGCCAATAGCGACGCGAGCAGTAAATTTGCGACGCAAATAGCGACGGTAACATGGAAATTTTTTTTTTGTGGCAGCACTGTGTGCTGTATGAGAGCCATACAAAATAGTTTCTGCACTACTGCATACAAAGCGCTTGCAAACAAAAAGAATATATACTGAAATCATAAAACTGATACATGAAATAAATACATGATCGCATAAAATGCGATTGGTACAATCATGAAAAGATATCACTAATACATAGAAAATGTCTACATAGATTAGGCGAGTAAAAACTAAAGGTGTGTGAGCTCCAAGGATCCACGGGCGAGCTAGAGATCCTCGTCCCCCGAAAGCTCATCCCGCCACAAAGGAGCATCGAACGGATTCTCCAGAAAAAGAAACAACATATCAATCCACCATACAATAATGCATTCAAATATCTCATGGTAACTACGGACAAGAAAGATGAGTGACTTACAGGGCCGCCGCGTCTATACAATCGGTCGATCAATGCATTGAGATCGTGCCTCTTTGCATATCGAGTCTCAAGGCCTTGTGGATCGCGATTTGTAATGGAGTGCTGCAAAGAAAACAAAATGCTAACTGTTAGAAACATGATTGTCAGTACAAAGAATATTTCAAAAAAACAAATAAGCAAAACAAAAGAGAAACTTACAAAGTCCTCCAAATATGTCCTGTGGCTGCCACTCCCAAGATGATGGACCACTCCGGCCTTGAGTCGTGCCCTCGCCGCCTCCCGCTGCTGACTCCAATGTCCTGGCGAATTTGTAGCCTCCTCCCTCAGTCGGCACCAGTCGTCTGCATCTAACCACTCGGGCTTTGCAGCCCCACTCTTGATTGCCTTGCGTGCGTCGGATCGTCTATGTGACATGTATGCACGCATGCAATCCATCATCCAGTCCGTAGAGAATCTATCTAGTGCGGCTGGCACCGGAAACTCCTTGTGCAAGGATGCTACTATGTAGTCCTTGCTCCCCTTCGGTATGTTCTTCCAATGATCCAGGACGTTGTGCCGAAAAACTTGTTGGCACAACTCTCTCATGCGAGCCATCACCCTCCTCCCCTTATCATTCATGATGATGGCTCCTGACCTACTATCAACCAGGTATCCATAACCCCTAGGAGTCTGCCTAAGATGGATCCTCTCCCATCTTCGTCCACGCTTCTGGGCATATCCAGGAGACCCCTGTGCATCCGGTGTACCGACGGGGGTAACCTCTCACGGAGTGGCACTCAAAGGGGTGCCACCCTGCTGAGGGCTGCACAAAAGCCAGAGTAACTGGAGTAGACGTCCCCACATGTGTGACAAATCCTGGAGGTGACGCAGCTCCGGCTAAACGACGAGACGGAGACACCACATCCGTGTCTCCACAGCAGCATCCCCCTGATCCCGATGCAGTCCCTCCCTCTGGCCCAAGTCGTGAGCGTCGAGATCGTCTGCTCGAAGCTGAAGCATCTGATCGCGTTGAAGTAGATCTAGCAGAGGGCCCCGTTCAAGAATGAGACAGCTCCTGATCTGCCATCTCTCTGAATCTCGCGAGCTGGTCTGGAGACATGCGTGCCATCATGTCCTGAAACTCCTCATTGCTCATCCCTCGACTCATCCTAAAAATGTCACCTGCACAGATAAAAAATGGTGTTAGAATAATCAATTTAAACTATACCAAGCACAGTAATATAAATCATTTTTGAAAAATCCCTCTTAAAATGCATATCTTATGTACCTTTATGGAAGATCTAAACAACGAATTGAGTAATACAATTCTCCAAGAATGAAGTATTCTATGGTCCCATGTTAATCTCCTGACACAACTCTGCATACACTGGAAGGTCGATAGACATGTCACCACAAAAGAACGAGTCTGCCTCGTTCTCAAAAAATTCTTGGACTACTGTATTTCCATCATTGTTAGCCGATGCGGGCTCCAAGCTTGCGGTGCCTCCACCCCTTGTAATATCGACCCCTCTATTTGCATATTTTCTTCATCTATGCCTGGAACATCGCTTTGATCATATACTCTCGCACTTCGAGGAGTTGAAGGTATAACATACCACCATCGAGGTTGTCAGGGGTTTGGATAGAAGATTACATGTTCACAAACACGTACAAAGCGAGTTCAAACCATTGTGACATAAACCATGTCGTATTACAATTAGCAAGCAAATGACTCTATGCACCTGTTCATAATGGGCCGGCAACACAAAGGTGTCGCGCAAATCCGTCCATTTTTTTTCGGAATCTATTTCAAGAAATCCAGATGGACCTCATCGAACTGTTGCTCCAGCTCCTCCAAGTACCACCTTGAACCACTGCACATCGAATAGTATCATGGAGAAGCTACGGTAATCCACCGTAATAATACTTTGCAAGTTCCCAAAATACTCCATCTCATCCACAACCGTGTTTGGATCTGTTGCTCGTCGCCGGCTCTCTTGCTCAAACCTTGCCATGATACCACAGTCCATTGTGGAGCGCATTTTGTCAATACGCTCCACGCGAAAATGCTGTGTGCGCGACCACGCTGCACTATATATTTTGTACTGTACATTGAAACACTCAAATTAGATATCGCATATAAAATTTAGATACGACACATTCTAAACCCCTCATCACCTTTGGACTACATCCCCTCAAGAACTCCCACTCCTCCATTGAGACCTCTGTCCCTTCGCTGGATGCTGCGGTCAAGGCTCCATGCAACCATCGTGTTGACATAAACTGCGGCATCTCCTCCATGCCTTCGGGATATCGAATCGATCGATGACGCGTACTATGTCGGAATTCAGCTCGCGCTTCCTCTCGATCTTGCCTTGCAATCTGGTACTTGGCGAGCCACGTCTCCATGGAGGCATGGTGCAACATACAAAAACGATTCACCTTCTCTTCCATTGAGGCATCCATTCTTTTTTCTACCCCATTTCCAACCACCACATCTCCAGTCAGTCTATCATCGTCCTTCAGCGTCCATAGCATTTCATTGTCTGGTTCCACCGTTGGTAGCCATTGTGAGATATGCACTAATGCCTCTGACACCAACCAACCTTCCGTCATGCTACCTTCTGGACGAGCTCGTTGTCGCACAAAGCCTTTCAGGGTTTTCATGAAGCGCTCCGGGAAGAACATCCATCGCATATGGATAGGTCCAGCAATCTCCACTTCGTCCACAAGATGCACAAGAAGGTGAACTTGTATCGTGAGCATGCTAGTGAGCAGGTATTTCTCAAAGAGACAGACCGTCTCCACTGCTCCCCGCCTTGCGGATTCAATAGAGGATGTCTTGCAACGTTCATACGTGTTGGAGGTCTTCCAAGAAAACCTTCCCTGAGTTCATGATCCTCTGGCAAGAAAGCGGCGTGTCCTTGATATACCATCTTCTTCATGGTTCGTGACCTTCGGGAGTCTAACTGTGGCCCACACAATGGACATGCATGATAACCTGAGGTAACCAGACCTGTAAGGCGAGCCATGACCTAGTGAATACTTGATTGAATGAAATAAAATATAGATATTACCAGCGAGAACGGAGGTCTGCTCACCTAAGCACTCTCTCAATCTCGAAAAGTCATGCATCGTCCACATGAGAATGGCTCAAATGTTGGCTGACTGCCGACCATCGTGCCTGCTCATATCTTGCATAGTGACCCCCTCCTCCCACAAAATCTTAAGCTCATCGACTAATGGACGAAGATACACGTCCATATTTTTTACTTTGTAGCGGCCCGGGACGAGCAAGCTAAGGATGAGATGTCCTTTCTTCGTAGAAAGCCATGGAGGGATGTTGTAGTTGACAAGCACTATAGGCTACACACTGTAAGAAGTCGAGCGCAGATCGAATGGGTTCACACCATCCATGGCGAGACCGACCCGAAGATTCCTTGGCTCTCGTGCAAAGCCTGGGAAGGTAGAGTCAATGTGGCTCCATGCGCGTGAATCCGCTGATATTCGTTGAACTCCATCTGTGGACCTATTCTGCACATGCCACGTTGTCAAGCTTGCCATGCCAGACGTGCGAAACATGTGGTTTATGGGGGGGATGAGCGGAAAGTGTCTGAGAACTTTTTGAGGGATGGTTTGCCCTTGCAAGTCCTGTCGATACCTGTGAGCACCACACTTTGGACATGTCTCCATAGTCTCGTATTCATCTTGAAACAATATGCAGTCGTTGATATATGCATGGATGTTACTGTAGTCCATGCCAAGCTTTCGTAAAACATGTCGTGCATCATCACGAGACTCAGGCATGGTATTTGCAGGTGGTAATATATGATATTTTAATAACTTGAAAAAAAATCATAAAACACCTTAAAAAAGCACAAATGTTTGCAATAATACTGTAAAAAAAATAAATCAATGAAGCCTATGTGCAAGGTACCTGAATAACTCAGTCACACTCATATCGCTCCAACCGTATTTTGCTTGCACACTTAAGAGTGCAAGCAATGTCTTCAACGGAGATACTCAGCACCCATCATATAATGGTATGGATGCTTCCTCTCTAAGCGGGTCAGATATCTCAATATCCATGGGAATCAATGCATCGAACATTGCCTCCATCTCAGGCTCCAAGATTGTAGGTAGGTCGGGAAGGTTGTCTGTCTCCTCTGGCATTGACAGTATAGATGGGCCTTGCGAGTGGTGGATTGGCTCTTGCAATCCATCCATCGCACGTCCACGAACTCTTCTAATTGGCCGCAAAGGGCGCACTCCCCCTTGGATCGAGACATCACCCCCCTGGATAGAAAATTTGCCAACAAGACCCAATCCTATTGTGTATGGTTTTCAATTAGCTTGCGAGTACAATGCATGATTAATATTAACTTCAAATTACCATTTTCTGAAAATCCGCAATCGCCTGATCAATGATCTCAGATTGAGACTCACCAAATCGTTGTACGTGTTCTATAGACAATCGACGTTTTCGTCTAATTGCCAACTTGCATTGAGAGCAAAGACATGGGACACGCTGATTAAGATACGTCTCGCGGTCTTGAACAATAAGACCTTCTTCGTTTTCCATCTTATCTACATTACAGCAAACGAGGCTTAAATGGATAGCTTTATGGAGATGTACGTCAAGTTGCAAGTTGACCATAAATCTTGCATTGTACATAGTAGTTGAGAGATTTTTTGATGTTATATCTCGGCCTTGTATCATGCTCAAGGATTTTTTTGTCCCGGTAGATAATTATTCGTTGTTGTAAAAAACTGCACTAGAGGGCTTTGAGTATAAGTAATCCATTTATGAGTATCATTGAGGATCTCTTAGTCTAATAATAAATCAGTCTCAACAAAAAGCATCTTAGAAATGTGGTTTTTTTGTCCTAAGATCGCGTATTAAAATTAATGCCATCTATGAAATTTATCAACTATAGTAATAAAATTTATTTCAATCAATTCTACTCATAGTCATAAGACCTGAGAGAAAATATCCTATACTCAATTTAAGGGATTCTTCTTCTATAACAATACTTTTGGGTTCATTTTGATGAAGTACCGTGATGACCATTAGCTACGGTATCATTTTCTTTTAGTCATTCCGTTGACTAGTTGGCATGATTTCTAATTTGTTATGCCTATAAAGTTAATACAAAAACAATGAATTATGCATATCACAATTAGATCCCCTACTTGGACATTATGAAGGACATGACCAATTTTAACCCATCTTAAAGAGTCACCAATGTATGTGGCCCATGGCAAAGCACATTGCATACCATTATCGATAAGTCTATTATCTTAAATTTATTTCCCCTCCCTCTCCCTCTCTTTCTCTCTTTCTCTCTCATTTCCTCTCCTAAACAAGAAAAAAAGAAAGTGATTCAAACATTAAACAAGCAAGAGGGAGAGAGAGAGAGAGAATGCACTCTCCCTCTCCCTCTCCCTCTCCCTCTCTTTCTCTCCCTCTCTCATTTCCTTCCCCTCCCTCTCCCTCTCCCTCTCTTTCTCTCCCTCTCTATCTCTCTTTCTCTCTCATTTCCCAAACAAGCAAAAAATAAAGTGATTTAAACATTAAACAAGCAAAAGGGAGAGGGAGAGAGACAATGCACTCTCCCTCTCTTTCTCTTTCTCTCCCTCTCTCATTTCCTTCCCCTCTCTCTCCCTCTCCCTCTCCCTCTCTTTCTCTCCCTCTCTTTCTCTCTCATTTCCTCTCCTAAACAAGCAAAAAATAAAGTGATTTAAACATTAAACAAGCAAAAGGGAGAGGGAGAGAGAGAATGCACTCTCCCTCCCTCTCCCTCTCTTTCTCTTTCTCTCCCTTTCTCATTTCCTCCCCCTCCCCCTCCCCCTCCCCCTCCCTCTCTTTCTCTTTCTCTTTCTCTCCCTATTTCCCCCTCTCCCTCTCCCTCTCCCTCTCTTTCTCTCTTACTCTCTCGTTTCCTCTCCTAAACAAGAAAAAAAGAAAGTGATTTAAACATTAAACAAGCAAAAGGGAGAGGGTGAGAGAGAATGCACTCTCCCTCTCCCTCCCTCTCCCTCTCTTTCTCTTTCTCTCCCTCTCTCATTTCCTCCCCCTCCCTCTCCCTCTCCCTCTCCCTCTCCCTCTCCCTCTCTTTCTCTTTCTCTCCCTCTCTTTCTCTTTCTCTCCCTCTCTCTCCCTCTTCCTCTCCCTCTCCCTCTCCCTCTCTCTCATTTCCTCTCCTAAACAAGCAAAAGAAAGAGAGAGTGATTTAAACCTTAAACAAGCAAAAGAAAGAGAGAGGGAGACTCACTGATGAGATATGGCGAGTGTGGGGCGGCTCCTCTTTGCGATGAAGGCTCCTCCTCTCCTTCGCGAACAACGGCGGCGGCGGCGGCAAGTCTTCTTCCTCTCCTTCTCTCACGACGGTCGCTCTCGCTCTCAAAACTCACAATGGAGCAAACACGAAATGAAAACCGTGCTCGGTTTCGGCTGCTTTTTTTCCCTGCGGTGCGTCGCTATTTGCATCGCAAATGCGATGCATATAGCGACGCAAATAGCGATGCTATTAGTGACGCCAATAGCGACGCCGCTATCCGCCGTCGCTACTAGCTCAAATCCTTGTAGTATCACTACTTTAAAGTAACCGTTAAAATTACTCATACAGACAAATGCTTCATTCTACATTATTATATCCTTGAATATACTTGGATCGCTGAGTATATTCAAGTCCAACTAGAAAACATAATTTTTTTTAAAGAAAAGAAATCTAAAAGACCTTCAAAATCCCTTTGATCCAATTTGATATTTAATTTTAAGAAATAAGTAGAAGAGATGAGCTACAATATATCATTATGCAAAGACAATATTACATAGACTATACAACTCCAGCTTGCAATTTAATTATGATTTTAACTAGCACAATTGACTAATTACAATATGTATTATTGCACTCTTGGATCATAGTAAACTAAGATAATCTAAATTGAAAGTACTCAAAACTTTTAAAAAGGTATATATTCGTTCTTTATAAAAAAAAATTACAAGGATTCCACTATCTCAAGGATATGTGGAGAAGCATATTGTTTACATGTCATGGATTGCTCACTACAAATTCTGACTTTTCTATTATCTAACTTGAAATAGAAGTTGCAGAGGGGCTCATTAGACATTAATTGGATCTATTATCTGAGAAAAGAAATGGTTCAATGGCTCTCTGTGTTGACCACAAAAGGATTATGACCATTCCAGAAGATAACCACATCTATGAGAGTTGTATGTGTCTCATATTTGGTATCTTGATCCAAGCTGATCCACTCCCCTTGCAAAAGTCACCATCTTCTATATCGAAAGCGAATGCACAGAGTTTGTCTAGAGATGAAATACATGTAATAAAAATAAAAATAATGTTAAGTAAATGCGAATAACACAACAATTCATCTAAGTAAGACCTATGTCAATTAAATCAAGGCATTCAAAGTAGTAAAAAAGATTTACCTGAATTGGTTGACCCTGCACTCAATCGTCTCATCAAAATGTGTTCTTTTGACTTGCCAAGACTCACCCAATATTTGACTCATCCATTCCTCGGATGGACACTTGCATTGATAATAAGTAATCTTTGTTTTCTTCAGAACATCATATGAACCAAAGAAATGTGCAAACAATGAGAATGGAATAACTTACACAGGCTTTGTCCAAATGAGTTGAAACTTAACCATGGAGCAATAGAAAAAAGTGGAAATATACGTGTGGCTCTCTTTGTGAAGAAGCCCAAAGATGTTGAAGAAGTTGAGTTTTAAAAAAATCATTGTTCTCCACCCTCGAAGACTCTTGGAGGAAAAAAACAAAGGAAAACTCAGTATGCATATAGCTTGCATACATTTTGTCCAAACGAAATAAAATTTAACTATGGGGTAGCAAAAAATCAAGACAACATACCTGTAACTTTGTTTACAAAGAAACCTTAAGATGTTGAAGAAGAAGTTGAGTGTTCAAAAGATAATTGTTCTTAACTGTAAGAGACTCCTAAAGTACCAAAACAAAAGAAATTACATGTTAGAGAATGCACATGACCTGCACAGGTTTTGTCCAAATGAGATAAAACTTTACCATAGAACATCCATGGAATAGAACAATATACATGTAAAGTTTTGTGAAGAAAATCTTAGGGATTTGGTAGGACAAGCTCTGCTCTCATAAAACATGTGAAACTCACTTTGTGTTTGTGTAGAGGAAATGAAATTTCACAGGGTTACAGATAGGGCAAGCAACAATCAGGCTGTAAAATTTCGTCAGGAAAGAAGAAGCGAGGAAAGCGATACGATAAATTTGAGTTCTGCCTAAGAAAGAGGGGGAAATTGAAAAGGGGAGAAATGAAAAGGCAAACATTTAAAAAAAAAAAGAAAATGAAAATTCAAGTCACAAACTTCCAGGAAGTTTCAGCATTGTATTCCCCACATTTCCCCTTATTTTATTGCTGAGGGAGGAATTGGGCCAAGATATGGCTAGAAGATTCATGTTACATGAATCTGGAATCCTAGCTCTCTCATTGGTTAGGCCTATATTTGTTTATTCACTCCTTAAGAGTCAAAAAAGAGAGTCCATATTTCTCCTAATGTAGGATCTAGGATGACACACTAGGATGGCTAACATTTGACCTTTCCTAAATTTTCCTACTCTAACATTTTGATTTTTTGTGGAAGCTTGGGTATCTGAGACTAGCTTGCCATTAGAAAGATCTGTTGGGGATCTAACCATCCACTTTCTTTGAGGATTAGCTTTACTTATTTGATTATCCTAACTTATTTTAGTTTAATATGTAGAACCAACTTCATTGATTAACCCATTAAAAAAATGTTCCTTCATGTAAGTCTAAGCACAAGTAATAACACAAGGAAAAACACTCATTTTGAAAAATATTGATTTATTCAATTTTATTATCTTTATTCTTGTTACAATAATTATTCCAGTTCATATCAAGACTTCACTATAGGCAAAAAATAACCCAACAACTTTGCCCTCAACTAGAATCAAGGCCTTTGAGGTGCCTGGGCTTGTAGAGGGTAAGCTAGTCCAAGAATGCTCAAGGAATTGCAACTAGGCCTCATTGGCCCTTTGGTGCCTCCTAGCTAAAGAACAAGTCCCTATGGTGAAACCTCTCATGTTTGGTGCCGCTCCTAGCATTTGGGGTGGTAATCCAGTACCCTTGGTGAAGAGCTAATGCATCTAACCTTGGGAGAGTTCTAGTACACACATCTAGGAGTTAACCTATTTTGGGTAAATTATTTCTTGGAATGCCACAAATAGTGCAAACATTCCTTTCAATGTGACAAGCAATAAGCATACTTATGCATAAGTGTTCATCTAAACTTTGAGCTTATAAGCATAGGTTCCACTTGATTTAAGTTATGGTTCTTGAACTTGGATCGTGGTTCCTATCGATGAGCCACTTTTGATTCCAAATTTAAGAAACAAGATGCTTAATTTTTAACACCATATTAGGGAATTTGGGAATTTCCCAAGTCCCACTTTCAAATGAGGGTTTAGATTTAGCCAATGTGGCTAAATCTAAACCCTCATTTGAAAGTGGGACTTGGGAAGGCAGCCTATATAGTACTTGGTATAGACTCCACCTGCAAGTGAGGGAACAAGATCTGACCATGTGGTTAAATATTACCTATATTGACAATTCCCAAATTCCCTAATAGAGTGTTTTTTGGAAAGATCAAAGATTTAAGTATCACTAAATTATCTTTTTGCTTCAATTCCATCAAGATACATTGTTAGATAATTCTCTAACAAACGCGTTGATGTTCTCTTACCTTGCTAGTTTGAGAGGTCAATCTCTCCCTACTAGCTAATTTTATAAGATCTTTAAGAATAGTACCTAACCATCATTCCTAGTTATCTTAACTTCCTTGAGTTTTTTATCACATAAATATCCTTTCAAAGGGTGGAAGTTAACTTTGATTTATGATTACTTTTCTTAATCAATCATTTCATCATCATAGTAAACACATTCAATTAATGAAGAAGTTTTAAGCATGGAATAGGTACCATCACAGGAGGGTTTGTTCTTTCTATTTGAATTTTTTTCTAAGAACCTAGTTTTTTGTCCATTCACTTGAATGCTAGGTGTCTATAAGGATCTTAGTGTATCAAATAGTCACAATATATAATATTGTTAACAGTATTCATCTTAATTTTCTCTTATTTTTAAAATCAAGATCATGTTTTGAAGTACAAAGGAAACACATGGAATTGAGTTGGCATGATGGAAACATTGCTTGTATGTGCTTCCAGCTCCAATGTTCTTTGGGGCCATCTTGCTAGCATGTTCCTTGACTTTCTTCTACTTTGGTCTTTGTTAGGCCTTCTAGGGCTTTTGTGTCCTCAAGTCAAGGCTTCTTGAGGTAGAAAAATAAGGTCAAAGAAAGTGTGGAGTTTGGTTGAGTGAGAAGAAGTCTCGACTTGTGAGGAGTAAGCTTCAATATACGATATAAGCGGAGGTATGATGACTTGGAAACTTTTTATGTAATTTTGGGTGAATTTAGGATAGAGAACAGGAGATGTGACAAGGATAGAAGTGATAATTCAAACAAAATAGTGGTAGAAAATGTAGAGGGGGTTAGTATTTAGTTGGGGGAGTAGGTGAATGGAGTGGGGACAAAGTAACTTGCAAGGAGGAGGATGGGATAAATTGGTTTGGTACTTTGAGTCTCAAACATGACCATCTTCTCCTTTAATATCTTGCTCTCTCTCATCTTTTACTCTTTCTCTTTATCTTCCTTCTCTCTCTATCTCCCTCTAGTTTTATCTATCTCTCATACTCTCCTTCTCTTCTTCTCTCTCCATTTCTCTTTTCTTTTTACTTCTTTATCTTTCTCTCTCTCTTTTCCTCTATCCCTATATCTTCTCACTCTCTCCCTCTCTCAATCTTTCTTACTATCACCCTATGTTCTCTCTCTCTCTCTCTCTCTCTCTCTCTCTCTCTCTCTCTCTCTCTCTCTCTCTCTCTCTCTCTCTCCACTTAAAAAAGTTTACATAGCATTAAAGCTTTATATGCTAAGGCTTATATATCATTTGACCCCCCTCTCACTGTACTTTGCTACATGCATCCTAGCTTTATTTTGGAATGATCTTGATGGTTTTTGAATCCCCTCCCTTTATTGATTGCAAGTAGCTTTGTGGATTTTTGGAGCTTTGGACTGGGGTTGCCATTTATGATGTTGATACAGATAATGATGATATTGTAATTGAATGTATTGATGATGATATTGATTGCACACTCTAAAAGATTTTAAAGCTTTTTTTAAATATTATTATATCCTCTCCTCCTTAGAGGATTTGAGATGTCCTTATCTCAGGAGAAATTGGGGATATTGCTTATGTCAAGATTGTGGGAGAGAAGGAAGGAGTCTCACTTGTAGCTTTCTTGCTTGCACAATGGGGGAATGCACACAAGGGTGGAGGCTGAAAACATATTTTTCTCTTCTTAGTTGTGGAAGCCAAAAGAACTCTCATACAAAGAAATAGAAGAACCCTATATATGGGTCTCAAACCAAACTCAACTAACTAAGGTGGCATACTAACTGAGCCACGAACTAGAGTAGATAAGGATAGCTGTCATGTAGCTATTATTCATGGGCAGTGTACCAACTGCATCTGCAAACTGACACGTTGGTGACATAAATGCACAATAGTCACCCTGGCATATCACGAGTGGAGCTCGATATCTCAACACTCCCCCTCGAGCTCAATCGCAATTCCTGCACACCAAGCAGGTCTCTAAACTTGCGCAGCTTCTCTACGCCCAATGCCTTCATGAATATGTCAGCTACCTGATCCTCTGTGCTGACATAAACTAGATCAATAAGACCTAGTAAAACCCTCTCCCACACATAGTGATAATGCACCTCAATGTGCTTTGTTCTAGCATGATAGACTGGGTTATTTGCCAAGTGTATACTACTCATGTTGTCACAATAAATGACAACTGGCCCATCTGTAGGCTGATGCATATCATAAAGTAGCTTATGCAACCAAGCTACCTCACATGCAGCCATTGCTGCGCCCCTGTACTCAGCCTCTGTGCTCGACAAGGCAACTGTAGGCTATTTCTTGCTGCTCCAAGTGACTGCAGCACTCCCAAAAGAGAACACATATCCATTGGTAGATCGTCTATCAGAAATACTACCAGTTCAATCAGCATCAGTGTATCCATGCAACTGTATCTGAACCCCAGTCTCATAAAATAGTCCATACTGCAATGTGGACTTCACATACCTGAGTATGCGTCTAGCCGCATCCAAATGCGGTTTCCTTGGAGCCTGCATAAATTGACTTACCAATCCAACAGCATAGCTCAAATATGGCCTGGTAATAGTCATATAAATCAAGCTTCCTACTATGCGTCTGTACATAGTAGGGTCTTCCAGAAGCTCACCTGCATCTACGCTCAGCTTCACATTCTGCTCCAAAGGAACTGAAATAGGCTTACATCCTGTCATCCCATATTTGGAAAGCATGTCCAATCCATACTGCCTCTGCAAGAGCTGTATCCCACTTGGTGATCTAATCACCTCAATGCCCAAGAAATAACGTAGATCTCCCAAATCCTTCATCTCAAACTTCTGCTTCAATAGCATTTTCACATGAAGGATATCTTCATCACTGTCACCTGTCATAATCAAATCATTAACATAAATGACGAGTAGCATAATACCTTTCTCTATTTTTCTCACATAAAGTGAGAAGTCTGCCTTGGAAATTTGAAAGCCAATAGTGACAAGATATTGTCCTATCTTGTCAGACCATGCTCTAGGTGCTTGCTTCAAGCCATACAATGCTTTCTTCAACCTGCAAACAAACTCAGGATGAACAGCATGCACATAACCTGGTGGCTGCTCCATATAGACCTCTTCTGGCAAGTCACCATACAAGAAGGCATTCTTTACATCCATCTGATGTAAAGACCATTCCTTTGATGCAGCCATAGCAATGACTGCTCTTACGGTTGCCATCCTTGCAACCGGACTGAATGTTTCTTCATAGTCAATGCCATATGTTTGTGCATATCCCTTGACTACTAATCTTGCCTTGTATCTGTTCACAGAACCATCTGCATTGTGCTTCACCTTATAAACCCACTTACAGCCAATTGCATTCTTACCTTTAGGCAAAGGTACCAATTCCCATGTAGCATTTGCTTCCAAGGCATCCATTTCTTCATCCATGGCTTTCTCCCATTTTTCTTTTCCCATGGCTTGCTCAAAAGAAGTGGGTTCTGGTTCCTGTGTCACTTTGATCATATATGCATAGTGAATGGCTGTAAATCCATCATATTTCAGCCTATCCACAGGATACCTAGCTCTGGTAGACCTACGCAAAGTAGGCTCACTTCCATGTGCTCTCAAGACATCCCTAGTCTTCCTTACTCCAGGTGTAACAATAGAGGGGATACCCAACTCATCATCAATGCTCTGTTCTGAGCCACTGGATTCACCATCCACATAAGAGTGACCTGCATTCACATCAAACATGGGCTGATCTACCTTCTCTTTTCCTTTTCGTGAAACCTACATACCACTATCTGCATTGCTTTGAGAAGATTCTCCTGATCTCAATCTACCTGTCCATGGCGAAGAATGTGAATCACTGCTAGAGGACACTCCAAGTCCACTAATATTTTGTGACTGCTGCTGTGAATTCTGTGTAGCATTACCATTTTGTGCATCTACATCATCAATCACATTTACTGGTTTATACCAGCTACTCATCTCATAAAAAACAACATCTCTGCTCACTGTAAACTTACGAGTAGAAGGGTTATAGCATCTTTACCCTTTCTGCTGTAGAGAGTAACCAATAAAGATGCACTTCTCAGCTTTTGGATCCAACTTGGATCTCAACTCATCTGGCACATGAACATAGGCAATGCAACCAAAGATTTTCAAATGAGAAATATCTGGTTTCTTACCAGTATACCTCTCCTCTGGAGTCATCCCATGTATTGCTGCAGTGGGAGTCCTGTTCATTATATAGACTGCTGTAGCAACTGCTTCAGCCTAGTAAAAATCTGGCAAGTCTTTTTCGTTGAGCATGGCACGAGATACCTCTCTAATATGCCTGTTTTTCCTTTTTGCAATTCCATTTTGTTGTGGGGTATGACTGCATGAATATTGCTGCTTTATGCCATGCTCCTGTAGGAACCTTGCAAACTCATTTGAGAGGTACTCTCCCCCTCCATCTGACCTTAGGCATTTTATTTGCAGGCATGTTTCTTTTTCAACCATAGCTTTAAGAGTTTTGAAATGCCCAAAAACTTCACTTTTCTTTTTCATAAAATACACCCAAACTTTTCTGCTATAGTCATCAATAAAAGTGAGAAAATAATGACAGCCTCCAAGAGATGCAGCTTTAGTAGTCCACACATCAGAGTGGATTAATTCCAATGGCTTCTTACTCTCTTGAACATGTCTAGGAAATGGTTTCCTTGCATGTTTTCCAAACTGACAGGCTTCACATACCTTATGCATTTCTGTAACCTTGAATTTTGGCAATCCTATAACAATATTTTGGGCCTGCATTGATTTAAGTTGCTGTACATTAACATGACCAATGCGTTTATGCCAGATATCAATATCTGCAACTACACCGGTCCCATGTGCAAACATTGTTGCACTCAATTCAGACATGTCTACATCCAATGTAAACATTCTACCCTTCTTCTTTCCTTTTGCTATCAAGCGCCCTTTATTTTTCATATCCTCAACAAAGCATCCATGAGGATTAAATCTGACTTGCAAGCCCTGCTCAACCATTTGACCAACAGAAACCAAATTCTTGGTGATATTCGGGACATGAAATACATCGGACATGTATTTCTTTTTCCCATCCTGCATAGACAAATGAATTTTTCCAATCTGCACAATAGGATGTGCAGTATCATCACCAATCTCCACAAATCCTGGTTTTTCCATTTTCCTTGCATCCTCCATCCATTCTGCATGACCTGTCATGTGGTTTGATGCACCTGAGTCAACATACCACACATCGTTGCTTTCTTTTGCACTTGTCACAGAATTGTTCATGTGCTGCACCATAAACAAATGCTCATTTTTGTCATCACCCTATCTACTAGAAGATGCATAGTTCCCTTGTTGCAATTTCCCATTCATGATATCATTCTGCTTTTTATAGTAGTCCTTAGCCATATGACCCATTTTACCATAGTAGTAGCATTCAACATTGTTGTTTGCATTTTGGCCTCTTTGCCATCCACCACGACCTCTTTGGCTCCCCTGCCTCTAGAGTTACCACGTCCTCCTCCATAGGACTGGTTTTCTTGAGTTTGCTGCATATTCTGATTTCTACCACGGCCTCCAAATCGGCCTCCTCTACCTCTGCCTCTACCTCTTCCAACATTTGAGTAGAAGACAGCTTCTTTTGAAGTTCCTCCTGAAGAGGATGCACCACCATTTCTCTGCTCCTCAGAAATTAGAAGAGCAATCAACTCCTCAAAATCAGGAAATCTTTCACGGACAGAAATAGATGTTCGAAACTGTGCATAATCCTTTCCTAGACCATTCAAGGTCACGGAAACTAAATCATCATCTTCCACTGGTGACCCAATGGAAGCAAGTGCATCTGCAATCTTCTTCACCTTCATGTGGTAGTCATTGATGCTCATACTTTCTCTTTGCACATTATGCAACTCTTGCTTGAGCTGCATTTTCCTGGCTTGCGTATTTGTGCTATACATTTTTGACAAAGTATCCCATGCCTCCTTTGGCGTACTTGCATCCTGAATATGCACAATCATAGAGTCTGAAATACTGATAGACAGCCAGTACATAACTTTCCTGGCTCTCTCATGCCATGCTTTGAATGCCTGCATTTGCTGTTGATTGAGAACATCAGGAAGAACTGGTTCTTCTTCATTTCCTGCAACAAATTTCCAATATCCTTTTCCCATAAGGAAATTCGTCATTCTAAACTTCCATGCTTGGAAGTTGTTCTTGTCAATCTTTTCAGTTACAATCTGTGAAAGAGAATCAGACGCCATTACAGAATACTGCAAAAAATTCTGTCACTACAGAGAACACAGCTTCAGCCTCACAAGGGCAAATTTGCAAAACTGACAAAAGTGGTATTTAACCACACAGTCACTTCCTAGTGACGATTTTGCATCAACAGGCAACAAAGATGATTCTGTAACTCCCAATGTCTCTGCGCACAGGTATACGATGCAATTTCTACAGTAACTTTTCACCGACCTGTAGAACAGTGGTCGCACAGCATAAAACTAGGCCTTTTCCTGAGTGCGTGCAGAAAACTTCCACCTCCAAAACAGGCCCCGAAATGGCCTCAATTAAAAAAAACAAGGTTGCCAAGGGTGCCGCCCTCTTGCTTCACTGCGAAGAGCGTCTCAACTTGAGACAATGCACTCTTGCAATTTTCGGCTGTGCTACCTACAGAGATCTGCTCCCAAAACAGAAAATGAAAGCAACACTGCTCCTCTTACCAGAACACCGCGAGCTTGGCTTGCTTTCTTGAGCTCCTTACCACGAACAAGGCTCTGATACCATGTCAAGATTGTGGGAGAGAAGGAAGGAGTCTCACTTGTAGCTTTCTTGCTTGCACAATGGGGGAATACACACAAGGGTGGAGGCTGAAAATAGTTTTTTATCTTCTTAGTTGTGGAAGCCAAAAGAACTCTCATACAAAGAAATAGAAGAACCCTATATATGGGTCTCAAACCAAACTCAACTAACTAAGGTGGCATACTAATTGAGCCACGAACTAGAGTAGATAAGGATAGCTGTCATGTAGCTATTATTCATGGGTGGTGTACCAACCGCATCTGCAAACTGACACGTCAGTGACATAAATGCATAACGGTCACCCTGGCATATCACGAGTGGATCTCGATATCTCAATAGCTTACATAGAGTTTCCTCATCAATCCAAGTGGCATTCTCTTCAAGATAGTCCTTCCACTAGATGATGTATTTCATTAAGGTTTTACTTCTAAGGACTTTCCCCTTTACATTAACTATTCTCTCTTGAGCTCAAGGACTTCTTGGTTTGTTGATAGTCTAGTACCTTGTCTAGTACATAATCGGGGTTGGATACATAAGCCTTTAGCAAATTAGCATGAAAAACATTGCAGAGATTTCAGTGTTTTGGAAGTTGCAACTTCTATACATTGGTCCCTGGGCACTTGAGAATCTTATAAGGTCCACAATATCTTATGCTTAGTTTCTTGAATCTACTCGATGATAGTGAGCTCTTCCTTGGGTGAACATGAAAAAACATAATTGGATCACCCAATGATAGTGAGCTTTTCCTTAGGTGGACATGAAAAAACATAATGTTCCCTTGTTTGAAGATCTACTCATATCTTCCAAGATTAGTGTAGGCTTTTTGGTGATCCTTTGCCACTTGAATATCCTATCTTATGGCATTAACTTACTTATCCATGTTCTCTAGCATCTTCTTAGAGGACTCTACTTTGTTGAATTAGAGAAGTTGAGTGGGGTGAGATAATCTTGCACATATAAGGCATTGAATGGAGTCATCTTGATGCTTTGGTGATAAGAGGCATTGTAAGAAAAATCCACTAAGGATAGATATTACATTTATTGCTTAGGATCTCTACAATAATATAACTTTAGAATGTCTTCTATCACTTAATTGATTCACTTTGTTTGGCCATTGATTTGGATAATATATTTTACTAAAGCATAGTTCGGTACCAATAGCTTTAAATAATTCCTTCTAGAATTGAAAATTAAAGAGTGAATCTTAATCACATTGACTATTCTTTTTGGAAACCCATGAAGTTTAAATATTTTTGTAATAAATAACCTTGCGATGTTTGAAGCCTTGTAGTTTTCCTTGATGGGAATGATATGAGAAAATTTTGTTAGCATATCCACAACTTCCATATGATAGAGTTTTATCCTCCTTGGATTGAAGCCAACCTATCGTAAAATCCATGATAATGAATTCCCACTTTATCTTAGGAATGTCAAGGGGTTGAAGTTCACTAGGCTTTTAACATGCTCTCCTTTCACCCTTTGGCAGCTTAGGCATTTAACATGCTCTCCTTTCACCCTTTGGCAGTTTAGGCATTTAATGTCATACTTTACATCATCTTTGAGCTTTTCCCAATTATAGCGTTTCCCTAATACATTGAGTATCTTGGCATAGTTGAGATGTCTTAAAAATGGGGAGTTTTGTGCTTCCAATAATATCTTCATCCTTAGTTCATGGCTAGAAGGAATGCATATTATTTTCTTAAAGTACATAATCCCTTCCTTAATGGAAACATATTAGAACTTAATGTTGCAACTTAGGAGGTTGATCCTTTAGTTGAATATCCCCGATTAAATACTGATATTTAGGGTCATTTGTAGCTTTTTCTTTTATCATTTGGATGATGGGGTTACTTGGCATTGATACTATGGCAGTTATTGATTTTTCCCTTGAGGATTCTTTTGTAATGAGAGTATTAAGAAACCCCTTGTAGCTTAAATCATCTACAACTAGATGTTTCTTGCCTAGAATGTATTTAATCTCAAAATCATACTCTTGTAAGACTTTAAACCACCTTTGTTGCCTGATGCTTGGATCTGGTTGGGTAAGGATTCGTTTGCAACTTGTGTGATTTGTTACTGGGGTAAATTTCTTGCCAAGCAAGTAATGTCTCCACAACTTGAGAATGTGGATTACAATCTACAATTATAGGTCATGAGAGTGGCATAATTTCTATCATGTGTCAACTTCCTTGAGGAATAGGTAACTAGAATTTTGGAATTTAGTATTAGTTGTTATTGTATATGCAGTAAGTGTTACTAGAGTAGAGACACTCTAATATGTATGCTACAATAATTTTTAAGCTACATTAATTATCATAATGTCATGCATGTTTTTTCGAGAATGAGGAAGAACAATGTTCATTGATGTATTGGAGTGGTTTTAGGGAGATTAGTCTTGTAAGGTACTCGTGAATAGTTGTCTACAGTTATGTTGCTACATCTCAAGGAAAGCATTGATGTTGATACCATGATTCAACTATATACAATGATTTTAACAAGTTTAGATTGATGTATACATTATTCTAAGTAGTGATTCATTTTCTATATTCTTTAAGTTTTAGCTATACTGAATAGGTGTTGCACAAAGTTTACCAATTTCATAGTGTACTTTATTAATTTCTCTAGTTACTATCACTTGAGAATTATATGCTATTTTGCACAAATGGCTCTATCATTTGTAATGGATAGGGACTTGTATAACATTAGGAAGCTTGATGGTACTAACTTCAATTTGTGGAAGGAGAAGATCCAAGATGTCCTTATTCAAAATAAGCACTTAAGGTCCATAAGAGGCATATATGCAAAACCAACGGACATGTTTGAAGATGATTGGTTAGAACTTGATACATTGGCCAAATCCACTATTAGTATGTACTTGATAGGATCTATGCTTTTTATGGTTGTGAATGAGACCATTACATATGACTTATGGAAGAAACTATGTGATGCTTATGATAAAAAAATTGTATCGTAACAAGGTGTATCTCATGAAAAAGTTTTTTGAGTTGTAGATGAAGGAGAGGTCTACAATCACCTCCCACCTCAATGAATTTATCATATTCAATTAGATATTTAGGATCAAAAGTTGAAGTTTGAAGATAAAATCAAGGTAATTTTTTTGCTATGCTATGGGACACCTTTAGAACAACCATAAGTAATTCAACTCCAGATGGTCAATTGAAGTTTAATGATAATGTGGGTAGTTTATTGATAGAATAGATATATAGGACATCCATGGACTAAGGGATAAATAGTTAGGTATTGACAACTTAGGAAGAAAGAGGTAGAAAATAGTATATAGGTAAGAACCAAGACTATGGTGTGCAATCATGCAACAAATCTAGGTTTAAGAAAGATATTGAATGCTTCCATTATGGTAAAATAGATTATATTAAGACATATTGTTATAAATAGAGGTGAGAGAAAAAGTATAAGAAGGAGGAGGATAAGGATATTGATAAGAAAAAAGATAAAGATGAAAGAAATCAATGCAATGATTATGCATAATGATGATATCATTCATGAGGTGCTATTTAATTCTACTCTTCTTGTACATTTACTAGTTGGAGTAGATAGACAACTAGCTTAAGTTTAGATTCTTGATTTTGGTGCATATTTTCATGTGACTTTTTGTAAAGAGTGGTTCTATTCATATGACAGTAGTAAGCATAAATCAATATATCTAATAATGACTATATATGAAATATAATTAGTGCAAGTAATTTGTAGTTCACTTTTTAACATGGATCTACCTTTACTATTTAGAATGTATGCCATGTACCCAAGCTTGCTAAGATCTTAATATCTACTAGTTAGTTGGATGACTTGGGTTACTCTAGTATTTTTGTGAGTCAATCATGAAAAGTTCAAAAGGGATCATTTCTTATTACTAAATGAGTCAAATGTAGTAGTTTGTATCCCCTTCATGTATCTTCTGTCAAAAAACATGCAATTTAAGTAAGGGAGTATCCAAATGTATCTTTGTGGTATAACTGGTTAGGACATATGTTTGGAAAATGAATGTAAATGCTATCTTATTTGGGTTACTTGCCTTCTCTTGATTTTATGGATCTTTCTATTTGTGAGTATTGTATAAATGAAAAGCATGCATGTTCAACATATAAGAAAAACTTAACAAAAAAAGGATGAGATGTTTGACTCAGTGCATAGTGATATATATGGGCCTATGCCTACAAAGTCTATGGAGAGGCATCCTATTTTATCACATTCATTGATGATGCAACTAGGAATGTGTTGACTTTCACTATGGGTAAGAAAGATTAGGCTTTGCCTAACTTTCAAAAAGTCCTAGCATGTTGCAAAAAATCAGGTATGGCAAGAGACTTAAGTGTCTTAGAATTGATAATGGTCAAGAATATGTCTTTTATGAGTTTAGAAATTTTTATGAAGCACATGGGATAAAAATGGAACTTATTGCACCTTGTAATCCTACCTAAAATGGTGTTGTAGAGTGTATGAATAGGATAATAAATGGAAGAATGTTGAGTGTGCTATCTAATACTATTCTTACTCGAGGATTTTGGATTGAGGCTATATCAACTACTATACATTTGATAAAAGCGCCTAATACTACTTTGGACAATGGCATTTTAAAATAGGTATGGTTGAGCAAGAAGCCCTCATATAATGTATTTGGCTATGAAGTATATGCACATGTACCAAAGGAAAATCACAAGAAGTTAGAGTTAAAATCCACTAAACGCATCTTTTAAGGCTATGAATAGAGCGACAAGATGGGTTATCCCCTTTGGGATCTAGAGGATAGAAAGACTATCCATAGTAATGATGTGATCTTCAATGAGAAGGAGATGCATACGTAACCTCGTAAGGAAGTGGAAACAAAGAAGGTTACTTTCCAAGATGCAATGCCACCTACTATTTTGCCATGTATAGGGCAAGTGCTAGTGCACCAAGTGGGTAGAAAGAGGGTATAAGTGATGGCTCACCTAATGAGTAGGAAGTAGTGAGATTTATTGAGTGCTAGGTTGAGATCCCTATGGTGCCTCATGATGAAAGAGTGGAGGCTAAAATTTCCACTCCAATTTGATCCATTATGTTATGTATATCTACTTGTATCTCTTGTTCCTGTGAGAGATTTTAGTTTGGGATTGACTATGTGATGTTGATAAATTGTGCAGAGCTAGGTCTTTACCTTGGGCCATGGTAAAGACATGCCGTTGTTACATAGTGATAATTAGAGTTCCATCACATTGGCAAGAAATCGTATGTTTCATGTGAAAACCAAGCACCTAGATGTGATGGGGAGAAAATAATGAAAATAAATGACATGATATCTAAGATGTAAGCAAACAAAAAAGAGAGAGAAAGAGAGTGCAAAGGAGAGAGAAAATTGCAAAGAGGAGAGAGAAATATTAAAAATGATAGAGAAAAAAGGACATTCATGAAAGCTATGCAAGGAAGGTGAAGAAGATAAAAGAGACTTTGTATTATTAATCGTAGTATTTATTCCCCTTATTTCCTCTCCATTACATGACATACATTCACTCCCACTTGTTTCTCACTCTCTTTGAACATAGTGCAATAATAGTCCACTCCAGTTTGAGGGGTGATAGCAAAGAAATCACCTCAAAGTTGCTAGTAGATAATATTGATACGACATTGTAGTAATAATTTGGGCTCCTTGTTTTAGGTCAATCCTTGTGGGGTTAAGGCAAAGCTTTGCTTGTGAGATAGGCTCAAGTAGTTCAAGGTTGTAAATGTTTGGTATTTCAAGGGAGTCCCAAATGGAAGTTATCTTGATTACCTCTTGATGGGCTATAAAAAATGTGCCATCATGATTTTTTAAGATAGGTATGTTACATATGGTATTAGCGTAAAGGAAAAAGTTAGATGTGAACATAGATATTGTTTGCAAATTATTAAAATTAGATAAGAACTAATTGAGAAGAAAAAATTTATGATTCATTTTGCCACTAGTGCTTAATGAATTTATATCAAAATGATGAAGCTTGAAAGTGTCTTCTTGTGTTTCGAGCCATGTTTACTTTAGCCATGCACTCTCTAGATTTTGGATAGATGGATTAGTTTATGCACATCTTAGATTGACTTTATGATTCTTCTCTATTCTATCATAAAAACCATTAGATCTTGAACTACATGAATTACTTCATCAATGCCAATCATATTACTTGTATTCAAACCAACCTTAAGTGGATATAATGGATGGAAAATCTAAAAGTTTTTAAAATATTTATTTTTAAAGCAATATAGAGTTAATCCTATTCTTTCCACAGGATGACGATATATTTGTATAAGTTGTTGTATATGTGGCAAAGTAACTAAAGTGATTTTGATTAATAAAGTTGCTATTCTAGGTCACTCTTGTTGCCAAAATTATTGTAGAGAAGGTTATCCAAACATTCCTTTCAAATACATACTCCTATACGGTTTTTTCAAACCTCCATTCTACCATACTATTGATGTATCCGATCTGCATAGGTGAATATCTATAATAAGATCCTTACCATGATGTAATGCCTCTAGCTGTTAGAAAAAAAAACATAAAAGATGTTTCTTTCTCTTCTTGCAAGATCAATAACTCTTAACGATCTTAGGTTGAAGTGTTCTTACATTGAAATGTGAGTGCTTTATATAGAATCTCAATAATGCATACTAAACAAGTTTTTTGTGCATTGTAAACTAGGACATCCAACCAGTAGACATTAATCATATCGATGTACAAGAGAATATTGGAGTTGCAAGGAGAATGGAGATTGCACGCGCATGTGCGCGTGCACACACACACACACACACACACACACACACACACACACACACACACACACACACACACACACACACACACACACACACACACACACACACACACACACACACACACACACACACACACACACACACACACACACACACACACACACACACACACACACACACACACACACACACACACACACACACACACACACACACACACACACACACACACACACACACACACACACAATATGCTATGTGTCTCCAATAGCTCTCTTGTGAGCAATATCTTATTGCCTTATTAGTCAAATAATAAAGAATGAGTGTGTATATATATAGTAAGGGTTAGTGAGTAAGAAAGTTGGTTGGCCACATTGTCCCCCCAACAACCTTCCATTTAAAGGCCAATGTGCCTTTAAGTGGGATAAAGAATGAGAGAATGTAATATAATACAATTGACTTACTCTCACCCACTACCCATCAACTCCCTACAATGTGAAATTTTTTTAAAGGGTAGATTCTTGGTGAAAAAGTATTCAGGATTATCATTTACGTGAACTTTAATCAAGCCAACTCCCTTATCCTCAAGCACTTGACAAATAGGGTGATACCTCACTTCTATTATAATAGAGAGAAAAAGAAAAAAAATAAGGGCAAGATATATAAGATGTAAGGAGGCTTATTTTTCATCACTATTGATCAATAATACAAACTCTATTTTATCTTATTCACTATCCTTGCATAGCTTTCATGGCTATCATTTTTTTCTCTCCTCTTTGCAGTCTTCTCTCTCCTATTCACACACACACTCTCTCTCTTCTATTTGCAGTCTTCTCTTTGCAGTCTTCTCTTTGCAGTCTTCTCTCTCCTATTCACACACACACACACTCTCTTTCTTCTATTTTCTCTCTCCTCTTAGTCTCCTTCACTACAAGTGGTATCAAAGCATAGGTCTTTGATCCATTTTTCTTTCATTCTTTTCATATCTAGTCTCATTTTCACTCAAGAAATTCTATTTCAAAAAGCTACTACATGTTGGAGTTGTAAGGAAAATATTAGAGCTACAAGGAATATTGAGTTACATGAGAATGTTGGAGTTGCAAGGAGAATGGATATTTCACAAAGAGAGAGAGAGAGAGAGAGAGAGAGAGAGAGAGAGAGAGAGAGAGAGAGAGAGAGAGAGAGAGAGAGAGAGAGAGAGAGAGAGAGAGAGAGAGAGAGAGAGAGAGAGAGAGAGAGAGAGAGCTATATTTGTGGTGCCTCCAATAACTCTCTTATGTGCAGCATCTTATTGTCTTATCACTCAAAGAATAAAGAATGAGTATGTATATATATAGTTAGGGTTAGTGACAGTAAGATAAGTGGCTAGCCACATTGTTCTTTACCCCAACAACCTCCTATTTAAAGGCCAATGTGCCCTCACAAGTGGGAAAAAATAATGAGAGAATGTGTAAGATACAATACATGTGACTTACTCTTACCCATTGCCCATCAACTCCATGCAATGTGCAAAACTTTTAAAGGGTAGACCCTTGGTGAAAAAGTATGCAAGCTTACAATTTGTACAAACTTTAATAAGCCCAACTCCCTTGTCCTCAAGCACCTCACAAATGAATTAATGCCTCACTTCTATTATAATGGAGAGAAAATAAGAGAAATAACTTCACTATCCTTACATAACTTTCATGGTTGCCCTTTCTTTCTCTCCTCTTTTTGTCTTTCTCTCCTCTTTGCAGTATTCTCTCTCCTCTACACACTCTTTCTCTCTATTTCTTCTATTTTCTCTCTCTTATTAGTCTCCTTCATTACAAGTGGTATAAAATCATATATCTTTGATCCATTTTTATTTCCTTTTCTTCAAATCTAGTCTCATTTTCACTCAAGAAATTATATTTTAGACATGTACTACATGTACAAGACATGGACTGGGACTAACAATATATCTATAGTTGGAAAACTCCTTATCTGAAGGCTTACATAGGAGATTGGGACAAATTTGGTAGCAACAAGGTCATTTTAGCAGGTTTGGACACTTCAAAATCCATCTTTGGGGGAAGATGGACAAAAAGGTTCGCCCATCTTGTTGTAGGGCTTTGAAGCCTTCTTCAAATAGCTTCTTGGCATCTACACATCAAGCACCATATTAAGAGTATTCATCTCCTTATGAGCCAAGACTATTTGCAACAATTGAGGGGGCTATCCACATGTTTGTTCATGACATGAAAATAAGATCAATTTCTCATTAATCAAGGCTTGTGAGCACTCTTAAGCCCTCACTTCTCTATAAACCATTGGTATAAGTAATTGATCAATCCTTAAAGAGTATTGGCCTCCCTAACTTGTGTGGATAGCTTGAAAATCAGGTGCAATTTGCACTAGATAATAGCAAGTTTTGTCAAGCATTTCAAATTGTCTACTTCTTGAACTTCTCAAGTATTAACAAGATATTTGAGCAATATATGAACTTATGTCCTCATCTTCACATAGCACAATTCTAGAGATTCAAGGATATGGTTTGTGGGTGTCTTGCTTTGATATGTTAGACTTTTAACTTTCTTGGACTTGGCTTTGGAAAAAAAGTAAGATTTAGTCATGCTTGAACAAAGCCAATATGAAGAAGAGTGATCTACATAATTTTTGAAGACACAAAAAACTAGTTTGCTATTGAATATAGTGTTTTCTAGAATGAGAACCTTTTACTACTATAAGGGTTTTCCTATTACCTAGTTCATGGACATGATTTGTAGATGTCTTGCTCTGATATGTCAGACTTTTAACTTTCTTGGACTTGGCTTTGGAAAACAAGCAAGATTCAAAACAAAGCTAATATGATGAAGAGTGATCTACATGAACTTTGAAGACACAAAAATCCAATTTCTTGCTGGAATATAGTCTTTTTAGAATGAGAACATTTTTCTACTATAAGGGTCTTCCTATTACCTAGTTCAAGGACATCATTATTAGTGCAAGAAGCATTTTTTTGCAGTGTTTGAAGAATCGGTAGTATCTACCTACACAATAGTCTCTAGAGATGAATTATGTGAAGACAATATTTTTGGCATGGAATATTTTGACTTTTATACTAAGCGAGCATGATTGGAGGACAATTTTCTTGTCATTTGTACCATCTATGGGTCAAGAAAATTGAGAAATTACTTTTGACACCTTTCATACCATCAGTTGGGAAATCTAAATCAAGATATGCATCAAACTAGGGCACTCTCCTTCACTTAAAAGTACTCAAAGTATGATCCACCACTACTTTCTATACATAAATTCATCATAGGAGTTGCAACATCTTTCTAGGTGAAGTTTGTTCATTGAAATATCTATCTTTAATTATGCATCATTATACCAAGATTATACCATCTATAACAAAATCCATACACCATGCTAGAATATGCACCCCCATTTGAATCTGATAAATGTTGATCAAGGGTTGAGCACCTTCAATAATATTGACTACATTTTCTATTGTGGCATTTGTTGACTTGTTTGCTGTGTTGGTCACTAACAATGCATGGAATAGTGAGATGAAGATAACAAAGTGTGGAACATCAAATATAGATGACAATGATGCCTAATCAAGTGTTAAAGGAGTTGAATGGTGATTGGAGGTTTGACTATTTTGCAAATAAATTGCAAGAGCAATGTTATCAATTGACCAGCAAAGAATTTGGTCAACCAAATAATGCCATATTTTCTTGTAGTTCTCTAGTTATAACTTGCCTCACATTGGAGGATCATTTTTTCCAAATAAGCTCCTCTACTTATAGAGGTCTAGTAATGCTAAATCTACTTATTTGATTGCCACATCACCATAAAAAATTTCCAATAGCATACTAGGAAGAAGTAATAACTTGCCTCATAGTGGAGGACCATTTTTTCCAAATCAGCTCCTCTACTTAAAGTTTGAGTAATGTTGAATCTACTTATTTGATTGCCACACCACCATCAAAAAGTTCCAATAGCAAACCAAGAGGAAGTAACAACTCCACTTGCAATGAGGGGTAGGGCTTTGAGAAGAATCGCCTCACTGATCACTTTGTATTTGATTAGAACCACACCATGGAACTCATAAACAATGTTTTTTGAATCATGGAAGCTCCACTGAATAGGAAATATTTGATTGATGGTCTCTTATTGTTGTAAAAAAATTCATTTGATAACAAGTTTATGGATGTTAATGGGCTAAATTCAACTTCCAATAGTGAGTCTAATGAACTAGGAGAACCAAAGTTTCTTATAATCATGTAGATATAATTAACAATTCTATATTGCCCAATCATTCCGTGGTCCAGGGTACTGGTATTTGTGAACTACATGGCATTGTCTATGATAAGATATTATCTCATGGTGCCAAGTCTAATTTAAAAGATGGATTATCATCTAAAAGTTATGATTTTTGCACCCAAAAGGAGGAAGGGTTTCCCACAAGTTTGTAGCATGACATAAATTGGCCAAATATCCTTGATCTAGCTCAACCACTTTCAAGTGGAAAAATATCCTCGATCTAGCTTAGCCACTTTCAAGTGGACACCCACCAACATTTGGCTTGCATGTCACATACCTATACTACAAGTGGCAAGTACCCATCACTGTCACTTCATTCTTTATTCTTCGAGTGAAATTTGAATAAGGGAAGGCCAATCACACCTTGTGATTATTGGAGTTCTCACATATACTCTCTCTCTCTCTCCATCTACCATAGCTCTTGCTTTACTCTTGCTTCCTCTTGTGTGCTTCCACTTGGGCTCTATCTTTTAATTAGTATCAGAGCCAACCATTAGAGAAGTTTTTTCATCCTTTGTTTCATCCTGAATTCAAAGCTTCAACTCAGGTTTTCATGCTAGCCGTTGTTTCTTCTTCCCGAGGTATACATTGAGTCTTTTCTTCTTATGGCTTGTTCTAGCTTGCTTCACACCTGTGAGGATCTTACCAAGGTTTACCTGAGCCTTGTTGAATACTTATTGAGCTAAGAAGTAGCCATTTTATCCATTTTGGGTGGATACAGAGCATGCTATAGAAGTTGTGGGATAGCTATGGTAGCTTGATAGTAATGTCATATTTTGCCCAAACTTTTGCATACGATATCAAATTTAGGCGTTTTATAGCTAAAAATGAAGAGCGTGATGAGAGCTATAAATTTGGGCACTCATAGAGTTGATTATGTGCAATTTTCTATTCTCTATTGGCAAAAGTACAACACATAGGGGTAAATTGGATGTAGATAAAGCAAGACATTTCTTCTCTCACTTGGGGATAAAGTTGGTTCTTACTTCAACCTATAATTTGGAAGGCAATGGAAAAAGTGAATGTGAACATTTGCCTATCATTAAGGCCTTGGCCAAGTCTTGTGGAGAGAAGATGAAAGAGTGGCCATAGTTGCTCCCATATGTTTTGTGGGCTGATAGAATAACTCATAGTGCTATCATGGGATATATGTTGGCTAAATTGATGTATGGTCAGAAGCCCATCATACCAATGCAAGAGATAAATGTTACATGGAGTTTGATACCTCCCAAAGAGGGGTTGAATAGAGAGGTGTTGTTGGTTTTACATGTAAGGTAGTTGAAAAGAAGACCAGAAGACATTAGATAGTAGTGGAGAAGTTAAAGGCAATGATGCTTTTGAATAAGAAATAGTTTGATAAGAGACATAGACTTCAATCAAGAGCCATACAGGAAGGTAATAAATGGGTGTTGATGTATGACAACATCTTGGAAAATCAATGTAGTGCCAGTTGAAAAATGTTTAAGTGATGATTTGGTAAGATATGTATTTGAAAACACTGCCTATTCACTTGTTGAATTTGATGGGACAGCACTATCCATCCTTATAGCTAGTAAACGGATCAAGCTCTTTAGGCAAAGGGAGCCTACATAATATGAATTAGATGAGTTGGATACACATATTAACCCTTAATAGTGTAGAAGAAGAAGAAGAAGAAGAAGAAGAAGAAGAAGAAGAAGAAGAAGAAGAAGAAGAAGAAGAAGAAGAAGAAGAAGAAGAAGAAGAAGAAGATGATGATGATGATGATGATGAAGAAGAAGAAGAAGAAGAAGAAGAAGAAGAAGAAGAAGAAGAAGAAGAAGAAGAAGAAGAAGAAGAAGAAGAAGAAGAAGAAGAAGAAGAAGAAGAAGAAGAAGAAGAAGAAGACGACGATGATGATGATGATGATGATGATGATGAAGAAGAAGAAGAAGAAGAAGAAGAAGAAGAAGAAGAAGAAGAAGAAGAAGAAGAAGAAAAAGAAGAAGAAGAAGAAGAAGAAGAACAAGATGAAGAAGATGAAGAAGAAGAAGAAGAAGATGAAGAAGAAGAAGAAGAAGATGAAGAAGAAGAAGAAGAAGAAGAAGAAGAAGAAGAAGAAGAAGAAGAAGAAGAAGAAGAAGAAGAAGAAGAAGAAGAAGAAGAAGAAGAAGAAGAAGAAGAAGAAGAAGAAGAAGAAGAAGATGATGATGATGATGATGACGATGATGATGACATGGTTATGGATGAGGAAGACTTTGAATCTACTGAATACTAATACTCTGGCATATGCCAAAATATGTGTAGGTTTGGAGTCCAAAGTGAAGAAAATGGATGTAAGAGGCTACAGTGGACATGTAGGGAAGACTTGAAGATGTTAAAAATTGTTTTAATCAGAAGTGAATCAATGGTGAATGACACATCTAGAATGGGCTTTGATACTTTGGAAAGGCCCCTACAAATTTTGGTTGATATCTGGGTTCATATGCAGAAGTTAGGGGTTGATACCTTGAGAATTTGATCCTAATCTCTTCACCAAAGTTGTAGATCACAAGCTGGGCTACATTTTTTTTTTAAAAGCTCAGCAATCTAAGTTACAATTTGAAAGATACAAGCATTTTTTTGTAGGGTACTCCTATAGGACAGTTTTTTGGTCAGGAAGAGACTAAGTCTAATGGATGTAATCTATTGTATGCAGCATATGCTTCAAAAAAGTTTTTTGTAGGGTACTCCTATGGGATTTTTTTTCTCAAGAAGAGACTAAGTTTGATGGATGTAATCTATTGTATGCGACATATACTTCAACAAAGTTACATAAGGCTGACATATGGATACCTAGAAAAGGGAAGAGAATCACGATATGTAAAAAGAGAAATGCAGAAGAGGTCTATCCATTGGTGAGCCTTGTAAAAGATGAGTAGATTGATAGAGATGAGGAAGAGAAAGTGGCAGACATTGAAGATGCAATTGAAGATGAGTTGACATATGAACTTGGGATGCCATGTGGATTTATAGGGATTGGAATGTATAGGAGCTTTCATTGCTAGGGATGAATGTTGAGGAATACATCTAGGATGGGATGTCTGTGCTCTTGATGCCTTATGATTTGGGTAGGAGTATTTGGACTTGCAACATAAATATGCCATATATTTCAATTTTTGATACCAATGGGTTGCTTGTGTGGCATCTCTGAAGGAGATGCAAGTTCAGAGGGGTTGGATATCATGGGATTTTTGACATAGAATGTGAAAGTGGGATATGTTTTGTCTTGTGGAACTTTTCCATGCTTTGTCTAAAGAATGGTAAGTGACAAACTTCTCAGTGGGCTTATCTAACTTACTCATTGTCCTAATATTAGGAGTTAGTCAAGTGGAGTTTTGGGAGTTAATGACCATGACATGGCTTTGAGTAGTGATTAGTAGTCACTTAAGTGGCTTGTTTTGTGGTCTTTGTGCTGGAGAATGAAGTGTGACATCAATAAGACCATTCATCACATATTTAAGGGCACCAATAGGACTAATTGGGTAGCTATTGTCCAATATGTCCACAAAGGTGAAGGCGATGTCATACTAAGTAACTGGGAGAGGACACAAGGGATAAGTGAGGGAAAAACCCAAAGAAAGTAAGTGGGCTAGAGGCTCATGCATTAGAGAAGAGAGAGGAGAGTATTGGGACTATTTTTGAACATGGAGAAATAGGGGAAGAGAAGGCATCAATCTATTCGTGAAGATCTTCATCTCTTACAAGGTTTGGGAGGCAATCTCTCACTTGATTCTTGGTCTTGAACATTAGGGGAGCCTTCCTTGATCAGCAAAGAGAAGTTTTGATGGGTTTATTCTCTTCATGTGGATTGGTTTGGGTTGTGAATAAAATTAAGAATAGGGCAACAAGCTAGAAATGGAGATTTGATGGTCAAACAAGGCTTCTCTTGAGTTCTGCCGCTTGATTCTTGATCTTTACCTTTGATAGACATAGTATAGAAAACATAGATAGAAAATTTCTTGGATTTGGGGCTGCATCTATATCATGTTTTGCTACTATGATAAACTTGTAATTACAGGACTAAAGTGCTTCTCGAGGCTGTTAGAATATCAAGCTCCCATTACTCTTTAGTCATTCTATCTCTATGTGTGTGACCGACATTAGCTGGATACAACTGTACACGTGTGTGACATTCAATAAGGCGGTGTAGTCAGTGACTTAACCATAGTTAGTCTTGGTTAGTCAGACCTATGTGTATAAGTCTCTTTTAGTTAGTATGATGGAAGAATAATGAAAGAAGAACAACAATGAGCTGAGACTCATCTTCCGCTCCACTCTGTCTCTCTCCCTCTCTTCCAACATAATATCAGAGCTTGAACGACTGAAGCCTGAAGGCTTGGTAGTGGCCATTTGACATCAAGACATCAAATCTGAAGAAAAGATCATAAAAGGAGACTGTGCCTGCAGCCCGTTTTTTGCAGAAGCTATATCTTGCTACAAAAATGGTTTTTGGAGAAACGGCCCATGACCCCTGATTGTTTCAACGTGGTCTACAACTTTGCAGTGAATTTTTTTTCAAATTCCTCACAGATTTTGAGATATTTAGCATAGACATGTGTAGATTGGTTGTTTACTACAGTAAACAACAGGTGATTCCAGGGCAGCACTGGTGGCTTTCATCCTAACAATGTATATGCTCTTATTATCATGCATTTGAGCATGATATTGGAGTTTTAAATGCTCAGTTTTGGAGCTTATTTGCAGGCTGGAAACAGTGAACTGGTTGCTATCCTGAATTTGGAAACAATATACCTACAGGGTTGAAGTATCTGTGATGCTTACTTGCTACTGACAAATACTTGGATCGTACCACTTGAGTGGTAGATGCTTTTTGGGATATTGTGAGTGCTGAAATTCCAAAGTTTGGACTAATTTTTTGCTGGTTATACGAGGGTATTGACTGATTATTGTCTGCAATCCACCTATCATCTTCACTTGACATACATGCAGCATAGAGTGGCAACTGAATGAGATGTTTTGGGGCTATTTTGAGGTCTGAATACTCTTATTTTAACAGAGAAAATACTACTGGTTATAGCAGTGGGCTGGCTGTATTGGTACTGCTACTTGCATACAGTACAAACATTGATACTTGTATGGACATAGTTTGTTGCTGGGATGTTTTGCCACTACCATAGAATGTATTGAATTGATTTGAGCTTGGTTTATGCTCAGTTGACTGTGTTTTTTCATTGTTGGAATACATTTTACAATAAGTAGGTTGTTAGGAAAACTGTCATGAATTGCAAAAAAATATCCTAAATAGTAGGAAATTGGTCTTGAACTGTAGGAAAAGGAGTCAGATACATTGAATACCTAAGCTGCAACTATGGCAAACTCTCAAGGCATTGACAATATCACTTAAATTGTGGGAGAAAAGCTGGACAACAAAAATTTGCTTTATGGAAGTTCGGTATGAATAATTTTTTGGTTTGTAGAGGTTATTGGGACTTATGTACATGTGATGAGGATGAACCTAAAATGCATGAAAGGAATCTAGCAAATGATCAGAAAAGGGCTCATAAGAGACTGAGAGAGCATGCAAGGTGTTACATTGGTTTTCCTTGTGTATATCAGATGCTATGGTTATATAGATTACTGGATGCAATTCTCCAAAGGATGCATGGGACATACTCATGAGGAATTATGGAAATATAACACATGCAAGAAAGATTCAACTAAAGAAACAGTTCAATAACATGTCTAGGAATGGCAGAAGCATTCATGCCTACACTACATAGATCAAGAACATAACGGATCAGCTTGGCACCATTGGATCTTCAGTGTTTGAGGATGATATGATTGTAGTGACATTGAATGGGCTTGGTAAAGAGTATAAAGCATTTGATACGTCTATTTTTGTGAGAGCTGAATCCCTTGATTGGGATGAGCTAATTGCTTTGCTGCTGCATGAGGAAGTTAAGCTTGGGCTGAATACAGGTTCTAGTACGTCTCAAAGCAGAGACAATGTTCTTTACTCTACCCAGCATGGCAGAGGCCGTGGCTCTTTTCGAGGTCGAGGAGACATTCGAAACACTTATGGATAACATCAGCAGAATGTATGGCACGGCACAAATACACAGGGCCATGGCAGCTTTAGAGGCAGGGGGAGATCACCCCATGGTAGAGGTGGTGGATCTGGTTCTCATGGTAGTCAAATGATCAGTTAAACAGAGATAAGGACTGTCATTACTGCGACATATATGGACACATTGCAAAGGATTTTTATAACAAGTAGGGAGATATGAAGGCAAAGGGCAAACAACATGGGCACTATGCATCTTCTAACGGTGCTCATGATGAGCAGGTTGTTGCCATGCAACATGTGTCTAAGAATGCATCTAGGCATAACAGAGATGAGAGATGGTACATTGATTTAGGGGCTTCAAATCATATGACCCCATGGAGAATGGTTTGATGAGATAGTTGCAGGTTCACATGGTTATTTGTGTACTGGGGATGACACCCAACATGACATTCACATAGGAATTGTTCTGTTGTTGATGCCTGATGGTAAGAAAAAGAGCATGCATGATGTACTACATATACCTACAATAACCAAGAATCTTTTTTTAGTTGGAAAGATGGCAGAACATAATCTGCAAGTGAGATTTAATAGAGATGGATGCTTTGTTGAAGAATATGGTAATGGTTGCAAATTGATTGCTAGAGGCCGAAGAGATGGCAAAATGTTTACTCTTGATGCGTCAATTCTAGAGTTGAACGCAGCCATGTTTGCACATGATGATGGTGCTATATGGGATGTTGAGATATGGCATAAGTGGATTGACCATGTGAATGTACAAAAGCTGAAATCTATGTAGCAGAAGGAGATTGTGCTTGGACTGCCTAAGTTCAAGTATCATGACTTTGGACATGTATGTGATGCATGTCAGTTTGGAAAGCAAGCATGGTTTCCATTTATAAGACATGTACGGAAACCCTTGCAGTTGGTGCATTTAGATGTATCTCATAATGCTTCGTTTGGTGGTGCTCGTTACTATGTATCCTTCATTGATGATTTTAGTAGGTATACTTGGCTTTACATATTGAAACATAAGGATGATGTGTTTGATGCATTCAAGGACTTCAAGAAGCATGCTGAAAAATGAGTTGATCTATAAAATTTCATGTCTTAGATCAGATGGAGGTGGAGAATATGTCTCTAATTACTTTGATATGTACCTTGCTAAACATGGGATCAGAAGACAATTAACTTACAGCTATACACCGCAACAAAATGGTGTAGTAGAAAGGAAAAATAAGATATTGATGGAATCAGAAAGAGCTATGCTGAATGAGAAGAGTTTGCTAAATGGTTATTGGTTTGAAGCAATAGTGACTGTTGTCTGTGTGCTAAATAGAACCCCTATTGCAGGGATTCATGATGTAACTCCATATGAGAGGTTGTATGGTCATAAGCCTGACATTTCACAGTTGAAGGTATTTGGCAGTATTGCATATGTACATGTTCCTGATGAAAAGAAGAAGAAATTGGATCCTAAAGCTGTCAAGAGTTTGTTCCTTGGTTATGCACAAGACCCAAAAGCTTACAAGTGTTATGTACTGTCTATACATGAGACATTGATTATCAGAGATGTTGTTTTTTATGAGCTGGCATCGTGGTATGGTAATCTTATTTAAGTGGCTACTGATGGATCAGCCAATACTAGTAATGTTGAAAATACACCTACAGTGAGTACATCTATGAGTGGTCCCACATGTGATGGGTCACCTACAGTAAGTCCTTGGTCAGGATGCTTGCGGAGTGGTACTCCTATGTCCACTAACAGATATGTTAGCGAGGGGGAGATTGGATAAGGAAAAAGAAAATATGCTTGAGGATGTGATAGGTCGACTTACAATAGGTTATGAGTCATCTAATAGTGACAATTTGGATAGTGAATTGGGTATTTCGTCTATTATAACGCGGGTGGAGCAAGGTAGAGTCATTATGTATCGCCTCATGAGAGGCAAGCTTAGAGTGAGCCACAGTTACAGAGATTTGAGGGAGTTAGAAAACTAGTTGACAGGTTTACATACACCGGTTATTTAGCCCGCCATTATGCATATATGGCTAGTATGACAGGTTACAAAGAACCTACAAAGTTTGATGATGGAGTTATAGATGATAACTGGTGAGTTGCCATGGATGAGGAGTATGCAGCCCTGGCTAAAAATGAGACATGGGAATTGGTTGAGTTGGCTGAAGGCAAAGTCCCCATTGGCTGCAAATGGGTGTACAAGGTTAAGTGCAAGTCAGATGGTTCATTATTAGAATGCTATAAGGCTAGGTTGGTAAAAGGGTATGCATAGCAATATGGCCTTGACTATGAGGAGACTTTCAGTCCAGTGGCTAAAATGGCAACAGTCAGAACTATCATTGCTTTGGTAGCATGCAAAGGCTGGAAATTTTGGCAAATGGATGTCAAAAATGCTTTCTTGAACGGTGATTTGGTTGAGGAAGTATATATGGAGCAGTCTGAAGAGGCTATGTTCACCCGGACTTTCCTACAGATGTATGTAAGCTGAAAAAGGCTTTATATGGACTGAAACAGGCACCTAGAGCATGGAATGCTTGGATTATCAGTTATTTATAGCAACATGGATTTAGATTGGGTGATGCAGATCACAGTCTGTTCACGAAGAAGACAGATCATGGATATGTGTTTCTAGTGGTTTATGTAGACGATCTTATCATCATTGGAGATGATGAAGAGGGCATTGCTGAAATTAAATCATGTTTACAGGCTAAATTCAGAGTCAAAGACCTTGGTGAACTAAAGTATTTTCTTGGGATTGAGGTAGTCTCTATGCCTCAAGGTATGTGGCTACTACAAAAGCAGTATGCTCATGACATGTTACAAAAGTATGGTATGGCTGAAGGCAAGCCTATGGAGACACCTCTTGATTAGAATGTCAAGTTGAAGATTGATGTTGGGAATGACATAGAGAATGTGACCATGTATCGGTAGATGGTGGGCAGCTTGATATACTTGACTATTACCCGTCCTGACTTATGTTATGCAGTGGGGTTGATTAGTCAGTTCATGTAGAAGCCTCACAAACCACATTTAGATGTAGTCAGGAGGATCATGAGATATGTAAAGGGTACTACAGATTATGGGATGTTTTATGTATATGGAAAATCTCTTGACTTGATAGGTTTTGCTGATGCTAATTGGGCTGGTTGTGCCTATGATAGGAGGTCAACCAGTGGTTATGCATTTGGATTGGACAGTGTTATGATCAGTTTTGGAAGAGTAAGAAAAATCCTACTGTTGCATTGTCTACAGAAGCTGAGTACAGAGGAGCTGCCTTAGCGGCTTGTGAAGCAGTTTGGTTGATGAAACTGCTGAGAGACTTGGGAATACAATTGGAAAGCAGAGGGAGATTACATTATGATAACCTTAGTAGTGTTATGTTGGCTAGCAATCCTGTCTACCATGCTAGGTCCAAACATATTGAGGTTCACTACCATTTCATCGGAGAAATGGTTCTTACAAGGAAGATTGACTTGATTCATATGAAGACTGAAGACCAAGTAGCAGATATATTTACCAAGTCTCTTGGTAAAGAAAAGTTCATATATTTCTGATAGCTACTTGGAGTTTATCAGATGGTTTGAGCTTGAGGGGGAGTGTTAGAATATCAAGCTCCCATTACTTTTCAGTCAGTCTATCTTTATGTGTGTGATCGACATTAGTTGGATATAGCTATACACATGTGTGACATTCAATAAGTCGGTGTAGTCAATGACTTAGCCACAGTTAGTCTTGGTTAGTGAGACCTATGTGTGTAAATCTCTTTCAGTTAGTATGATGGAATAATAATGAAAGAAGAACAACAATGAGCTGAGACTCATCTTCCACTCCACTCTGTCTCTCTCCCTCTCTTCCAACAAACACCTATAGAGGGTTTTTATAGGGATTTATACATTCCTATTCATATGTCTTGTCTACAATGGTGCAACCTATCATGTTCCATCAAGAGATTGATGTATGCATGAGATTTTGAGTTGTTTTCTACAGCTTTTGGATTATGTTCAATAGAGATTATTTATGTATTACTATGTATACTAAGCCATAGTCTCCGTTTGTGTTGAACTATCATCCCAAGTGTATGCATTTGCCTTTGTCTTGGGCGTATCTATAAGACCTATAAGACATATTGTAGATTGATTGGTCTACTGAGTTCTATGAAATAAAGTCACTCAGTTTCACCTCCATTTGTCTCCATTAAATCTTCTAAATTCTAATTTTTTTTTTCTTTTATCTTGTTTCATCTCTCAATCTCCCTACACCCTTCCATATCTTATCCCTGTGTGGTACGCATTCAACCCTACACGCTCTGACAATGTTGAGAAACTATACTCTAATATAGTATAATGTCACAAATGATGAGAAAGAGGAATGCCATTATTATAGTAATTAGACTTATAAGCAACCTAGCAATGCTTATAAAAACACCTACACATGTGCACTATACTCTAGGGAGTAAAAGTCATCAAACTAATGTACACATGATTTATACTCAAGTAATCCTTATCATGTTACATTTAAGAATATTATTATGCTAAATTACAAATACATCATGATGTGAAAGAATAACATTATGATTATATTAGTTTGTGTGATTACACAACTAGCCATGGTTACATAAGCCCTTGCACATGTGCATGATACTTAAGTGAGTGAAAATGATCAAACTAACTTATATGTAATTTATACAATCTAATTATGTTTATATGTTAAAAATATTGGCAATGATAAATTTTTACCACTATATAGTGTACATTTAATTGATCTATAGATAGATACATATAGTTTTACACATATGTCATTGTTTTATTTGTATAAATATATCTTCATATAATTGATACATTTTCAATGTGCCTCTATAGCTATAGCATATGTATGCATATATATCTATGTTTGATTGTATATATGATGTTGTAATGTGTGATGCATATATGTATATAATCTATGTACGTGTACACACACACACACACACACACACACACACACACACACACACACACACACACACACACACACACACACACACACACACACACACACACACACACACACACACACACACACACACACAGAGTGTGTGTGTGTGTGTTATGGATTTACTGAAAAAAATATTTGAAAATCTTTACTTGAGAAAATGAATGATGATTGGCTTATATGTTATAAGTTATAACCTTAGCTAGACTTCTATATAGTATGTGAGCTTTATTTGAGGATGGCTTTTATATACGCGAGGCTCTAGTGGAGAATTTCAAAGTTGGATTTGGGGCTTGTACAGCTTGTCCTCCCTGTCCAACATCATGGTCCTATACAATAGGTGGTTCCTAGGCTACTACATTATAAATAGTTGCAGTAGGCTATCTAATTGGGGTTGGTTGTACTATAACACAAGGCTCCTCTTGAAAGATCACCCCAGGTATCTCAACTATCTGCTCTAGTCTCATATGCAATTTTCCTAATGGAATATGATATCATAGCTGCAGATAAATTTTTGAGCCTATGGATTCCAAAGGCAATAGTCAATCTCACCTACTCACCTACATCACCATATCCAAGAAAGATGCATTTGACAAACTTTTGATCTAGCTTATTGCGTCTGTCTTCAATAATATTGTAGAAAGCCTCACATCTAAATACACACATATGTGCATATGAGGGAGGTTTACCAAACCATACTTCCTCTATAGTAACTTAATCACCGTGGGGATCTATTAATCAAATAAACTATAGTAGTAACTACTATAATCCAAAAGTATTGTGGTAAGCCCACTTAGCTAAATAGATTGTTGACTCTTTCTTAAATAGTCCTATTCATACGCTCTACAATACTATTTTTGGGGTGGGGTATACGGGACATTGAAGTGACACTTAATATCCCTCTCATCACAAAGCTCCTCAAATGCCTTAGAGACATATTCATCCCCATTGTCAAAAATCATAGGCATTTCATCTTATGCCCAAACCAATTCTCAAAATTGATTCTTAACCATAGCAAGAAAGTGCTAAAATATAGCTAACACCTTTGACTTCTGCTTAATAGGATATATGCAAACTTTGTGTGAATAATCATCAATGAACATGGTCAAATATTTATCATGACAAGCTATGGGACCACAAGCATCTAAATGTATAAGAGCCAATGGCTCACCATGTGCATAGAACCATAGCAGCTAATCTTCGCACCCCTAGCAAAAATGAGGTTGGCATATGTAATATTCCATATAGAACACCAAAAGAGATATGGTACCTAATATTATTCAATTGTCCAGGGGTGATAAGACATTTAATTAGAGTCGAGGCACGATGTACATCATGAAGCATAAATGGAGCACTAGTACCAAAATGGAAATCTTAGATCACCTATGCTAATAATGTCACACGCATGATCATCACCCAATCTAACTGAACCTATAATAATACATCGAAACAAGAACCCAGCACTGAGAATAATCATATTGAACATCAAGTAACAGAGTAGCATTAAGTCATGAAGTAGTAAGTAGTATTAGTCATCTGAGCTCTAGTCCAAAGTATTTATCTCTTCTATCATAATACTAGACTCATGAACAATTCTACAATCATCAAAAGATTTGACATTATCTTGTGCTTTCCCTTTTCCTTTTTCAAACCTACTATCATTACGCATCTTATGGCACTACAGCCTTATGTGACCTTGCTGTCCACAATAATGGCAAGTAAGAGAAGACTTTGGACCACGAGACTTACAGTGTGATTGACCATGAGACTTAAACTTGCTCCTATTGGGCTTGCTGCGAGTCTCTACCATTATTATTATTTCCATTACCACAAATTTTGCCTCTCATAGTAAGTGCATGACAAGTATGTGATGCCAGGAGGCATATTCCACGGTGGATTTCGTGCCATGGTGGATTCCGTGAGGTTTTACGGTGGATTCCGTAAACTTAGATGACCGGGGCTCATACACAAAGTGGATTCTTTGTGCGAGAAGTTGATGGGGACGCCTGTTCTTTTTGGGTGTTTCATTAATTTAGTGTGTACATGGGTGATTCCATAGCGGGTGCTTCCGCAAAATACATATTAAATTAATAAACGTTTATGAGTTTAGAGTGCGCACTCGTAATAAATTAAGGTTAGGATTTATTTCTAACCAGTTGATTTATTTATGTAGCTAAAGACTGCTAGGTATTCACTTTTGTCGGTTTAATTGTATTATTTTACTAACGATTGTGAATGCTTCAGTTGATGTGTAGAGATAGCAGCAGTGGCGGAGGAAAGCATTGGAGTCTAGCGAGTATTCGACCTATGGATTATATTTTGATAGGCGCCACGCCTATATTTTGTTATGTCTATTGAGGTATCGATTATTTATTATTATTTTGTATGCGCCTATGTGCACGGATATGTTATTTCTATTTGGGACATTGTGTTGGGCGTGCCAGACTCTATGGGCACCGTCCATTAGCTTTATTTCCTATTTTTGTAGAAAGCAAACTCAAAAGCTAAAAGCTTGTCATATTTTTGTAAATTGGGCTATTATTGAGCACGAAGATGGAAATATACATAAAATACATGCTTTGTGAAGCGCTCACACAAGGCATGGGGGGAGATTGAACCCAATTGGTCTCTTGCTCTTGTCGTTCATGCTTTTTTACATTGTTTTTTGTGCAAAAAGGTAGAGTTCATTGTCCTTGGGGACCTTCCAGGATTCACTACGTGAGCATACAGCGACCGATCTGCGCACTAGTGGTATCAGAGCGGAGCTGAGATCAAGAGCTTCCAATCGCTACCCATCTCGAGCGAAGGCCGAGCTCCCGGGCTCTACGGTCAATCTCGTCGCGAACCGTCGATACAAGCAGACTTCTGGCGATCAAGAACCCTTGTTTCTACTCTCAGATCGCGAAGGACCAGGCTGTAAAGGCGGAGGACCACACATTCATCTCCTTCACCAAAGTCGTGGATAAACAGAGTAACCTCTTCTCAACAAGCTTCAAAGCTTAATAATAATAATCAATAAGCTTACTAGAAGCTTAACAAAGCTTCAATTTCAACAATCGTGGCAAGCGGCAGCCTTCCGAAAATTTTGCGACGTGCAGAAAACGCCCCCCCCCCCCCACGAAATCAGACGATTGATTAAGCTTCTCAAGCTTAATCCCTTAAGCCAAGCCTAAACTACTCAAGTCAAGTCACACAAGACAATCAAGTCAACAAACTTCAGGTCCTGCACTTCCGAAATCAAGTCCTGCAAGTCGGCTGTAATCAAGTCCTACAAGTTCACTAAGTCGGCTAAGTCTGCAACTCTGCAAGTCGACTAAGTCTGTAACTCTGCAAGTCAGACTAGTCAACTGGAGTCAGAACTGACTAGTGCTCAAAACTCCTAGAAGGGTTGTTCCTGCGCAGAAACTCTGAACTGCAAAGTTGTTCATGGCAAGGTATTCTACCCATACGCAGGTTCACTAAAGTATTTTCAGCATACGAAGAAGGAAATATCGCAGATTTTCTGAAAATTGAGAAAGAAATACCCAAAAATACATAGCCTTGTAACCCCGAATTTGAGCTACGCTCATCCCGCTAACCTGATTTTGAGTGAGAAAGGTCTTTTGAGTTTTACAGGATGACGACACCACATATGGATGATCCTATGGCTGAAGACGACTTACCTGAGCCTACCATGGAACAAAAGCTGGATCTAATCATGATGCAATTGGAAGAAGAACGAAGGGCTAGGCAAGCATTGCAAGCGCAATTGACAAAATTACAAAGAGCGTCTACCGAAAAAGAAGAACCTCAAGCTGAAGATTTGATTCGGCGTACCATCGACGCCACTCTTGAAGCTCAAACCATTCGCAAGGAATCAAAGATAAGTAAACGAAATTTTAAATTTAGCACTTTCAATGGCATACAAGAAGGAAAGACTGTTTTATCATTCATTAGTCAGTTTGATGACTATTTCCATGAGGAAACTTATCCAGAAATAGATAAAATCAAGTGTGTTACTAATCATTTGGTAGACAGAGCATCACTTTGGTGGACTGCAGTACGCAAGAGCATAGAATGTCCTGCTACTTGGGAAGATTTCAAGAAGAAGTTTATGCAGAATTTCCTTCCACCGCAATTTCATGAGAAGGCTATCAAGCAATGGGATCTACTTCAACAACGGAATCGTGAGCCTATTCCTCAGTATACAAAGCGTTTTTGGAATGCACTCCTACAGCTACGCATGCTTGAAGACGTACCAGAGACGACACATAAGCGGAAGTATATGTCTGGACTTCTTGGGCATTACTACGCTGAAGTGAACATGTTCAAGCCTGCTACCCTTGAAGACGCCATTTCACTAGCTCACGACACTGAAGATAAGTTACGCGGTAGAGACAGACGGCCACAACAATTCCAAGCCAATGGTAATTATGGATCTAAACAATTCAATTCCAATTTTAGAAGGTTTAATCCAAGTCGTTTCTCTTCACCATCTTTTCGCAAGAATTGGGCTAAACCACCTGCATTACCATCCAATGTCAATCCAAATCCTAAGCCTATTCCACAAGCAAATCCAAATGTACCCAGACTTCCAACCATTGCAAATAATGTAACCAAAGCCAAGCCAATAGTATGCTATAAATGTCACCAGCCTGGACATCTCGCAGCAAATTGTCATTCAAAGAACCCACCAGCACATATCAACTATCTTAGAGTCATGGACGAAGACGAACATGAGGATATGCCTGATTTCACTAAAGATGAGGATGACACTACTACTACTTCTGACACTTTACCAAGTATGCCTACTCCATATTCATTATTGACTATGAAATGTTTGGTGCATGGAAAGGAAAAGACTATCTTGCATGATGACGGTAGTACTCATGACTTTATTTCAGCAAAATTGGTAAAGGAATTGAAATTACAGACTGTACCTATGCATTATCACATAAAAGCTGCATTTTTAGGCACTAGGTATAATGGTACACAATAAGTACAAGATTTAGAGATTCAAATTAGTTCATATACTGAAAGAAGAAATTTCTTAGTTGTTCCATTACAATCGAGTGACATTATTTTAGGAATGCCTTGGCGACACCAGCATAATCCAAATATAGATTATTCCACACACACAATGAATATTAATTTTCAAGGAAAATCTATTACATTATATGGTATGCATGCATCTAACATTTTTCCACTGCTTTCGCATACTCAAGCAAAATGTGCATTACACAAGAGTAGTAAATCATATCTCATTTGGGCGAATGAATTGCAAGCAAAGGAAAATCATATGCATCCTAGGCATAAGGAATTTCTTGCATATTTTAAGGACTGTTTTGCAGAAGACCTACCACCAGGTTTACCACCTTCACGTCCAGAAGACCATAAGATTGATTTGATACTTGGCACACAACCACCCTGCAAAGCACCATATAGGCACAATCAGATAGAGCAAAAAGAAATCCAGAGTTAAGTTGAAGAATTACTAAATAGAGGTTTAATTCGACCTAGCAGTTCTCCATTCGGTGCACCTGTACTCTTAGTCAAGAAAAAGAATAATACCTATCGTATGTGTATTGACTACCGAGCTTTAAATAAGATCTCTGTAAAGAATAGGTATCCTATACCTAGAGTTGATGACCTTATGGACAAACTGCAAGGATCTTCTATATTTAGTAAAATTGACCTTAAGTCTAGATATCATCAGGTGAGGCTAGATAAATCTGACATATTTAAGACTGCATTCAGAACACAGTTTGGCCATTACGAATTCTTAGTCATGCCATTCGGATTGACTAATGCACCTGCTACCTTCAGTAGAATGATGAACCGTATCTTTTTAAAATATCAGTACCGTGTGATTGTTTTTTTGGATGATATATTGGTGTTTAGTCAAAATGAGAAAGAGCATTATGAGCATTTGTCATTAGTTTTTCAATTACTGAAAGAAAATCAACTGTTTGCAAATCCTGAAAAGAGTGAATTCTTTAAGACAGAAATTGAGTATTTAGGTCATATTGTATCATCTGAAGGAATTAAAGTTGATCCTAAGAAAATTGATGCAATATTGCATTGGCCTGTTCCTAAAAACGTGCATGAGTTACGCTCATTCCTTGGTCTTGCTAGTTTCTATAGGAAGTTTGTACGTAATTTTTCATTACTGGTTTACCAAATACTAAATCTAACCATGACATGATTTGGACAGTTGTAGATAGATTTAGTAAGCAAGCATATTTCATTCCATGCAAGAAAACTTTAACAGCATCACAATCAACACAGTTATTTTTTAAAACTGTTTTCACTAACCATGGATTGCCAAAAGTTATTATTTCAGATCGTGATTCTAGATTTTGTAACAATTTTTGGATTACTCTCTTTGCTAATCTAGGCACAAAGATTGATTTCTCATCTGTATTTCATCCAGAAACTAATGGACAAACAGAAGCTACAAACAGCACCATTCTAGATCTTTTACGTGCATATACTATCTCTAAACCTCAGACATGGGACACTCATTTGCATTTATTACAGTTTGCATATAACAATACACCGCACACATCTACAAAGAAAGCACCTTTTGAAGTCATTTATGGATATAGATTGTCTACACCTATTGCATCTTTGTCTAATAGAATTCAGAGTGCTAATGATATTGCTAGTATGCATAACAATATTTTTAATGAGGTTAAGGATATGATTGCTAAAGCCCAGCAATCATATACCAAACAAGCCAACAAGAAAAGACAAGCCATGAATTTCAAAGTTGATGATTATGTTTGGCTGCGAATAGAAAAATGTAGATTGCAAAGTGTAGATAGACATCCAGTTGTCAAATTAGCTCCTAGATTCTATGGACCATTTAGAATCATTCATAAAATTAATGATAATGCATTCAAGTTAGAATTACCATCTCATTGGAAAATTCACAATACATTTCACATTAGTTTATTGAGACCATTTAGAGGCCAATTACCTATCCACCCTGTTTATGAAAACCCACCTTTATTAGAGGAAGAGACTGAAATACTTGAACCAGAAGCTATCATAGACACTGACTTTATGACCACTAGAACTGGCCGAAGGTATTCTAGATATCTAGTTAAATTTAAGAACCATCTTGTAGAGGAAGCACAATGGATGCATGCTAGAGACTTAAATGCTTTCCCCACTCTGTTAGCTCCACATTGAGCTAATAGCAATTGAGGTCAATTGCTATCCCACCCCGAGGGTATGATGCCAGGAGGCATATTCCACGGTGGATTCCGTGCCTTGGTGGATGCCGTGAGGTTTTACGGTGGATTCCGTAAACTTAGATGACCGAGGCTCATACACAAAGTGGATTCTTTGTGCGAGAAGTTGATGGGGACGCCTGTCCTTTTCGGGCGTTTCATTAATTTAGTGTGTACATGGGTGATTCCATAGCGGGTGATTCTGCAAAATACATATTAAATTAATAAACGTTTATGAGTTTAGAGTGCGCACTCGTAATAAATTAAGGTTAGGATTTATTTCTAACCAGTTGATTTATTTATGTAGCTAAAGACTGCTAGGTATTCACTTTTGTCGATTTAATTGTATTATTTTACTAACGATTGTGAATGCTTCAGTTGATGTGTAGAGATAGCAGCAGTGGCGGAGGAAAGCATTGGAGTCTAGCGAGTATTCGACCTATGGATTATATTTTGATAGGCGCCACGCCTATATTTTGTTATGTCTATTGAGGCATCGATTATTTATTATTATTTTGTATGCGCCTATGCGCACGGATATGTTATTTCTATTTGGGACATTGTGTTGGGCGTGCCAGACTCTATGGGCACCGTCCATTAGCTTTATTTCCTATTTTTGTAGAAAGCAAACTCAAAAGCTAAAAGCTTGTCATATTTTTGTAAATTGGGCTATTATTGAGCATGAAGATGGAAATATACATAAAATACATGCTTTGTGAAGCGCTCACACAAGGCATGGGGGGAGATTGAACCCAATTGGTCTCTTGCTCTTGTCGTTCATGCTTTTTTACATTGTTTTTTGTGCAAAAAGGTAGAGTTCATTGTTCTTGGGGACCTTTCGGGATTCAGTACGTGAGCATACAGCGACCGATCTGCGCACCAATATGTGTTGCATCAACATTCTTCTTGTTTACTTCTTTTGTAAGAAAAGCACTCTCTATATCCTTGAGTTGAAATCCATTTTGAGTAGTGTTTGCAGTCAAAGCAATGCATAATGTATCCCAAGACTCAAGGAAAGTGATAAGCAAGAAAATATACTTAATATTCTCCTCAAATTTAAGGCCCTATGAAGTAAGCTAACTAAAAATTGAATGAAACTCATTTAAGTAAGAAGACATAGACATCTCTTCCTTCCTATGAAGGTCTATGAGTTTCTTAAGCTAATATAGCTATGTTTTAAGACTCTTCTTATCATAGAGATCACAAATATTTTTCTATAATGCATAAGCACCATCCTCAATCTCAATGATAGATGAACCAAGGGAAACATTCTTTTCTAAACCTTTCAAGTTTTTAGCCTAGATTGTTACGTTTCTCAATTGTACTTAGAACACTATCATTGAAATTAGCCCAATTACACTATGCAAGCTTCCATCAAGGCGGCATCTCTTATACCTCTCTCATACTTGTGAACAAACCCCCTTGTAAATGTGGCCATTAATCACCATTGGATGAAGCCTCCTAGAGTATCCTATAGTGTGAATCTAGTGCTTACGATAAAAGAGCAAGGTCATGATTAGTTTGGACTTCACCCTGTATTCCTTACAAATTTTGTGCTTAGAAAACATGGTGAGCCATTTCTATTCTAGAAGATATATGTATGTGAGTTGTTGTGAGTTCTTCCTACTCATATAAGCCCATAAAATGCCATAAAAATATCTAATAGTATAATTGAAACTCCTTTTAGTAGCTCAATCAATGACAAATAACTATATGTCTAATAAACTCTACCAAAGCAAGGGATGAGTAATGTTGCAAAGAGAAGCAAGAGGGGCTAGAATGAGTGCAAGCGAGAGAGAGAGAGAGAGAGAGAGAGAGAGAGAGAGAGAGAGAGAGAGAGAGAGAGAGAGAGAGAGAGAGAGAGAGAGAGAGAGAGAGAGAAGTGAATACTTATTGCAAAATCTTCACATGCTTGTCACAAGTGAAGATTCGATCTCAACCAGGAGATAGAAAGGAGATGCATTAAACAATTAGAAGTTGTCATGTTTACTCATTAAGTTGTGAAAAATAAAAAATTTTAGTTTTAAGAAGTCATAAGCCCTATGTTCTAGCACACATTAACACCCTTGAAAAGTGTTTAAAATTGAGTGCTTTCTCAACACATGTTTTTCAACTCAAAAGGTGTACCGACACCAAATATGCATACACCTAGACCCCAAAAATTTTCAATGAAAGTAGTGTTCATGTATTTCATAAAGAACACCTATATAAGAAAGATCACAACAAAGATATAGTGGTGAAGATTGGTTACTTATAGCTTAAAAAGTGTTCTTGGTATAGTCACTAAATTGAAACATGTTTACACTCTTGGACATCTCTATGTCTTGTTAATTAACTAGTATTAGAAATCATGATTGATGTAGTGTCAATTTAGTTTCATCATGGGTCCAATATTCACTAGTCAATTTAGTTTTACCAAATATAGGTTCAAGTTTCATTGGTCTTTTTGGAAGCATGTGGTTTGACAAGCTTACTCGTGAGTCCTTGGATGAGTAGAAAGATTCATTGGACTACTTTGGCATGTGGTTTAACAATCTTGTATTTACTATTAGGATGAGTAGAAAGGCAATACATAAATTAGTGGTGGCCAAATTGTGATGCTTAATTAGCTTTTAGAAGACACAATAGAAGTAGTATGGGCTTGGAAAATAAACCAAGAAACATACTTACCAACGTTAGAAATTTCTAGTATAATATGGCATTAAGCTTAAATAGTGTTTATGAGCTTTAAGATGAGATGTAAGATGAATGAATCAAATAGTCTAACTACAACTATTTATACCCCTTGGATATGGCTCAACAAACTTGTTTCTTTATGAATATTGCAAACAACATTAAAAATAGCATAAGGTAGAACTTACCAAATGGTGGTTACAAGTTAGTAGCAATATGATGAAGTTAAAATAGGCTATATGTGTCAAGCTTGAGAAGGGTGAGTGTGTTGGTTCCTTCAACATTTAACCTTACTTCAAGAGGGAAAGTATTGTAAGGTCTATTGATGATGTATGCATAGATAGTTGTATGGTAACTTATAAACTAGACTTGCCCAAGGTTCTCATTTGCATCCAAATCTTATTCTTTAATAAGTGAAGGAATAAGAGCACAATAGACTAAAGAATTTTGTATTTTGCAAGAGTGATAATTGTGACCATGGCCTAGAACAATTTTAAACTGAAAAGGAAAAGATTGGAGTTCAAATCCAATTGTCCAAACGATTCGAGTTGCAAGGAAGGGACTAGCACATGTTGATGCACCTATAAGGGATCCATGTGCAAAACTTAGGAACGATGTAGTAGTATATTGGAGGTATCATTTTAAAGCATTCTAGTGTAAGTTACAACAATCTTGCACTTTGCCTAACAATATCACAATATGCCATATTGCTAGTGTGTTCATTGTTTGCCATTCCATAAGTGACTAAAACTGACAAAACTTTAGTATATTTGTTTTATAAAACTCCAATTATGTATTTTGATATTTTCAAAAGACATGTTGATAATTTTGCCACTATTTTTTAATGATCAAAAAGCTAGATCCATAATAAGGGTAGGTAGTCATAGAAGAAACTCTAGTGGGGTAAGAAATATACCTCATGAGTGATATATGGCCCAAGAAAGCTAGATCCATAATAGTGAAGATACATAGAAACTCAAAGAAAAAGATTCCCCATGAGTGATATGTTAGATCCATGTAGGAGAAGGTACATAGGTACTCTAAGAACGATGCCCCACAAGGGATATATGGCCCGAGAGGGCAAGATCCATGTATGGTGAAGGTACATTGGTACTTGGAGAGAGAGAGAGAGAGAGAGGGCGTGTTAAGAAAGCTAAATTAAAACCTAGGAGACGGAGTGATAGATGGCCTAGAACAAAGCTAGGCGAATGATGAGGAGGCACAACACCAAAAATTAAAGGTGTAGATCAAGGAGTGATACATGGCAAGAGCGTGTCACATGAGGTCAAAGGCAAAAGCTGCAACCTATTTGATCGATTAGGAGGTTGATATGGCAAGAGGATATAATAGTCGGAGTAGGAGAGGCAAAGGCCATTAACCTCATCAGATGCAGGCAACGTAGGAGTAGGAGTATCAAGCCGAGAGGCAATTAATCATCCGATGATCAGTTGATAAGCTTATTAATATATATGGCGCTGACAGCGAACCAGAGGTCGCTTCTGTGCGTGGTGGTGGCGATCATAGGGTTTGTGATGGCGCTGCAGGTCATGGGCATCGGCCTGTTCAACGCGAGGATTGATATGCAGTACTCCAATGATAATTACATTTACATGCAGAGGCTCATGGCCCAGAACTTATACGACAGATTCATGGCCGACCTCTCCCGCGGCCTCCCTTCCTGCACCCTCAACCCCTGCGTCTTCCTCGACATCTCCATTGATTCCTCCCCCTCGCAGCGCCTCGTCCTGCAGCTCTACCGCCGCAAGGTAATGTGATTCTAGCTCATTCACAGCAGTATATATCTCTGACATAATTCAGCATTTTATGACCATTTCGTGCCTGCATAACATTAGATCCAATCCACATTTTCCGTCGTAGATCCATGTTTTTGACCCAGTGGCAGGCAGCTCGTGCATGAATGATCATGTGAGTAGATCTTGCTGACTAGCCGATCGATCTGTGAGTTAATGTTGTGCAGGCGCCCAATGCCGTGGCCAACTTCCGAGCGCTGATCAGCGGAGAGAGAGGCGTCTCTCCCAACGGCACGCCTCTGCATTACAGAGGCACCTCCATCAGCCGAGTCGTCCGAGACATCCTCATACAAGGAGGAGACATCTATGGTATAGCTCTCTCACGCACGCACTCACACATGAACTCTCTCTCTCTCTCTCTCTCTCTCTCTCTCTGTGCGTGTCTGTACAGTGTCTGTGTGTGCGGGATTGGCTGAGATTTTCTTCATCACTAATCTCGTGTAATATTTTGTAGGCGGCAAGGATATCAACGAGGACCTGGACGCCATTGATGTCTCGTCGCTTGAATCTGAGACAGACAATGACGTTTTTGACAAGGTTAGTTCTCTCTCTCTCTCTCTCTCTCTCTCTCTCTCTCTCTCTCTGTGTCTGTGTGTGTGTGCATGTCTCTCTCTCCCAGACGAGTCAGATCCGATCTTCCTGTCGTTGACTGCACCCTTTTAAACGGTCCAAAATTCAGAAATATATCTAACTATTTTTCATCGCCCGGTTGGGCCCCCATGCCCCTTTGGCCTTGCAAAGGCTTGGGCCTAATGTTTCCCTCCCGCCCCCCCCCCCACCCTTTCTTTAGAATTAATAAAATTGAGTTGCCTTTAGTTATATTGTCATGTAACAACATTTAAAGCTTGGATCAAGTTGAATGCCTTCTTATTAGCTCTCAAAACTATTTTCTATGAGCATTGATTAGTTAGCCAAGACGATGATTAAACTGGCCCTTAGATTAAACTTCCTATCAAAGCTGTAATGTTCTTAAGTCCTCCATTGTTCTCTCACAACTATTTTTGTCACATTAAAGCACCAAATTGTCATGTATATGTCTTGATTTTGAACTTCACACCTTGTGTAGGCTGGTTTGCTTTCCTTGGTGGGCTCAGGAACATCAAGAAATGGGTTTGAGTTCTTTATCACTATTGATATAGCTTCTGAGCTCAATGGCATGCATGTAATTTTGGGAGAAGTCATAAGAGGAATGGACATTGTATATAAGATCAACAATGTGACCTTGAAGGACACTGAACCCCAAGTGCCCATCATTATTACACAATGTGGAGAATTGTGATCTCTTAGTTAGAACCTCACCTATACTAAGGGACCTCAACATAGGGCCCTAACAAAGTCAACACTTGTTTTAATGTTGACTCATTAATGAGATTTTGCAAATTTGCAAATTTGATTGGTTTATAAATGTTATCCATGCGATATGTAGAGTTGCTTATAGCTTATCACTAATATGTAATATGTGCTTGGGGAGGTCAATCATAATTGTATATATGTATCACATGGGTTCAACATAAGGTATTTTTAAAATATCATTTCTACACTTTTTTTAAACATATAGAAGGGTCCCGTATAAAGGGATTACTTACAGATTGAATAGAAAAGGGTTATGTTTTATTAAGGAAAAATTTACAGATAAGAATATTTATAATTAACCTTGAATGCACGTGATATAGATGGTATACATAGAATGAACTACCTAGGGATATGTGGAGCTACTTATAGCTTATCACCAACTTTGGTTATCAAATTTGTAGATAACTTTGTCATTTTTGGAAGGTACACATTTATATACCTAGTTTTATAATTCATTATTAGCTAGTTTTGTCATATAGAAGAGAAACCTATGTATCGCAACTTCTTTTACTCATCATCTCTAACTAGAAGAGATTACAAAAGTGCAAACTTGAGTCTTTCAAGCTCAAAACTCTTTGAGATGAAAAGGGCTACTAAAATCTCTCACTATAAGTGGAAAATTGTGCCACTAGATAAAGTTAATGAATGTGAATTTGGCTTACATCAAGGTAGAAAATATGCTCACATAAATGTCATTGTCTTACATCCATGATGATAATATGTTTTGCAAATATAAATATAATATTTGTTTATAAATTCCTATGAGTCTGATTTCAATAATGTAACAAGTGACCTTGACCATGTTGACGAAATGAAGTTCTCTAAGCTATGCTAATATTAGTAATGCATTGTATTATGAGTAAACATATCAAAGCCTTTTAAAAATGATTATAACTTGTAGCTCTGTCCAATATGCTAGTTTACATTTAGTGTTTATATACATTTTGTAATTTCATGTAAGTGTTAAGCTACAGAAAGTTGACTAAATTAGACCCCAAACTATTGATTGATTTATTAGTTTTTGGTACAACCGTAAAGTGAAGTTTAGTGGATTAAGAGTTGAAACAAAAAACCTAGAATATTTCTTAGAAACGAAGTCCTAAAAAGTTCTATAAAACAAACAATTGGACAAACCATTCTTCAAATTCTCATCTAGTCTATCATCACTACACTCAATTTATGGCATCGCTCATTATCATTGGCTACCTCCATTGATATTCTTATTGCAGCAGCATCATCATTGTGTCTAAGAGATCGATGTTGCCACTACCCTCATCACGATGTTAGTTCAAGGTTCCTATTGTGGAGTTATTGAGTTTGAGCTATTTTATATATATATATATATATATATATATATATATATATATATATATATATATATATATATATATATATATATATATATATATATATATATATATATAAAGGAAGAAAATAGATCCATAGAATGAAAAACGATCATTCCAATTTCCACCTCCTAGACTATAGAGCCAAGGGTTTTAAGCTTAAAACATAAATATCCATTTCACCTACTCATTTAGAAACTTGCATTCACGATTCACAAATCACAATGCATATTGTGATAATATTCCTATACTACTAAATGCAAAGAAAAAATGAAATGCTAAAACTAATCGAGAAACTAATGTTCACAAATCATAAATGGCATCACCATATGTCTAGCTAGATCACATGTGTTTATATAGCATAAACATAGAGAATATGAGAATATGAGAGAATGGCTTGCTTTATGAATACACCATTTTTAAAACCGTAATAAGACTTCATTGATATGTGATATTATTAATGTAGATGCGATAGGGTGCTAGATTTTGAGCATATTTAGGCTTCATCATTCTCCCCGGACACAATTGCGAAGCCGTCCTCGGCAAGCACGAAGAAAAAGAACCAGAACACCGTTGAACATGTCTTTAGCGTCGATGACGAAGCCGAGCCATAGGAGACCACCTAGGGACCACCACACCAAGGATGCTATCCCCTGCTTTGTCATGAGCTTGCACACTCAAAAATCTCAAAGGGATGACCATCTTCTTCATGCTCATGAGGATTCTTCAATTGAACCATGTGTTGAGGATGTGTCGAATAGAAACACTAGTATCAATGGCCCTTCTTAAATATGTATATAACATAAAATATTGTGATTTGATTTTTCATAATAGAAAAGTTGTTACGCATGATGATCAAATAGTGCAATAGAACTTCTGATGGAACACGAAACTGCACATCCCAGATGTCGACAAAGAGAAAATAGACCCGTCGCAGATTGGCGGCCTTGTTGCGATGATTAGGGAGGGAGATGAACACTTCGAATAGGACGTCGATGGGGATGCCCGTCGAAGTGGCGCTGCTAGATAGTAGTACAAGCCTCCGAACAGGACAGTTGCTGCGATGATTCTTGATCACATTAGAGGAAACCTGATGATGGCGAACTGATGCACCCAATTCTTTTCTGAATCGCCTTTTTGTAGTCAAATCGAATAGTACCCTGCCATTAATGTCTTGAATCTCTTCCCCATGAGCGATTGATTTCCCGGCCAGTGCACCAAAAATGGAGCATGGAGGAATGACTCTCCCAGGAACACGATCAAAGCAAAATCTATGCCGAGATTTCATCTCTCTTGCTCATGGAACATAAAGAAAAGAACACATATCTGCATCATCATCCTCTTCATCCTCATCGCTTTCCATTATTATCCTTTTTTGAAAACACACGAGAGAGAGAACTTCTTGTTTGACACACAATGGGGGGGGTGTGCATGAGAGAGAGAAGGGGTGTATATGGAAAGAAGCACACCCCTTCATCCCCCACATGCACCCCTTCGTATAAAATTTATTAATGAATAATATTTTCTTTTACATTGGCCTTAGCCATTGTTTCCTTGGGGATCTCAAAACTTATAGGCTTGCTTTATGAATACACCATTTTTAAAACCGTAATAAGACTTCATTGATATGTGATATTATTAATGTAGATGCGATAGGGTGCTAGATTTTGAGCATATTTAGGCTTCATCAAGAATCAAGTGTGAAAACTAGTACAAGTTAAAGTTTACAACCAAAATCTAGTCAAAATAATCATACAATAGTTACTAGCAATGTGTATCTTTGGTCAGTTTAGCTTGTGTACCGCCAAGAAAATACCCTTAAGTACTCTTTTGCAACCATGTCCACCCTTGCTCATGGTCCATGTGAAATTGCTCTTATCTAGGTGGAACTACCTCACAAGTTATCTATACACTACTTACAAACCACAATTTTGATTTCTAACATTCAATAAAGTAATTGACAAATAGTTATCTTCCCAAATATGTCAAGTTGAATCCTTGTGAGGAGTCATTTGAAGGTCCAAGAAGAATGAGAAGGAGATGGAGGACTATGTGAAATAGGTCAAATAGCATGAGGAGAGAGTGGACAAGGAGTAGGAAGAAGGAGAGATGGAAGTGGACATGGAGGAGAAAGAGACCAAGTAGTAGGAATAAATGGAGGAGGAGGAGCCATGTAAAGGGGAGATAGATAAGCAAGGAAATAAATGTATAAAAGAAAAGTTGGGAGGAGGTTAAACAATAACCACATGAGATTTGAGAAGAAATGAGAGAGATGATAGAAAAAATTGAAACACAATCTATGAGAATGAGCCATAGGTCTTTCAAAAACATCAAGAAGGTCTATTTTAATGTTTAGATTCACATCCCTATTTCGACAACAAAATGAAGTAGTTCTTTTGTTAGGGATTTTTTGGGGGATGGGGGATTTAAAACAACCCTTTTGATTACTATATCCACACCCTAGATAATAGTGCCTATAGTTTCTAGTTTTCATACTCTCCATACATAAGTTTCAAGCTACATTTTTAGCATTAGAGTGTGAAACTCTTGCTATATTCAATATCCATCCTATGAAAATGTTGCGCATGCTAATTTCTAGAATCCTTGTCTACTTTGTCAATTCATTTTAATATTTTTGGTGGAGAGATATAGATGGCTTCTGGTCCTCTTCTACTTTCTAAGTGCCCTTCTCATGTCCTTTTACATTCACAAATTTAACTATTTTCTTCCCTTTGAGCATACGTTTGGATTGGCATGTATGTTGATGTGTTCATGTGCATTCCATATTTTCCTTATTGTCCCAAAGCCAAGTGCTCTAAATATGTGAGCTATCATGAGAACTAAGTCATTCAAGAGCACCCAAAAAATAGATGATGTCTCATCCTTCATCGTCAAAGAAATGCTTCTCAAAGCCCTCACCTCCTACCCTAGTTTTCCAACTCTCTAGGCTTTTAAAAGTTGGTATCCTCTTATCCATTCCATATCATGTTCCATCCTCTTTGGAAACATATTAGCCTTCCTGTAATTTGATCATCCATATCCTTACATCCATGGAGTATATCTCAATCTTTGTGAGAACTTGGAGCACTCAACTTAGGGAGAAAGCATGAGTATAGGCATTCTTTGCAATCCAAGGACTTCATTTTAACTCTTGCTAATCATCCCCTAGCCATTCCCAAGCCTCCCTCCTCTAAGCTTTCCTCTATCCCCACCTCCCCCCTTCTAATCTTCCTCAATTTCTACTATCCCCATATTCCCCCTCCTTTCAACTTACAAATACCTCATCCTAATTGATGACTCGATATTTACCTTCCCACACCTAGTTATACTACTATAGGAGTCATTCCAATGTGTTCCTTAGTTGTAGATGAAAGTTGTAGAATGCAGTGAGTTCCACCTTTCTTTTGAGGTGGAAATATCAATGAGTCACAAATCTAGGAATGACAAGGTGCACCTACTCGCCTCTCTTTATGGACCAAACTATTTTGTCCTTTGGACCACAAGCACTAATGACTAGTCTTGCTCACCAATTTCAGTAACTGTCAAAACTTGCAAATTGCTAAAATATATTAAATTTTAAGAATAGCACTTGAAGGTAGAAGTGTTGGAAAATTTCCCAAAAGCACTATAGATATGAAAAGAACCATTATATGTGGTTATATACTCAAGTCCAAAATGTACTATGTATAGCTTTATAGCTCAAGAGTACAGCTCTCCACTTGTTGGAAGGTATTACTTACTCAAGTGATCATTACTACTGCTATGCTAGAACTTAGGAGTAAATATAGGAACATTTATCTTCAAGCCATTGATTGGGCCTCATTAATGCTACTACATGCATAAATAAGTACAATGTATTGTGCCTTATGAAACAACTTAAATATGATGTCCTAGGGCATTGAATACGACTACTAATGATAGCTAGTTCTTCAATGCTAGTTCCAGTAAATATTGTGGTATTATTATGATGGGATACTCACAACATATGCATAACACCTACTCAAGAGTGAAAATTAGTGTTTTTGTGCTAGAATTCATGTCTAAATATAGGAAAATCTATATTCAAGCCATTGAGTGGGTGTTGTTGAGTCTATACATGAATAAATAAGTAAAATGTATCATGCCTTGTGGAAATAACTTCAATCTAATGTCCTAGGGTATTGAATGTGCCTACTAGTAATCCATAGTTCCTCAATGCTAGTTCCACTAGACACTATGGTATTTTCATGTTGGGTGCTTAATGATTAGATATCTACATATGGAGTTGAGATAATGCTTATCATTGTATTTTCTTGGTTTGGAATGTGTTTTATTAGGATGGATGGACCAAAACTATAGTGATAAGGCACATTTCAATTTTTTGGGGGAAGAAATTCACTACTTTGTGACTATTGTGACAACTACATGAGTTCTTTGTGATTTCTATATGACTAAGTACGTTGTGATTGCTTATAGTGATTTTTCATTACTTTGTAGTGCTATTTTTTAAAATTTCTTAGTGTTTCGTGATTGGTATGAGACTTCTATGTGATTGCTATGGGTTTTGTTTTGAAGTCCATTGTTATTTCTTTGTATATGCTTTGTCAATTATGTGTGACTATTTTGTTGATAGTTTGGTAATGATTTGATATATCAAGTATGATATCTTCATAGTGCTTTTCCACTCCTTAATAGTTCTTTTTGAGTGATTTACAAATGGTTTGTGATGATTTCTATGCGACTAAGTAGGTTATGTGACTACTTGGAAATCCTTTATGAGTGCTTGGTTGCACTTTGAGATTGCTTTCTTAGTGCTTTGTGACTATTACGTGATTGATTTTGTGACACCCATGAATATATTGTATTTCAAGGCACAAAGCATACCCAATCAAATCCAAAATCACTCATCTCGCCTTTGCAAAACCATAAATAGCATATATATTGGCACATATGAATCCCATCACCCTTGTCCAAAATATGTCAAGACATAAATAAAGCATTGCAAAATGAAAGTTAGGTTGGAATATATATTTCTTTAAACACATTTTAAATATCAGAAGGTATGCTATTGTAGAGTATCTCATACACTTCAAGTGAAAGGAAGTACAAGTTGCACTTCTCTCAATGAGTTCTACTAGATACTTGATTAAGATTACAACATGGAAGAATATTAAGACCTCAAGTCAATTACATCAAGAAGGTGCTTGTAGTGGTGAAACCTTCATGGATACAATTCAAACTCTTCACAACAATCATCCTCAACCTACCCAAATATTCATTCTATATTTATTTTCTTAGATGTATAGCTAGCTTGAGCCCCACAAGACAAGACGATTCTCAAGAAATCCAAAACAAATATTTCAATTTAAGGTGGCTCATTCTTCTTTAGTTGTTCATATGTAAATGATCTCTTCACAATAGCCCTAGCTTTATCATTTTTGTTAACCCTCAGTAGACCACAATGGGAAAATTCGGAAAATTGGAAGTGGAAGATAGTCCCAAGGCAAGAGAAAGATGGAGGACAAAGGTGCACTCAAAAAAATATGAAGATGTGAAGCATAGGAAAAATTCTAAAATATGGAAGGAAATGTACACGAATAAACGCATCTTAATATTTCAACAAGAAGAGCGCCATGCGCATTGTAATTCATTTTGTAAAATAGCACCAAGCTCTCTCTCGTGCAAGTTGTAAAGAATAAGAGGTGCAAGCTAAGACCAATGCTCATAGGAAGGAGGAAAGAGAGTAGAGAAATGGATAAATGCTAGACCAAAAGGGGATGGCTACCCAAGGAGGGGATAGGGTATGTATAAAAGTCAATAAATGAATGAAGAAGCTCATTCTTGTGTGTGGCCAAACTTGTTCTCTTCTTGGTTCTTGCTCTTGCTTCCTTATTGTGCATGAGAGAGGGAGTGGGAGAGAGGAAGAAAGTGTGTGGCCAAAATTGTTCTCTTCTTGGTTCTTGCTCTTGCTTCCTTATTTTGCATGAGAGAGGGAGTGTGTGGCCAAACTTGTTCTCTTCTTGGTTCTTGATCTTGCTTCCTTATTGTATTGTGCATGAGAGAGGGAGTGTGAGAGAGGAAGAAAGTGTGTGTGTGAGAGTGAGGGACCGTGAAGAAGCTCATCTTCTCCTTTCATCATGATCATGATCATCTTCATCTCTTTTCATCATCATCATTATCATCATCATCATCTCCTCTCCTTCCTCGCACACATGGCTATGGAGGTCGAATCTTGAAGCTTGGAGACGGAGCTTATTTGAGAGCACACCTTGGATCATGGAGCTACTGGTGGATTCATGAAAGGAGGAAACTTGATCGGATTCAAAGGTAAGTTCATTATATTTGTGTATGGAGAAGTGCATATGGCTATGTGAGAGGTGGTCATAGCTCTCGCCTTGAAATGCTTGAAGCAATAAGAGATTCATGGATCTTGGTGGTTTGCTTGCAAGAGCATTGGCATTGTGGTTGCATGCGGGGATTCAAACCTTAGTGCTTGCATGCTCTAAGTTGAGTGATGGAGTAGGAGTTTGTCTTCGAATGGTGTCGTGCCGCTATGCAGACACAATGTGAAAAACTCTAGAGTGCATCGTCATTTGGATTTCTTATTGATCTAGAGAACCAATGCCATATTAGTCATTAATATCAATGTCCGTAGTGTGGATGGTTCAGAAATACTAGATTTTTGGACAAGTTTAACCAATTTTTGATATTTTAGATATTATCTCTTGTAAATATCCCAAAATTGTAGACAACTTCTAGAATAAGATGACATTTTCTTTAAAAAAAGCAAGGGGATTTCAACCATTTTTTAGGGACTTTATGCAAAAAGAAGGATTGGTGAAATCGCGCAATCGCAGTTTTTAGGTAGTGAACAGCACTCCGAATTAGGAGAACAAGAAGGAGCGATTTGGGAGAATTCTAGCCAAGTGTCTTATTTTTTTACCCCCCTTTCAGAGCCAATAGAAGCATCAAATTTCCGATCTAAGTAGTAGAGATGAAGCTATTGTTTTATACACATTTTTTATCTACAAGAGATTTTTATTCTCAGGATACAGAAATAAATTGGCGGGTTTCACCTCCATGAGTATTCTTCTACATATTCTATTTCTTTAAACCCCTTCTCTTCTGTCTACTCCTCTCCCTGAATCCCCCTTCACCATACTGTCTCTTACCCCGATGGCAGAGTTTCAATCCCAAACACTCCGACAGAGGTGAACTCGACGTGAAAGTCGGCAATAGGTGTGTAAAGATGGGGGATTATTTAGGTTCAAGTGGTGGTGATGCTTTACAAAAATAGATGATTACTTTGTTGCAGCAACAACAACAATAGCAAGTGTTGTTACAACAATATATGCAAACTCAACAGGAAGCAGAAAGAATTGATTCCTTAGCTGTGAATGCATTGCAAGTAGTGGGACAAGAATTGAAGCAATTTAAAGGTCAAAATGTTTTGGTCTTCATTCAGTTTTATGAAGAAAAGATGTTGTTTCATAGGGTACCCTAGTATGCATGGAGTTGGTATTTCTCTCATTTGGCCATGCATGCATTGCATGATTGGATTGATGAGTTACATAGAAGACATGTTGATTGGGAAGATTTTAAGAATGCTTTAAGAGAAGAGTTTTTCTTGGAAGATGTAGGATTTGTAACTAAAAAGACATTTATAGATTGGATTGAAAAGCCCAATAAAGGGTTCATTGGTACATCTTTGCTCCGCAAATTTGAAAGTCGGTATATGTAGTTGGATGCTAATGAGCAACAATCATTGGAGAGTGAGAAAATTGATTTGTTTCTAAAGGTTGCAGATCCTTTCTTGCAAGAGAAGCTAACCGATCATTTAGAAGATGTCTCTTCTAAAACGAGGCTAAAATCACATTGGGCTAATGTAATTGAGATAGTGCATATATTGGTAAAAAGAGAGAGCGAATGAAATTAAGATGGGGTATAGGCACCACAATTACCAGTGCTTAGAAGGGGGCTGAAAGTGTAGCCAAGGTGCTTGTGGCTATGGAAGAACAACTGGCTATACCTGTTGGTCCAGCTCTTAAAGGTAATGTTGTGGATGAAATAATCAAAGGCATGCGTGGTTTGAGGCTGAATTTGACAGAAATCTATGCAAAGCTCAAAAAGTTGGATGTTAAGATAGAAAAGCAAGCCCAAGCAATAGCCCAAAGACCATACAAAGAAGGATACAAGAGGAGATGCATTTGGTGTGATAGTTTACAGCATGAAAAGTGAGACTGTACAACCTACCGTGATGCGGAGGCAAAAAGGTTAGTCTTTTGGAAAGATGGAAAAATACATACAACAAAAATTGGTCTTCCAATAGAGCCAAATTTTGAAAATGGTAGCATGAAAAAGAGGTTGGAAGAGATGGCTACAAGGACAACATTTGTTACCAAAGATGCAGCCACATATGGGCTGAGAATTGAAAGGACCGATGAATCCCATAAAGGAGGCATGACTGAAGTAAAATCTCGTGTTTGGATGTAAGTATTAGATTGCATGGAAAATGGTAAAATAGCAAAGTCTGAATTGGCTAATGCAAGTGCTCTCCAAGGGGGAACAAGATGGAGTGCAGTAGTGGAGTCATTTTTAGCATGTGCTTATTTGGCTAAGGTTCATAATCAAGAAGCTCTTGTGGAATAAAAGAGAAGAAGAGATGAGGACACTGATGGTCCTTCCTCTTCAAGCCCATTTAAATGCATAACATGAAGTAAAATGGAGTGATAGAAAGAAGTTGAAAAAGCCATACCTGAGCATGTTATAGAGGATGCATCTCAAGAGAAGAAACAAGAAGGGAACAAAGGGAGCAAGCAGCCTGGTTAAAGGTTACAATTGGATCTTGAGATTGCCACAAACCTTAAAAAGGTCTTGGAAGATCGCATACTTGGTAGTAGAGTGGAATTCACACTTGGCGAAGTTCTTGAAATTGCAAAGTGTTAATTTCATGATACAATCATTGATATGCTAAAACCAAAAAGACAATTTGATGGTAAAGTTTTGCAAGCATTGATGCAGGTTGACAAAGACATAGAGAAACAACTTCAGAGGGAATATGATGATGCATGTAATGCTTATTTGGAGCAGGTTGATGTTAAAAATGTATTAAATGGGAGTGTAGACAGCAAGCTTGTGGCTAAAATTGGTCTTATGGGTAGCAATAAGCATAGAGAGAAGGCTATCTATAATGGGGTTGTCCATCAACAAGCACATGAAGAAGAATATACTCATTTCATTCCAAGCTGTCATTATTCATGAACGCATTGGGCTCGTGCTACAATAGAGACAATTGTTAAAGTGGGAGAAAGAGAGACACCTTGCATAGCTCTCTTGGATCATGGTTCCGAAATCAATGTTATGGCATGCATCTTGTATGAGAATGGAGGTTGGCTAATTGATATAGATCCGGGATGGCACATGCAGGCAATAAACAATTCATCAAGGGATCTTTATGTGGCTTGTTCGAATGTACTTGTGACTATTGGAGATGTTAGGGATGAATATCATTTTTTGTGTAGGATTCATGTAGTTATCCAATGACTTTGGGACAACCCTATATTTCAGAATCAAGGTTGGAAACAAAAGCCTTGGATGATGGTTCTTCATATGCTTGGGTTCACATTAAAGACAATACAAAGGCGGTACAAGTTCTCATTGTTTGTGTGAATCATTTTCCCAATCAGGATATAGGCTGTGGGATAATCCCATGCCGCCTAATGCATGAGAGTTTAAGGGCTTTTAGATAGTGCTGCTATAAGTGGAGCCTATGGCAATGCCTCTAGGAAGATAATTATGCCTCCAAGAAAGGGGAAAACTGTGTTTGTGTCTGGATTGCAAGAATGGACAGCATGTAGTCTTGACAATTTTAAGAATATGTTAGCCATGTGTAAGGTTGAAAAGGAATATGTAGGATGGGCTAAAAAAAGCTGAAGACATATGGTTTGATGGTTGTAAATGAAAGTATTTTAGGGCTCGTTAATGTTGATATAGTGGCTAAAATTTTTGCAGTAATTAACGTTGAAAACATGGTAGAAAAAGAGGTTATTTATGTTGACACTTTAGAGATGTATGAAGTCATTCAAGAGTTTATTGAGCATGAATGTTATGGGCTACAATATGGATTGCAAAATAGGATTGAAGCAAGGGTGGATATAAAGTACAAAACAATTGCAAAGAAGGTTAAGCCTATGGCTTTGCCTTTACCACTTGAAAGTGATAGGTTGGCTGAAAAAGTGACTCAATAGCCTAGTTTATGGGATCCACATGGAGTAGGACATAAATTTACAATAGAAACTTTACAAAAGCTGAAAATTAGTGATACAAGCTTTCTTTTGCCTACAGAAAGAGCTAGTTTCTTGCAGATGTTGGCAAGGCATGGGAAAGCCTTTGTGTTTCAGCTAGATGAAATTGGATGTGTTGATCCACCGACCATAGTTGCACCTATGGTGATCTTTAAAGTACCTCATGTGCCATGGAATTTAAAGCCTATTCCAATACCTCGGGCATATTTGTCTTAGCTACTAGAGATTTTGAACGAGAAGATCAAGATATCTGGATTTTTGAGCCCTCTTCAACTCCATATTCGAATTGGTGGTTTATTGTAACAAATAAGAATAGTTCTTTGAGATTTATATAGGATTTACAACTAGCTAATAAGGTCACCATAAGGAACGTTGGATCAAGCCTGATAGTGGATGAATTTGCAAAAGCATTTGTAGGCAAGAAAATTTACTCTATGGGAGATTTATATTCAGGATATGATCAGTTCCAGCTTGCATTAGATAGCTGGGATATCACTACCATGAAGACACCACTTGGATTGGTTAGGATATGTACGCTTCCACAAGGAGCAATCAATTCACTGACGCATATGATGGATATTATGCATCAAATTTTGAGGGAGTATATTCATCAATTGACCTTACCCTTTCTTGATGATGTGCCGATCAAAGGATGCAATATCTATGAGAAGAATGAAGAGTTGAATGAGCATGGATGTAGAAGATTTGTGGCCGATCATATTGTTGATTGTGACAAGATTTTAAGCCTTCTTGAAGAAGTGCATTTGACTCTGTAAGGAGAAAAGTCGGTTTTGGATTGGAGGAAGTATTAGTTGATGGGCACATGTGTGGACCATATGGGAGAAAGCCCTCACCAATAAAGATGGATGCCATAAGCAGGAGTGGGAGACATGTTGGAATGTATTTGAGGTGAGAAGTTTTTTGGGTGCATGTGTCTTTTACTTGATATGGATTCCGCATTTTGCTCATGTGGGTGAAAGTTTATATCAACTCTTGAGAAAAGGCCAAAAGTTTTGGTGGGGTAAACAACATATGAAGGTAGTTTAGAAGTTAAAGAGCTTATTGATTTCAGCCCCAATACTAAAGAGAGAAAATTATGAGAATGGGTAGCCTATTATTCTCACCGTGGATACAAGCCCAATTGGCATTGGTTGGGCAGTGGATCAAGGTGATGCTAATGGGAATAGGTATGCCATTCGGTTTGGAGCAAAGGTCCTCAATGAATGGCAGCAGTGGTATTCTCAAGTCAAAAAAGATCTTTGGGGCGTAGTGACAACCCTTAAGTGTGATAGAGAGTATTTTATGTGAGCTCATGTAGTGGTAGAGACTGATTATCTACCTCTATTGGGCATGATAGTAAATTTCTGAACTCCTGATATTGCCATGTTACGGTGGCTTTCAGCAGATTGCAGGTAGAGAAAACCTGGCGACTGACTTGCTTTCATGAGAAAGATTTGAAGATGAAGAGGAGCTGATGGAAGATGAAGAGGATAATGTGATAGGTGCTGAAAATAGCTTTATGACAGCAAGGAATGAGTATGTAGCTGCCGTTACTATAGGTACAAGTGTTGTAATAGGGATTTTAGCAGAAAAGAGCTTACAGCCATGGAGAAGAGATAGGCAGTAGAGAGAAAGCATCATCAGTGTTATGCTTTTGTGAGAACACAAATTTTGCAAGAGTTGTATGAGAATGATTGGATAAAAATAGGTCAATACCTCAGTCTCATGACATAGAAGGCTGAGAGGTCTGAAGCTGAATTCAAAAGGATTAAAAGTAAAGCTTATGTGATTTTCTTAAAAGATGGATATTTATGGAAGCATGCAAAAAAAAAAGAGAGGAGCTCCAGTACATGTATTGGGAAATAGGGCTTCTCAACAACAGGTGATGCAGGAGTTTCATAAAAGCTTATGGGCTAGACATAGAGGAGTTTGGGACACATTTGCCAAGATCAAAGAGAAGTATTGGTGGCAAAACATGTATAAAGATGTGGAGCATTATGTGGAATCATGCAGTGTCTATCAAATATATTCCATGGTAAATCATAGAGATGGGTTGCAACCAACCTATCCATTGTCTATGCATTACAAATGGGTAGTTGATTTGGTTACCATGCCTACACGTTTATGGAATATGAGATATCTTGTGCTTGCACGAGAAGACTTGAAAAATCAAGTGGAAGGTCAAGCTCTTAGTACAAAGACTACTCAAGTAGTTTGTAGGTTCTTATTGGAAGAAGTCTTTTGTTGCAAGTATGGTTGTGTTGGTAAAGTGGTTGTAGATAGAGGAGAATTGGATGTGGATGAGGCTCATGACTTCTTTTCACAATTGGGTATCAAGTTGGCTTTAACTTCAGCCTACAATCTTGAAGCAAATGGCAAAAATGAAAGAGGTTATCATCCTATCATTCAGGCATTAGCAAAGTCATGCAAGGGCAAGATGAAAGAGTGGCCAAGAATGTTACCCTTTGCTTTATGGGTTGAAAGGACCACTCATAGTGCAGTTACAAGATATATGCTTGCTGAATTAATGTATGGACAACAACCAATCATGCCTATTGAGGAGACTATTGCTACTTGGAGTGTTCTACCATGAGAAGAGGGTTTGGAAGAGTTACTAGTCCTATGCATTAGACAGTTAGAAAGAATGCATGATGATATTGAGATAGCCATGAAAAAGTTGATGACTACAAGGATTAAGAACAAGAAGAGGTTTGACAAGCGACACAGACTTTGACCATGAGATATACAAGAAGGGGACCGGGTGCTGGTCTATGACAATAGCTTGGAGAATCAGGATAGTGCCAGTTGGAAGATGTCAAAGTAGTGGTTAATGCTACCTATGCATTAAATGAGATGGATGGGACAGCTCTAAGGATACTAGTGGTTGGAATACGTACTAACTCTTTAAACATAGGGAGTCTTTAGCATATGAGTTGAAGGAGTTGTATATTGAGCATGAACATGAGAATATGTTAGAAGAAGAGGTAGAAGATGAAGGCATTGACATGGTAGAGGATACTTCTTCTAACACTGCACATCCATAAGACTTTGGCACATGTCGAAGGATGTGCAGGTTAGGAGGGGATAGATATTGTACCACTATGCGAACATAGTGTGAAAAACTCTAGAGTGCATCGTCATTCGGCTTTATTATTGATTTAAAGAACCAATGCCATATCAGTCCTTAATGTCAATGTCCGTAGTGTGAATGATTAAAAAATATTATATTTTTGGACAACCTTAGTCAATTTTTGATATTTTAGATATTATCTCTTAGAAATATCCAAAAATTGTAGACAACTTCTAGAATAGGATGACATGTAAAAAAAAGTAGGTGTTTTTCAGCCATTTTTGGGGGATTTTATGCAAAAAGAAGGATTGGCAAAATCGCGCAATGCGCAATCGCAATTTTTAGGCTTCCAAGTTTGACCACTCAGACATCTACTTTTCTTTAGGATCCCACTTGGACAGCCGAATCTAGGACTCGGATGGCCAAGTCTGGGACTTGGTTGAGCTGTCCAGAACTCTAATTTTGACCATTTTTTGCCAATCCAAGACCCCTTACGACCAACACCTAGCACCAACCTAGCTTGGAATCCAGACCAGTAGATAAGACCATAAGGCTATTTATACTCAAAACTTTGACCTAGTAGTATAGGATTGCATGAAATAACTAACCACTAGTTGCTTACCCCTGATAGAGACTCAATTTGACCATTTTTGGGCCAAATGCCCATCAAACCACCTATCAAAACCCATGAGGAACCCAAAACCAACTAGTAGGAGTGATCATAGTCGGCACAAAAAAACTGCAATAGCATGAAGTTGATTGGATGTGATTGACTTCATTGAAACTTTGCATTGTGGACACTTAAGTGCATGTGAAAATTGGAAAGCTTGATTTGGCACAATTTACATCAAATTGCACCGCTCAAACATATAAGTGTGTGAACATTTGTAAACTGACTAGATTAACAAGAAACGCGCTAAAGGGAGATTAAGCTAAAAAAGAATCCACCAATACGAGTGACCCAAAATACCAAGAACAAATGATTAGAAAAGACAACCATACAACTAAGGGAAGGAAGGATTAGCCAAGATTAGAGACACATATTTAGCTAGCCTAGTTGACCTCATAGAAACATAGTGGGTTAGGTATTTGACCCATCCACCAAAATCGAAGCTCTAGTGCACTTTGTGGAGGAACCACTAGAGGAATATTTTTACTTGAACCCTTATGTCTCTTATGACAAAGATGCAATCCCATTTTGATGGACTATAGGCTTGTGTTGGCCATGGTCTTAGGCAGAGAAAGAGCTAGAGGCCTAGGAGGAGCTCAGAATTAGGAACCCATAGCATGTTGGACATATGACCATCTAGGGCATATCTTGTCCCGTTGCCTTGAAAATGAGCAAGAAAATAGAGAGAAGGCCAACTTGAGGTGCCCTGAATGCAGAGTCACACATCTATTCACCGATTTCCCTAGGCAAAAACCCTCCATTAGCTTTGCAATCATGCCATCTATGCCACTCAGACTCTTTTGTATTGAGTCACTCGACAACCATGATACACCTATTCCCCTAAATGTCATAATACAAGCTCAAACAAAGAAGATTGGTTTCTCATTACCTGGACCTAACAACTTGGATGCATCCTCTATAGGGAAGAAGAGTCAATGAGATGAAGGAAAAAGAGAATTGAGACAAAAATAAAGCTCAAGATTGAGAGTGAGACCACATTGACCAATAGAAAAAAGGTCACATATGCCAAAGTAGAAACCTCTGCTCCTAAGATGAAAGAGAATGGAAGTGTTAAGATCAAAGAGTACATTGACCCCAACCAACAACAATTGAGGGTTGCAAATAAGGTCAAGGAGCGGATAAAAGAAGCAAAAGATCACCTTCAAGATGCCAAACCTATCATTGAGGATGAGATTAATGAACTCTCGACCTTGAGCCCATGAGCCTCTTCCACATATCTGAGGGTAAGAGAGACAACACCACCACATGAACAATTGCATAGGCATGATGAGGGGGACCATGGATACACAAACAACTCATGAAAAATGGCAAGGAGCCCATGGAGTTGAGGAGGAAAAGACGGATGGCAAATTGCTAACCTCACTAATAACAACTCCTATAACATTGTCATTGGGAGAATTGCCTAGGAAAATCTCTACACTTTGGCAAGAATTGAAGTGATGGGTAGAACACAATAATGACCATGAGCTACAAGATCTTCTAGATCATGATGCCATAACAGACATACCAAGCCTAACACTGAACCCAATATCTAAATCCCCACAAGTAATGCCTTTTGGAAGGACAGTGAGATGCACCTAGTCTTACTTGTAGTTACCTTAGAGAATGCTACACGAAAGGGGATAGTGGACATGGGAGCAGGGGTTAGTGTACTTAGTCATGTAGTCTTGCAAGCTTGGGGAAACCCACCTCTAGAGACTGCAAGGTTCAATGTCACTCTAGAAAATGGGATGAAAGTTAGACCCTTCAGAGTCCTAAAGGACTGGCCACTAAAGATAGCATGAATCCAATTCTCAATGAACTTCGTAGTTATGAAGGGAGTGGAATACGATGTCCTGCTCGACAAACCTTGGATGAAAATACTAGAGTAATAAAGGACTAGGGTAATGAGTTGATATTCTTGGGTAATAGATTAGAAGTAGTTTGAGTAGAGCTGGACACATGGAAAACCTCAACAATGGACTTAGATGCCATCTCTACCTTGCTAAAGGGAAACTCAAGGTCTAGAAGTGATTATGGACCTCTAACAAGGTACATTCCCTACCCTAAGGATGAGTGAGACTGGTGGATGCATGTAGTGGAAACCATTGATCTCCTATTATTAGAAGATGAGGGTGGATCTAGCCAAAGTGTAGACTTAGCTAACAAACCTAAGATTGCTCTCACTTCTAACCTACCCATGTATCCTTGTGTATGATGGACAATGGGAGTTCCATGGGTCAACCAACACCAATCACTTATCGTGCCCCAGCCAATAAATTAGAACTCCACAAAATCCTTGAGTACATGTCAAGTTAGCTTGCATGTAACCCAACTACCAATTTAAAGCCTTTCAAGGATCTTATGGAAAGCAGAGAGTGGCAATGGACTAAGGTGCACGACCTAAATTTGTCATATAACTGGACTCTCTTGACAAGTGTGGTAGAGCTCAAAAGTAGGAACCTTGATAGCAACATACAATCCTAATATGAGGATTTTGATGATGAGTAATAATATTGCTATTCCATCGATGATGAGAAGAGCAAAGAGGAAGCAGAGACCATAGAATATGACACGAGGAAAGAGTAATTGAGAAAATTAGAGTGGAAAATAAACCCCGAGAAGTCAACAAGGTTCAAGTGAGAAAAGGAGTTGCCAAGGTAGATTGCGATTGAGCTTGGTTAGAATGCCTTGAGATGGTAGATTATGAGCAAGCAGGACTAGCTCATCCTTGCATCACACCATTACTTAGAGTAGAATCAACTTTAGATTTATGAGCACTACAAGAAATAGTCTCTTCCAATGGGGATGTCAAGTAAAATTTTGAGTTAGATGTGAGCTTTGATAGTGATCTTGAGATACCTTAACCACATGGGACTTGACGCACCAAGGGGGACCTTCCACTCCACCTAAGGTGCAAAAGGCTAAAGGAGGAGAAAAGGAAACAATCAAAGTCTTCATAAGCTAAATGGCAAAGAACCCCATGACCTGCCTAATCATTTTACAAAGTACAAAAGGATGATAGAATATTGGTGTTGGTAGGAGCCAAATGGCAAGGGTAATCTAGTGAACCCATCGAAGGACTAGCCAAGGTTAAGGAGGTTAACTTGGAAAGAGGGGAGGACAAGCCTCGACCCATGTACGACCTAACTAAGAAGGAGGAGCATGATCTCATAAACCTCCTAACGGAATCTAACGATATGTTTGGATAGTCCTTAGATGAGTTGAAGGGAATAGATTCAAGTATTGTGGCTCACAACAACCCCATGACCCCCAATATAGCACTAGTCAAGCAAGGACCATATGCAATGAGTCCTAATCATGCACACACTATGAAAGAGGACATTAATAAGCTATTGAAGATAGGATTCATTTACAAGATAGAGCATATGGACTCGGTGTCAGTCATAGTCATAGTCATAAAAAATAATGGTAAGATTCAAGTGTGTGTAAACTATAAGAAGGTCAATGCAGCCACCAAGAGAGACAATTACCTATACCATACGTAGAGCATGTGCTAGAGAGAGTGGTAGGAAAGGAAGCCTATATCTTTGTGGATGGCTTCTTAGGCTACAACCAAGTGTAAGTCCATTTGGATGACAAACACAAGACACCATTTGCCACTGAATGGGGGGTGTTTGCCTATATAGTCATGTGATGTGGACCAACTAATGCCCTTCCACCTTCCAGTGTCTCATGTGTGCCATTTTTAAGGGCATGCTTAGGAAATGGTTGGAAGTCTTTGTCAATGATCTATGCGTTGTCATGCCACTACGCGAATACAGTGTGAAAAACTCTAGAGTGCATTGTCATTTAGCTATCTTATTGATCTAGAGAGTCAATGCCATATTAGTCATTAGTGTTAGTGTCCATAGTTTGGACGATTAAAAAATACTAGTTTTTTAAAGCAAATTTAGCCTATTTTTTATGTTTTGGATATTATTTCTTGTAAATATCCTAGAAAGCTATAGAAAATTTCTAGAATAGGGTGACATGCAAAAAGCAAGTTGCTTTTAGCTAGTTTTGGAAAGCTCATGCAAAAAGAAGGATTGGGGAAATCACATGACACGCGATCGCAATTTATAGGCAGTAAACAACACTCCGAACTAGGAGAAGAAGAAGGAGTGATTTAGAAGGATATTGACTAGGTGTCTTGGAGTTTTACTCCCCTTTTTTGGAGGCAACGGAACCATCAGATTTGTAGTCTGAGCAGTAGAGAAGAAGCTAGTGTTTGATGCACGTTTTTGGTTAAGAAGGGAGCTCCATGAGATCTAATGCTTGGAGATTTCTTCTGAGTAGGGCCAGACAATGAATTTTCTTATCTTCTCAGGTTTTGTCAATACATAGTGCTTTGTTTTTATCTTGTGTACCTATTGTCTATTCTTTTTCTTCTCTTCTATCTCAAGTTCTCTACTTCCATCCCTGATCCTCGGTGGATACAACCTTTCAACTAAAATGCCTCCAACATTGGTGAACCCAACATGAAAGGTTGTCAAAAGGAAAGATAGGATGGGAGAATCTTTAAGCACAATTTCTAGTGATGTTTTGCAACAATTAGTGCAGAATATGAACATGCTTATGCACGTACAACAACAACAATAGGTGATGCAGTCTTCTACTATAAAAAAAAATATTGTGATGAATGCTCTGCAAGCATTTGAGCATGAGATGAAGTTTTTAAATGTAAGAATGTATCTGCATATTTGCATACTTATGCTCAAAATATGGAGTTCTTTGGGATGGCTCAACTTGCATGGAGCCAATATTTTGTACAAGTTAGTATACATGAATTGAAAGCCTGAGTTATTGAATTATACATGTAGGATGTTGACTGGGTAGCTTTCAAGAAGACACTAAGAAAAGAATTTTACATTGGTGACACTAGTTTGATTACCTGCAAGACTTTTCAAGAGTGGGTTCTACAACCCAATAAGGATCTTGTGGTGGCTACAGAGTTATTAAGAGAATTTGAAAGTCGGTTTGAGCAGCTAGATCTTGCAAAATAGAAAGCTCTTGAAAGTCTGAAAATTGAATTGTTTCTACAAGTAACAAATCCTAAGCTTCAAGAGAGGCTTGATGATTTGCTAGAGGATCAAACTATAGAGATAGGTCTTAAAACAGAGTGGAGGCATGTTAAGGAAGCTGTTACTGCATAGATGAAAAATCATAGAAGAAGTGAAAGATTACATGTATCTAGCTTGCCCATTGTTATAGGAAAAACATTTTATGTATCCAGTAAGCCACCCACTTCTGTGGCTAATCCTATGGCTGCACCTGCTATTGTTCCCACTGTTAGGGAAGATGTAATAGATGAATTGATCAAAGGCATGCAAGATCTTCAGTTGAAGATTGCAAAATTAGATGAGAAAGGTTAAGAGGAAAGGGGACATGGAGCAGGCCCTAAACCAAGGAAAATATGTATGTGGTGTGATAGTTTGTAGCATGAAAGGAAGGATTGTGCTGCTTATCAAGAGACCTTGGCATGAGAACTCATCTTTTGAAAAGATAGCAAGATCCATGTGCAAGAAATGGGATTGCCTATTGCTTTGAATTTTGCAAAGGGAGGTATGCAAAAGTTGTTGGAAGATTTGGTCGTCCGAAATGCTTATGAGGCTATAAATGCTTCTACTTTTGGTCTATAGCTGGATAGAATGCCTGGCCAAGTAATGGTTGGTCTGAAGGCTGCAATATGGACACATGCTTTGCATGCAACTAGAAAGAGGAAATTTAATGATAGTGAAATGCCTCATGTAGGGCAAGACATTCTTGACATAACTGGCGGGGAATCACTGGTAGATACATATTCAGTGTATGCATATTTAGCAAAGGTGCAAAACACGGATGTACTTGTGGAAGAAAAACGAAAGGGAGATGAAGATAATGTAGGGACATCTAAAAGAGTGATAAGAAGAAGTGTGGATTAGCCTTAAGCTACAAATAAGCCACCTCCTAAGCATGTTATGGAAGAGGTTGGTCATGAGCAAAAATAGGATAGTAAATAAGAGGGAAAAAAGAAGGGCAAGCATCTAGGATATAAGCTGCAGTCTAATATTGAGACAATCACAGATCTTAAGAAGGTTCTTGAAGAACGAATTTTAAACAGTTGAGTGGAATTCACCATAGGAGAGGTGCTTAGTATCGCCAAGTGGGAATTTCATGACAAAATCATTGACATATTTAAGAGGAAGTTTCCATTTCTTGGTGATACCACTAGTGCATTACTGCAATTTGAAGAGAATATTGGTTTGTTGGGTATTCGGAATGAATATGAGCATGATGTAAGTATTAGTTGATCTATGCATAATGATGCTAATCAATGGACAACATGTGAAAAAGAGAAGAAAGTGGCTCAAAATGCATTGTCTTGTAGCAATATGCATGCTGGAGTAAGGCAGATGCAACAATATGGGGAAGAGACTCTAGGATGTAATCCTCGAAGTCATTACACAAGAAATCACTAGGCCAGGGCTACCAGTGAAATGGTAGTGAAAATAGGGAAGCGTGAAAATCATTGTGTTTCTTTGCTTGACTATGGGTCCTTGACCACGAGTTCGAGAGATTAATGTCATTGAGTGCAGATCGTATGAGAATGGTGCATGGCTTGTGGACATTGATCATGGTTGGCATATGAGGGTAGCAAATAATTCTTTGGGGGAGCTTTATGTTGCATGTCCTAATGTAAAAGTGATAATTGGTGATGTACAAGAAGAGCAACACTTCTTTGTGCAAGATAATTCCCCATATGGAGTGATTTTGGGATAGCCCTATATTACAGGAGTGCGTATAGAAACAAAAGTGCTTGATGATGGTTGTACTTATGCAAGAGTCAGAAGCAAGGATGGGAGAAAAGTAGTCTAATTTCTTATCATTTGTGTTAATCATCCTAGGAATTGGGATACACTTCGAGAGTCTCCTTTGCCTCCAAATGAAAGGGAATTCAAAGACTTGGATTTTCATTAAGCACTACTATAATGCAGGGCTACAATAGTCCTATTCAGAGGATGTACTCACCTCTTTATGGAATGAAGCATGTTTTTACTATTGTTTATTCTTAGTTTATAGCAAACAATATATGTTGGTTTAAGCCTATGGAAGCTATGTGCAAGATTGAAGGCATACCTATGAAATGGGCTACTAAGAAACTGAGAGCACTGGGGTTGTTGGCTGAAAATGAAGGCATTTCAAGCATTGTTTATGGGCTGAATATTACTAACACTATGGCTAAAATTTTAGCAACTATACACGTAGAAAATGAGGCTGAAAATAGAGTGTTGCCAGCTGAGTAGAAAGGATTACAATGGGCTGAAGCAATTATAGAGAAAAAGTATCACATAGTTGACAAAAAGGTGAAACCAATTACTTTGCTGCTTTCATAAAAAAATGAGGGTCTATATAAAAAAGTGTCGAGACATCCAAGCTTACATGATCCTAAAGATATAGGCCATCCATTTACATCTGAAACATTACAAGAATTGAAAGTTGGTGTAGAAGGGTTTCTTTTGCTTGCTAAAAGAGACTATTTTATGTAGATGTTGGCTATGCATGGAAAAGCATTTGTGTTTCAACCAACTAAAATAGGTTGTATGGATTTGAATATTGTGTCTCCTATGGTAATATTTAATATGCCACATGTACCATGGAACTTGATGCCTATTCCAGTGCTGCCTAAATCTTACTTGCTAAAGCTAATGTATTTGCTAAATGAAAAGATTCACATGAAGATCTTGTATCCCTCTTTAGTTGCGCACTCAAATCGTTGGTTTATTGTGTCAAAAAAGAATCGCTTTGAGATTTATTCAAGACATGCAATCAGTCAATAAAGTGACCATAAGAAATGTGGGTGTAGGTCTAATGGTTGATGAATTTGCAAAGGCTTTTGCAGGCAGAGCAATCTATTCTTTGGGTGATCTTTACTCAGGTTATGATCAGTTTCAGCTTGCAATTGAGAGTAGGGATATCACAACCATGAAAAATCCCTTGGGGTTAGGACAGATGTATCCTCTCCCCATGGTACAGTAAACTCAGTGGCATACATGATAAATGCTATGAATAGGGTACTCAAGGATTTTATACCACAATTGGCAATGCCCTTCTTGGATGATGTTCCAATCAAAGAGAGTGCAATGGATGAAAAGAATGAAGGGATGGATGCTCATGGGTGCAGATAGTTTGTTGCTGGCCATATTGTTGATTGTGAAAGGATTTTGATGCATCGAGAAGAGGTACATTTAACACTTTTTGGATAAAAGTCTGTGTTTGGAGTTGAAGAGGTTTTGATTGTTGGGCATATGTGTGGGCCCTATGGGCAAAGACCATCACCAAGCAAAAATAGATGGGATTGATAGAATGCAAGATGTATGCATGAATGTATCTGCGGTGCATAGATTCTTGGGTGCATGTATATTCTATCTGATATGGATCCCTCACTTTGCACATGTAGCTAATGCTCTATATCAGCTCTTGAGGAAAGGTCAGAGATTTCATTGGGAAAGAAAACATTAGAAAGCAATGAAGAAATTGAAGCGGCTCTTGAAATCTACTCATACATTGAGAAAGACTGATTATTCACATGGAAAGCCTATCATTATTACTATTGATATGAGCCCCCAATCAAGGTTAGATGGGCAATCGGGCAAGATGATGAGGAAGGGAAAATGTACGCAATTCAATTTGGTTCTAAAGTATTGACTGAACAATAGAGAAGGTATCCACACGAAAAAAGAGGATTATGGGGAATTGTGATAGCCCTTAAATATGATGAGTATTTTATGGGTACTCCTGTAGTCATTGAAACTAATTGTTTGCTTGTATTGGATATTATCACTAGTTGTGCTACCCCAAACATTGCTATGCTCCAGTGGATTGCATACATTAAATCTTTGAACCCTGAATTTCAACATATTGCAAGAAGAGATAATCCAATGGCAAACATGTTATCTCGAGCACGTTATGAGATTGAAGATGGGATGATGGATGAGGAGGAAAAATATTACTTACTTGTGGCTGAAAATGATGTTATAAGAGTTAATTTAGTGATGCGAGGAGTTGTTACAACACTAACAAAAGCTTGGGAACTAGTTTATGATAGCACTTTAGACAATCAGCATAGTCCCATACATAAAATCGCCAAAAGATGGTTTGGACCCTATGTGATAAGGTATGTGTTTGAGAATGCTACTTATGTATTAAATGAGCTAGATGGGATAGCCAAAAAAATTCTGATAGAATGGAAAAGAATCAAATTATTCAAGAGGTGGGAATCTATTGCCTATGAGTTGCCAGAATTGGAAGAAAATAGTGGCCATGATATAGGGGTTAGCTAGGAAGATATGGAAGATGAAGAAGTAAAGGATATGATTGTAGAGGATGAGGAGAACTCAGAATCTGGTGACAACAAGGACTTTGGCACATACTGAAGGATGTGCAAATTCAGAGGGGGTGGATGTCATGCCACTACGCGGACACAATGTGAAAAACTCTAGAGTGCATCGTCATCCGGATTTCGTATTGATCTAGAGAGTCAATGCCATATTAGTCATTAATATTAGTATCCATAGTATGAATGGTTCAAAGATACTAGATTTTTGGATAATTTTAGCCTATTTGATATTTTGTATATTATTACTTGTAAATATCCTAGAAAGATATAGAAAACTTCTAGAATAGGGTGACATGCAAAAAGCAAGTTGCTTTTAGCCAATTTTGGGAAAGCTCATGCAAAAAGAAGAACTAGCAAAATCGCATGATGCGTGATTGTAGTTTACAGGCAGCAAACAACACTTCAAACTAGGAGAAGAACAAGGAGTGATTTGGAAGAATCTTAACCAAGTGTCTTGGATTTTACCCCCTTTTAGAGCCAACAGAACCATCAGATTTGCGATCTGAGCAACAAAGAAGAAGCTAGTGTTTGATGCACGTCTTTGGTTTAGAAGGGAGCTCCATGAGATCTAATGCTTGGAGATTGTTTCTGAGTAGTGCCAAATAATGAATTTATTTATCTTCTCATGTTCTATCAATACATAGTACTTTGATTCATTGTGCTTTGTATTTATCTTGTATATCTCTTGTCTATTCTTTTTCTTCTCTTCTATTTCCTATTCTCTACTTTCTTCTATCTCTAATCCCCAACGGATACAAATTTTTTACTAAAACTCCTATGATAACATCCACACCAGCTAGGAAGAGCACTTGGAAAAACTGTGAATAGTATTTGAATGGTATGGGTAATATGATCTCTCACTGAACTCCTTGAAGTGCCAGTTTTGGGTGAAGCATGGTTGCATCTTAGGGCATGTTGTGTTGAGAAATAGGATAGCCATAGACTTTTCTAAAGTCAAGGTGATTACATACCTTCCCCCTCCCTTGACCAACTTTAAGGGAGTTCAATGTTTCTTAGACCACACAGGATACTATTAGTGGTTTGTATTGAATTATGCATTGATTGCTAGAACTTTGTACAAGCTCTTAATAGTATTTGAATGAACCCAAGAATATAAACATGCCTATGAAAGGCTTAAACGTACTCTAACTTCAGCTCCTATCTTAACAGTCCCAGATTGGTCCATTACCTTTCACATGCATATTGATGCATCAAAATTTGCCATGGGAGAAGTGTTGTACCAACCTAGTGAACATAACCTCGACTGTCCAGTGAGCTTTTCTAGTAGACAACTCATTGAGATAGAAATGAACTACTCTACAACGGAGAGGGAAGAGCTAGCCATGGTGTTCACCGTAAACAAGTTCAAATACTATCTTCTAGCAATTCTCTTCACCTTATTTGTAGATCATCAAGCATTGCTTTATCTTGTGAATAAGCCTTATGCAACATGATACATTGCTTGATGGTTACTTCTACTTTTGAAATTTGACTTCCTTGTGGTTGTAGGCAAGGGCAAATAGTAATATATGGTAGACCATATGTCCTGCATACCCATAGGAGGAGTCATTGGACACTGCATTAATGACGACCTATCGGATACACACCTTTTTAAAATGTCTAGCAAAAAGAGTTATTTAGAGTAGATCTCGCACCATATTGGGCATTGGACATAGTCCACATACTCAAGAATGGACTACTGAAATGATCCATAAAGAAAGCTAGATTAAAAAGACTAAATTTGAAGATCCAACCCTATTAGTTGATTGTGGGTCAACTATATAGGGCAGGAAAATATGGACTTTTAACAAGATGTGTCTACAAACATGAAATGTATGATGTGCTCAAGGAAGCACATGGTGGAATAGCTAGAGGGCACTTCAATTGTGGAGAAACTACAACACGCAAGGTTTCTAGTCCCAGTTGTGGTGGCCAACACTATTCTATGACGTAGCCAAGTTTGTGAACCATTGTAATGAGTGTCAAAATACTAAAGTCCCTACTCATAAGGACAAAATGGAGTTGACCTTGGTGGAGATCACATGCCAACCATTCGAGAAGTGGGGAATTGACTTCATCAGTTGAATTAGCCCTGCAGCTCAACACTCCCAAGCCAGGTACATCATTGTCACCACGGACTATCTCACCAAGTGGGTGGAAGCTTAAGCAACTCGCAAGAATGATGCTAAGACCACGACCAAGTTCCTTTGGTAGCAAGTAATCTCACAGTTTGGTTGCCCTATAGAGTTGGTTAGTGACCAAGGCACACACTTCATTAATGAAGTGATCATTCACTTGTTATCCACTTTCTTAATAATCCACAGAAAGTCCTCTCCATATTATCCTCAAGCCAATGGTTAAGTCAAATCCATGAACAAAATCTTGGTAGGTGCTCTAAAAAAATTGGTCTCTTCCTTGCACAATGATTGGGACAGCAAGCTCATGGTGGCAACTTTATGGGCATATAGAACAGTCTACAAAATAGCCATAGGATAGACTCCATTTAGATTGACCTATAGAATTGAAGCTATTTTTCCAATGGAATTCTTTGTTCCATGCTTGAGAATAGCACCCAAGAGAGATGGGAGGGCCAAGAAGCATGGACAAATCAATTAGTAGAGCTGTAACATCTATGTAAGACTCGTCTCATTGCAACCCATGCTCTAATTTGTGAAAAGGCACGCCGCAAGATTTGGTTTGATAAATATGTCAAGCAACAAGACTTTGGGCAAGGAGACTTAGTCTTGCTATACTGTGTCAAGGGACATAAGTAGAAAATGAAGTTTAGGGGATTGGGACTTTTCAAGGTCTGCAATGTCAGTAGAACAAGGAATATGAAACTTGAAACACTAGAAGGAGAGGGTATAGGTTTTTTCAACGAAAGCCGCATTAGAAAGTATTACCCTCCATCACATCCACTTCATGAACCTCTGATGATAGAACCATCAATGAACATGAGGGTTGAAACCATCACAAAACTGGAAGAGGCAGATGAGGAAGTAGTAGCACCAGCCAACCTACAGATCATTGTAGCCTCCCAAAATACATATACCCTTGATGCGCTAATTGACGAGGGAGCTGACACCAATATCTTAACACATGAACACTAGACCACCATGGGTCACAACCTCAATTGCAACCAACTAATATGAAGCTCAGCCCTTTTGCGGAGCAATCCTATCAACTCTTGGAAAGATGCAAACTAATGGTTTCTATTGAGACCATGAGCCTACCCATCATTTTCTACATGCTATCTAACAAGCAAAGTGTTGGTAAGGAGTCACTACTAGGACACGTGTTTAAGAAACAAGTTCCTTTTAATGCTGACTATGACTCACAATGCATCCACCTTGCTATTGGTCATGTTAGAATAGTAATAGCTTTTAGCAATGGCATTAGAGTTGTCCCAAATTTTGTAGTGCCACCAGTAGCTAAACCTAGTGTCCACCCTAAGGAGGGGGTAGTACATCACAATGTACTCCCATAGTACCTTCATAGCCACATGTGGAAACCCCACCTAAAGCTATGGCCCAAACACTCAAGTGGTTCTTGAAGCATAGACCACAATTTACAAATGTCAATCATCGAGAATGCATAGTTTCCATGCCTCAAGCTCTAGGCCTAAATAGTGGAGTTGGCGCTCCTATAGTTCACATGTGGTTGAGTAGAAGTGGGTTCCAAAAGCCCTACTACAAGTCCAAGCATATTATGAGGGTAACACCCAACTATGGTTTCCTAAACTCTAGAGTGCTATGTATGATCCTTAATATCATGCCCCAAAAACCAAGCTTCAGAACCATGAACCAAAACAGGGGAGCAAAAAAACTAAATGGAAGGGTGCTCCATTCTTGAGTGCTCAAATGGCCTATCAACCCAAAGATCAACCAAGAGTCAAAGCAACCGCTCATGAGTGAGCTCCCACCTAATGACTCTAAGATTATCACCACCGCAAAACCTGATGACAAAGCATCAATTGAACTTCAAACCTCACAAGCCAATCCTGCCACACCCATTGAGGATATTCAAGTGGAAGCACCCGACATCAACTTGCTCTCAACTTGTTCAACTAAACCCAAACCATCATCAAATCTTAGCTTATTTCCACCATGATGATCCATTCTTAAAGTGTCATCCAACATGGTCATGGATACAGGGGATGACATGGCAATGTGCATCCAATGACTGGATTCAACTTTCACACTATTTACTAGAAGTTACAAATGTTTGGACCTAGGCCGACTTGACGAACCCATAGCAAAAAAGGTACGTTCCTTGTCTTGTTCTTGGGAAGAATACGAATTAATTTTTATTAAGAGTTCCACTATTGTAAATGAGATGATTGAGAAAAGGCTGTAAAACCAATGCTTGATCACATCCTATAAGAAAAGTAAAATCTCCATGCCACCTTAGGAACTTTCTGAACTCCAATGACTTATTGAATTTGAGTTTGATTTCTTATGCAAGTGGTATAATTTGTTCCTTTCATGGGCTCAAGAGGGCTACCAAATCATGATCAATGCAAAGCAACGACGTGCCATCAAGACTTCCGAGAACAACCCAACCTATGTGGGCCCCACCTCATTTAAAGTGTTGGTCATAACTACGAATCGGCCATTACAAGACAATATCATGCTTCACCCATACTTGGATAAGATTCTAATGGAGAAAGAGCTCCACATTCCAAGTCAACTCAACTCTGGTGACATCTTAACTGATGTATTATCTTATTTTATGCAACTAGGAATTTGCCCACAGGATATAGACCAAAAGTGAGGCATACCATGGATGCACTGAATGCATATACACCTTGAATTCTATAATCCTAGGAAGGTTTTTTGTCTTTTCCAAGGGGAAGGGGGGTAATGGATGAAAACTCAAAATAGAGATTGAATTCTATAATCCTAGGAAGGTTTTTTGTCTTTTCCAAGGGGAAGGGGGGTAATGAAAGCCTAGGAAGTTTTTTTGTCTTTTCCAAGGGGAAGGGGGTAATGGATGAAAACTCAAAATAGAAATTGAATTTTAAAAAGGAAATAATGAATGTGTTAAGTGTATGGATCGATTGACATGAGAATTCTAAATCTTGTGGATTATATTCCTCATTGTTAGACACTAATCTTTCTAGTCATTTTACTTTCCATGTAAGAGATGCCTCTTAAAGAAAACTAATTGAGGAATATTGTATGATGATAGGAACCAAATTGGCAAGTCAATAGAATAAAGCCAATAGGATCCCTTTCTCAGAGAAAGAGCATAGGAGATACAGTTTAGCCATGGAAATCAAAACATTCAATCAATTAAAATATTGCAGCATCCACAACCTAGAAGGAGTGGTGAGAGTTGAAGAGGTAGTGGCACAAATGATAGAGTGATGTACATAATGTTGGGATAAGACATCGACCACAACAAATGTACAGAATTCTTGAGGACTTTCAATGTCCAAAGGAATAGTGGCATGGTGACCATCAAGCAAGGTGAAATCTCTAGAAGGGTGAAAGTTTCCCTTAACTTAGAGATTATGGAGAAGTCACTAGGATTAGCAAAGAAACCAGAGAAGAGGCCAAAGAGGAATATGTACAGATGTTGGCGATGGATAAAAAGAAGGTCTAAAAAATGATGGAATCAACCTGATTGACATTCTGGACCCCACCATTCATCGACTGTAGGCTAAAATGGTTCACACTCTTTTTTCAAGCCAAAGATATTATACTCTCATGACTAGAATAGGCATACCATTTCTAGAGAGCTTTTTATTCAATGCCCTAAATGAGGTGAATTGGAACACCTACCTCCAAAAGACAATATAGGCATCGGCAAAGGTGCTAGCCACAATACCAAGGGTAGCAAGAGGGGAGTCTTTGGATACCACAATGGATTCTGAGAGGAAAAAACCTACCTTTAAGGCTTCAATTGTAGGATTTGGAGGAGTGTTAATGGCCTTAATCTAGGAAGCTTTGGGGGAGGTAGAAAGAGAAGTAGTAGAGGAGACACTGGAGCCATCACCAATCCCCACCCTAGCAAGCTTGAACATCTCACTTTCGACAATAGAAGAGGGGAAAGAAGAAATCCACAAGGAGCAGCAAGACAATGCAGAGAGAATTGCTAATGAAAAGGAGAATGGCCAACCATCTCAACCACAAGAAGCCTCGAGAGTGAGAGGATGGTTAGTGAGCAACAAGGCTCAAACTTGTCGAGCCAAGCGGGGAGGAAAAAGATCACCATCAAAATCCCCATAAGAAGAACTCAATCCACCTTTGAGGAAAATAGGGAGCTACAAAAGGTAGATGAGGAATCAAAGAGATTATAAGAAGAGTGCATGAAGAGGCAAGAAGAGAAGAAAGAATGACTAAGGCAATAGGAGGAGTATGAGATTGCCCTGGCCATTCAAAGATCCGTGGAGTAGCCCTCCCAATCTCAGGATTTGGTAATGATGAGCCAAGAGAATGTGCCAAGCATGAGTGTAGCAATAGAGGAAGCAGGACCAAGATTGGTGGGATAGAAGGCAAGTAAAGCCCCTCTACACCTAATCCTACCAATCATGGCCGCACCAACAATCACTCCAACACAAGGCACTATGGAAGGGGTGGTCAATGAAAGCAACATCATGGCCTGGGTGCAGTACTTAATTAGCAAAGTACAAAAAATTGCAATTTCACCCAATGAGGGAGGCCCCCTTGCAAGAACAAAGAGGCCAATAGCCCACAGTCAACACAAAATCACACCAAAGGCCAAAGGTACCCTGCTTAGAAGTGTCAATCACTTTGGTGCCTTTGTCCATGTGCAACAATGAAGATCATGACAAATTAGTAAAGGAGCTACAAAGCCAACTCAACAAGGCAGCAAAGGAGAAAAGTGCCATGCTTTTGCAAAACTCAAAGATGAAAAGATTGCATTTGTAGCCTACATGGTGGAGCAAGCAAGAGTGATGACCATCATAAACAGGGAAGTAATCACACTAAAAGCAGTCATAAAGGCAAGGGAGGGAGAAGAGAGCCTAAATGAGTTTTATGATGAAGAAAGAGAGAAGTGCATCTCCTTAGAGAATATATGTGTCTTCACCTCCAAGGAAAACAAATGTCTAGAGTTAGAAATGAATGAGTTAAAGTGGCAAAGAGAAGAGGCAAGGATAGAGCTATAGGTAGTAAGGAATCAAACAGATGAGGAGGCTACAAAGAAGCTGATGGAGTTGCACAACCAACTTCAATCAGCTCTCCATGCGCAAGCCATATTTAGGGAGTAGGTGGAATGTGAAAACTAGGAGCAAAAGAAAATACACACACTATGCTAGAAGCAAGAGCAAGTGATTGCCACCCTAGACCACTACCAAAATCAAGGGCTAGAGAAAATGAAGGAAAATTTAGAGGAATGGGTAGTTATGAATGAAAGTATAATCAAAGAATCAGCTTACAAGCTAGCCCATTCCAAAATGAATACCTCATAGCGGAAAGCAAGTCCGCAGGTGGCTGTCGAGACATGAATGCTAGAGCAACAAAATGCACATTCTTGAGCACAGTATTAAATGCCATGCAACCAGAGGAGAAGAGACATTAGAGCAACTAAGAAGGAAACTAGAACTAACAAGGAGGGCATTGCAACATGGACTTTATTCCAAGGCACCCAAGTCTAGCACAAGCGTGTGAGTAAAGGAGCAATGTGCTCACCTAATATTAGTTGGCTTAACCACACGAGAACTCTCCTTGCTAGGGCTTGAGTAGCCAGAAATAGCAAATGCAGTGACCTTAATAGAAGCCACTAGAGCCGGTTCAAGAAGAAGGGCCTGAATCTAAACCAAACCGCCAAGAGGAAGAACTAGTGCAAGAACCAAGCCCCCCTCTATAGCCACAAGTACAACTAGAAGAGCAAGGGGAGGAAGCAAGGCCACCTAAATGAATGGTGGAGATGAGGCACAAATGCAAAGAGAGCAAGTGGAACTTGCCTACATAGGAATTCTCAAGCCAAGACACTACAAGTTCCAACCAGCGAGGAGTGCAATCCTGTTAACTAGGGCTAGGAACTTGCAGTGTGGGAGTAATGGGAAAACCACAACCATTCCTTTGAGTTCTCGTTCACCTTTCCTTACACATTGGACAGAGTGTTATCTCCTAGGGTGGTGGAGGACATCATTAAACTTTCAGCAAAGCTAGGAAGGAGATGGCTAGAAGAATGGATGAGGCACCCCACAAGAGGTGGTAGCACGAATGTGCAAACTACTAGGAAGATAAGGTGGTGGAGGTACCTTGGAGGGTGGAGGGATATGAAGCATAGCCTAGGTGGACCAGGAACATCTAGGACTCTAGCTTAGAGGCCTAGATCTCTTTGTGCAACACTCTACCACATGAATGGGATGATCTTATCTACATATCCTACCCAAGAAGGTTTAGTGTTGATTTTAACTAGGAGGTGCATGGTAGATATAACTTTCCTCTTATCTACAATGTAAATGCCTCAATCCCTAAAGAAAGCTTGATCTTCACCAAAAGGGACCTCCGCCCATCTAGAGCAAGTTTCCTCAAAGACTTCTCCTCATGCTATGCCCCTACCTTCATCGCCACATGTAACTACCTCTACCTATTGCGAATATTACTAAAACAAAAACCTACTATAGAGGAAGAGTGGTTGCCACCCCCTTTTTTTAATCTCAATGTAAGAATAGATAGTTGTGCGATGGTGCGCCTCATTATAAGAGCCACTATCTTGCCAACATTTTGTATGAACCTTTAAGAAGGTATGAGTGACAATAGATTCATTGGGTGTAATCACTCATTTTTGTCATCCACTCCACTCAATGTAAGAGCCAACTTAAAGAGGTATCTACAAAGTAGGGCATTCCTAAGTAGAGCCCTCAAGCCACCATGCAACCTAGCTCTTGCTCATAAAAAAAGGATGCTTCTTAATGTGCTCTCCTTATAATTCAAAAAAAAAAAGGAGAGAAGAAAATAAAAGAAAAATGAGAAAAATAAGAGGGGAAGAACTAGAAAGAAAAGAAATACGACAATGAAATTATCCCATATATGCTCTACAAGCATCACAAGCACTGCACCTAGGGACCACCCTAGCCCCTTCCCCCACTTCACATATTCAGGGCACATCAAGGGCAAGACACAACTGGGAGGCTCCTACTTTCCTATGATTAGACCTCTCTCCCTAAGTCACACCCACAGCACCTCCCCTTGTACACAAATTGGGTCCTCAAGAGTGGGATAACACCACAGGCTTGCCTAAGGTTTGCCAACCTAACTCCCAATTCCACTGGCATAGACACCATGCACTACACAGTGAGGTAGACACATCACCAGGTAGTGCACTTCCTTTTCCTTTTCAAGTACATTTGGTAACTCATGATCAACCACCAACATCGGAGGCTCCCATTATCCACTCACAATCTATCCTCAGTCTCTGCAACCTCTCATCCATATTTGATATGCTTCTTCTCCATAGCCAACCTCTCCGATGCCCCATCATCGATCCACATGTCAACCTTTCCACCACCCATGCCCTCACCAACAAGTGCCATGGGACTAGCACCTAGCTAGGAGGGCGTAATTTTACACCACCTTCGAATGTGAAAGACAAAAATGCCCTAAAAAATCAAAAATGGAAGACAGTCCCAAGGCAAGAATAACGAAAGAGAAAGGCAATCTTTAAAAAAATGTAGAAAACGCCTTAAATATAAAGATAAGCACACAATAATAAGTACATTGAATAGTCTAGCAAGGAAAGCACTAGGCACATTGTAATTCATATTGTAAAAGAGTGCTAGGCTCCCTCTTGTGTAATTTGTAAATGTAGATGGGCATGGATAAAGGAACCGTGTAAATAGGAAGAAATAAGGAAAGAGGACCTAGGCTAAAATGGCTTGTCATATAAAAAAGGGATGGGTGCCCAATGTTGGAAGAGAGGGAGAGAGATAGAGTGGAGTGTAAGATGAGCCTTAGCTCATTATTGTTCTTCTTCCATTATTCTTCCATCATACTAATTGAAAGAGACTTACACACATAGGTATGACTAACCAAGACTAACTGTGGTTAAGTCACTGACTACACCAACCTATTGATGTCACATACATGTACATCTGTATCCAGCTAACGTCGGATGCACACATAAAGATAGACTGACTGAAGAGTAATGGGAGCTTGATATTCTAACACTCCCTCTCAAGCTCAAACCATCTGATAAACTCCAAGTAGCTGTTTGAAGTATATGAACTTTTCTTTACCAAGAGACTTGGTAAATATATCTGCTACCTGGTCTTCAGTCTTCACATGAATCAAGTCGATCTGCCCTGTAAGAACCATTTCTTTGATGAAATGGTAGTGAACCTCAATATTTTTGGACCTAGCATGGTAGACAAGATTGCTAGCCAACATAACACTATTGAGTTATCACAATGCAATCTCACTCTGCTTTCCAACTATATTCCCAAGTCTTTCAGCAGTTTCATTGACCAAACTGCTTTGCAAGCCACTAAGGCAACTCATCTGTACTCAGCTTCTGTACTAGACAATGCAATAGTAGACTGTTTCTTACTCTGCCCAACTGATCACACTACTGCCCAATCCAAATGCATAACCACTGGTTGATCTCCTGTCATAGGCACAACCAGCCCAATCAGCATCAATAAATCGTGTCAAGTCAAGGGATTTTCCATATGCATAAAACAACCCATAATTTGTAGTACCTCTTTACATATCTCATGATCCTCTTGACTGCATCTAAATGTGGTTTGCGAGGCTTCTGCATAAACTGACTAATCAACCCCACTATATAACATAAGTTAGGGCGAGTAATAGTCAAGTATATCAAGCTGCCCACCATCTGTCGATACATGGTCACATTCTCTATGTCATTCCCAACATCAATCTACAACTTGACATTTTGATCAAGAGGTGTCTCCGTAGGCCTACATTCAGCCATACCATACTTTTGTAACATTTCATGAGCATACTGCTTCTATAGTAGCCATATACCTTGAGGCTAGAGACTATCTCAATCCCAAGAATATACTTTAGTTAACCAAGGTCTTTGAATTTTTCAACCTATAAACATGATTTAATTTCAGCAATGCCCTCTTCATCATCTCCAATGATGATAAGATCATCTACATAAACCACTAGAAATACATATCCATTGTCTATCTTCTTTGTGAACAGACTATGATCTACATCACCCAATCTAAATCCATGTTGCTCTAAATAACTGTTGATCTGAGGATTCCATGCTCTAGGTGCTTGTTTCAGTCCATATAAAGCCTTTCTCATCTTACATACATGTAGGAAAGTCCGAGTGAACATAGCCTTTAGGCTGCTCCATATATACTTCCGAGTGTGACCACACTGATGTGAGGGAAGAAAACAATAGATGCAGAGGCCGAGACTTCAATACCTAAAATAGCAGAGAAGCTAGGTTTGGGTGCTTGGCATGGAGGCCATATTGAAGCAGTCTTTTTACTAGCTCTAACTTCCTCTTGACTTCCTCATCTTGTTTGTGTAACATTTAGTATTGTATTTAGAAAGGCTCTTTGTTTCTCTAACATCCCTGTCTCTATCACTGCAGCTTTGCTCTTTACCATGAGGCATTCACTCTCTAAATAGGCCAGTTGATAAGCTAAGCCTTTTATTATGTCCTCATTCTTGATTGCCCATTCTTTTACTTTTTCTTTCATATGCTCCAGCCCTTGATTTTCTACTGGGCTAGAGTGGCAATTACTTACTCTTACTCCCATCATAATATATCCATTTTTTCTTTTTCTTGGTTTTGGTACTCTACTTGCTCCTTTAGGATTTCCTATTCATGGAGAGCTACTTGAAGTTGGTCATGTAGCTCTACTAACTTTTTCATGGCCTCTTCATCCTTTTGTGTTTTTGCCACATGCAGTTCTTTTCTTGCCTCCTCTCTTTGCTTCTTCAACTCCTCATTTTCCAACTCTAGGCATCTATTCTTCCTAGAGTTGAAAGCGCACATCTCCTCTAGAGCATATGTTTGTCTCTTTCCTCATCATATAAGTACTTGAGGCTTTCTTCACCTTGCCTTGCTTGTAAGGCCTCTTTTAATGCAATCATCTCCATATTTATGATGATCATCATCATCATTTTTTCTACCCTATAGATTAAGAATGGATTCTTTTATCTTCCAACTCTGCAAGCAGGGCCTTTTTCTCTTTAGTCATCTCGTCAAATTGGCTCTAAAGCTCTTTTACCAACTCGTTTTATTCTTCTTTTCTATGCATGGTTGAGGGGATCGAAGTGGTTGATACTTCCAAGCAGAGTACATTGGGCCCTTGGCACGATTTGGCGTCAGTTACTATTAGCCTTTTAGTTCCTGCAAGAGGGCCTCCTTCGCTTGGTGTAGGCACAAGTTCTTGCACTTTGCTCACTAAATACTACACACAATCCATGACATTTCTTTCATTGACCGCCCCTTTGGTGGTTCCTTGCGTCATTGGGGTGGTTGTTAGGTGACCATGGCTCGAGGGATTGCTTGTAGAGGGGTTTTCCCTTGCTTTCCATCACTGGTCTTTGTCTTTCTTATTTTTCCATTGCACTTGTGCTTGGCACATCCTCCTACATGGGGCTCATCATTGCTAATTCTTGAGATCGGGAGGGTTGCTCCACTGATCTCCTAATAGCTAACATTATTTGTTACTCTTCCTCTTGTCTCAGTCTTTCTTGCTCTTTCTCTTGTTTCTTCCTATGCTACTTGTCAAGCCTCTTAGATTTTTATTCCACCCTCTACAGTTCTCTGTTTTCTTCTGCACTAGACCGAGCTCTCCTAATGGGGATTTTGAGTGTGATCTTCCTTATTCCTCCTTGGCTTGACAACTCCGAGTCTTACTGCTCTTGCTAACTATCCTTTCAGTCGAGGTTCCTTGTTGCTAAATGGGTTGGTCAATATCTTTCTCATTGGTAGCTTGTTCTATTTTATCATGCTGATCCATGTTGAATTATTTCTCCCCCTGCTCTTCTACAAAAAATGAAATAGGAGGGCTTACTAAAGTGGGGAAGAGATGCTCCTCTTAGCTTAGTGATGGTTCAAGGGTTTCCTCCACTACTTCCTCTATTTTCAACCCCCCCCCCCCCCACGGCTTTCTAGATTATAGCTATTATTACCCTTTCAAGTCCTACTATTGATGCCTTAGAAGCTAGTCTTTCCTTTCTGACTCCGCTATGGTAGCTGAAGACTCTCTCCCTAACTAGTGCCTTGTCACTATTGCTAGCACCTTTGCTGATACCAAGATTGTTTTTTAGACATGAGAATTCTAGGTTACCTCATCCAGTGTGTTTGCTACAAGGCTCTCAAGAAATGGTACTCCTATTCTATTCATGAGGATGTTATATCTTTGGCATGAGAAGAGGGTATGGACCATCTTTTCTTGCAGCCAGATGGTGGGAGCCAAGATAATTCTGTCATTTGTGTAGACTTCTTATCCATCCCTAGCATCCTATAAGTGTCCCTCTCTAGCCTCTTCTCTAGCTTGTCCACTAGTCCCAAGGCATTCTCCACAGTTCCTATGCTAAATTCAACTTCCACCCTTCTAGTGGCATCTCCTTGTCTAATTGTTATCGTGCCACTATTCTTTGGGTATCAAACAAAGGTCCTCAAGAACTCAATGCACTTGATATGGTTGATGTCATGTCCCACCTTCTCTAAGTACTTGGCAAGATTACATCATTCTATCATCCACCTAATAGCCTCTTCAAATGCACTTGCTATGGTTGTGGATGCTATTGTATTTCAATTGGTTGAATGTGCATATCTCCATGACCAAACCGTATCTTCTGTGTTCCTCCTTCAAGAATGGAAGCATGTTGGCTTGATCCTATTGCCTTGCCATTTGGGTTCCTATGACCACACAACATCCTACAATTAGTTCTCCTTAAAGGACATTTCATACACGAAAGTTTAAGTGACTAGAAAGGTCAGTATCAGAAGGTGAAAGGTATAAATCATGAAATGTTAATTTTTTATATCAATTAATCCATACATCTTATGTAAGAACTTCATGGAGCATATTTACTAAAAGAAGAAGAAGAATCATTCATCCTTTTCTTTGAAGTTCAACTCCAATTTCAATTTTTCATTCATCTTATATTTCATTCATCCTCCACTTTTACCCCCTCCCCCTTGGAAATAATGAAATCCATCCTAGGATTGTGGAAGTAAAGGTGCAAGGGTCTTTTGTGCATGTTGGGTGCACCTTACTAGTTTAAGAGACTGTCATAAAACTTTGGGTTATACTCGAGTGTTGCATGATAGTTCATATCTTGATGACAAAGGCCCACTTGTGTGATGTAAGTCAATAAGTCAATTAAGACGCCACTTTAGTTGATATGGCTTGCAACATGGAGTTCCTCCTCAATTAGGATTCTATCCAAGTATGGATGTAGCATGATATTGTCATCTAATGGCTGATTTCTTGTTATGGCTAATACCCTAAATGAGGTTGGGTCCATGTATGTATAGAGAGTATATGACTTGCGTAAGAAATTGGACTCAGACTCAACTAATTGTTGAAGTCTAACAAGTGCTTGTGGTGGTATGGAAATTTTTATCTTCCTATAGGAAGTGATTAAGCATTGGCTTGAGGTCTATTCCCATGAGATTTTATTGGAAATTATCTCTTTGGTAATGGTGGAGGCCTTAGTGAAGATGAATTCGTATTCTTCCCAAGAACACGACAAGGAACATATCCCATTTGCTATGGGTTCATCAATTAGACCTAGGTCCAAATGTTCGTAACTTCTAACAAACAACATGAAAGTTGAGTCCAATCATCAAATGCATAGTATATGTCATCCCTTGTATCCATGGCCATGTTGAAAGCCACTTCAACAATGGATCATCGCTGCGACGGCTTAAGGTTTGGCACATTGGCTTTGATTTGGTTGGATTGGAAAGGTTAGAGCATGGTAGTTCCAACTTGGGATCCTCATTATGTTTTGCGATCTTGGTTTGAGAAGTTGGGAGGTTGATTGACTCTTTGTTAGCAGATTTTGAAGTGGTGATCACCTCAAAGTCATTAGGCAGGAGCTCATTCATGAGTGGTTTCTCATGGGTTCTTGGTTGAGCTTTGGGTTGATAGATCATCAGATCACTCATGGATTGAGAACACTTTCTTTTGATTTTTCTCCTCCCCTATTTTTATTGACATTTCTAGGCCTTAGTTTTTGGAGCATGAGATTGAGGATCATACATGCCACTTGAGAGTTTAGACAGCCACACCAAGGTATTATCTTCGTAGTAACCTTGTTCTCACAATAGGGCTTTTGTGACCCAGCGCGGATTAGTCTCCTGTGAATTATAGGAGTGCCAGCTCCTTTGTCTAAGTCTAGAGCGTGAGGCATGGAAACTATGAGTTAGTTAATTGGCATTTGGAGACTGCCATCTCTACTTGGGGACCCACTTAAGTGTTTGGATCTTAGCTTTGGTTGTGGCCTCTAGATGTTGTTGTGACTTTACTATAGGCTGTTGGATGGTTGTCGTCCCCTTGCTAAAATCCATTACTATTCTAAAATTTCTAATGGCAAATGGATGTGTTGTGAGTCATAGTCAACATTACAGAGCTTGTTTTTTGAGTACCCGACCCAACTGTGATTTCTTATCAACACTTTTCTTATTAGGTAGCACACAAAAGATTAGTTTGCATTTTACTAAGAGTGGATAGGACTACCCCCCAAATGGGGTGAGTTTTGCATGGAGGTTGCAATTGGGGTTGACCCATGGTGGTCCAATTATCATACATTAAGATATTAGAGTCGTGTTCCTCATTAATTAGCCCATCAAAGCTATACTTTTACCCATGGTGGTCCAATGATCATACATTAAGATATTAGAGTCATCTTCCTCATTAATTACCCCATCAAAGGTATATGTTGTTTGAGTAGTCATGGTAATTCGTAGTTAGGCTAGTACCACTGCTTCCTCATCCTCCTCTATTTTTGTGATGCTTGCAACTCTCACACTCATTGGTGGTCCTATCATCAAGGGTTCATGAAGTGGATGTGATAGAAGGTCAGTACTTTTTAATGTGACTTTTGTTGAAAAAGCCTATGCCCTCCCCCTCTAGGGTTTCAAGTTCCACATTGCCCATTATAGTGATAATGCAAACCTTGAAAGGTCCCAATCCCCTAAATTTCATCTTTTGCTTGTGCCCCTTAATAGAGTTTAGCAAGACTAGGTCTCCTTGCCCAAAGTCTCGTTGTTTGATGTCTTTGTCAAACCAACCCTTGCGTCACACCTTTTCACAAATTAGAGCATGGGTTGCAATGAGATGAGTCTTAGATAGGTGTTCTAGCTCTACCACAACTGATTTTTTCATGCTTTCTTGCCCTCCCATCTCTCTTGGACTGCTACTCTCAAGCTTGGAATGAAGAAATCTACTAGTATAATTGCTTCGGTTCCATAGGAGGTCAATTTGAATGGGGTCTATCCTATGGCTATTTTGTAGGCCATTCTATATGCCCATAAAGCTTCCATGAGCTTGTTGTCCCAGTCATTGTACGTGAAGCAGAGACTACCTTTATTAGGACATTCACCAATATCTTGTTCGTGGATTTGACTTGACTATTGGCCTGAGGGTAAGATGGTGAGGACTCCCTATGGATTATCAAGAAGATGGATAGCAAGTGAGTAATCACTTCATTGATAAAGTGTATGCCTTGGCACTGACCAACTCTATGGAACAACTAAACCATGATATTACTTGCTCCCAAAGGAACTTAGCCATGGTCTTAGTATCATTTTTACAAGTTGTACAAGCTTCTATCCACTTGGTGAGATAGTTTGTGGCAACAATGATGTACTTGGCTTGTAAGTCTTGTGTTACAGGGCTAATTGGAAACTCAATTTTCCATTTCTCAAATGATTGGTGTGTGATCACTAGGGTCAACTCCATTTTGTCCTTACGAATAGGGACTTTGGTCTATTGGCATTCATCACAGTGCTTCACAAACTTAGTTGCATCATAGAATAGTGTTGGCCCACCACAATTGAGATTGGAGCACCTTGCACACTGTGGTGTCTTTACTGAAATTTCCTCTAACAATCCTGCCATGTGCTTTCATGAGGACATCATGCATTTCATGGTTGCAGACACATCTCTTCAACAAGAGTCCATCCTACCCTAACTGATACAATTAACTAGTGATTAACAGATATGGTTGGATCTTCAAGATCATTGTCCTTAATCTAGCTTTTTCTATGGGTCATTTAGGCAACCCCGTTCTCTAGGATGTGGACTATGTCATTTTCCCAATAGGTGTGAGGTCTACTTTAAAAAAATCCCATTCATTTCACTAGACATTCTAAAAAAATATCCATATGGTAGGCCATCACTCATGCCATATCTAGTTGCTTCACATGTGGATATGCAAGATGTGTGATTTACTATATAGTGTTGCTTGCCTTTGCACACTATCATAGAGAAGTGAAATTCCAAGAGTAGAAGTAACCATCGAGCAATGCATCCTATTGGGTATGGTTTGTTCACAAGATAAAGCAATGCTTGATGATCCGCAAAGAATGTAAAGGGTATTACCAGAAGATAGTGTCTTTTTTTTTTTAAACAGAAAACACCATGGCTAACCCTTTCCTCTCTGTTGTGAATAGTTCATTTCTATACCAATGAGTTGTCTACTAGAAAAGCTCACTGGATAGTCAAGGTTATGCTCACCACATTGGCACAACACTGCCCCCATGATAATTTTTGATGCATCAATGTGCACATGAAAGGTAATTAATCAATCTAGGACTTTCAAGGTAGGGGCTGAAGCTAGAGCATATTTAAGCCTTTCATAGGCTCACTGCCATTATTCGGCCCACACTCGAACACTATTAACAAACAGCTTGTACAAAGGTCTTCCGATCGATGCATAGTTCAATATGAACCATTGCAGTATCCTATTGGCCTAAGAAGCATTGAACTCCCTTGAAGTTTGTCAAAGGGGGAAGGTCTACAATCACCTTGACTTTTTAGGAGTTTATTGCTATCCCATTCCTTGTCACAATGTGCCCTAAAATACACTCGTGCTTTATCCTAAACTGGCACTTTAAGAGGTTCAATGAGAGACCCTATTGCCTACACCATTCAGAGACTATTTGTACCTTTTCTAGGTACTCTTTCCAGTTCGTGTGGATACACAAGTCATTGAAAAATACTTCCAATCATTTTTTGAGCATGTCCTTGAACATGGCACGTATGAGGCATTGGAAGGTAGGAGGGGCATTAGTCAGTCCAAATGGCTTGACTATGTAGGCAAACACCCCCCATTTGGTGGCGAATGCCTTCTTGTGCATGTTGTTTGGATGGACTTGCACTTGGTTACAGCTTGAAAAGCTATCTAGAAAACTATAGGCTTTCTATCCTGCCACTCTCTCTAGCATGTACTCAATGTATGGAAATGGGTGGTTGTCTCTCTTTGTGGCTACATTGACATTCTTACAGTTCATGCACACTCAAAACTTCCCATTCTTTTTCATGACTATGGGTGATACCGAGTCCATATGCTCTATTTGGTAAATGAATCGTGCCTTCAATAGCTTATCAATCTCTTCCTTCATTGCATGTGCATGCTTAGAATTCACCACATATAGTTGTTGCTTAATTGGTACTACATCAAGGGTCATAGGAATGTTATGAGTCACAATACTCGGATCTATTGCTTTTAGCTTGTCTAAGGACCATGCAAACACGTTGGAGAATTCCCTTAAGAGATTTATGAGATCATTATCCTCCTCCTTGGTTAGGTCATTTGCTATGTACACAAGTCGAGGCTTGTCCCCTTTCTTTGCCAAGTTGAGTTCCTTAACTTTGGCTGGTCCTTTGATGGGTCTACTAGATTGCCCTATCCGCTTGGCTCCTACTAAAACCACTATTTGATCACCCTTCTTAGACTTTGTGAAGCACTTGGGGTAGATCCTAGGTTTTCTTCTATCGTTCAGCTTCTGAAGACTTTGACTTTTTCCCTCTCACCTCCTTTGGCCTCTTGCACCTTAGGTGGACTTGAAGGTCCCCTTGGTGCATTTTATCCCAAGTGGTTGAGGCATTTTGGGGTCACTATTAGAGCTCACATCTAACTTGGTGTTGTACTTACCATTCTCACTAAAAGAGGTTGTCTCCCCTAGTGGTCACAACTCTCTGAGGCTGACTCCACTCCAAGTAATGGGGTGGTGCAAGCCTGAACTAATCATGCTTGCTCATAATCTACTATCTCTATGCATTCAAAGCAAGCTCAATCATGCAATCTACCTTGGTAACTCCTTTGTTCACTTTGAATGTGTTGACCTCTCGAGATTTAGTGTTTGCTCCGATTTGCTCTGTGTCATATTCTATGGTCTCCACTTCCTCTTCACTTTCCTCCCCGATGGAACAACAACCTTTGTACTTCTCCTCAAAATCCTCATACTCGGACTATGAGTTATTTTTAGGGTTCTTGTTCTCAAGATTTTTCTCACTTGTCATGAGAGTCTAGTTGTATGATAGGTTAAAGTCATGTATCTTAGTGTATCGCCACTCCTTAATCTCCATGAGATCCTTGAGGGGTTTTAAGTTTGCAACTAGGTTGCCAACTAGCTCACTTGACAAGCACTCAAGGATTTTATGGAGTTCCAATTTGTTAGTTAGGGTGTGATAAGTGATTGGTGTTGGTCCACTAACGGAACTCCTGGCCATCATCATAGGGGCAATATGGGTAGGTTAGAAGTTATGGTGTTGTTAGGTTTGCTAGCTAATTCTACATTTTTCCTCTATTCATCCTTATCCTCTAAGAATCAGAGGTCAATGGCTGTAAACACATGCATCTAGTCATGCTGAGAGAAAAATTTAAAGACCCATAAAGTGCTGAAAAGGAGCGGACTAATGCAAATTGTATGCGGGAATTCAAAGTCAGTGGAAGAGGAACATGAGGATTCAACAATTTTAAGAGACTGAGGAAGATGAAAATGCAAAACTTTGGCCGTGGTAGTGGTCGCAAATTTTTCATAATTTTTTTAATGGGCAAATTGAAGAGAGATGGTTTCTCGACTATTTAGGATGTCAAGCTGGACATGCTGGATTTTTTAGATTTGAAATCGAGCACACCAGACAGAAGAACTGTGAGTGGGTGAACATTGCCAAGGTAAAAATGGGCCAAAAGGGAGGAGATAAAATGGGCATGGCCTTTAGGGGGGGCCAAAGCCCCTAAAAATCTTTCCTGGAGGGGAGGGTTTCAAAACGGCGGCATGCAGCAAACACGCCCCCTCATGGCATCACTTTTTTTTGGAGGAGGGGTTGGAGAGCTACAAACAAGACACACAATAGATGATGGCCAGCATGTTCCTCATTTTTTCACTCTCCATCGCCGCCTTCAAAATGAAAATGGTTGCCTGGTGGAGAAGATACAAAATCTATCTTTCTCTCTCCTCCCTCCTCTCTCCTCTTGATGTATGTTCACGCGCGTGATTCTATGGAAGAAGGGGGTGGAGTTTGATGCAAAATACAAATAGAATGATGGTGCTAGAGTGAAGGAGATCATAGATCGGGCTATGAGACAGCATCAATGTCGTGCCAACCATGAAGTACGTGTCTCCAAAAGTGGGATTCTATGCGTAAATAGTAGATTCTTTTGTTTTATGATAGATGGTTGATGTAATTGTTTGTAAATGATTGCATTTGATTGATAATGCTGAAATTTATTAGAAATCTTAAAGAAAACAAGAAATTTTAGTCATATAAGATCCTATATCAAAACACGCAAAAACCACAATTATGAGTTTTTCATAGAAATGAAAATTTTTGGGGATTTTGTTGTGATTTTGGGGTTGATAGGGATTAAACAATAATCTATAATCAATTCTCAGTGATCGTGATCAATCCCAATCCATAAATCAAAAATATCAAATTTTTTATCTAAATAAATGAAGAAAAATAGTGAAAATGAAAAAATTTAGGTTTTTACGTTAGAAAATTAAGGAAAAATATGCTTTATATTTGTGAATGTATGGCATGACTGGATCATGAGCAATAAGCCTCAGTTTAGCCTTGTCTCTATGTTAAAGTATAGTTTTTACCTTTTTTTTTAAAGGAGGGGTTGGAGGGCTGCAAATGAGACACACAACAGATGATGGCCTCCTCATTTTTTCACTCTACATCACCACCTTCAAAATGAAAAATGGTTGCCCAATGGAGAATATACAAAATCAATATTTCTCTCTCCTCCCTCGTCTCTCCTCTTGCTACATGTTCATATGCACGATTCTATGGAAAAAGGGGATGGAGTTTGATTCAAGATGCAAATAGAATGATGGTGTTGAAGTAAAGGAGATTGTAGATTGGGCTATGAGAGAGCATCAGCGGCCAAGAACGAGTGTCAACGGCCTCCCAACCATGAAGTACATGTCTCCAAAAGCGCGATTTTACGCATGAGTAGTAGATTCTTTTGTTTTATGATAAATGGTTGATGGAACTATTTGTAAATGGTTGCCTTTGATTGATAATGCTGAAATTTATTAGAAATCTTGAAGAAAACCAAAAAACTTAGTCGTATAATAATTTATATCAAAACATGCAAAACCCGCAATTATGCAATTTTCATATAAATGAAAAATTTTGGGGATTTTGTTGTGATTTTAGGGTTCATATGGATCATAAATGAATATAAAATCAATTCTCAATGATTTTGAACAATCATAACCCATAAATCATAAATATCATAGTTTTTATCTAAATAAATGAGAAAAAATCGTGGAAATTTGGAAAATTTTAAGTTTCTGCATTAGAAAATTAAGGAAAAATATGCTTTATGTTCGTGGATGTATGGCATGGTTGGAGCATAAGGGATAAGCCTCAATTCAGCCTCATCTCTATGTTAAAGTATAGTTTTTACCGCTTTCACAAGAAAAGCACGTGAAAAAACCGCTTTCTACACCTATCAACAATGCATAACCTAAATGGTAGGGGGAAAGAGGGGTTTTGATGTTGATTAGTTGCTAATAATATTTGAAATTCTAATCTATTTTCTTGTGTATATCATATAAGACGCTTATAATTTAAGTTTAAGAGGGTCGAGCAGCACGAGAATGCCCGATGTTGACCCTTAGCAACACAGCATTACATGTAAGATGGAATCATTGAAAGAAATGTATTTGCACTTCACAATGTTGAATTTTTAAGTCATAAAATGTTTTAGCACTATGATTCATGCACAGTTGCATTGTGCGTATCATATGATGTCATTCCTGGATGCATTGCAATTGTTTTCCTATACATATGACCTACATAGAGTTGTGAGATACCAAAGCTATAGATTTAGATTATTGGGTTCCTTAGGGAATTGTTAACTGAGAAAATATCTTACCTCCTGGAATGTTTGTAAACAAGAGTGGAGTTTTTGACATACGTGTTATTTGTGTTGGCGGTGCATCGAGGGGCCAATCCCTGAGGTGTAAGAGAGCTGCAATGGAGCCACAGCATTCAGCCGAGGGGTGCCTCCTTTTGTTTGTGCTTATCCTTCTACCATAAAAAGAAGGATCATAAGAAGAAAAAGTTTCAAGGAGTATCCTTCTATTTAGCATACATTATTTTAACCTTGATTTAGCATACAACCTTGTATGTATTATTTATGTTGGCAGCGCATCGAGGGGCCAATCCTCGAGGTGTAGGAGAGTTGCAATGGGGCCATGACATTTAGCTGAGGGGTGCCTCCCTTTGTTTGTGCTTACAAGGTGTTTTTCACCAATACGTGTATAGGGACTCCCTTTGAGGAGTGTGGGGAAGGCTTATTTGTTGGACTAATATTCAAAACAAACATGAAATTTACGATAGAAGTTAGGTTAGGGCAGTGTGTTCATTAGACGCTCTTGGCCACGAGGCCAAGAGGGTGTGTTCTTTGAGTATAGAGAGGCATGGATAGTGCTTAGAGCTAGTGTCGGGCTCATTTTAATTCCCCACAGGTGGTGCATTTGTCAAGAGCCGCTAATAAGTAGTGGTTTTTGAATCTCACTCGATTGGAACCAATTCATTAGTGTATGCCAAAAATCAGTGAGATTGACTCACAAGGCCATCAAGGCAAGCTTCAAAAGCAAGAAAGAGCTGAACAGGCTAGACGTCAAGCCAAAACAAATAGAAGATATTCTCTACAAAGGAGTGGTTCAATATCCTTACAAGGGCGGGGTCTTAGTAACCCTAGTTTAGCACATAGTCTGTTAAGGGGGAGAAGCTATAGTCTCCGATGTAGTACTTTCCCCCCCTTCCAATCAGTTTGCCCACTTTGAGTTGAGTGATAGTTCCAATTGTTCAAATTCATTTAGCGAATCCGGTTGTTACCATGGCAGTGCAACCCATTGCAATCCCTAGAGGGATGTCAAACTTGCCAACTTTAGGGTTTCCTCTACCCATTTTTAATGGGTTAGCAAAGGAAGACGTGGAACTTCACATCAATGAATTCCAAAAGTTAATGTTTAACTGTCTGACTCAAGATGAAGGACACTTGATGATGTTCTTCAACATGACTTTGAAAGGACAAGCTGCAATATGGTATCACAGCCTAAAGGCTGGAACCATAACTACGATTGACTTATTCTTTGCGGCCTTTCGCGAAGAGAGTTTTCCCCTGAAATGGGAGGTCAATATTGGCTACGTGTCCTCAATGTTACACATCAAGAACCTCATGAGAATGTCAGTGGGTACGCCAAGAAACTGAAGGAGATATTCTGTAAGTTGCAAACCTATATTTCTATTCCAGCTACTACTCAGTTGCAATACTTTTTGAATGGGCTAGACTTTAACATTCAAGTGCAGTTGAGTAGTGTTGCTCTTGTCGACATTGATATGGCTATTACACGAGCAAAAGAGGTAGAATCGCTATTACAAGCGGCCTATACCTCTAGGGAAAATTGGAATCCAAGTTTAGGGTTTGGAAATACTTTAGCACTGATGAATGGAGGTCAAGGGATGCCCATGAGTCCTCCTAATGGGAGAGGAAGCATAATTCCAAATGTGCCCATATTGCAAGCTCCTCCTAGTGTGACCATGCCTATGACTAGTCAGATGGCTCCACCAACTATTGGAAGTCCAACGATAAATTCTACCATTGTTCCAAGGAATCAACAGCCAATCCCTAATCAAGTGGTTAGGTCAATGGAATGATATGGGGACGATCACGGCTATGAGTCAGTGCCTCGAATGTCCTTGGCAAAGTTACAGATATGATGAAGCACTATACTGATATGATTAGTGAACAATATAGAAAAATAGCCATCGATGTCAATTTTCTTAAAAAGTAGCAGAATTTGATAGGGAGTCGACGCTCTGAAGAGGGTGCCCCTTCAAGATTTAGTTGTAAGTGGTGTAGTGGCCAACATTTCCCAAGGAATTGTCAAAATGTTAAATGTGACATATGTGGGAAGTCCAGCCATTTAGCTAGTACCTATTGGAGTAAGAATAATTGAAAACGACATTTATCATTGTCTTTGGTACCTTTGCGTATCATGTGATGGCCTTTGGTCTATGTAATGCGCCTAGGTCTTGGCAATGAACAGCTAATAAGACCTTTGTTGATATCTCCCTAGAGGAGTTAAAAGTCTTTATTGATTATTTGGGGGCAGCCACCACAAGGGAGCAACAACTAATTATTCTGGGGAATGAGTGTTGTAGACAATTATGCATTGCTCTTAACCCTAGAAAGTGCGTATTTGGAGTGCCCTATGGGTTGTTACTAGGCCATGTGTTTAGTTCAACTAGTATTGCGAATCCTGAAAAGATAAAGGTTATAGTCTCTATTGAGTCCTTTGCATACTCCAAAAGAAGTGCCTAGATTTCTATCATCACTAGGGTATTATCAAAAATTTATCAATACACTGGTAAAAAGAGCATTTCCATTGATGAACCTTCTATCTTTTAACTATTTGTTTGAGTGGAATGAAGCCTATCAAGTATCCTTTCAAGATGTGAAGCGGGAATTAGCAAAAGTGCCAATCCTAAAAGCACCAAGAAGAGACGAAGTTTTCTATATATTTTTAGCAGCCACAATGCATAGTATCAGCTGATGTTTAGTTCAAATTTGGGAGGAAAATTGGTATTATCCAATTTCCTTTGCTAGTAGGAAATTGGGGATATTTGAAGTTAATTATACATACATGGAGAAATTGTGCCTTTGAATGGTATTTGCAATGAAGAAATTTAGGCATTATATTCTCTATGAGAAGGTAGTATTCTTTATGAAGGCGGAAGGACTCAGATTGTTGCTGAATGAGTTGTAGTTGCCTGACCATTTAGCAAAGTGGTTAATCACTTTGCAGGAGTTCAATTATGAAATTAGGAGCAAGCCACCAATGCTGCAGGGTATTGTAGAATGTCTTATGGATTTTTGGAAGCCAAAGAATATTCTAGCTAAAGAAAGTGATATTGAAGGTTTATTTAAAAAGATACAGCTTCCATCCCTTCCTGGTATGCGGCTATAACACATTATTTATCTACAGGAGCATTTGGGGCTGCTTTATCAAAGTTTGAAAAGAGAAAGATCAAGAAATCATTATGCTTTTTTATTATAACAGGTGTCTTGTATCGGAGTGGAGTAGATGATATCTATCATCCTTGTGTAGTACCCGATGAGGTACCATTTATTCTTGAGGAGTGCCATGATTCTTTCGATTATGCTAAGCATTGTGTGTCTATCAAAGACACGATGCGAGAGAAAACTGTGGTGACCTCTGAATCCCATTTTGGTTACGTTACCCTTTGAAAACTATGGTATTGATTTTGTGGGAACAATATACCCTTTATCAACTATGCGAAACCGATATATTATTGTAGCAATGGACTACTTCACAAAGTTGTTTGAAGCTCGAGCAACAGTAAAGGACAATGCTAAGGAGATGGCAAGTTTCATTATGAAGCAAATTGTTTGCCATTTTGGTCCACCGAAGGAGATTCTATCTAATGGAGGGATACATTTCTTGAACAAGGTTATAGTGGCCCTGACTAAAGCCTTGAAGATTAAGCACAATAAGACTACCACGTATAATCCTCAAGCGAATGGCAAGGTTGAAAGTACAAATAAACAACTTGTAGGAATCTTATCCAAAATAGTATAAGAAAAAGTAAGTGCAAATGGGATAAGAAATTATATGTGGCAGTGTAGGCTTACAACATGATATTTAAGAGAGCCACAAGGCACACCCCGTTCAAGCTAGTGTATAGGGAGGAGTGTTTGTTTCTATTAGGAATAGAGCTCCCCACTGTGTGTGTTTTGCCCTCAATCATTTGTTGGGAGAGGAAGAAGCATTACAGGAATAGTATACGTCTCTGGCACATCTTGATGAGATTCGATTCCAAGCTTTACTACATCAAGAAGTAGGAAAGAGGAGAATGAAAGCCCTTCATGATCTTTGTACTAAGAAGTATAAATCTGCAAAAGGTCAATTATTGTTGTATTATGATGCTCGTCGAGAGCTCTTTCCAAGAAAATTAGAGCCTAAATGGAATGGACCGTACAAGATTGTACGTGTAGGAAAGAATGGCTCTATGGCCCTTCTAGTAGATTTGTAGGGGGTAGAGTTTAAGACTAAAGTTAATTTTAATAAGTTGAAGCCTTACTATGTGTAAGGGCTAACATTGGGCTTGGTGCCTATGCAGGTCCTTCAGGATTCAACTTTAACGTGCAGTATGTACCAAGACAAGCAGATGGGATGCATCATTCCCTATCTGGAGCATTTGTATCATGAGCAATGTTACCACCAAGATCGAATGATCTGGTGGAGCAAAGGGTATTAGGTTATTGAGTGGCAAGACAGATCCTTTACGTGGGAAATTAAGGTCTACTACCACCATTGTCAACAACTTCTAACTAGCATTCCTATCAATTTCACCGACGAGGAAGGAGGGATTGTGCCTATTATACATCCTCTCGCTCTTGATTATCATGCACACAAGTGAGTTGATTATTATAGCATGGCCTATCAATGAAGCCTGGGTTTATGCTCTGTACTTTGATGGAGCTTCCAGAGGGCCTGCTAAACACACGAGTGTTGGTGTGGTCATTAAAGATCCCCGATGTAGGGTTGTCATGAAGATGGGAGTCTATTTAGGACCCTCTTTTACTAGTAATATGGAAAAATACAAGGCCTTGATCATGGGGTTGAATGTAGCTCGATGTGGTGGTATTTTTCGATTTTTGGTTAAAGGTGACTCGCAGTTAGTAATCAATCAGCTAAATGGGACCTATAGTGTGTGGGATCCCATCTTACGGATGTACCGTTGTGTGAGATGATAACTTTCTAGTTAGTTCCTTGATAATGGAATCGCTTTGCAGATTCCTTGGCTAACTATGCTTTCGTGGAAGATGTCTTTTTCAATTGTGGTCCAGGGGAGCCCTTACAATTACCTCCTAACATTAGCCTTGGATCACTTTGGGGTCTTCTTTCTGACACGTCATATTTTGGTCGTCAATGGTTAGTTTGGGTTATGAGTTAGGTAGCAAGTGAGCACCTTACTTTGTCATGGAAGCATCAGATTGTGTATTGTCATATTCATTGGACACCCCTTGCTACTTATGTTGGGGGGTTAGTTAATAACTTGATGCACTTAGTGTAGGGCCTAAGAGGCCTTATCCTTGGTCAGTTTTGTGCTTTAGTTGAGTAATGTTAGGACCAAGGGATTGTTTCAGCAATAGGCTGTGTCGAATGATAGTGAAATGTTTTACTTCATAAGGCCAAGAGGGCCATCTTTGTCAAGTTCTAATGTTTTACTTCATAAGGCCAAGAGGACCATTTTGTTGGTTGTGAAATGTTATATCTCTTTAGGCCAAGAGAGCAATATGTCTATTTGGTGTAGGTATGTTTAATGGTTTTCTATTTTAGTGATTGCATCACACAGGTTTAATGAAGTGCCTAGAGGGAGCCTTTGTTGTGCATGAAGCTTCTTCTAGCCATTCCAGGTTGTATTGTCACAATTTGAGTTTTTTCCTTAAGCTAATAGTGCTATATGTGTATGTGGGGGTTATTTTCTTTTCATTTGCGGGGATCAGTAACCAAGGTATGAAATCCTAGGGTTTGGTTAGGTATATCTGGGGAAGATTTGAGTAGTTGTCTACTTCATGTCAAGACGTTGTCAAGCATCAAAGACTTGTGATAGAGGGTAGTCCTTGTGACCCTATCCTTCCTACTTGCTAGGCAACTATCCTAAGAGTCCTTGCTAGTGTGAGGCAGTTAGAGAAGCCTGGAAAAATAACAAAGAAGAACAAGTTCTAAATATATCTATAAATAAAAAGTTACGGAGGTGTGTAAAAAGGATTTCTAACCCCTCAATCAAAAAAGAAAAAAAGAAAAAGGAAGAAAATTCATATAAGTAGTAGAGCTGTTGGTTAGCGACTCACTCTAGATTTCTATCTTAATGCAAATTTTATGTGGGAATTCAAAAGCATTTGAGGATTTGACAATTTTAAGAGACTGAGGAAGACGAAAATGGAAAACTTTGGTCATTGGGGTGGTTGCAGATTTTTCATAATTTTTTCGATGGCAAAATTGAAGAGAGATAGCTTCTCGCCTATTTGACATGTCAAGCCAAACATGCTAGATTTTTCAAATTTGAAATTGGGTACCAAATGAAAGAATTGCAAGTGGCCGAACATTGCCAAGGTCAAAATGAGCCAAAAGGGAGGAGATAAAATGGGCATGGCCTTTAGGGGGGGCCAAAGCCCTTAAAAAATTTTGTGTTAAGGGGAGGGAGGTTTCAAAATGGTGGTGTGCAACAAAAGCGCCCCCTCGTGGTGCCGTTTTTTTTTTAAGGAGGGGTTGGAGGGCTGTAAATGAGACACACAATAGATGATGGCCAGCATCTTCCTCATTTTTTGCTCTCCATCATCGCCTTCAAAATGAAAAATGGTTGCCCAATGAAGAAGATACAAAATCAATCTTTCTCTCTCCTCCCTCCTCTCTCCTCTTGATGCATGTTGACATGTGTGATTCTATGGAAGAAGGGGGGTGGAGTTTGATGCAAGGTGCGGATAGAATGATGGTGTTGGAGTGAAGGACATAGTAGATTGGGCAATGAGAGAGCATCAACGGCCAATAACAAGCGTCAGCGGCCTCCCAACCATGAAGTACGTGTCTCCAAAAGTGGGATTCTATGCATAGGTAGTAGATTCTTTTGTTTTATGATAGATGGTTGATGGAATTGTTTGTAAATGATTGTCTTTGATTGTAATGCTGAAATTTATCAAAAATATTGAAGAAAACCAAAAAACTTAGTCATATAACAATCTATATCAAAACATGCAAAACCCGCAATTATGCGGTTTTCATAGAAATGAAAAAATTTGCGAGTTTTATTGTGATTTTAGGGTTCATATGGATTAGAAATGAATATAAAATTAATTTAAGTGATTGTAATTAGTCCCAACCCATAAATCATTAATATCAACAATTTTATCTAAATAAATGAGAAAAAATAGTGAAATTTTTTGAAAAATAGGTTTTTGCATTAGAAAATTAAGAAAAAATATGTTTTATGTTTGTGGATGTATGGAATGGTTGGAACATGAGGGATAAGCCTCATTTCATCCTCATCTCTATGTTAAAGTATAGTTTTTACCGCTTTTACAAGAAAAGCACATGAAAAAACCGCTTTCTACACCTATCGACGATGCATAACCTAAACGGTCGGGGGGAAGATGGGTTTTGATGTTGATTATTTGCTGATAGCATTTGAAATTATGATCTATTTTCTTGTGTATATCATATAAGAAGCTTTTAATTTAAGTTTAAGAGGATTGAGCAACACGAGAACGCTCGATGTTAATCCTTAGCAACACAGCATTACGCGTATATCATATAAGAAGCTTTTAATTTAATTTTAAGAGGGTTGAGCAACACGAGAACTCTCGATGTTGATCCTTAGCAACACAACATTACGTGTAGGGTGGAATCATTGAAAGAAATATATTTTCACTTCACAATGTTGATTATTTAAATCATAAAATGTTTTAGCACTATGGTTCATGCATAGTTGCATTGCGCATATCACATGGTGTCATTCCTGGATTCATTGCAATTGTTTTCCTATACATATGGCCTACGCTAAGTTGTAAGATACCTAAGCTGTAGGTTTAGATGATCAGGTTCCTTGGGGAATTGTTAAGTGAGGAAATATCTAATCTCCTAGAATGTTTGAAAACAAGAGTGGATTTTGTGACGTACGTGTTATTTGTGTTGGAGGTGCATCAAGGGGCCAATCCCCGAGGTGTAAGAGAGCTGCAATGGAGCCATGTCATTCAGCCGAGGGTGCATCCTTTTGTTTGTGCTTATGAAGTGTTTTTCACCGATACATGTGTAGGGACTTCCTTTGAGGAGTGTGAAGAAGGCTTAACCATTGGACTACAATTCAAAACAAACGTGAAGTTTACGATAGAAGTTAGGTTAGGGTAGTGTGTCCCTTAGATGCTTATGGTAGCGAGGTTGAGTGGCTATGTTCTTTGAGTATGGAAAGGCTTGGCTATTGCATAGAGCCAATGTTAGGCCCTTTTTAAGTTCCAACACACACTCATCCTTGGTACAAGGAATGTACTTTGTTTAAGGTACATACTCACTTCTAGCCTTTGAGTCCCCCTTTAGCATGGCAAAGATGGCATCTAGGTCCACTGATGATGTTTTCCAAGTGTCCATCTCTACTCAAACTACTTCTGATCTATTTCCAAAGAATATAAGTCCATTACAACAATCCTCTATTACTCTAGCATTCCTCATCCAAGGTCTTCCTAGTAGGATATCATAATCCACTTCCTTCATGACTATGAAGTTCACAAAAAATTGGATTTCCATTATCTTTAAGGGCCAATCCTTCATGGCTCTGAAAGGTCTAACCTTCATTCCATTCGCTAGAGTGACATTGAGCCGTGCAGTTTCTACCGGTGGATTTTTCAAAGCTTGTAAGACTACATGGCTAAGTACACTAACTCTTGCTCCTGTGTCTACTATCCCCTTTTGCACAATATCTCCTAAGGCAATGATAGCAGGTAAGATTGCATACATCTTAGTGCCTTCCCAAAAAGCATTCACTTGTGGGGACTTAAATATTGGAATCAACGTTAGGCTTGGTATCTGTGTCATGGCACCATGATCAGGAAAGTCTTGCAGTTCATGTTTATCAATTTGTTCTACCCATCGCTTCAACCCTTGCTACAGTGCAGGGTTTTAAGATGGTGTTGTGGACTAAGCCAGAAGCCCAATCCACCCTCGAGCCATTAAATTTGAGTGTTATGATTCCTCCAAATGTAGAGATTCTATGAGCTTGGAAATAAAGGAATGCAGATGTATTGTGTGCCTTAGTTACAAGCTATTCAAACATTATTTTAACCTTGATTTAGCATACAACTAAGGTATCAAAGGGTTGAATCTATAGAGTTAGTATGAAACATGAAACCAAAAAAGGATTCAGAAAACCTAGAGAATCAACTAGCAACAAAGAAGTTTGTTGAAGGGGAGACAATTGAAGCATTCATCACTTGGATCAATAATCAACATGACCAACTGACTAGGATTAGGATACAAAAGTCTAGTAAGAATCTAGCTTGGAGGTGCCTTCAAATTTTTCTACCAAACTCAGATGGGCTAGTAATTGTCCTTAATACTGAAGTGAGACATTAAGCTTTGATATTTAAGAAAATTTGTACAATCCTAATGAAGGAGGAGTTGTAGCTCAAAGCCAAAGAAGAAAGCAATAGTGGAGATGCTACATTCTCCATCACCAACACAAAATGCAAAGGTAGTTCCTCTACTAATGGTAACAAAAAGAAGAAGGATCATATCATAAAAAGTTTCAAGGAGTATCCCTCTACTATAAGAAGAAAGGATATGTAATTGCAATTTGTCATGTAAAGAAGATAGATAAGAAGAATGGCACCCTGAAAAGTAAAGGAAGGAGATATGCAATACAGCTAAAGTAGAGCTTGAGTTATTCATGGAAATCTTTAAGAAACTATGTTTCTAAATGCAAGAAGTATCTACCACTAACTCAGGGGTATTGGATAGTAGCGCCTCCCATCATAGGACCAACAAAAAATGTCTATATAGTTCTACGTAGCCTCTATAAGAATCTATCATTGTGGTGGTTGGGAATGATGAAAAATGCATTGTTGAGGGAATATGTACTATTTTCTATTTTGCTACAGAGGGTAAAGTGTTGTATATTCTAGAGATTAAGAGAAATGTGTTATCAATTGCTTTGATAATTAGTCTTGGCCATGAAGTAAGGTTCACCAAGATAGATACAAAAATTCTCAATAGTTTTGGCAAAATTGTTGTCAAAGAAGAGAAAAAAAACATGAATGAGCTAGGTGCCCTTAGCCACAAGGTTGGTATGGGCACAAATGGTATGAAATATGTGTTCACATTGAATTTGTAGTATTAAAGGAGATACATAAGCAAGGTATAAAACTCACCTACTTGTGATAACTAAAATCAAGAAACCATGTGAAGATTTTATGATGGAAAAGCAATAGATAAAGGCATTTCCATGAGAAAGCAAGAATGGAATGAACGTTCCTCTAGAGTTGGTGCATATTAGCTTGTGTAATAAAATTCCTACATAAACCTTAGGGGCATCTTCTTATTTTATGTTGACATCAACCAATATAGTACGAAGATATGGGTGTATATCCTTTATAATAAGGCTTAAGCTTTTTAAGTTCAAAGAATGGCTAAATCTTGTTGAGAATGAAATATGAAAAACAGTGAATAAATTTAGAAAAAATGGTAGTGGTGAGTTCAAGTCAAAGGATTCTAAAGACTTTTGCAAGACCAAAGGGATTAAGCATTGTCATGTGGTTACAAGTTCACTGATAGAAAATCATAGAAAAGATCATTCATCGAAATGTTTCACAAGATATTATTTTTCTAGATTTTACAAGGTTACAAGTCCAGGGAATGAAAGTCATGTAAATGACCATCTATACAAAGACTTTACTAACTGTATGTGGGATATCATATATCTTGTCTTCATGAAGAGATAAGGCAATCTAGAGATATGATATGGTGGTATGGATAGATGTCCTCATGACCAAAAAAGATAAGATGTCTCACTTAAGTAAAACCTTAAGATTATGTTCTAGATTTGGGCGTGCCCAACGTTAGGGAATTAAGGGGCCACTTGCATGAGTTAAAGAATACTTTACATAATATTTTTCATATAACTTTTTTGCTTTTAGAAGGAAATTGGGTGTTGTTTTGGGCTGATGTGAGAGAAAATCATGTTGATGGCCACCACAACTATTGAAAAATGTAAGGAAGAGAAAGGCTTTTGAGAGTAGATTTTTAGAGCCTATTTTGAAGCAAAAAAGAGCCTGGAGGCCATAAAATACCAATTTTTCATGCAAAATGAAATGGTTCTGGATCAATGAATTGGACTCTTCCTAGATGGAGTTCAATGCTAGGAACCCAATGCAAGTCTCATTTTTTCGATGAGAGCTCATTTGACCCCCCATTTAATCCTCGCAAGGTTTGGCGTTATGAAGCAAATATGTGGTCCGGGAGCCGAAAAGTGCATGATGGTGGCCACTTTTAAATTTCAACGTCACAAAGCTAACCATCAAGTTAAATCTCGAATCGGAGTTTGTTCGGGTCTCCGTTTGCGAAAAACCACTTAGGCCAAAGTATGAAAATAAAAATTTGAACTAGTTCTTTCAAAACAAAGATTAAGCTTGTTTAGTGGATAGGAAATGAAGAGGCATGAGTTTCATGAAACATTGGTTTGGGGGGGGGGGAGGAGGGGCAACCGTTTTTTCAGCGCCCCAAAATCATTAAAATTTCCTATTTTCTGACCGATGCAGGTGAAAGAAATGCTCAAGGGAGCAAGATAAATAATTTCCTTACTCTCCATCACAAAAAATAGATAAAAAATTGATGCATTTTATGAAGAGATTTGATTTTACTCTTTCTCTCTTCTCTCCCCTCTCTCCTCTTGTTGTTTGTTCTCATGGATTAGTGTATGAGAGAAGGGGGTGGATTGAGAGGAAAGATTTTGATCGTGCGATGATATGGCAATGAGAAGGGATGTGAATCAAGATTGGATGGATCATTAGCGGCCATTGAAGAGCATCAGCAAGCCTCCAATATCGAAATACCTACGTCATAAGAAGGCGCGATTTTATAAGTCATTGATTTCATCATTTTATAGTTAATTTTGGTTAGAAATGGTTAGAAATGATGTATTTGATTGCCAATGTTCTGATTTATCAACCATATTGAAGAAATCATAAAAAACCAGTCATATAATAATTTTATGCTAAGCATGAAAAACCCAAGACTATGCAGTTTAAGGCAAAATATGCAATCTTTTGGGTTTTGATGTGCATATGTTGTTCCTATGGGTTGAAACATGCTAAGAAAATCATTCTCAGTAAGATCAATCAATCTAAACTAGTAAATCACTAAATATTAATAATTTTCTATAAACAAATAGTAAAAAATAAGAAAAATGAAAATTTTGGTTTTTTACATCTGAAAAATAAGAAAAAATAAGATTTATATTTGTAAATGTATGGTACAGCTGAAGCATGAGGTTAAGCCTCAGTTTAGCCCTATCTCTTTGTTAAAGTGGGTTTTTATCGCTTTTGTAAAAGAAAAATACATAAAAAATAACCTACCAAAACGAACGCATAACTCTCAATGGTAGGGAGAAGGGGCTTGTTGAGTGTTTAAAGTACATTGAATTCTAATGTTTTATGATGCATGTCATATAGGATTCATTGTTATCAAAAATAAAAAGGGTCTAGTAGCACAAGAAAGCTCAATACTAGTTCTAAGCAATGCAGCAATCCCATATTAGAAGAAAAGCATGAAAAGAACTATTTTTGCACTTTCATGTTGCTAATTATTAATGAATAAACTTTATACACAATTGCATTGCATGCGCAATGTGGGAGCTTTCGCTCAACTGCCAAGACCCACGGACCACTTATTGTTCAAGCGTTCCAAGCGAGCTCTAATGGCTATCTCTCACCTAGCCGATGCGCCATTGATCCTACGAGTGTAGTGAGCTTACCTTGATGCTCGATTGAGTACCCTCCTCTCTCTTGCACTCCGGTAGCTCCACGATTCTCGATGCTAGCTCAAGCATCCTCAAACCTCCTCCATCTCCAAGCTCCATCATCCATAGCCGCGCGCGCAAGAGAAGAGAAGAGAATAGAAGAGAAGAAGAGAAGAGGAGATGGTGAAGAGCTTCACCCTCTTGATCCCTCACTCTCACACACACTCACTCCCTCACACTCTCACACTCCCTCTCTCAAGAGCACACACAAGCAAGAAGGAGAGAAGAAAAGAGTAAGAAGAAGACTCTTTTTGCCACACACCAAAGAATGCCCTTCTCATTCACTTTTCAACTTTATATACAAAGCCCTAAATCCTTTTTGGGTAGTCATCCCCTTTTCCCTCTTTTACATGGCCGGCCATAGCCTAGGCCCTTTTTCCCATTTCCCACCATTCTAATTTATCCTATTCCCAACTAATGCGTACACTTTGCACAGGAGCGAACCTGGCACTCTTTTACAAAGATTCGGGGGCGCTCCCACATTTTAATGGTGCGCCCTTTTTCTCTTTTGTTGTGTTGGGCCAACACCGAGGCTTTCTGAGGGTCGTACCAGAACATTTAAATTTTTCAGGGACTGGTTATCGGTCAAGGCGCCTTTTTCTGCTTTTATCCTATGCCTTTTTTGCTATTTCCATTTTTTCCATTTTTCGCTCCTCTGTGCTGCGGAAAACATGGTAACATTACCCCCTCCTAGCCAAGTGCCAATCTCGTGGCACTGCAGTGGAACGTAGTGGCTAGTTAGGTCGGCTGCTAGGTGGAAAAGGTAGGTGGCGGACACTACTTCCAATGTGGTTGGGTGAATGATAAGTGATGGGGTTTAAGGACGATGACCAGGAAAGATTCCGGCGTGCTTTAGGCTCCATGAAGATACTCGGCATCTTTCACACTGTTGTGGCGCCCCTTATGTAGCTGGTCGTCTTTTGAGTATCCGAAACGCTTGAAGCAATAAGCAATCCCTTAGGAGGATGGTATTGGAGGGATTTATTCTGGAGAAACCCCTCGAGCGTTGTTTGCCTTGAAAACCCGTGGCCTTGATTGAAGATCCTTGTCTTTGAGTAGAAGGTCTTCAGTTTTGAGTTGAAGGTCTTCAGGCTTGTGGAGTCAATAAGCGATCTGTAGATATTGAGGCGTTGGGCATGGATCATTGGGCGATGAGGTTCCAAGATCTATGCCAATGGCAGTTCTATCTTGACTTGGTTCAATTAGGGTAGCCATCAGCAAGTTTTGATCATTAAAGGATGCTATGGGCAATCCTCTTCCGCGGGTAGCCATTTCTTGAAGAACATTCTTTCCTTCATATTGAGTGTACATGCATCTGAGTATATGAAGGGAGCTTTCAAGGTAAAAGAATTTCAAATTGGAGATTTAGTCAAGGTATTCGAAGGATAGGGTTTTAGCTCTCAAACAAAGAAAGATTGATTGTCACCTTGTAATAGAGGTATTGGTGTAACATGTATTCATGCACAAATAAGTACACGTTGTAGCCACATAAAACGATTCAATGAAACATTGTAAACAATAAGTCTCTAAAATGTCTTAAGGATGAGTAAATTGATGATATCTACATGACTAATTTTCTCATTATTATAAAAGGATATCCTTCAAATTTCCTGTGAATGGAAAAATTTTGGATTTTTATAGGTACTTTTAACTATACCACATAGAAATTGGTCAACTAGGGGTACATGTCCAAGTAGCTTAGAGAGGACCCTATATCTTTTTACTATTCTGAATATATACTACCCAAGTGTGGTCAAGGATATGGAATCCTTGAGCATATGTATATAGTAGATCTCAATACCATGGAATGGTCATTGTAGCACTAATGAGATATTATTTTATATATAGCAAAGAAATTTTAGTACACATATTGAGCTCTATCATACCAAGAACTAGATCAAAGAATGTACATTTAAGTTTGTTGATACCAATTTCAATTTTTGCAAATATGTTTAAGGAATGTGAGGGTCCTTTCTAGCCATACTAAAAGCACAAACAAAATAAAAAGTATGAAAGGGTGGCCATCAATGAGCTCACCCCGAAGTTTGTAGAAGCGGCCTTAGGCATCAAAATGGGATCATGAAAATATGTTAAAACATGGAAAAATCCTCAAGTCTCTCAAAGGTGAGATAAGACCTCAATGATAAGAATCGATGGAACCACAATGAAAGTAGTGGCTAACAAATGTGTTCTCATGAGAACAAACCTAGAAGAGAAAATGAGGGTGACAATGCAGTTATTCCATCATCTCTTCACCTAGAACAGAACCTCAACTAGCCTAATCAAGATTCCTAAATGGATCCTAGAGGATATGATGATAGGAAACTTAGCTAAGTAAGACTTAAATATTATATGGTGGTTGGAATATGTCATAGAGTCCCTGGCCAAGGCATGAACAGTTGCTCCAAGGAATCTTAAAGTAGAGATTAGTCACATGGAGGACAAACATAGTATCATCAACATATGGTAGATCACTTACCTACATCATTGTTGTCATTGTAGGAGTGCCCCTCCAGGAGATCCTACCACCACACGTAGAATTATCCATACTGATAGAAAAGAGGAAGAGGTAAGCTCATCCTTGGAGGAATTTGATGAAGGAGACATGGAAGAATAGACACTGATTATCGATGCTTCTAAAAAGAGGTAAAACAAGGAATGGAAAAAACTAAGAGCTAGGATGAGACAATCACAAGGGGTATGAAAGGGCTATCCAAGCATCTGTAGAAGAGTCCATGCACAAAAAGGACCAATTCATCGCATAGTAGCACAAGCAACAAATCTTATAGCCCAAAAATGAGAAAGAAGCACTAATAGAACTATTTGTGAGCTAATGGCTTAAATAGGTACCTTGTAGGCACATATTAGTGAGTTTGTAAAAGTAAGACCCATATTTGAAGTCATGACAACAAACTTAGAAGAGAGTCTTGCCCAATAGATACTACAAAGAATGCACAAAAATCTTCCAAGGGGCAAAATGTAACGAGAAGAATAGGAGCCCTTAAGTAGATTTGTGAAGAGCTAAAACAAGACAAAGCCAATGCAGTCAAGGCAACCAAGAGCTCCAAGGTAGGTTGGAAAGAACATGAGATGAATATAAAAGCTTCTAGATAGATTCTGAAAAGCAAGTTAAGGGGCTCCAAGCTCAATTGCATAAACAAGATAAGGTTTTTAAGGAACTTTAAGAGAAGTAAGAGTAAGGGTTCTAGAATCAATTGAAGGAATGCAACTTGCCACTCATGGGTTACTACAATAGTATTCTATGTCTTTTGTCTTCATAATACTATCATAAATGCTCTATGACAATTTCTCAAGGTCATATGGTGTTATCTCTTAGTTTCTTGCTTGTTTATTGAAGTAGAAAAGTCATTTTCTACAATAAATGCAATAGTATGTTGTATTTTCTTATCCAACAAAAGAACCTTGTTATGTTTTATGAATAGAATAGGGGTTGTAACACTTTGGTGATCTTGCATTTTCCCTCTAAACCTTTGGTATGAAACTCTGTCAAATCCAATTTCTTTTCATGAAAGAAATTCAAATTTATTGTGAATCCTTAAAGAATGATGATACAGATATTATTTCCTGCATTTATGGTCTAAAAATCCATTTTCAAATAACATTGTTTTACGGTGGAAATCTAAATTTTCTATAAAGCATGAAGTATTAAAACCTTTCCTAAAGCAAGAAGATGCAATTCAAAGACTTATTTCTAGATTTTTGTTTATAGGATGATGCAATTATGTCTCTTGTATTTTTGGTCTAAAATTCTAGCAAATTTGACTTTCTTTCATGGTAGATATTTCATTTTTTGCAAATCTTGAAGCAGTGGATCCCACATAATTTAGAGGTATGAGCAAGTAAATAATAATAGCAATCATACATAATGAAGTAGAAGAAGTAAGAGAATCTTGATTCCTAGATGAGGATAGATTATCCATAGAGAGTTTTCAACATGCATTATCCTTTTTTGAATAATGGAGAACTAAAAGCAATACATTTGCCTATTCTATATAGCCTAAATTGGTGCAATGGAAGGAATGCAATTCTAGATTGGTCTAATGGATAGCTTAAAGAATAGTGTTTCCTTTGAGAATTCTAGTTTCGTTGCTCAAGAATAATGAATGAGAAAGGTTCTTGTTTGTCTCTAGCCCTATTAGCAGTGCTTCCTATGAAAATAGCTCTTTGCTTTCCAAAAGTCCAAGCAAAGTAGATTAGAAGAATATGTTTGACAACTTGCATTTCTTTTTTGAAGCCTTGAGTACTAGCATCAACAAATTTTGAAGTGTATCCTCTTGTATCAAGAAGCAAAAGGAATGGTGGCTCATGCTTGCTACAAAAAAGAACTTGGAGGAGTAGAGGTAGAAGATTGATGATGGCATGTCGAAACCATAAAGATGGAGAAGAAGACATAGAAGGAAGATCTAAAAAGAAGAGGAAGAAAAAGCTCATTGTGTGGTGGAAAGGACATACGCAATGCTAAGTGGGAAACTTGAAAAGAAGGAGGCAAGGATGAATATCATGCTTGTTCATAAGTACTTAAAGGTTTTTACTTTAATTTTGTTTACAATCATTATTTCTATGGATGATTTTTTCATACAACCACACTCAGCAATATGTTTTGGAAAGAGTGCATAGGAAAGAAAATTTGTTTTGCAAAGCCTAGAAAGCATTGAGGTTTATGTAATCTTTGAGTTTAATATAATGGGGAAATCCAAGAAGACAAAAAGATGCAAAGTTTGATATTAGTTTGATAAGAGGTGTAGAATTTGATCCAAAGCTTTAAAAGAATTGTAATGAATGAAGCTGAGAGAAGAGACACTAGAAGAGGAGAAAGAAAGATAGGAAATAGGGGAGGAAGGAGGAGGAAGCCATGGTAACTTGAGATGAAGGTGAAGAGTTAGTTCTTGATAATATTTGGATGCCCTAAACTGGGTCTCTTACACCTTATATACCCTAGTCAATGTTAATGGGTGTCTAACCCCAAGTCTCCATGTATCACACTTGTCACATTCCATCCCCACCCTAAAAGTTTTTGCCATAAAAAACAAAATACAAATGGAGGGACTTGACAAAGGGGCTAAGGATTGGGGTTCTGAGTACAGATCTGATCCACATTACAATGAAAAAGGGATGGGTGAGGACTATGGACAACATGTTGTCCACTACAAGCTTGTTGGGGTAAATTTACCATATGGTTGGCCACCCTTCAAACTTATGATTTTGAGATCTCTTATATAGCTAGAAAGGATAATAAAGTTGTTGATGCTCTTTCACACATGTGGGCATGCTCATCATCAACCATCTCCACAATTTACAAAGATTGGACTGATAACATTCAGAAAGAGTATTTGCTAGATCAACATGCAACCACTATTTTGCAAAAATTATGGCAAGGATATGATAGAGAATTTCCCAATTATAAGTGGCATAATGGTTTTTTTATTGTTCAAAGGGTGGGTACACTTGACTCCTATTTCTAACTTTAAGCAAAAGATTCTTCAGCTGCACTCTTATCCTATGGTAGGGCATTTGAGCCTTTTCAAGACATTTGATAAAGTTCATAAGAGTTTTTATTGGAAAGGGGTTTGGACATATGTAAAGATTTTGTTTCTCATTGCTTACACTGTCAACAAAACAAGGATTCTTCTCTCTTGGTTGGTGGATTATTACAGCCATTACCCATTTGTACTAGTAAATGGATTTGTATATTCATGGATTTCATTATAGGACTTTCAACCATTAAATATGGTTGGAATATTATCTTTGTTGTTGTTGATCAACTTACAAAATTTTCTCAGTTTCTTCCAAAATTTCATTAGGAGAAATATGGACTCTCTTTTTTGCCCCTTAAGGGGTTTCTCTCACCTCTCTCTCTCTAAAAAGAGATTCCAAAATAATATTATAAAAAGAGATCTTCTACAATCAAGAAAATCTCGTTTTTGTGTTTTCAATAGATTTCACCTATTATTTTATTCCCAAACTGTCACTTTTTCTCAAAATCCTCATAACTAAAAAAATACAATTCTATTTTTTCTAAAAACGCAGCCAATCATTCTTTAATGCCCTCATGACTCTTTAATGCCCTCTTTAGTGCCCTCATGACTTTTCAATCATTCTCATTCTCGCTTCTTAAAAGGGCGGAAGTTAAAAAACGATATAAAATGACGTACACATCATATTTTAAGATTATTTTTTACCCAGAGACACCTTTTTGACTCAAGAGTTTCCTTGTAAATTTTCGTCTTTTTTGGACAAGTATATACCTATTTCTGGGCATTTTTTCATTCCCTCAGAAAGCTCTAGTTTTGTCCCAAATTTTGTGCATTCTTCTCTTTCCCTCCAGAATATGGTTTCTTGCATACGAGTTCTTCTGAAGCAGCATTGAGGAGTAGCTTTGATACCATTTGTTGAAATCAAAGAATCTCTATCTACAACACACTCTACCCTGCTACAAGCCATCTTCCTCTTCAGAAATATGCAGTAAGAAATCTCCGTCTTCAACAGTCTATACTACAAGCAATCCAGTGATAATGGAGGTATCTTTATTTTTTAAATCTTTGTGATGTTATTATTCTTCACAGTTGTTGTTCAGTCCTTAAGCATCAATTCATAGAGAGAGAGAGAGAGAGAGAGAGAGAGAGAGAGAGAGAGAGGAGGGGAGAAGGGGGGGACAGAGAGGACTGTGTGAGATGAACAAAGAAAATAAGTGATAGAGTGACAGATAGTAAATTAGGGTAGAAGATAAGATGATGTTATTGTTTTCCACTAGCCAAGCTTCAGTATGAATGTGTTTAGGGTTTCCTTGATGAATTTTTGTTGAGAGAGAGAGAGAGAGAAAGAGAGAGAGAGAGAGAGAGAGAGAATATTTTGAATAGAACAGAAGATAAGATTTGATGCTAATTAGAGGTAGATTAAAAGCCAAGATTACAGGCTGATTAGGGGTTGATTAGGGTCTATCAAGACTGAAAGCAAGAGAAAGAGACAAGAACCAACTGGGTTTTAAAAAAAACACAGATATAGTGAATCAAAGGGGTGTAGTTCTGCTATTTGAATGTTAATCCAAGTTAACATTTGCATACTTTTTTTTTTGCAGAATGCAGGTGCAGGATGTACCAAGAGAAAGAGAGATATTCACTTTCAATTGGAGGATGAATATGCACCAATGTTCAAAAGAACTGTGGAAAGAGATGATGCAATAAGATGCAGGATGCAACAAGAAAGAAATGCAGGGAAAAAAAATGTGGACCTTTGGGTTGATGAGTGCATTTATCCACCCGATCCACTCACTCGAAGGCCACCACAATTTGAAGGGCTTACATCATTTGTAAAGTTTGCTTGTGAAGGCAATGAAGGATTGTATGGATACACATGCAGACTTCTCACACAAGGAATAGCAGGGGCTCATCAAACCTTGACAAATATGCAGACAATATTACAAGGGAATATGCAGTCTTTGATGGAAAAGGATAGATTATTGGCTGAGAAGGATAGAGAGAACCAGAACCTACAACAAGCAATGTCTGTCATTGAAGATGCTATGCATGCTACACACGTGCAGAATATGGAGTTATAGTCTAAAGTCAATGACTTGGAGAAGGAGAATCAAAACATAGAGAGGAAGCTCACAAAAACTTTGGAGATTGGGCCCACTTTAAAAACCAAAGAGGCACGTCGGCGCATCCGATCCGTTAAACCAATTGGCCAATTAGCCAAAGGAAGTGGACAATATCATAGATGGATATATGCTCAATCTACTACAATGAGAAATATGTTTCCTCATGCAGAGAATGATACTATTGCCAAAGTCCTTAGCAAGAATATGGTAAAAAATGCATTGGAAAATCGTAAATTCAGGGACATTGTGGATGGTGTTGCTAGTGAACGTCTTAGGGATGTGAGCAACTTGTTTACTGCTACAGATGCTCAGGGATTATGTGACAAGGTGGGAATGAGTTCTGAGTCATATAGTATGCTCTATCAACAATTGGATACAGGTTTTAAGCAAGTCTTCAATACTAAGCGAGTAATGCCTCTGCCAAAACCATTTCACGTGAAGAAGGCTCGAAAACAACTAAATGAGAAAGTTTTAGAACTAATTGGTGAGCCTACGCATCTGGAACACACACACATATTGAAGTATGGTTCCAAAGAAGTTGCCTTTGTATTGAATGCATCCAACAACTTTGTATTGGATATATGTAGGGTTCAGATTGCTATGGTCAAGTTTTACAATATGTCTATGGAAGAATGTAGAGGCAAGCTTAAGTTTGTCCTCAAACTTGATGAGAGTGAGATTATCAAGGGGCAAAAACTTGAGCGTGTGAGTATAACACTTATGAATCGAGCATTGGATCCCAACATCGATGAAAAACATCCTTTATACTTCAGTGTACAATCGGAGAATGAAATATGGTGGCTTGCAGCATTTGAAGTACCAAAGGAGGACCATGAAGTACTTAAAGTTTTTTTTAACCTCACTAATATACCCAGTGTTATTCAACAGCAAAATAATGGAGCAGTTTTACATGTTGAGGGGTTTGGGGACTATCAAGTTGAATGGCATCTTGCAGGTGATTTAAAAACATTGAAGTGTATGTTTGGTTTATCAAATGCAGCAAATGCAAAATTTCCGTGCATATACTGCATGCAAACTAGGAAGAAAGGGAAAGATGGAAAGAAAGAATGGCTTGCCAAGGCAGGACAACAGGGTGCTCCGACACGTGATCAGAAAGTCATGAGAAATGGAATGCTAATTCCAGTGGATCCAAACTGGCACCCTATTTTGGAAATACCACTAACAAGGGTTCACTTTTGCACATTGCATTGTTTGGTTAGAATAATTGAGAAGCTAGTATATGAATATATATGCTTTGCATACAAGATGCAGCCCGTGTCAGAATCTGATGCTACATGCAAGAAGGTAGAACAAGTCCTCTTTGAAGTTGGATTGCACGGAGGCCAAGTAGAAATAAAAAAGTACGAGAAAAAATCGGGGAAGAGTGGAAATGTTCCTTGCAAACCATGCTTTGGCGGACCCAAGGCTAGGAAGTTTTTATCTCCACCTCGAGATGAGGAAGGCAATATACTAGTAAAACAACCAGAGAAGTACGAAGCATGGAAAAAGTTGCACCTTGCTGTTTCAGATTGGAGCAATGGGGGACGAACGAGGATTGCGAAGGTAGAAGTGTGGATACACCTAGATAGATTAGCAGCTCTCTTACAGAAGTTGGGGTTTATGGATGGTGATGCCAATGCATTTAAAGAGACAGCTGCTAAATTTCATAAGTCCATGGTGGAGGCATGGACTACAAATAGCATAACACACTACATGGTCAGTATTATCACCATTGCAAAAAAAAATCATCATTTCGAATTACTTTGTGTTTCTAATCTCTTTTCTTGTGCAGCATATACTTGAAGCACATGGTCCATACTTTGCAGATCAAGGAAGTTTGGCAATATGGTCAACTCAAGGCATGGAAAGATCTCACTGGCAAGCTCGCTGGGCTTTTTAAAATGCAACTGATCATGGAGGTGGCATCAATGATTCCAATTCTATGAGGCAATTATTCCAATGGTGGTATAGGAGACTAGAGATACGATACGAGGAAAAAGAAAAGAAGTCCAAAACATCTCAAGCAGAATCTATAAGTAGGGCAATATATGAGGTGAGAAAAGCAAGATATGAAAACAGCACAGCTAGACAACGGCACGCAGAATGGTTGGCAACCCAAGAGAGAGATGGCAAAAAATGGAGACCTAGATAAAGATAATAATTTTGATGCATTTAGAGTCCACAAGAGAGCACAAGTCCCAAGGATATGACACATCAATACTCATATCTCTAACATGAGATGTCTTATAAATTTTCTTTAAAATTTCAAAGGTTTGTCACTATATTTTTCAAAGTCGATTTCGAACTTTGTTTTTTAATTATGAAAAGTCCATTTTGAAATCCTAAGACAAAGATATGAAAATTCTAAACATTGGAACATTCATTGGCCTAGAGAGAGAGGGGGGGCATGAGGGGGGTGTCAGGAGATAGAGAGAGGTAGGGATGGGGTGGAGAAATGAAATGAAATGATAAATTTAAAATTCATTTACACCACAGTAAGTTTGAAAGTTTCGTATTTAAGTCGTCTCTCCTTTCATTTTTTCCCATTGCTCTCCACTCTACCCTCCACCTTTCTATCCTTCATTATCACAGCCATGGCACGTTCCAAGCTTCCTATCAAAAAGGCGCCTGCGAGAGCAAGAGCTCAACACTCTTCCGAATCTAGTGAGCGTACTGTGAGTGACAAAGATCCCCTGGTGACCGATAACGGTGGCCTTACTGCAGCCAATAATGGTGGCGCTACTGTGGCCAACAATGGTGGCCCTAGTATGGTCGATAATGATGGTTCGCCATTGTCCAGAAATGGTGGTCCACATGCTCTAGCTGCTCCACCTCCCACTACTGCTCCAACTCGTAATACACGCCCTCCAACACATAAAAAGCGAAGATGGAGACCAGGCACAGCTGCGCTACGCGAGATAAGGAAATTCCAGAAGAGTGCCGACTTGATTATTCCTAAGGCACCATTCTCCAGGTTGGTGCGAGAAATACTGCAAGATCTACAGTCAGGGCATCATCACAAGTTCTTTTCGAGGAACCAGGCAAGGAATGTGGGGCGATGGTCAAGCCAAGCCTTGCTTGCTCTCCAAGAAGCAGTTGAAAGCTACTTGATTGATCTAATGAGTGATGGTCAACTTTTAGCCATTCATGCCCGACGTATCACTATTAAGCCCATAGATCTGGTTCTTGTTCGCAGGATCCGCAATAACAAGGATGCATTTAATCTTAATGTCAACAATATGCTTTGAGAAGCTACCTTGTAATTGGATCTATGTTTTTAGCTCAGGTTTGGTTGTAGATTGTAAGGATCTTAGTTTTGGGTTATCTTTCCAATAGACCTTCAAGTATTTGATAGTAGTGGCCTGCAAAATGGAGCTAAATTTTCCCTAGCTCTAGTCGTACTTGGTGCGATGCACTATCTACCGTGTATTTCATAGTTTCGCAATGCTAAATCCAATATGTGATATTCTATTTTGACCATGTTTCGCATTGTGTGAATTTTCAAGTTTCCAATTTTGTAAGTAGTTTTGTTGAGGATAAATTCAATGTGCAACCACGTACACGTCGGTGATCAGTTGTACATGGGCCGATGCACTATATCCTTACTATATTTAGTGGTTTGGCAACAGTATATCTGATGTGATATTCCATTTTACCCATGATTTATTTTTTGTCAATTTTTAAGTTTCTAATGTTTCGCATTGCGAGGTTGACAATACATTTAATCTGCAGTTGCACACACTCATTATCAATACATTTAATCTACAGTTGCGAGGTTGACAATACATTATCAGTGCAGTATAATGCAGTTAACGCATTTTCAAAAAAAGATTGAACCGTCAAATTTATAAATCGGAATCTGGTGAAACTTCACCCTCATGCTGGGCATTAGAAAAACTCATTTATATTAAAAATTTGGCCCCATCAGAAGCCTCTGGGTCACCTGTCCGGAGGCTCGCGTCTGGGGCCCTGAATCTGGGGATTCAGGGCCCAGACGCGAGCCTCCGGACAGGTGATCCAGAGGCTTCTGTTGGGGCCAAAAAAATTTTGGATGGTTGATGTGTCCTTGAGGAGCCTACAGGTAAAATTTCATGTGAATCGGAGCACTGGTGATATTTTTCTTAAGCGTGGATTCATTAATTGAAATTTTAGGGTTTTTGAAAAGTTTGGCTATAAGTTTAAAGTTTCACCTCATTTTACACATTTCACTTTTGAGTTCTGAGTTCTCTCTCCTAGAAGACATGGTACGCACCAAGCAAGCGGCCCAGAGATACCCCCCTGGAAATTCCATACGGCAGCCACGTCCTCCAGCTCCACCACCACCACCACCACGCCAGCATCGCAAGCGTCGATGGAAGCCAGGCACAGTGGCTCTTCGCGAGATCCGCCACTACCAAAAGACCACTCACCTCCTGATACCGAAGGCTCCATTCCAAAAGTTGGTGCGGGAGATCATGGAGGGCATACTGATCATGAACAACAGGAACCAGTTTCCAAACACATCACGCGCGAAACAACCGAATCGCTGGACTGCCCAGGCCCTCCTCACACTACAAGAAGCTGCTGAAGCCTACCTCATCGACTTATTTGGAGACTCAGTCTATGCAGCGGTGCATGCAAGGAGGGTCACTATCACCGAGAGGGATCTGCGGATAGTCAGGTTCTTTCGGCGATGGAAAGATAGTCCTCGCGGAGGTCAGCAAGGATAGAGGTGTACAAACTCAAAAGCACATGGAATGTAGCTTCTGAAGACATTTTGTAAAGCCTTGGTCGTAATGGACCCCATGTAAAATTATTATTAATACAAATACAAAGTTTTTGGCGCGTCTTATTTTTGTTTAGTCACTTGATATTTATTTTATTTACGTCGTTGAGTTATCGTTACATGCGTTCGAACAAATACATGTTGCGCACGAATTCGATAAAGCACTGTGTATTAAATTTAGGGTACGAATCGTGTTACGTATAAATTCGATAAATAAATGTAACATTCAAGTTAAAAAAAACAGTAAATGACACGTATCACAAACTACATTGCACGCGAATCCAACAAACATCAGTTTTCATTACTTGAAGAGAAGATTACAAAGTGCAGTACATCAGTGATGCGATATCAGTAGGCAATAAGTACATCTATTCTCTCCTAGGCTTCTTGGAGCTAGGCTCCCCATGGTCAGAGCTATTCTTGATCATAGGCAACAATACATTTTGCCCCAATAGTTCCTGTCTAATGACAGTGGGGTCTTCAACACCGGCAACCATGCCACGGGCCACCATGGAGAAAAGTGGGCCAGACCTAGTACTCGTGAATAAGTAGAGAAGCTTCGAACGTCGAAGCAACACTACTTTCTCCAGGCTGGAGTTGGTCGGGATGGTCTTGAAGGGCCCAGCCTTTGTTAGTACCCTCAACTTCAAGAAGTTCTCTGCAAAAGCAGGGGAGCATGTCTTATGAAATACAATAATGTCGTTGACAAGCTGCCCAACATACTCCTTCAATGCCGAGTCTTGCACCCTTCCTTGGCTACCAGATCGGCCACCCTGCCTAGATGAAAACTCATCTATATAGACAATCTCCTGCAACACACAAGTTCAGTATCAGACTCACTATGCATGGAGTGTGCTGAAGATATATAAATCATATTCATATGAAACTTAACCAGTAGGGCCTCTAGGGCATCGGGAGCACACACATGTGTTTTTGTCGGGATCGGGCCCCCAGAAGTGCCCTGGCCGGAGGCTCGCGTCTAGGGGCCTGAATCTGCAGCACTTCTGGGGGCCCGATCCCGACAAAAACACATGTGTGTGCTCCCGATGCCCTAGAGGCCCTACTGGTTAAGTTTCATATGAAACCGAGAACATTACCTTCTCTGCATCATCTATCTGCCGCTGTAATGGAGCATCCAGGTCTGCTCCTGCCACTGGGCTGCCCTCGTCTCTCTCCTGGGTAGGCACTGCATAGTCGGGTCGAGGACCAAAAAGGCTTTCCTGCAACCGCTCGAACTCCTCATCAGAGATCTGATACTGTGGCCCCGCATCCTCAATCTGCTCCTGGATGCTCACAATGGCAGAGATGTCATCGATGCTCGTGCCATCATAACGAGCCACCTCATCAACATGTGGTGGGGCATCCTGTAAATCAAAATCTATGAAATCACTAGGTGCATCACGCACCATGATACAGTATAGTTCTTCTTCCCTAAGCTCCAACAACTCTAGCACATCCTGCATGAGTAGATATTCCACCCCCTCGATGGTGATAGCATGGAGAGAAGAGAGGGGTGGCTCTTCGCTCGTGGGCATCTCATCAGGGCAGGGAGGTGGGTGCACAATGGCCAAGCTCTGTGCTGCCTCAACACTCAGATCGAGAGTGATCTCCTCAGGCTCCCTCTCAAAGTACTCTAATAGTGGCCGAGAGGGTGCGTCGATGTCCTCGTCACTGTCCTCTTGCACCTCAGTGCACATAACATATATGGCAAAGGCGGCATCCCTCTCAATGAGATCCATCGTGACGTGGTCCTGTGACAAGGTGGGCACTGCTCTAGCGCGGAGATGTTGCCCCACATGCACCAGGGCTCGACTTATCACCTTTGCATGGCTGGATCCGGCACACAAACTATACAAAAAATCCATGGAAACCCACCTGAGAGTGGAGTCGGGAATAGAGCAAGTGAGAGGGTTCACTGCATCACAAAACGATGCTAGTATACTAGAGTCAGGGTCTACAGCGGAAAGCGAGCTCTCTAGACTCAAGGTCACGCAAAACCTAGGGTATATCTGGTCCCCTATGTGCGCGTAGCATGTGGAACTGATCCATGCGGCGAAGGCGGGAGTGGTAGCCATGGCACACAAAGAGAGAAGGAATGAGAGCACAAGTGTAGGGAAGTGGAGAATGAAAGCGAAAATGAGTTTGGAGTTATAGCTTTTATGTGTCTAGGGTTTTAAATAAAGGTTCTTTATAAAGTTATTAATTCTAAAGTTTCAAATTAAAACTCTTACCTTAGTTTCTTTATTTCAGTACTTTAAAGTCACTGTTAAAATTACTCATACAGACAAACGCTTCGTTCTACATTATTATATCCTCGAATATGTTTGGGTCGCTGAGTATATTCAAGTCTAACGAGAGAAAATATATAATTTTTTAAAGAAAATAAATCTAAAAGGCCTTGAAATTCCCTTTGGATCCAATTTAATATTAAAATGTAATAAACGAGCAGCAGAGATGCGCTACAATATATCATTGTGCAAAGACAATATTCTCTAGATTATAGACCTCTAACCTGCAATTTAATTATGATTTTTAACTGCACGATTGAGTAATTACAGTATGTATTATCGCACGCTTGGATCACAGTAAACTAAAATTTAAAGTACTCAGAAGTTCAAAAAATGTATGTATTCGCTCTTTATAAAGTTTTTTTACAAGGATTCCACTATCTCAAGGATATGTGGAGAAGCACATTGTTTACATGTCATGGATTGCTCACTACAAGTCCTGACTTTTCTATTATCTAACTTGAAATAGAAGTTGTAGAGGGGCTCACTAGACATTAATTGGATTTCTTGTCTCAGAAAATAAATGGGCCAATGACTCTCTGCACTGACTACGAAAGGATTATGACCACTCCACAAGATTACCACATCTACGAGCGCTGTATGTGTGTCATCTCGGATATCTTGATCCAAGCTGATCCACTTCCCTCGCAAAAGTCGCCATCTTCTATATCGAAAGCGAACGCACAGAGTTTGTCTAGCAATGAAATACCTGTAATAAAAACAAAAATAATGGTAAGTGATCAATGCGACTAACATAACAATTCATCTAAGCGAGACCTATGTCAATTAAATCAAGGTATGCAAAGTAGTAAAAAAGTTTTACCTGAATGTAATATCAGATTGGTTGACCCTGCACTCAATCGTCTCATCAAAATGTGTTCTTTTGACTTCCCAAGACTCACCCAATAGCTGACTCATCCATTCCTCGGATGGACACTTGCATTGATAAGTAATCTTTGTTTTCTTCAAAACATCACATGAACCAAACAAATGTGCAAACAATGAGAATGGAATAAACCAATTAAGATGCACATCTTTGGAGCCTGTGGTGGGTTTCATAGCACTATTGATGTCAGATTTTATCTTCGACTTGCAAGCTCCTGACAACTCCAAGCTACCAATGAACCATTCACCACTAGACAATGGCGGCAATGGGACATGCTGCAATCTCTGGCTTTCTACCACATACAATGAATTATAAAAAAAGATATTTTGAGTGGCAAGTTGACTTGTAGAGGTATTATCATAGATCAAAGAACCTATCTCTTCATGCCAAACATGTATCTTGCTGCTTAAACATTCCACATTCTGCCATTCATGCAAAGTCGATGGATATAGAGCTGTCAATCAAACAAGACTGAATTAGAATACTGCAAAGACTTTTAAAAACAACTCTGATACAAAAGAATAATCAATGATAAAATTTAACAACTTACTGTTTTGTTTATAATTTGCAATGTTGTTCTCATCGTGTACAGAGATTTGTTTATGCGTATAAACATGTTGAATCAACACTTCTGTTACTGCACTTGTGCCATTAAACACTTTTCTGAACTCTAGAATTCTACCTTTCCAATGTTTGCTAGGGTTTGCAACATCCTTGCGCTTGACCTTGAAACTCCCTCGAGTACTTGGGTGCATCAAAATCCAATCCAACTTATAATACTTATCACAAATCCAATTACCGCCATTATCTTTCCTGTTGAAGACCTCCACTGCAAGTATGCTACTGATATTTTTCCTCCGTGAAGACATCTGTAACAACCAAATACAAAAGTTACCTATCAACATGTGTATAATTTGCAAATGTTATCTCCAAATGAAATTAAATTTAAATGGATCAATTTAAAAAAGAAACATTGTACCTGTAATTTCTTTCACAAAGATCCCTAGATATGTTGAACAAGAAGTTGACTTATAGCAAGACCATTGTTCCTTCACTGACAGATTCCTGTAGTATAAAAACAAAAGAAATATTGGGTCAACACATACATATAACTTATATAGGCTTTGTCCAAATGCGTTGAAATTTAACCATGGAACAGTAGTAAAAAATGGCAATATACCTGTGGCTTTCTCTGCAAAAAATCCCAAAGATATTGTAGAAGTTGAGTTCTTAATAAATCATTGTTCTTCACCCTCGGAGATTCTTGGAGTAAAAAAACAAAGGAAAGCTCAGTATGCATGTAACTTGTATACATTTTGTCTAAACGAGATAAAATTTAACAGTGGAGCAACAAAAAAACAAGACAATATACCTGTAACTTTGTTTACAGAGAAACCCTAAGATGTTGAAGAAGAAGTTGAGTGTTCAAAATCCCAAAGATGTTGTAGAAGTTGAGTTCTTAATAAATCATTGTTCTTCACCCTCGGAGATTCTTGGAGTAAAAAAACAAAGGAAAGCTCAGTATGCATGTAACTTGTATACATTTTGTCTAAACGAGATAAAATTTAACAGTGGAGCAACAAAAAAACAAGACAATATACCTGTAACTTTGTTTACAGAGAAACCCTAAGATGTTGAAGAAGAAGTTGAGTGTTCAAAATCCCAAAGATGTTGTAGAAGTTGAGTTCTTAATAAATCATTGTTCTTCACCCTCGGAGATTCTTGGAGTAAAAAAACAAAGGAAATCTCAGTATGCATGTAACTTGTATACATTTTGTCTAAACGAGATAAAATTTAACAGTGGAGCAACAAAAAAACAAGACAATATACCTGTAACTTTGTTTACAGAGAAACCCTAAGATGTTGAAGAAGAAGTTGAGTATTCAAAATGTCACTATTATTGACTATAAGAGACTCCTAGAGCATCAAAACAAAAGAAATTACATGTCAGAGAATGCACATAACTTGCACAGGTTTTCTCCAAACGAGATAAAACTTTACCATAGAACATCTATGGAAGAGAAAAATATACCTGTAGAGTTTTGTGAAGAGAATCTTAGGGCTTTGGTAAAACAAGCTCTGCTCTCATGAAACACATGAATCTCTCTATGTGCTTGTGCAAAGCAAATGAAATTTTACAGGGTTACAGACATGGCAAGAAACAGTGAGGCTGTAAAATTTCGTCAGGAAAGAAGAAGCGGGGAAAGAGATATGACAAATTTGAGTTCCGCCTAAAAAAGAGGGGGAAACTGAAAAGGGGAGAAAAGAAAAGTCAAACATAAAAAATAAGAAAATGAAAATTCGAGGCACAAACTTCCAAGAAGTGACAGCTTTGTACTCCCCTTTTCCCTTATTTTATTGCTGAGGGAAGATTTGGTCCAAGATATGGCTAGAAGATTCATGTTACATGAATCTGGAATCCCAGCTCTCTCATTGGTTAGGCCTATATTTGTTTATTCACTCCTTAAGGGGCAAAAAAGAGAGTCCATATTTCTCCTAATGTCTCAGTTTCTTCCAACTAAGACCTAATATTTATCCAAGCAAGTGGTAGAGAAATTTATGGAGATGGTTTTTAAATTGTATGGTATGCCCATGAAAATTGTTTCTAATAGGGATCCCAATTTTATGGCTAGTTTTTGGAAGAGTTTGTTTAGCTCTATGAGCACTATCCTCACTCTTTAGTACCACCTACCGTCCTCAAAAATATGGATAGATAGAGAGAGTGAATGAGTGACTAGAAGTTTATTTGAGACACTATTGCCATGATGCATAGTCTAGTTGGAGCCATTGGCTTCACCTTGCTAAGTTTTTCTACTATAACAATACTCATTATTTGAGTATTTGGATGTCACCCTTCAAGGCTCTATATGGATACAAGATCCAAGTACCTTTAGCACTCTTCCATGATTATGTTAAGATGAACTTGTGTGCATGGAGTCTCTTCTGAAGCAATGTCAAGAGAATATTGAAGCCCAAGGCATAATGAAGTCTTATGTAGATGATAAGAGAAGGCATGTGGAGTTCCAAGTTGGAGATTGGGCATTTTTTAAAATTATGCATCACTCAAAGGAGGTAATAATCAATTAGCCCATCTCTTCTATGGTCCAAACCAAGTGCTTCAAAAGGTTGGAGATCTTGCTTATAGACTTCAACTGCCTTCTACTACATGCATGCATGATGTTTTTCATGTTTCTTAGATAAAGCCTTATGTTGGGCCTAAAATTCGAGTGCTTAAGGAATTATCATCCATTCATGAGGACGGGTTAATCATTTATGAACTCAAAAAGATTATTGATAAGCGTGAGAAGGTTCTTTGCAACTATTCTCTCATTGAATATCTCATCAAATGGAAGGGGTTACCATCAAAGGAGTCTACTTAGCAACCATCCACTTATTTTGATAAATTTCCATGGCTTCTTCAAGAGGAATCTTGACTACATGAGAGGAAACAACTTAATATATTAAATTTCTACAATGAAAGCAATTATCTGAACTTCATCAAATTAGGGTTTTTATGGTCCAAATGAGTACTATATAATTTCTTCTATCTATGGACATCTCATTTCTCTTATTTGGAGTGATATATCCACAATTATGGTCAATTCTTTCTTGCAGCCATGTTCTAGATAGCACTTGGAGCTTTTTACAGATTGTCATATTTGTGACTCTTCAATTCTCTATTGTAGCCTTATTTTAGACAACCTTGTTCTATGAAATTTCTTCTATATGTAGACATCTAATTTGTCTTATTCAGAGAGTGGTATATCCATAGTTATGGCAAATCTCTATGGCAGCCCTATTCTAGATAGCACTTGGAGCTTTTTACAAATTGTCGTATTTGTGACTCTTCAATTTTTGAAGGAAACTTCACCATCTTTGATTATATTCAACAAACTTCTTTATTCCAAATTTGATGAGACTCCTTTGGTTCTATTATTTTTTTCATCCAAGCTTTGAGAACAAAGCTACTTTAGGAAGGGATAGTTTGTATTCAAGTTTGAGACATGTGAACTAAAGTGATTGCTTATATGTCCACTATGTGATTGGATCAAATTTATCTATAGCAAAAGCTTGAATAAGAATAGTTACCTTCATAGATTCTTATCTAAAGATCATCTAGCATGCCACCTTGCATAGATATGAGAATTCAATAAAAAGATAACAAATGAATAGCATCCTAACACAACTCTCTGGTTTGCAATTGCCTATGCCTTGATTAATGCACCAGAAGGATCAACTATAACTGTTACTATCAATATCTTAGTCTATAATGATTGACCTAGAGCTATGGCACTCGTATCTGATATAGAGAAGCAAAATATTAAGGTTAGAGATGATGAGTCCAAATTCTTGGTGAAAAACTCCGCCCTTAGGTTCGCAGTGGTGGACGCGCAACATCACGACAACGTAACTTCTGATCTCCAAATGCATCACTATTATATATTTTACATTAAAAGTAGGTTGACTTCTCTCTCCAAGCTTTTCCCCTTTCAATTTTAATCAACTTAACTAGCTTTCTTTGTGTGTTAAAAGTAAGTGAATCTTGTCTCCAAGCTTTTCCCCTTTCAATTTTAATCAACTTAACTAGCTTTCTTTGCACAAAGACATTATATTGTGAAAATCTTGTTCCACCCAACTTCTTAATATTAAACAATGCATTTTCTCACGTAGAAGATGAAGCCATAACCATTACAATATGTGCAACCAAAATACCATCAAGTACATAATCAAGAAGACCAACCAATTGCAAAATCAAATGCTTACTACAATTGCCAATTAATGGCAAGAGTGATACCAAAACAACTTGAGTACTCTTCAATATATACCAATTTCTTTACAAAATATACTAATATTTCTATACAGATTTCATGCAAGCTTATTGGCTTGCACTTATATTTCCTTTTAATCAACATAGAGTGACTAGAATTGGCATTTGTATTAGTTTCTTATACATATTATTCTCACATATAATGATATATGCATACTCAATAGATATTTCCATTGTAAAAGTAAGCTTTTTTTGTTTATAGACTCACTTGTGGTGAATTGGAGATAGAACCTTGAATTTTTAAAATGCAATTTAGGACATATATTTGGTTAGCTTTACCAATTATTGGGATTAGACAAATGGATTTGTTGGCAATCATTTTGATACTGGTACTATTTAAGATGCATGGAGAGGGACCCTTTGGATGTGCTTTAGAAGCATAGAGTAAATGATTCAAAAACTCGCACAAAAACTTTCACGATGGATCTTAAACTATCCACTTTTATGTGTAGTGAAATAATAGAAACAAGCATATTAACATTTTCTTTATAGCTATTGATATAAATTGGAAACAATTATTCTATCAATAAGGATGGAAACGATTATTTTTTCAACACATTTCTAAAATTGAAGGAATCACATTATTTAAAGGGCTTAAAAATGGTATTACATAGGACTAAATCTAGCCTAGTAGTTGACACTTTGCATGAGTTTGAGAAATTTCATTTTTGTGAAGTGATTATTGTCTCCTATAAATGGGAAAGAAAGGACTCTTGGTGTGTGAATGAGCTAAGAACTTTGAACATTGCATTCTTGAAATTAGAGTAAATATCTTAAAAATCTTAGAACAAGCTATCCAATATGCATTTACCCATCTCGATAATGCCATCTATAAATAGAAATCTTATATAAATCATGTTGGGCTTAATAAACTTATAATCTAAACAATGTTTTCAAAATCACTTACTAAATATTTATGGGAAAAGGGGAGAAAATATTTAACTAACGCTAGAATATCTAGGCAAGATAGGACTAAACCTAATAACTCCCTTTGATTGAGCAAAGAAAGAAGACATTCGCTTTCCATTTAGAATCAATCATTCTATGATTGTTATAAGAAGAGGGAAAAGAAAAGGATGGGAACAAAGGCCATGTGTACCAAGGGCAAAGTGGATCAAAAGACCACTTCCAAATTAGTTGAAGCCATGTGTGCTAAGAAAGTAAAGTAAAGATTAGCTAGTAATGCTTGTATTTTGTAGGAATATATAGCACACATGATATGTTTCTAATGCTATACAGGTCAATGTAACCTACTTTTTGACATTGTGAAAGGTTCTTGTGTCATGTGGTGATCATTATGTTTTAAACATATATTGCTATGAAATGAGTTATGCAATCTTTTGAAAGTAGTGAAAACTACCAATGCATAAAGAGTGCATTAATTAAGAACATTATTCAAAAGGATGTCATAATATGAGAAAGCATTTGTGCAAAGGTCAATCAATAAAATATAGGAGCATGTTCTATATCACATGTTCTTGGAAATACTCTAAAATAGTTACACAAGATTTTAATATTATGTGTTTGTCTTATTTATATATTTTTCGTGTCAATAACTTAGAGCTCTTTCTAGCCTTTGAATACTACACTATGCTCCAAGATCTTTATAAACTAAAGAGTATTCCACAATATCTAAACATTTAAGTAAACAATTATTTCCCATTAGGCCATCAAATTAAAATTGCACCCTTTACACCATGAGCTCATAATTGCATGTCAAGTTGCTCCTACTACACATCTTTTTGTCGAGTATCAAGCTACGTAATTAGCTATTCTCCTTTCTTGAAATGATCAATCTACAATCTCTAGATTACCAATTGTTTAAACATCATCAAGGTAGATATTAATGTGGAATCTCATTTGAAGTTAATCATGATACAATGAGAAAATAGATCATTTTCAAACTCATATTATCAAAAGTTATGCTAAAACATTAGACCTACATCACATCTATTGTCTCATAGCTGTTGTGATTTTTACACATTTTACTCAAAAATGGTCGTTTAACTTAAAAATATAGATTTTGAAATAAGTGGTCTTCAAGCTCTTTGCCTTTTAAGTTAGTTCCCATCTCCTTGGAATGATTGTTAGATGTGTTCCATCCCTCTCCACAATCAAAACAAAATTGATTATCACACCTAAAATAAAAACAGAAGGACATTAGAGACCAATAATCAATATATGTGTCTCATGCCTTTGCATATTCATAGCAATTATATCAAACACAAGAAAGAATGGCTCGCAATTACAATAATACATATGTCAATATTAAGTTTTAAAGATGCCTCTGGAAAGCTAGTTCTCTTATGTTGATGCTAGTTAGTGCAAAGCTACCTTTCAAATAAATTATCCAACTAATATGGTCTTGATGGCTAATCTAAAGGATCCACATGCACCAAAATGAAAACAGAGCTAGGTTCAACATGATATTTTATTGTCAATTGAGTTCCAATAGATGCTAGTTAGTGCAAAGCTACCTTTCAAATAAATTATCCAACTAATATGGTCTTGATGGCTAAGCTAAAGGATCCACATGCACCTAAATGAAAATCGAGCTAGGTTCAACATGATATTTTCTTGTCAATTGAGTTCCAAAACTTAAGTAGTAACAACAAATAAATTTTGGTAACAAGTTCTAATAGTTTGAACAGCTAGGCTAAAAGATGCACATTAATCATGTCGATGAAGCCTCGTTTAGATTGAATATGATGCATTGTTTCTTTAAAGGCACAATTGAGAAGAATTTTTCTTAATTTTCATGTCTATGAGCAAAAGAGGATGCTAATGAAAAACAAAATGAAAAGTGAATAAGGAGAGTGACCTGTTGCTCATATGTTGGCATCTTAAGTGGTGCTCAATGACACGTCTACAATGAGAGCAACACTTCCAATTTTGGTTGTCAAGGAGTCGGTCTTGATCCTTATGGTTGTGATGGAGAGCTTGATATTGTTCACATGTAAAGTGAGCATGCCATGGAACAAGGCATTGTTGGCAAAAGAACCTGTGGCAATAAGGGCACTTGACACTACAAGACTTGTTGTGGGGAGGGATGTTACTCTTTACTTTTGTGAGATGGTCCATGTTAGGGCTAGTCTTAGAAATGATCCGATAGTAGCTCTCATCCATGGCGTTTTTGTCGGTGGGGATCTTACTTTTCACTCTTGTGAGATTGTCCATCTCAGGGCCAGTTTTAGAAAATATGCCACAATAGTTCTCATCGATGGCGTTGTCACTGTTCATGTTATTGTTGCCATCGTCATTGCCGCCGTCGCTGTCACCGTTCTTATTGTTGGCATTGTCGTTGTTGTTGTTGTTGCCATCATCGTTGTCATTGAGGAGGATGCCGGAGCAGTCGCGGTAGGGGCAGCGCACGCGGTTCTCCTCGGGGACGAACTGGGTCTCGACGATGCGGGTCTCCCACTCGAGGGCGAGGCCGGCGGGCAGGAAGGGCCGGCAGACTTCGAGGGTGAGGAAATGGCAGCAACCGTGCTCGGCGCAGGGTATGGTGACGAGCCGCTTCTCGAAGAGGCTGAACTCCACCTGGCGCAGCAGGCAGGTGCCGCACACAGGGTGGCGGCACGGTAGGGCGTCGAAGATTTCATCGGCCTCCTTGTAGTCGAAGCACACGATGCACGGCACCCTGTCGTCCACCTCCCGCACCGCGGACGACGACGCAGCCGACGATGGCGTCGCCGTCGTTGCTGCAGTATGACGAAAGAGCATATCATGATCCCACAGTATCATATCGTCGGACGGCGCCGGATTCACCCACGTATTGTCGCAGTCTCTACTGTCGCCCGCTGCCGTACCTTTCCTGTAGCCGCCGGCCGCCGCCAAGCCTGCAGTACCCGGCGATATCGACTGCAGCGATGCCATCAGAGCCTCCTGCAGTATCATATCGTCGGACCGCGCCGGAATCGTTGACGTATCGCTAAGGCAGTAGCTGCCGCAGCCGGCCGCCGCCAGTGCTGCAGTGCACGACGAGGTTGACTTTAGTGACGCCATCAAAGCCTCCTGCAGCTGCAGGTCCTCCGCCGACAGCGCCTCGTTGCTGTGCTCGAACCCGAAGGCCGCCATCGCGTTGATGAGCTTGCTCGTGCCCTCGTCCACACTCGACGTCGGGTCGTGTCGAGGCGTTTTCTTCCTGTTGGAAGAGTTGAGATCAGATGAGCTAGAAACGTCCATGTTGTCTGTGAATGAGTTACGTGGGATCAGCAATCGAGGCACACTCTCAGCTTTGTCTTTGATTAGTTGCGCAATATGAAGACTCCGATTTAGTTAGCTGAAAGCTTGAGCGTCTCCCTGCGGGTGCGTCTCCTCCGCTCCACTTCCATCACTACTAACGTCTAAGAGGGCTTTCGTCCGTGAGTTTGGAAGGCCAAACGTGTAATTTTTCTTGAAAGTATCCCTTTCCACGGTGAGTTTGGGAAGGAATGCCATGCAAATGGGGCAATCTATTCATTTTTGTGAAACTTCCTCTAAATAACAATAGTTAAGAAATGGCCAATGAGGACATAGCTCAGTGGTACAGGCGTTAACAAATGGCCAATGAGGTCATAGCTTAGTGGTAGAGGAATGGTCAAGTTCTATGGGCATGTGTGTTCAAACCTTGGATAAACCTCTAGAGACATCATTGTCCAAAGGCCAAAATATAAAAAGGCATTCCTTTAAAATTTGTTAAAGAAATAAGCATGATAATTTCACACTCATCAACTATAATAAGAGGTCATATACATTATTTAGCCTTTCCCTCTTGCTACTACCACCTACATATCATTAGGAGATCATTAGTTGCACCCGATCATCCAAGTACTTGTTAACAACATGGGAAGGTGCTTTCAAACTTCATGCTATGTGTTTGAAAGTTACATGCCCCTTTTTCAAACTCATGGAAGGAAACCCCCTCTAATCTTTTTGTGGAAGGGTTACCTACATACAATAATCTCTCTTATTTTTACTCATATTTAATACAATTCTAATTCTTATAAAAATATAGAAACAAGGTGGGGTCATCTCTAAGAACATATGTATATGAAGCAAGGATCAAGCAATGAAACAAAGAATATAAACCCTTCCTTATACATTTCAAGTTATAAATAAGTCAAATAATTCCTTCAAATTGAGGACATCATTTCAAAATCAAGTCTAATAAGAACAAACACAAGATTTTCAAGCCAATATGATCATTGTATCACTCCAAACAGACTTGTGAATACTAGTATTCCTTGCACGCTTTGCAAGCGTAGAATGTGAGGTCACTTCACACTGCAAAGAAACATGGCGAGGTAATTTCAATTGTAATTTAACTTCTCTGAAAATAAAGTGGAACCCAGGAGGAAGAAGCTTGGCGGTAAGAGCTATGGTGGATGGAGAGCAAGAGCCGAGAGAGAGAGAGAGAGAGAGAGAGAGAGAGAGAGAGAGAGAGAGAGGGAGGGAGAGAGAGAGAGAGAGAGAGAGAGACACTCAAAAGTGGAAACTCCAACAACCACAATATGTGGACGGGCCTTCCTTTATTCAAATTGTCACTAAAAGAATAAAAAATAAGTGACTGTGGCGGGCGCCTGCCACCTACAGTGTGCAGTGGCGGGTACTATCAGTATAGTAATACACGGGCGGCTAGGCGGAGGCACCTTTATCCCCAACAGCCTCCCACTTAAAGGTGAATCTGCCCTAGTGAGAGAGAGAAAGAAAAGACAGTACAACATGTACACATGTACTACAAGATGAGGAAAAAGACGTCATCTCATCCAATGCCTATCAATCTCCTGAGGAAGGTGAAGCGCTCGGTAGTGAGGCTTTTCGTGAGCAAGTCTGCAGGATTCTGCTCAGTCGTAATCTTGACAAGGTCAATAGACCTGTCCTCAACAACCTCGCGAATGAAGTGATATCTCATCTCAATATGTTTCGTCTTCGCATGGAAGACTGGATTCTTGGCCAACTGAATGGCACTCATAGAATCCGAATGCAGTGTAGGCATAGCATCTATCATACAAAGGCTGCAATATACTTGACCTCTATAGTAGAAAGGGCCGTACACTTCTGCACCCTGGACATCCAAGGGATAGCCCCTCCAGCATAAGTAAACACATAGCCAGAAGTGGACTTCCTACTATCTGCATGTCCTGCATAATCAAAGTCAGTGTACCCCACGACTCCTATATCCTAGCTGACATAAAAAAGACACATATCTAATGTATCCTTCAGGTATCTCATGATACCCTTCACAGCATCCCAATGTTTCTTGCCAAGTGTAGCCATATAACGGGCTACAACCCCAACTACAAAAGCAATGTCTAGATGAGTAGCTATCATGGCATATATAAGACTGCCCACGGCTGATGCATAGGGAATCTTGGCCATCTCAGCCCTCTGCTCATGTATATGCAGACAATCAACCTATGAAACCATCACATGAGAAAGTAATGGACAGCCAAATAGGCTTAACATCCTACATGCGGAAGCGCTCAAGGACTTTATGAATATAGTCTCTCTGTGACAAATAGAGTAATCCCTAAGATCTATCATGTGTAATGCGCATACCAAGTATATGAGAGGCATGTCCCAAATCTTTCATCTCAAAGCTCTTCTTGAGCTGAGCCTTAAGAGCATCTAGCTCCTCATGAGTTGTCCCTGCTAAAAGCATGTCATCCACATAGAGTATCAAAATCAGTAAATATTCGTCACGGGCTTTTTTCGTGTACAAGCATGGATCCATAGAACTGGGATGTAGCCATGTGACTGCATGAACACATCAAACTTATGGTACCATTCCCTAGGTGCCTGCTTCTATCCATATAGACTCTTCTTT